>NC_133537.1:95268665-95946998 GCF_048544455.1 Silene latifolia | reverse complement strand
TTTAAGTATTCCCCTATTATTCCCCGTGTTACTCGCTATTCTCGCTGCATTTGTTGTGTTATTCTACCGCTTATTCCGCTATTAATGTGTTGTTATTCTACCGCTATTAATGTTATTCCACCGCTATTCTCGCTATTAATGTAGCTTCTAAAATACTAAGCAAAAATTGCAAAGAATATAAATCGATGCATGAACTACCAAAAATTGCGGAATATGTTATCCTTTTATTCTACTTTATTATTCCCCTATTATTCCCGTGTTACTCGCTATTCTCATTGCTTTGTGTTATTCTCTACCGCTATTGTGCTATTAATGTGTTGTTATTTTTGGATAGAAAATGGATATTCTTGGTGGAAATGGATAGTGTTCTGCAATAACAAAGCAGAGTAGTCATAAATTTAGATTATTCTTTGCTATTCTCGCTATTAATGTGTTGTTATTCTATCGCTATCAATGTTATTCTAGTGCTATTCTGCTATTAATGTAGTCATAAATACTAAGCAAAAATTGCAGGAATATGAATCAGATGCATGAACTAACAAAGACAAAAGAGACACAAAAGACAAATGGCTACGATGAAGACCTCGCCTAAAAATGTCAAAGACTTTTACTATTTGTCATTGTTCGAATTACATTTTAACCTAAAATGTATCTTCTAGATAATAAAGTGAGACCTACATTATATGAGAATTAATACTAGTTACTTTAATTTTTTTGTTAATATTATCCGACTTTTTTTTTTCACAAACCAACCACAAAAATAAAACTCGCAAATTACACACTACAATAACAAATAATTGAATAATAACAGACTTAGTAATATTTATAAAAAGCAGTTCCACTTTTCGATTTTATTAAAAACAGCTTCCTAACCTAATCTAATATAATTACAGAAAAACTGTTTGTATTCCCCAACCCCTATAAATATCGCTATTGCGTGGTTTTTTGAGAAAAAAAAACACACACACTCGAATAAGTACAAAACTGTTTGTATTCAAGAAAAAACTCTGCATCTCCTCTGCAAAAGGTAATTTCTTATCTTTTTTTTTTTGTTGGTAGACAAGTTAATTACTTATCTTTCTATACTTTATTACGTAAAAACTGATTCTATTCCCCAAACCCCTATAAATTACTGCTACTTCGAGGTAAAAAAACAAACACACACACTGAAAAAGTCCATTCCAAAAAAAAAAACTTTATCTCCTCTGCAAAAAGGTAATTTCTTATCTTTCTATTCTTTATTTTTCTTTCATGTTTATTTTTCATATCTCACAACACTCTTCTCTATGCTGCAAAAAAGGTAATTCTCTTTCTTATGCTTTGGTTTGCTTTTAATTTGGTTCAAAAATTTTAAACATTTTTTTATAATGCAAAAGTTTCATACTTCCAATGCTTTGCAGGATGAGTGACGAAATCGACGATAGCCGAAGGTCCCCGACAAGGCAGGAAATCGATGAAGCCAAACGGACGATAGAGTCCCTCACGATAGAGTTGATCGACACAAGGACAAATTTAGAGGCAAAGAGAAACCCGTGAAGAGGCCTTAATAAGAGAGGTCGACAGTGTAAAGGCACAATTGAAGGTTCTTTGAACTTCAAAATGAACGTATGCGTAGACAATTAAAGGAAAAGAAAAATAGGAACTACACGAAGCCGACATGGACAATCAATTCATTCTTTGG
This sequence comes from Silene latifolia, assembly GCF_048544455.1. Classification (NCBI taxonomy): domain Eukaryota; kingdom Viridiplantae; phylum Streptophyta; class Magnoliopsida; order Caryophyllales; family Caryophyllaceae; genus Silene; species Silene latifolia. Next base: position 95,945,317 of record NC_133537.1, on the reverse strand, counting down.
TGTGAATGCTCAAGAAGTATTACATCAAGCCGATATTTCAATCTCTCGGCCATTGGACACCGATTCAAAGCCATGGAACTAATGGAAGCGTACAAAAACCCTTTTGAGGATGAGTCGGTGGAAGTTGAGAGCACTTTGTCCAAGGACCGGCGCGCAGCGTCCGTAGAGAATAGAATAAAGATATAAAAATCTAACGATGATGGTCCAGGGTCACTTTGCTTTTAAATATGTTTAAAATATTATATTGCTTTAGAAATAATGGCTTTAATATTTTAGAACGTTAATGTTTATTATGTAAGTACTATCTTTAAGTGCTATTTAAAACTATTTCTAAGTAATGTTGGAATAATGAAGTCTTTGCCAGGAATAATAGTGCAATAACAAAGATAATAATAACTGCTAATTATGCGAGTAATACTGCAATAACAATGAGAATAATGGTAGAATAACAGTGTAACAAAAGCAGTCTAAACCACTGCTTTTACACTTGACTAAATTTACACTTGAATAAAATTGAATAGTTTTGACAAAATAATGCTTGGACTAACAAAGTGTAATAACAAAGCAGAAATAAACTAGTTATGCGGAATAATAGAGTAATAACGGAAGAATAACGGTGCAATAACAATAGAATCACAATGAGAAAAAAAAACCCATTGGCGATTGAATAGAAAATGCATATTCTTCGTAGAAATTGGATAGAATTTGTAAAACTTAATTAAACTAGTGGAATAACAAAGAGAATAAGTGTAGACTAATAGTACAATAACATCGAGTAGCCGCTTAATATGCGGAGTAATACTTTAATAACAATATGCAGAATAATGGTAGAATAACACTGGCAAAAACGCAGTCTAAACCACTGCTTTTACACTTGACTAAATTTACACTTGAATAGAAATGGATAGTGTTTCTAGAAAACAAAGGTAATAAGAAAGCTTAATTAGACTAAAAATCAGAGACTAATTGTGCAATAACAAAGACAACAAACTGCTCATTATCCCGAATAACAGCAGAAATAACAAAGTGGGATTAGAGTAAAAATGGATGGTGTTTGAAAAAAGTACAAGGAATATCAAAACTCAATTAAAATTAGAGTACACACTGGAATAACACTAGAGTAATACGGAATAACAAAGACAATAAACTAGTAATTATACATAATAACAAAGGTGCAATAACAAAGACACTAATAGTCTAACAACACAGTTTACACCAACTTAGTCCGACTTCCCGGATACACAACATCCAAAGGTACCGCATTCATGACGATGCCCGACTCTTCACTACCAGCAGAGATGATTGGGGTTGCACTTCGGGGGCACTTCGCAACTTGTTCCTTCTCGCCGCCAAACCCAACGTCTTCGCCTTCCAGATCTCACAAGCCTTCACTTTGTCAAGAACTACTCGCCTATGAAGATTAATATCCGCCAAGATCGGGAAGCCGACATTTCAACACAAAGAGTAGCTTCGACGAGCAATCTTGTTGTGAAGATTGCACTCAAACACGCTTCCACCATATTCCGCCATCGTGTACAAAGAAGAAACACCCCGACTCCGAATTCAAGTAGCCTTCCTTCTTTTTCCATTTAAAAGGCACATCAACAATTTCGAAATTGCGGCAATCTTCACCCTTCAGAACATTATGACCCTCCATAAAAACACGCATATAGTTTGCCACAATCTCGCCAATCTTCCGAATCGGCTATTTGCTTGGAATCGTGAGTCATGTTGTCCAAAATATCAATCGATTCATTCAAAAAGTTGATGCAGAAACAAGAGTAGTGATCATTGTACAGAATCGGCACAAACACAAGGTCGGAGTTCGGACGACATCTTCCATTGGGAATCGTAAAACACATTCCGAATGCCAACAGACTTCTTACCCTGACCGTCAAGAGGACTTGAGGAATCAAAGTTCTCTAAGAGTGAATAAAGAGGATCCTACAAAAAGAGAAAGCATAAACAACCAAAAATAGTGCACAAGTGTTAACTTTATATCAATACTTGTGAGTCAATCTGTAGGTAATAACGCAAAATAGCAAAGGAAAAAACTAAAATACCATATGACGAACTCCGAAAAACATTGAGCTTGGTGCTGAGCGTTCCTCAAACTCCAACGAATTCAAAAGAACCGACCAAACATCAACTACTCTTGTTGACATCATACTAGCTGCATCTACAAGGGAAACAATATCCCCTTGTCCAAAAACACGCCGACGTCGTCAGACAACACTAACAACTCCCGCATTCACAAAAATAACATATGATGAGAACAAAGTGGGATTACAAAGGTATAACAAAGAGAATAACAGTTCAATAACAGAACAATAACAAATAAAATAATAGCGGTATAACAAATGAGAATAACAAAACGGGATTGACAATGGGATTACGGTGGACTAACAAATGAATAATAGTGGTATAACAGTCAATAACAAACAGAATAACAAAGGGGCCTAACAAAGAAATTATACGGCTCGCTAGGTTGACAAAAATAACAAAGATAATAATAAAGCAGATTAACACGTTGAGACTAACAAAGGGAAACAGAAAGACTAACTCAATGTAAACACCACAATCAAAGAAATGAAAATCGACACATACTCGTCATTAATCGAGCGTCTTCACGAAGAACAAAGTCCACCACTTGCTTCCGCACCTTCAAATCTTAGAGAACTGTTTTTGTTCTTCCGAAACAAATCGACACCGCAACAAACCTCATCGTGCCTCGGCCCGCAATCCATAGAGCAACCTTGACCCGTCGTCCGCCTCTACCCCTTTTACGACTACCCAAAGCCGATTGTGGACTCACGGGGCTATCCACACCCCTTCCCACTGACGGGGCGGTAGGGGGTTTTTCTAGAGAATTTAGGGCCGTCAATGACAGAGGAGAAGCGGGCGGGCTCGTCAACAGTCGCGACGTCTTAACCTTCTTACCAACAGTTTTCACCTCGAACCACGACGTTTCTTACCGCTTTGAGAAGCCCTCTTTTTCGCATCCTCAATACGCCGTCTCTCTTCAAGCACGCTCAGGGTTTCCTTTCTTGTCTTGTTCAACTCCTCCAAACTTTTCAACACATCTTCCCGGACTCGTTCATATCGAGCAGCCGCCAACAAGGCAACGATCTCGCCGCGGTAGAGGGCTCTTGAATCAGAATTACCCAAGTCACAATCAAAAACAGTTCCACGGTAAAAGAGCATGTGCAACATCGTATATACACCGCAGTCCAAATTTTCAATCTCACCGTTTGCCGTAAAAGGGACGTTGACAATTTTATAATCTTTAACCTCCCCACCTCGGGCAACTCCTTTGTGGACCAGAAATCGACATCAAGTTCACCTTTTTTTAAAAAAGGAAAAAGAAAACATAATTACTAACAATACTTAAACAAAACTAGGCTAAACACCAAGAGAAAATTAAAACACAATAAATGACTTACAGAGTTTGACAATACACCAAACGTACACACGCTGTTGATCATCAAAGAAACATCGCCTCTTGAAATACATTATCAAGATATTCAACCCTCTTCGAAATGAAATTGATGCACAAACAACTAAAGTGCTCATGCAAAAGAATTGGGATGAAAATCTGGGAAAATATTTGGCCAAAAAAAATTGTTACTAATTATGTGGTTCTTTTTAAAAAAGCGTAAACACATCGAATAACAAAGAGAGTAATAGTAGGCTAACAAAGAGAATAGTAGTAGAAAACACACAAAGTACGTAAAACATACCATATCAGAAGTAAGATCACACTCTTTCTTGTTGTTATTGACAAAGACAATAAATGACAATTTGACTTCCGCACATAAATCACTCCTGGAAGCCTTATCATCTTTCGACGGCATACAAAGTTGCCGCAATGGATACTAAACAAGAAGTGGAGAAAAGAGTTGAAACGTGATCCAAACATGAAAAATAAAGTAAAAGAAAAGATAAGATAGAATAACTAACCGTTGCACCCATCCCAAAGAAAAGTCGACTTGGGCCTCCTCTTATACAAGTATCATTAAGAAAGAGGGACCACCAAAGGCACAACACCAAGCATTATCATTGTATCCGGAACCATCGATTCCATATCCTCACGATTCGTAATCGTCCACACCCAAGTGACAAGATTATCCCTTCAAAACCGAATAAAAAGGCAAAATAAGAGTCACATGAATATATTTTTGAAGAACAAAAAGCGAGATAATATATTAAACAGAAAGCCGAAAATTTTTACAATAAAAACAAGCTCTTACCCTTGCGAAAGGTTATGATCATTCAAGAAGCGATAGTCCGCAACCTCTTTCCGCTTTGATAGCATTGGGTTGAAAACATGTCCCATCGTTATCATTGATTTTGACAGACAACTAGCTCGGAGCCACAGACCACAATCATAGCCGCATCCGAAATTCGAGGCACAACAGCATAACAAGAGCTCCTCATGTGCAGCAGAGTGCAAAAATAACTTGTACACATAGTAGGAGCATTCAACCCAAAGAACGCCATTGTCCTCCTGGGACACCTCACTAACAACAAGATCACCCGACCTCCGACACAACCTCGGAATCCTGTTTATCAGATTTATCTATCTCAGACGCAGCCCCAAGCAACAAGTCTGCATGACAAGACATCACCACATCCGCTACCTCCTCTTCTCGCACTCACGAATGCTTCACCGCCAATTTGAGTGGAATGCTTTGAGTGTCATTACGCGATGGAATGTCGCACGGGTATCCGTCACCTCCGTCTCGTGCAAACAAGCATCGCCTTTGGAATTTCGATTGCTTGAACCTCTACCGGTGGACACTCAACAAGATAGCCACCTCCTCTCGGCGGATTATCAACAAGATAGTCTTCAACTTGAATGTTAACGTACTCCACATCATTGTTAACATCCTCCACGCCAATGCTAATATCCCCAACATCAACTACTTTCTCACCGACATCACCGGCTCTCCATAACGAAATCAATGTCGCACGGATATCCGTCGTAATAGAATCTAAACCGAGTGGTGACAATTGTGGAGTCCCCACCTTTGCACTTTGTTGAATGACGGGACTATGTTCAACACCCTTCTTTTCAGCTACACCCTTCTTTTCAGATATAGTCGGCCGCACATCCGACACTGACCACACACTCCTCATAGAATTGAGAAAACAGGTTAAATGATGGGGTTCAATGATGACATCTTCATGTCTAGCTTTTTTGGAAGTCGGTTCTTCAGAACAGTTGATCGCGATTTATTGGCGCTTGCATAGCCAATACATGCTTTACCTGTCATTCGTCCGACTCACGGATAACTTGATCCGTGAAGAAAGATGGGGTGGCAACCAAATTCTTCGACCCTTCACAACCAACTTTTTCCACGTTTGTTTGTGCTTTCTTTAGCACTCGTCGGGTTACTTGGTCAAGCAACTTAGCAAAGCAGTGCTTGACCCATAGCCCTCTGGGTCTTCTCGCATCATCTTCGACTTTATAAGTTCCGCCTGCTCCAAGTATCGGCGACATAAAATCTGAGAGTCCCTCTCATTAAGAAGTATAAGTTGATGAACATCCCGTCAAGTTAAAATCCCAAAATTTTACTTAAAACAAGACAATAATAGTAGAATAACAGAGGAATAATAGTACACTAACAAAGAAAATAGATAACAAAGGATTAATAGTAGAATGACAAAGAAGTAATAAAATAACAAAGGAATAACAAAGACACTAACAAAGAGAATAAATAACGGTGGAGTAGTAGTAGAATAACAAAGAGAATAACAAAGTGCGGAACACTTGGAATGAAAATTAGAATAACAGTGGAATGACAGTAGGAAAACTGAGGAATAACAGTGGAATAATAGTAAAATAATAGCAGTATGAAAACTAATGCTCGAGGACAATAACAGAATAACATTTTAGAATGATTCGTTTAAAAACAATCAAACAGGTGCTTACGTCGACATCGCGACTGTACTTGCTCATCCGTAAGAATATCATCGTAGATCCGAACAAGACATCGACGTTGAGTACGTTGACCAGAGCCAACGATGTTTGGGCGAGACAATGGGAAAGCAACGCCTCGAACGCTCCCCGCCCAGAGCACCGCAGGTCGCCTCACGCCGCAACCTCTCATTGAAAGACTTAAAATCCCAATGTTTAATGAGCGGTAACTCATTATTCACCTGATCACCGCTAAAGAAATAACGGTGAAAATAGGTGATAGCCAACAAAGACTACACTACAACGAATATTTCTCCTCCCGATAAGGGCTTCACGTACGTAAGTCACCAAGTCCGAGAAGACAAATGACACCAATTAAGTTCCTTGATCCTAGAAACATCTTCCACAGTAGCTTAGAAGTCTAAGATCAAGCACATAACCCGACACAGGAGCAAGGAAACACGACATGGCAAGCAGAACAAAAGTCTTCTTAAACTCATCGTCCGCAACCAGAGACTCTAGCAGGGTCTCCTGAACTTTGTTAAGTGGTATCCCACTTTTGTTATTGCCGATACCATACTTCTCCCGCCAAGCACGCTTCAAAGCTTCTCCTTCAGCGTCGGCAGAACCAGGAAATCCAGTAATAACCAAATCCACTTTCGCACTGAAATTTGGTAAACCAAACACATCGTGCACATCATCTCGATCAACTCGAACTTCTCCGTTTCAGATATTTCAAAATACTTCCCACTCCTAAAAGCATATACAAACTCCCAAACATGACATGGGGAGGGAAGAAAGCTTCAACTCAAGTAAACCCCGAATCCCATCTCCCTAACAGCCTCCTCCTTCCGCTCCTCGGTGAGGGCTTCAATAACTTTGAAAAGAAAAGCAGTAAGACAAACTAATAAATGGATCGACCGTCCCACACAAAAGGGTGAAAAAAATAAACAATGCATTAAAACATTTAAGATGACATAAGCAAAAGCAAAGTAGAATAATAGCAAAATAACATGAGAGCATCAAAAAATAACACGAAAAGTAACATATTAATAGCTAAATAACAAAAAAATAAAAGTAGAATAACAAAGGGTACATACGATGGGATATTTCCCTGCAGCAACTCCAGCCTGAGGTTGCTTGCTACTTACCACAATTCCCTTCTCATGCTTAACTTTGCCACCCAACTTACTACTAGTCTTGGGTGGACTAGACGACAATTTCACAAGTTGGGTCTCGGGTTTTTTTCGTGGGTGGTTCGGTTGTACATATTTCTTGACTACGAGTACTCCTTCTCTGAGAAGCAGTGCTCTTTGATGGAGATGTGACACGGGATTTGGATGGAGACGGACCCGGAGAATTTGATGATGACGGTTGAGTAGACTTTGATGAAGCGGTGGATTTGATTCTTAACTTCATTTTCTGCTTTACTATCCAGAAAATAAAGATAAGGATCACTTTCAATGATAAATAGATATTCACTAGACTTTTTTAATAATGACGCCTTAATGAGAGTACCGTAACACCGAATAACAAACACTAACAATTAGTATAACAAATAACAAAGAATAAAACACAAAAAGAACATGATGGATGTGTAAACAAAAACACGAAAGAGAATCAAAACAAAAGCCTCTTTGAATAAAGAGTCAAAGACAGTTTCAAAATTACATACCACCTACATAAGCCTTCATAAAAACAAAATAACGTACTAAATTACAGCCCGGGGAAGGTTTCAATTACATAAAACCCAAAATACATTCTTTCCCACAAAGAACCAAAATGTACTTCCGAAAATACAGACATAACATAAAAAGTCACCAACATCAACAACATCGACTGACTTATAATACAATTGGTGAGCAAGATCATAAGCAGAAGGAAAGTCCCTGAGTGCGTCAAAGTACTCGTGAATTAGACTCATCCGTTCGTATACAGTGCATCAAGGATCTTGTCATGATCGTATATATATTGGCAAGCATGCAACACCGCCTTTGATGGCTCACTTGCAAGCATATAGCACTTGCATCGTTTGGAAACTACCGTCGAGTCCCTTGACAAAATCTTAAAACCTTGATTGTGACTTGTTGTTAGAACTTTCATATATTCGCCGTGAACACCGGGCGAACTTTTATGAAATAGGAACATTTGTGACCATTTCTTACAAACAAGAGACATATTGCTCTTGTCCAAAGTAGTCTCTACATAATCGAAAACTCTTTCCATTAGGTCCTGGCTATTTAAAATCGCCGACATTGATTGATTACGACGACTTTAAGTCGTACATTAACTTCAAAGCACTTTTCGCCTTATCGTCCAATAACCATCCCAATTTTTTTCTTTTCAAGAGCGAACTAACTCGCTAGCAAATAACAATTTATCTTCATTCACTATATTTATTGCTCATCCTCACAAACTAAGTCCATTAGTAATCTTTGAAACCTACAAACAAACAAAGCCAAACAAACAAAACCACTAGAATAACAAAATAGAATAACAGAAAAAGAATAACGAAAATTCAACACAAAGAAAAAACACTACAATGACCGCAAGAGTAGCGCTGCAATGACACCATACGACCAAGATAACAAACGGCGGAATAACAAATCTTGAAAAGTGAAGACAACACGAACAAACACAAAAACCCTAGACAAACACATTAAACAATTACAACATGACAAATAACTTGACAACAAACTAAGCGATAGAATAACAAATGAGTAACACAAAACTAAAGTCCAGAGAGAACAATAGTAAAGTTCTCAACACAACGCGACACATAGAACATGCGAATCACTTCAAAACTATAGAAAACTCAAAAATGCAAAGATAATAACGACATTAAAGTACTCGATTAAGTAAACCTAGCGATAATTATTACACCTAAAAACGAATTAAAAAGCATACAAAAGCATGAAATAAAACAAAATTACAAAATAAAAGAGGAAAATGACATGAAATTACCTACAATAGGAAGGAAGACGATGAACGGCGAAGAGAAAACGGAGAAAAAGCGAAGGAGACGAACAACAAGAAGAATAACACAGAAATAATAGAAGAGAGAGAACGCTGCGGTGGTGATAATTATATAAACGGTTAACGAAATGTGATAATTAATTAGAGAGAGAAATCGTTAGAGAAAGTAAATGAGGAAAGAAAGAGAGAGAGAAAAAAGGAAAAAAAGAAAAATAAACTAAATAACAACGCTTTTATACGACAAACCAAGATTAATCTTGTACACTCATCTCTAATTTAAACTAATTGAGATTCACCCAACTCACAACTCACCATGTTAACCAAAAACACCAAATCCAATCTCTCTCTCTCTCTCTCTCTCTCTCTATATATATATATATATATATATATATATATATATATATATATATATATATATATATATATATATATTTGTTTTACTTGTACAGTTTATCAGAATCTGTCTTGCAAATATGTTCCAACTGTCAGGTAAGTAGATTACGACATCACTTTTAAGATAAACAGATGAATTGATACTTTGTAAATAGATGACTAGTCGGGACAAAGCGCTCTGTGATACTCCAATCCTGATGAAATTTCAGGTGCTCGGTTTGGCATAGGAAACAAACCTGCTTTTGGTATGTGAAGCTACGGCAGTGGTAATGCGCAAATGCTGCTGAACTTATTGGCATTAATAAATAATTTTAAGCTACGTCTTTCATGTGATTAATTTTAGCTCATGATGGGACCTGAAAAATGTGCTTAGATGATTATGCATCATGTACTTTGAACTATTTTAGTTATGAAGAATCCAACTATTTTTGCAATGTTCTTAGTGACTAGGTTATTTTAATCATTTTTATCAGAATCGCGATTCGATCCAACAATTCTACGATTTTACGATCCAAAAATGCTTGACCGATCCTGAATCCTACGATTTTATCATAGTATAGTTGTAGAATCTTACGATCCTATTAATTTGAAAATTTCTAGAGATGAGATCATAATACGATTCTACGATTTTACTATCCTACGATCCGATTCCATAATAAAAAAATTAATATATATTTTTATATAATGACACCGTAAAACCCAAATTTCGTGTAAGTTGTTCATACAATGATACTAAAATCATTACTTACCAATATTTTATAAATAAATATTAATAAATAAGTGTTTTGATTTTCAATTATATGTTTTTACCAAATAAAAAATGGGTAATGATAAATACAACCCACTGGGTTGTATTTAAGAAACCAAAAGAGGAAATAAATTCTTGATATATGCATTAAATGTATTGGTTAATGTGTAATTTAGTTTTTAATTTCTAAGTTAATACTCAAATTAGAAGGTATTTAATGCTTAAATACAACCCAGTGGGTTGTATTTAGCATTACCCATAAAAAATTATATTTAGTGAGTTTGTAGAATCTTGCGATTCTACGATCCGATTCTACCGATTCGATCCTACCTTCCCATCGATCCAAAGTAGAATCCCGATTCTGACAACATTGATTTTAATTATGATTTTGAACTATTCAATTAATCTGAATATATATATATATATATATATATATATATATATATCATCTGACGTAAAAGCCTAAATTGATCGAGATGTGAAAGGCAATGCTGAAGCTAAGTATCACTTGTTCTGTCTTAGCTCGCTGTCAATAGATTACCGCTACTATAAAGGAGATGGACCTAATACTTCAGAGGTTTTTGAGCTTGATACTGAAATTATATCGTAGGCTATTACGGAGCATTGACATTTGCCATGAGTTGTCTAGCTATAAGCCCGTTATATTCGTTGTTTGAAGTTTTATTCGTTGTCTTGGCACGGGCAATTGCAGCAAGCTTGCCTAATTTGCGTCGACTTCAGCTTTACCGGAAATACTATCACAAATAACGGTCTAACCGCGCTGTTTGATGGTTGCCCTCTTCTTCAATCTATTAATTTGTGCGACTGTTTCCACTTGAAACTCGACTGAAATTTCCAAGTATTGTCGTTTTTATTGTTACCATAATTTATTGCTGAGTTTAAGGATGTATTATGTATATGTATGATTTGAAATAGAGGTTTGTTGATCGGAGAATATCTTCGCTCGTTGTAATCATTGGCTTTTCTTAGTGTAACAACAAATTTGCGTTTATCTGCAAATAAATAGAGACAACACGAATAGATGCAACAAAATAATAATTTTTATTAATCAAAAGATTTCGGGTACAATCTACTAGTTATTCTACTGATTCGATTTCCGCACTGAATGAATTGGAAGGTCTTGATTTGAAGACTTGATTCTTCTTGGACGAATTTGACTTGCTTCTCTTCAATTGACGGCGACGGATGCTTGATGTCGTATTAAAGAGCAGTTTAGTATCCAAATCTAGATGGCTAGAAATGAATGTATTTTCTTCTCTTGTTTTCTCTTGGAGAGATTTTTATAGAGAGACAAATGTATTTTCTTTTCCCTTGCTTTCTCTTAGAAGAGATTTTTTTAGTGAAGAGGGTTTTGTTTTAGAGAGGTTTTTTTGATTTTATGTGAGAATATCCTTTTTTGTGGGATTTTGGTCATTCTCTTTAAATGAGAGGGTTTACTCTCCATTTATAAAGACAATTTTTTTTTTTGTTTCCCCGGTCAACCCATGCTCCTACTTCTCCATTGTTTACGTTGAATGGCTCCCTAGAATCATGCTACCTCCCCATATTTTGTGGAGCAAACTTCATGTGATTATTGACTAATTGACCAAGCCTTTCTTTTACTACTTATATCATTATCGCATAATATCCATAATGATATACTCCGTAGTATGCAATATGGACCACGAGCCACTTCAACAATGCATCCATTGTTTAACTTTCAGGAATTTCGTGGGCTGTCAAGCTTGGTCGAATTCGGATGTAGCATCATTATTTTTGGCCTTAACATTTACGTCTCATACTTTAGTATAGAAATACAGCACAATCCACCTTTCGAGTGGACCGATTTTATTTCTTAGCAAAATGGACTAAGTATGACTGTATAAGACGATAGATTTTTTCGGGTTTAAATCCACCGACCCATTTATCAGACGATAGATTTTCACATAAGTCAACCTTTCACCATTTGACCCCATTTTATAATGGAGGACTTTGCATGGACTCCTTGAAGTGGTTGGATAACTAGAAGGGCATTTGACAGTAGAGATAATAGTTTGACCACCAATTGATAACTTGATATAATATCACCGTATTAAGCTCTAGATATCTTTTAAAGATAGGACTTTCAATCTCCTGGCACCACTTAAACTCTGGAGTCATTCATCCAATCAATATATATATACTTAAAAGAGGAACTTTTGAAGCGATTTTATTGGCTATTGCTTTGGAGCGATTTTATTGGCTATTACTTTTGAAATAAGATAAATATATTAGTACTTAATTGTAAACTATTGGAAAGATAAATATATTTAGTACTTAATTGTAAACTATTGGAAAGTTATCTACTTAAATCGGTAAAAAAAATATATAAAAAGATAAATATCTAATTTAAATATTGATTCAACTCTAGATGTATTAATGAATATAGGACTCCTCACTCCTCACTCCTCAGTCCTACTCCTCAGTCCTCATATTCCTATATAAGCCTCATTATACCTCCTCTACCATGACGGATATTCCTATATAAGCCTCATTATACCTCCTATACCATGAGCGTTTATATTTCTCACTCCATATTTTTCATGTTCATATAATGTTACGCTAATTTAAAAACTCTGTATATCATATACGTTATTATCTATGTATGCAATATATAGATGTAGCTCTTGATTGCTAAGTACTTATTGTTCTGTTTTAATTTACATCTCACTAATTCTTCATGTTTTCATTGATCTTTGGGGCCATAAAACCACGAGTGATACTCTGTATGTCCTAAAGGGGGTTAATACCATTATCCTTCACCGGAATATATGATGTACCCATTTTTTCTATGTTTTTTTATATGGATATTCATACAAGATTAAACATAAACGTTGATACACTAATAATATAAGGGCTCTTGACTAACTTAATCTTTCTTCAAGATGAGCAATTACAGGGGCGGCCAATGAATTTCAGTGGCCCTGTTCGAAATATTCATTGGAGGCCCTTAATTACAACTAGAGTCAAGCCTAGCCTGGCCCTTATGTGCCGACCTTCCCTTGACGTTATTTTAGGCAATTTGACCCGACCACTAAATATTAATCCCTCTACTCGTGGAACCGACCCTTCTTCATTTGCATGAACTAAAACACGGCTAAATTTGATAAAAGATCTCAAAATTGTAACAAAAACCCGTAAATTTTCTTGTAATTTTCATTATTAGATTTGAGATAGCCACCCTAAAATAAAGTCTATTAGAGTAAATTTATCAACTATATTAATCAAAAAAACCGAGAGAAAATAATAGAATTATGCATCCCTCGAAACAACTAAGAAATAAAAATAGAAAAATTTATACACTGATACTTTAAACCCAAAGAAAAAGTTAAGAAGAAACAAAAGTCAATAGGCGAGACTTTAGGATAGATTAGATATTTAGATTTGATGCCATGCACTCACACTTTGCAAAATAAATACGGAGTATAAAGATTGGATTGTTTTGGGCCCAAAGATGATAAATAACTAGCCATAAGCTCTTATTTAGTCTGTTGATTTGGGCCAAGTAATGTTAAGTTCTTTTTCTTCTACCTATTAATTATTAACGGGCTGGACTTGAAAATTTGAGGCCCTTTTGTCTTATGGGCCCCTGTGCGAAGAGCTGAATTGCTCTACCTATGGGCCGCCCCTGAGCAATTACCTGTTATGAGCAATAGCAAAAATGAAGTGGAGATTTTTATATCCAAATCAGCATGTGTAGTTTCGAGAGTCCGATCCTACGAATACCATATGAAACCAAATTGCATGGAAATTACCAACTTTTGCTTGAAGAGTTGGCATGGTAGTAAGAAACTACTACTATTATTTAGTTTTAAAATATAATAGGGTAAAATCCAAATATAATAAACCGTTTTTGCTCCATTGCCTTTCTTTTTTTCTTGCTTGCAATAATGTCGAATGTCTATTTTGCTAGATTTATCCCGAGAACATGGTATTATACTACGACTATCATTTGTGTTAGACCTGTCAAACGGGCCAGGTCATACGGATTGGATCAGAATACGGGTTGGGTCGAATACGGTTCGGGTGAAATACAGGTCTCGGGTCGGGTTAGGATCAAAATACGGGTGAGAGAATAGGTTATGGCGTCTTTTATTTTATCATTTTTCAACCGAAAAAACGTACTTTTAAATTAAATTATTTTTAATATTTATTTTAATAATTATTTTATTATTTTAATGATATGAAAGTTATATATAATTGATTTTAAATTAATTTTGTAATTAAAAATATTAAAGTAATAATTTTTATATTTATTATTTCAAATATAATATAAAAATATTAATATTCTAATAATATTCTTAATTTATTTTTGACCCGACGGGTCGGGTCGGATTTCGACCCTAAAATAGTGGGTCATTTCGGGTCATGGGTCAAGATTTATGGATTTTTTACCCTAAAAAACGGGTCGGGCGGGTCAGATTTTGACTAACTCTAATTTGTAAACATGTATTATGTGGGTAGGTTTGTGAAGTTTTAACGAAAGAAAAGTATAGATGTCAGATCAGGTCATAAACGGTAACCAAGAACTACATTAAAATTGAGGAGACAAAATCCAATCATTAAGCATGAGCTTTGAAAATACACACCTTGGTTTGGTAAAAGTTAAAACACGATGTGATAATGATCTTCATAGGCGAGGTCAAAATTGTTTGGTAAGAGTCACAATGGACAAAGTCATCTCTCGGATAACGCCGTGTAAACTACAATTAAGCGAATCAATTCCGTTTTAGCTCAAGTTTATTAGGTCGGGTCACATGTTCGATCATGCTAAATGGTTTTGTTTTAAATGTACAATGAATCAATTGTTGTCTTTAATATTTATACAAAGTGACCAAAATACTGGTAAATAATCGGTATAAAATACCTTTATAACTAACAAACTCATGACACAAATTCAAAATCCATTGTTAGGATATAACCCGGGCAGCGCCCGGGCTTGAACACTAGTAGTAAATATAAAAGGAAGAGAGGAGTTCAATATTTTACACGGACTTTCATCCGTAGCCGAGACAATTCATCAAATTTTTCTACCCTAACTGTATGCACGCCCAATGAACAAGCAACTTGATTAAAAGCATTGCCGACTCAAGTTCGCATAGCAAGAATTTAGAGTTCATTTCGAGTTTTTGACTCCCGACGACGACGACGAAAACCAAAGCCACAAGGAGACGACCAAATTCCAGGTTTGTAGGTGAGCAAATTTACGAATTAACTCACCATTTTTTTTTAATGCAGCGTGAACCTCTCGTCGTCGTAGTTGCTTCATCATTGACGTGGACTCAGTGCTCATTATCATCTTGACGATGAGATTTATATTGAATTCTCCTCACTGACTTGTACGGTGCCCTGCCTTAACGACGCCATGCTTCTGAATCCATTCACATGTGACTTTCGGACGCCGCCGCCTGACGCTTCTCAGACTGATGGTTCACACCATCTTCGTCATTGTCGGCATTTTATCCGTAGAGAAGTTGTGCAACAAGTGACTTGTCGAGAACCACGCACAACGACGGTAAAGACGGCGCCAATCAGAACTAAAATTTGTGCAAATACCGAGCTCGTGAAACTTGACCCGAATCCATCTCGGCTTTAATGAAGATCGGTCTTCGACTGGCTTCTTGATGCAGCGTCATCCTCATCGAGTTCTTGACACCTCTGTTTTGACGACCGATTTGACACAAAAGCACGCCTCCGATTGGCTCCTTGCCCCCCCATGTCAGACTCCTCGCATCCCAAGGCCACAGGAAAAACACTTAATAACAGCATCGTCATCGTCGACTTCTGCTATTGTGGTGATCCGAGTTGCCGCCAGAACACGTCGACGATCTGTTTCAACGACAAATAGTCAGCCGTCAATTGAAGGCCACGCCTGACATCCGAAATACGAGTGTATAGTCAGTGAATCCCAGACGAGGAATTAATTTGTGATCAGTATCTTCAGGCTTCGACTTTGACGACGACCGAAAATAATTAAATTGATGGACAATTTGAGTTTCCTAGACTTAAATTTATCTTGTCATGCGGAAATTGATCCAAGTTAAGATCAACAGCCGAGTTGGTTTTGCCTTCGTTTTTTTAGACGCGGATGTGTAGTTTGCAGAAGTCAAATTCCTTCCTTTTGTTTTTTTGCTTTTTTGGAAGTGAACACGTGGTCTCACCACTTACCACACTACACCTTTTTTTTTTTTTTTTTTTTTTTTTTTTTTTTTTTTTTAAGGAAATAATTTGGTTTGTCTTTTTGTCTTAGGAGACCATATGGTGCATTTTAAAGCAAACAAATCTGAGACGATTGGCAAGAGTACTTAGTGACTGTCGAACATAGCATAGACGAAGAAGATAACAGAGTCAAACACGCCATCTTCGCTGATATGACGGGTCTCTTCGACATATCTACCGAACTTGTACTCTTAGTGGCAAGAAGTCGAAAGCTCCTTGCTGGTGCTCCGACTGTAACACTGTGCCACCGTTTTCCGAAGTTGTCACACTTTTGACTCTCGAGAGATGAAATTTAACAAGAGGCATCTTTCACTTTTGATTTGGATTCTTTACGTTCTGCGTCATTGGGAATGGCTAGAAGATGTTGTATTTTCCTTTGCTTTAGATTTTTTTTTTCACATTTGGGAGTGTATATTTTGTTGAACCATGGACAATAATAAGATGAGTCATATTATTTTTTATTTCTCAATCTCGCATATCCATTTTGTTTTGCCGTACATAGTTTATACTCATATGGGCTAGGAGTGAAAGAAGCTTTTTTTTTTTTGGTGTGGCCGGACTAAAGCAAATTGTTTACTTCAGCTGCCTACGTACCCATAAAGCATGAACGAATATACTTTACGAGATGAAGCCAACGTAGTTCAAACGAAACTGAGTCGATTTTGTTTGAGGGGTTTGGCCGCACCTAAGTAAAAGGGTTTTACTCAAGCTGCCTACGTACCAACAAAGTAATAATACTCTGCCGGATCAAGCCAACGTAGTTCACTAAAGGGAAATTTGTGTTTGGATTTTTTTTTTTTTTTTTTTTTTTTGCAGTTTAGGCTCGTGCTCAGGAGCTGACATGATGATGGATCTCCGGACTATTGCCCCCTCGGGACCTTGCCATGTGCACTCTGTTTTTTACCGTCTTAACGTGGCGGGGTCCCGATCCATTTTCCTTTGACTTAGAAGTCGATGATGAGCGTCCTGACTTGTCTCGAAGGCAGCTTCATTTGGCTTGACTTGGAAGTCGATAATGAGCAACCTAACTTGTCGTAAGGATGATCCATCTTTCTTCCAATATCACCCTGTCATTGTTGGAGCTTGTGTCCTCCACAAATTAGTGTGATAACATTTGTAAATCTCTTACAGGTTCACAAGGGTATACTTCGTATTTTAATCAGTTGATTAACGATTACCTAATAACGGTTGGCTTGCTAGAAAGTTTGACGTTATTATCATACAGATGGCGGTGATCAACTGGTCCCTAAAGGTCACACCTATAGGATGTGTTTGAGAGATGTGGTTATAGAAATATAATCACATTGATGCCTTATATGACTAAACAGTTAGTCAATGTGTTGATGAGACAATTATTTAATGAAAATTAAATAATATTAGTCGAAACGAATTAACTGTCAATTCGTAAATTGAATATAATAAGTTATATATAATTAAATGTATGTAATGTTAGCTTGGATGAATTAATCTGTTAATTCGTAATTAAATGTAATCGGTTATATTTAATATCAACAAGATGAATGTGTCATAGTGGTAATAGTGAGGGTACTCAAACCAAGAGGTCATGGTTCGATCCTCACTAGATGACAATTCACACATTTTATAAATTTTTGGAAACCAAAAATAAGGAATTAAAACTCCTTATTATCTCGTATATGGGCCGAAATTAGGAGATGAGAAATCTCCCTATGGACTTCTCTTTTTCGGTTATAAGAAGAGGAGAAGGGAGAATTTTTCTGACCTAATATTCTTTTCCCAATTCTTGCCTCCTCTCATCGGAAGAACACACAAAAAACCTAAAATTAATCTGTTGATTTAGGGATCGATTCTAGCATAATCAAAGGGCATTTCTCATATCGTCTTGGGTGCAACTGATAGGAGAATATCATTGCGATATTGTTCATAGGCCATAAAAGCTAGGACCGAAGGTTATTTCTTAATCCTTCACGTTTTGTTTATGCATTTTAGTTTTATGACTCGTAATCATCACTTTATAATTCGTTATAATCCTTAAAAATAAAGGGATGCATACAGATAAATCCCACAAGTGGTATCAGAGCCAAGGCCACGAATTTTAATTTGATGATTCTCATAAAATTGTTTGTAAACAATAGTTAGGGTTTGCGAAAAAAATATAATCGGTTGGAATTTTTTTTGAGCCATGGAATTTTTTTCGTTTCGTTCGTTCACGTATGAATGATTTTAAAAAAAAAAAAAAAATTTTTTTTTCTTTCTTTCGGTTTCTCCCTGAAAAACCGATTAAAGTTTTTTGCTACTTTTTTGTTTATGCCGATTTGAAAAGCATCCGAGAAAAGAAATTTTTTTTTTCTCATTCTCGTTCACGTGGTTACTTGTTCACGACGACCGATTTAAAAAAAAAAAAAAATTTTGTCTTGTTTCGCTTTTTACTGAGATAAAACCGTGTACAAAATAAGGAAAGTCATTTTTGCTTTTAGTTTAGCCGTCTTTGAAATTATAAAAAAAAAAAAAAATTTTGTTTTTTTATCAAGTTTCAATTGAGACCAAAAAGAAAAAAAAAAGGATTTTGTTTTTTTTTTTTTGTTTTGGCCAATTGTGTTTATACATTAAATTTATAATGTATGATAATTTTTGTGAAGTGGTTCACAAAATTTAAAGATACTTAATTATTTTACAGCAGTTTAAAATATTGATGGATTAAATTCATATTACAAGTTTAATATGAATTAAGTTTGAAATTAATGTGATTAATTGAGGAATTGTCACTTAATTTGTTAATTTAAATAGGTGGTTTGGATAAAATTAATCAACATAATTAAGGAATTGTGTCATGTATGTTTAATTTATTTTTAGTTGATACATTTTATTTTTGTTGAATGAATTTTTTTGTTGAATGAATTTATTTACGTATTTTTGCAATCGGTTGTAATTTGTAATACTTAGTGTGACCTTAGTCAAATTATGTTTTCGTAATGAAGGAAACATAATTTTTTATGTAATTATGAGATCTCGTATCTCCTTTTTTTTTATTTAGTTTTGGGTTTTGAAATTAGAATGTAATAAATAGGTTTATTATGTAATTTATTTATTATAATTTCAAAGAAGACTGAAGATGGAGATTGGAGCTCACTCCCGCTACATGGATCAAGATGGAACATCGAGACAAGCTTCCCGGGTCCAAGGATGGATTCCAAACTTGTATTTAATGTTCATTTTGATAGGATAGACCACACTAGGACTTTATTATTGTTTTTACGTTTTCATTCCTATTGCTTTTCATTCACATGATAGTTTATGCATCATATTCCGCCTAAACCAAACCACCTACTACTAAAATGCATGAAAATTGACACATATAAGTTGTATGTTAGTTTTCATAGACATACAGATGTCACATGTTTATTAAGCCATCACCTTAGTTTATTCATTCACGCATGCTACATATTAGTTCACTTAAAATGAATTAAAATTAAGTTGATGGGATCTTCCTCTAAAACGGAAATTGAGATTAGTCTTTATAAGGGCAAACAACTATGAATCCCTTCTTCGTCGGTAGGCATAATATGACCCCTTCTACGTTGGGTAAGTAGTTTGTGTTGACTTAGTTTATCTCAACATTATAGTCCGAAGAGTTTCTCGTGATTGTGATGGACTAAAGATAGAATTTACAGAAATTTATCGACCAAGAATTCTAACGGTAGAATTAGCTAAAAGGTTAGCTTATCAATTTACAAATAATTGAGTCTTGGGATCATTTATATAATTCTTGAGGAAGGTCAATTGTATAAATGTTTTGAGTCTTCGCGTTATGACAATAGTTCATTAGACTTAAAAATATAAACGATGCACATGCTTATTATTTTTATTCTTCTTCTCGCGGTGTAGAACACGTTTATTTTGATAATACTATTACAACAAAATGTCTGCAAATAACTCAATCCAAATGTCTAGTGCCACACTTGGACGCGAGTCCTGGCTGAAAATATTCATGGACCAAATGAATCAGTTCACACGTCTGAAAAACGACGGGTCCAACTTTGCGGACTGGGAGGCAGCACTACGGAATGCTGCCATTGCTGACGGTAAGCTCAAGTACTTAACTGAGCCAATACCAGTAAACCCAGGCCCCAATGCAGGAGTCAACGAGTCACTCGCTTATAGTGACTTCGTTATGGAAGCGGGTGCGATAAAGAACGTACTCATCTTTGCAATGGAAACCAATTTGCAGAGACGCTTCATTGCTCAGGGTGCAAACAAGATTTTCACCATGCTCACTAACGAGTTCTCAAAGGCACCGAGAATCGTTACTTATGAGCATACTTGTCGCTTCTTTGATGCGAAACTCCAAAAGGGCCAACCGGTTAGCCCACACATTCTTAACATGATTGAGAATGTCGAGAAGTTGGAGGCACTTGATTGCAAAATCAGTGAGAGCATTGTCATTGACTGAATGCTTCATTCTCTTCACGATGGTTTTGCCCTTTTCAGGGCGAACTACTACATGAATGACTTGAAAAAGAGTCCTCATGAGCTACACTCCCTTCTCGTACAGACCGAGAAGGATATGAAATTGAGTGGGAGCATGAAGCAGGATGTTCTCACGATTTCCAACAAGGGTAAAGGGAAGGGCAAGGCTCATGGAGACCTAGCTGTAGGTAAGCCAAAGTTTAAGAAGCCAGGAAACGGTAAGAGTGGGCCTGGTGAGACTAGTGGCTCACAAGGCAAGGCAAAGAGCAAGGGCGGTGTCATTGAGTGCCACCATTGTCACAAGACTGGACATTGGAGGAGGAACTGTCCCGTCTACCGTGAGGACATCAAAGCAGGCCGCGTCGTTCCTGTTGGTATGTCATCTTATATTCATATGATTGAGATTAACCATGCAAGTTTCGGAACTTGGGTACTTGATACTGGTTGTGGTTCTCATCTGTGTAATAATTTGCAGGACCTAAAGAACATCATACCTCTCGAAAAAGGTGATGTGGACCTGCGAGTCGGGAATGGAGCACGAGTTGCTGCTGTCTCGAAGGGAACATATGTAATCCAACTCCCTAGTGGTTTTGAGTTATTTTATATAACTGTTACTATGTACCCAATTTATTTAAGAACATTATTTCTATTTCCGTACTCGATATAGACGGTTTTGCATTTTCAATAAAGGATAATACCTGTATTTTCTTTTTAATGAAATGATTTATGGAAAAGCAATTTCCATGAATGGAATTTACATCTTAGATCAAACCACGGAAGTATTACACATGAATAATAAAAATCTAAAGGTTGGTGACAAAGATCAAACCTATCTATGGCATTGTCGAATGGGACACATAAATGAGAAACGCGTAAAGAAACTCGTCGATAATGGGACTATTCCCGCATTCGATTTTTCTACATATGGCACGTGTGAATCATGTCTCATTGGAAAAATGACTCGAATTTCATTCAAAGGTGTTGGAATGCGCGCTAGTGACCTATTAGGACTCATACATACTGATGTTTGTGGACCTATGTCAATTACCGTTAGAGATGGCTATAGATATTTTATCACTTTCACGGACGATTTGAGTAGATACGGATATGTCTACTTAATGAAGCATAAAAGTGAGTCCTTTGAGAAATTCAAGGAATACCAGAACAGGGTTGAGAACCAACTGGGTAGAAAGGTTAAAGCACTTCGTTCAGATCGGGGTGGCGAATATCTTTCAAATGAGTCTGATCAACACCTTAAAGATTGTGGAATCGTTCTACAGTTAACTCCACCTGTAACATCTCAATTAAATGGTGTGTCCGAACGGAGAAATCGAACCTTACTTGATATGGTTCGATCCATGATGAGTCACACGGTAGTGCCTGATTCATTATGGGGTTTTGCTCTTTTGTCAGCTGCTCTTATACTTAACCGAAGTCCGACTAAAGCTGTCGACAAGACTCCATATGAAATGTGGAAGGGAACGGTCCCTAACTTGTCCTTTATTCGGGTTTGGGGCTGCGAGGCTTATGTCAAGTGGAGACACGAGGATAAGCTCGACCCGCGATCGGTCAAGACATACTTTATAGGTTATCCAAAAGGAACATTTGGTCATTACTTCTATTCGCCTACCGAACATCGAGTTTTTGTTGCGGCTAGTGCGACGTTCTTAGAGAAATAATTTCTCGAGAACAAGACGAGTAATAGAACCTTCGAGCTTTCGGAGATTCCAGAACCAACAACCGAGGAACGGATGGAGGAAGTTGTTCCTCCAACTGATGATACAGTTAATATTCCTGAGGAACCTAGGAGGTCGGGTAGAGTTTCTCATCCTCCGGACAGATACATTGGTATGGTCGAGGAGAATGACGTTTTACTCTTAGAGAGTAATGAACCCGCTACCTATAAAGGTGCTATGGCCTGTTCCGACTCAAAGCTATGGCTCGAAGCCATGCAATCCGAGATGGACTCCATGTATGAGAATGACGTATGGGATCTAGTTGATTTACCTAATAAGGTAAAACCTCTACAGTACAAGTGGCTTTACAAAATAAAGCGTTCTGTAGAAGCGCAACCAGATACCTATGAGGCACGACTAGTGGCAAAAGGTTTCACTCAAGTGCACGGATTGCATTATGATGAGATTTTTTCACCTGTAGTCATGCTACGTTCCATTCGGATAATCTTAGCGATTGCTGCTTTTCATGATTATGAAATTTGACAAATGGATGTGAAAACCGCCTTCTTAAACGGTTATTTGGAGGAAGAGTTGTACATGGTGCAACCCGAAGGTTTCATAGATCCTAAACATCCTAAGAAAGTATGCAAGCTTAAGCGTTCCATTTATGGACTTAAGCAAGCTTCTCGGAGTTGGAATCATCGTTTCGACCAAGTGATAAAAGAGTATGGTTTCACTCGATCGGTCGAAGAACCATGCTTATATATCAAGTCGAGTGGGAGCAAGATTGTATTCTTGATATCAGATGTCGATGACATACTCCGATTGGAATGACATTCATCTCCTATCTTCGGTTAAAGAATGGTTGAAGAACCAATTCCAGATGAAAGATCTGGGTGAGGCACAACACATTTTGGGAATCCGTATCTACCGAGATAGATCACGACGGACGTTATCACTAAGTCAGGAGTCTTATTTGGATAAGATTCTTGAGAAGTTCAAAGATGACCAACTCCAAGAAGGGGAACCTTCCAATGACGTCTGGGATGCGGTTGAGCAAGTCTCGCCACCCACGACGCCCGAAGGGATTGAGCGCATGAGTCGTGTTCCTTATGCATCTGCAATAGGATCAATCTTGTATGCCATGATATGCACACGCCCGGACGTGGTATATGCATTGAGTATGACGAGTCGGTACCAAAAGAATCCGGTGAAACACACTTTGGATAGTCATAAAAATATCCTCAAGTACCTACGTAGGACTAAGGATAGGGTATTGACTTATGGAGGCGATACTAAGCTATGCGCAATCGGTTGCGCAGATGCTAGCTTCCAAACGGATCGAGATGATTAGAAATCTCGGTCTAGATTCGTTTTTACTCTTAATGGTGTCATGGTCACCGGAATAGTTCCAAACAGGAAGTTGTAGCAGATTCTATTACTGAGCCATTAAAATATGATAAGCATGGAGGGAACGTTAGTTTCATGAGAATTAAACGTGTACCTGAGTTATAGCAGTTGATTATGAATTTGATACGTTATCTTTTTCATATACTATTTATAACTTCATCGTTTTATTATAATATTTTGTTTTTCATGTGGATTGTACTGACAACATTGAATGCCACAAAGTGAACTGAATTACATTATATTTTGTTTGGTCCGTAATCGCCTCCAAGAGCTGATAACTCTGGCTATTATATTGTGCAGTCGATTGATGGTGGGTTCAACGAGCCATAAGTCAAACGGTTGACTAATCGTTCACAAATACGAGATTATAACGATACCTCGTAGGACAAATTTTTTTTGTGACAACGTAATGGAGTCCAAAATGTTTAAAAACATTCGGTGCCAGGTCGTGGATAGGACATCCATTGTGTTTCTAGAGTCGATTCTTTTGATTATCGACTGTCTCTTGAGATTAAGGCAGTTTTTGGGTGACTTTGGTTTCTTTCTCACGGTCTGCCATAACTGGAGGCTAAGTAGATTTTTTCTGGGTCATTTCATACTGTGCTTACATCTGCAGGATTCGAGTTGAGGAAAATATCCAACCCTTATCGGTATAGTTATTTCTCGGGGCCACTCGAGGAGTTGTAATTGAAATGCATGGCCATGCTCGAATGTTGATTCGTTTATCGCTAAGTTACTCTCTAGTCGGGAAAACCACTCTTGATAATGATCGCTTGTAAAATACGACCTTTGTGAATACGGATTTGCAAATTGTTTTACATTGAGTGGGAGAAATTTTAGGATATGAGAATCGGTTATCGCACATACACTTGTGAGGATAAGTGGGAGTTTGTTGGAGCTTGTGTCCTCCACAAATTAGTGTGATAACATTTGTAAATCTCTTACAGGTTCACAAGGGTATACTTCGTTTTTTAATCAGTTGATTAACGATTACCTAATAACGGTTGGCTTGCTAGAAAGTTTGACGTTATTATCATACAGATGGCGGTGATCAACTGGTCCCTAAAGGTCACACCTATAGGATGTGTTTGAGAGATGTGGTTATAGAAATATAATCACATTGATGCCTTATATGACTAAACAGTTAGTCAATGTGTTGATGAGATAATTATTTAATGAAGATTAAATAATATTAGTCGAAACGAATTAACTGTCAATTCGTAAATTGAATATAATAAGTTATATTTAATTAAATGTATGTAATGTTAGCTTGGACAAATTAATCTGTTAATTCGTAATTAAATGTAATCGGCTATATTTAATATCAACAAGATGAATGTGTCATAGTGGTAATAGTGAGGGTACTCAAACCAAGAGGTCATGGGTTCGATCCTCACTAGATGACAATTCACACATTTTATACATTTTTGGAAACCAAAAATAAGGAATTAAAACTCCTTATTATCTCGTATATGGACCGAAATTAGGAGATGAGAAATCTCCCTATGGACTTCTCTTTTTCGGTTATAAGAAGAGGAGAAGGGAGAATTTTTCTGACCTAATATTCTTTTCCCAATTCTTGCCTCCTCTCATCGGAAGAACACACAAAAAATCTAAAATTAATCTGTTGATTTAGGGATCGATTCTAGCATAATCAAAGGGCATTTCTCATATCGTCTTGGGTGCAACTGATAGGAGAATATCATTGCGATATTGTTCATAGGCCATAAAAGCTAGGACCGAAGGTTATTTCTTAATCCTTTACATTTTGTTTATGCATTTTAGTTTTATGACTCGTAATCATCACTTTATAATTCGTTATAATCCTTAAAAATAAAGGGATGCATACAGATAAATCCCACAGTCATTATCTGACTTGGCTGGCGAATTTGTGTTTGACTTGGAAGTCAAGGCTTACCAAAACTTGTCGTAATGGTAATGATTTTTTTTTTTGAGTCACCCTGTCATTATATGACTTGGCGGATTACCAGTTGTGAGATAGCTTCTTGAATTTTTTTCTTGACTTGGAAGTCGATGGCACCTTAACTTGTGCCTAGGTTGGTTTCCTTCCGTCATCAATGTCGCTTGGAAACCATCTTCGAGAGTTTTAGGAGTTTCACCAACTTCCATCTCCTCATCCGAATCTTGGCACTTTTGTGCCGTGACATAGTTGGACGAGACAATATCCCGAGCAGTTTTCCTTTGACTTGACTCCTCTTGCGGATTTGTGAAGATGACGGTACGTCCTTTAATTTTCAGTGACTTATCCATAGTTATTTCTACTTCATGATGACGTTTCATTTGAGAGGGAACGATACTATGGATATCTTTGCTAAGGTCGACTGCAACTTTTGTCTTCGACGATTTCCTCTGCTTTTGTCGACGCCTTTTTTGCACCTTTGAGCTGCCAATGCGACTGAATACTGATTTCTTTACCTCACTCCCTCCAATGAGAGTGAATACTGACGCATTTGGCCTTTGTTGTTGAGAACATGATATTAATTGCACCCGGACGGTCTATTCCCTTTCTCCGAGCCTGTCGAACACGGAAGAGCGAGGAGTAGAAGTTCTTTGACCCAGCTTGTCGAAAACAGACCTTTGTGGCAACATTTCTGTGTTCTCGCCTTCACTTTCTGCCAGATCTGCCACAATATGTTGTGATGAAACTTGTTTTGCCTTACGTCGTGCAGAAATTTTAACGGGCTCGGGAGGCGAAAAACCAATACCAACCTTTCCTATTTCGAGCTTGTTCCCTTGTTGATGTAATTTCTTTTGTGTTTGAGTCAAACCATACGGGATGACTTCAATCACGTTCCCCAATGGAGTTGGATTTTTAAAATCGTACCCGGACTTTGACATGAGCTTGTAAGCATTTGGATCGAATCTTCCCTTTGTCGACTCTTCGTCACCTGTTTGGTCCTCTTTCATCGACGTCGTCGTAAAATCGGGCAGAGGTTGTTTACTCGTCGTAAACGATTCGTTCTTGCAACCGGAACGATGACATTGTTTTTCAAAGTTTGCAGATCGTCGTCATCAATTGTTCTAGTTGATGTGGATGCTTCATTTCGAGGTGCGCACTCCGCGAAAGGTGTCTCTCCATCTTTACGCTCTGATTTTGGCACGTACTTAAGGATCGGTGTCTCTTTTTGCGTGGTTGGAGCAACTTTCTTTTCGGCAGAGTTTACATTTGTTTGACTCGTCTTTACAAAGACGCTTTCATGATGTTTGACTGTTGTCGAATCCTTTTCGGTTGGAATTTTGGCGTCATCCGTCTTTTTCGGAACTTTGGTCCCAGTCGAAAAGATCGTTGATGGTAGCATCTCAGTTGGCGTGTCATTCTCTTCGTAGAATCGAGCATCAGCAAAGTAGGACTCCACCGTAGAAAAGGGCTTCACATCGCCATTAATTTTTTTCTCGCCGTCTCTGTAGTATTTCAGGCATTGATGTAGGGTTGACGCTATAACACCATTTTCGTGAAGCCAAGGTCGACCAAGCAACAACTTGTATGACGTTTCGGCATCGATTCCTTGAAAAAGCGTGGTGGATAACATATCTCCCATTGAGATTTCAACACTGATCATGCCAATTGCTTTTTGTCCACCGAGATTGAAGCCTTGGATCATCAAACGACTTTTGGCGAGCTCGCTTACAGAAATCCCAAGCTCTTCCATAGTGACTTTCGGCATTATGTTGTGACGAACCTCCGTCCACCAAGATGCGACCCACCTTCCTTTCCCGAATGTATGCAGATACAAACAAAGGGCGGTTGTGTAGCTTTGATCCTAGTAGCAAATCTTCATCAGTAAAAGCGAGAGCGGCATTGCAAACAACACCTTTTTTTTATTGTTCTCCAGGCTCTCCTGCGGCTTTAAGTTTATCAGCGTACGCTTCTGGTTGAAGAATCACCAAAGACAACTGTTGATGCATCTCTTCGGGCAAGTGAAACATTTGTTGCCACCCCATACGTGCAGGCAATGCGTCTAGGATTGCATCAACCTTTGCCCCCTTGGTCGAATTTGACGAGGATTATTTAGTCAGATCGTCTTCACTGCGATTTTCCTCAATAACAGCAGAAGACACGGTGTTCACCGAAACTTGTTCAAGGTAACGCCTGGGAAAGTAGTCTTGTAACGTCACAACTCGACGTGACTTTGTCTTGGCTGCCTTAGACGATACGACATCTGACGAAGAATCCATGGCGATTCCTCCATCTTTCTTGTGTGAAGATTTCCATACTTTCTCACGAGTTGATCTTCGATTTTGAGGTACCGACGCCTGACCGTTTTGCTTCTTTTGTCGATGCCTAGTCACAAGGGTCCACCCTTCGCCACCGTCCTCTAGATTCTAAATGCAAGAAGTTGGCGATATGATGAGCTTAGACTCTTCGGGCATAACGACTATCACCGGCTCAAGAGTTCCAAACTGAATCATTCGTGCACATTCCTTGACTGCCGAAGGAGGACATGTCTTAACACCTTCGACGTTTACACGTGCTACAATGTAATTGGATTCAGCGACATCTTCGAGGTCCAAGAGAATCTTCCCTTCTTCGGCTAACTGCATTATTTTCTCTTTGAGGGTTATGCACCTCTCCAACGGATGACTTACGACCCTATGATATCGACAATATTTTGGATCGTTTGTGCGTCCGGCTTCACTTGGTCGTTTAGACTCGGGAAGCTCGATCACCTTCTTCTCCAACAGGTCATCTAACATGCCGGCCAGATCAGAATCCGGGAAGGGTTACTTCTTCTTCTCCAACTCTTTCAAAGTTGGTCGTGGCTTTCGTGTATCCTTTGAATAGGTCGCCACCTTCTTGTCTATTTTTGGTCGAGCCGAGATTTTCACCGAATTAGAAGTAGAAACCGTCATAACCTCCTTTAAAGTGCTCTTGGACGCCTTGTCGTTTTTCTTATACTCATTTCTCTCCGTCTTTGGTTCTGAATGAGTAAAAAGTCGTCCCCCATGGCTAGCGATAGTAATCTCCACGTCGTGAGCTCGAGTGGCTAAATTCTGGAATGTTATCAGCTTGTTGCCTTGGAGGATGTAAACTAGATTCAGATTCATTCCCTGGATGCACATTTCAATAGAAGAAGTCTCCGACAAATGATCTTTACACTCGAGGCTTAACGAGCGCCACCTACTTATGTAGTCGATAACGGGTTCGTCCTTCCATGGCTTCGTGTTAGTTAGTTCCGTCATGCTTACAATACGCCTGGTACTGTAGAAGCGATTAAGGAATTCTTTTTCCATCTGGTCCTAACTGTCGATTGACTCGACGCTTAGATCCGTGTACAAATCAAAAGCAGTCCCTTTCAGAGATCGGACAAACTGCTTGACAAGGAGATCGCCATCAGTACCGGCAGTGTTACAAGTTTCAATGAAATGGGCAATATGTTGCTTGGGATTGCCCTTTCCATCAAACTGCTGAAACTTCGATGGTTGGTAGCCTATAGGCTTCCTCAAATAGTCAATCCTCTTACTATATGGCTTGATGTAACGGTGATTGCCGACGGAGCGAAAGTTTCCATCAAACTGGCTTTTGAAGGCCTCCGCGATCATCTTTTGGACGTCTTTAGCAGTAAACGACTTATCCTTATCACGCTCATCGTCGTTCTCGCTGGCATAGTCACTATCTTCATTTTGAAATGACGAAGTAGGCCGCTTCTCCAATTTTTTCGTCAAGGCGGCTATCTGCTTGGATTTCTCTTCATTTTCCTTCTGGAGGTCTTCGAGAATAGCTTTCATTTTATTAAGTTGTTCTTCCATATTGTCGCCCTCAATGACCATGACGGGTGCCACCATGGAATATGACGGTTGGCTTGACATCTCCTCGTTACGCCTTTGTGGTGACGACGGAGACGAACCAGCGCTACTGTGGCCATCCGTGACGGTGAATGGCTCGAACAAAGGGCTAGTGTGAACAGTCATCTCCTCAAAAGTGCCGCACATTATCTCTCGAAATGTTGACGAGACAAACTGAGGGTCGTCGACTCGGATGGGAGAAGATGAACCGAACACAGGATATTCATATGGCCTAGAGTTTCCGGCACCATATGATTCCCTTGGAGCATTGACAGTGACATTGGATTTGCGGGGTCTCGTAGGCACGGATGCAGAACGGAGTCTCGCTGCAGCGGTACGGAAGAGGATGGATCTGGTCCTGCTCCTTGTAGAAACACCAATGGGCGATCTGTTGTGACACCCTCATTTATTGCGGAAAAGTAAACACATAATTCTAGATAAAAACTGAATGGATATGTTTGTAATAGGTTCATTTGGGTAAAAACCTGTAATTTTTAAAACCTGAACCTGTCATAAAAATATCCAAATGGGAAGGTGTCAAACATGCAAGGCCTAAAGTAAATCTCATAAATGAAACATCGCTAAAGTCGCGAAACGAAGTTATGCAACCCAAATATGAAAAAGGGAGACATATGTCCCTAAAAAGTATATGACATAAAAAGTGTTTAAGGGTCACAATAAAATAAAGCCAATCTAGGTCCCAAGGTTACTTTGCTCGCTAGCTCGTCCGTGTACCCCATATATGCATCACCTACTCACAATCGCATTTTATACAAATACGAAAGTCACAGTTAGTGGGGAGTAACTCCGAGTTCTCCCAGCCACGAAATGTCATAATTAATATAACATGTAAACATAAGAATATGAATATGAATAACACATAGCCTTAGCATATAGATGCTTGACAATCGTGCTTATCATGTGAACAACAATATAACAACACATAGTCCTAGCATGTGAATACTAGACCGACTCATACTATACTATCAGGTGAATCACATAACATCCAGGAATCCAAACTCTATCAACCATAGCCGGCTTGCATCTCACCTTCTATGATTCATAGAATTATCAAACAAGAAAAGACAATATATCTAGAGACAGGCATAAGTTCTTAGTACCGTCAATAGTCACTCTGTAACTCGAGTCTATACCACGAGGTAAGGTAAACACCCTAGTCCTAAACCTCGCGAGACCTAGCGACATGCGGAAAACTACCGCATCCAAGACCCATGATAACAACACATGAGTACCCCTAAGGAGTCCACCAAAGGGTTGGCTAGTACTTAAGCTGACCACATACTTCTAAGAGTACGTCAGGAGGTCATGCCCTAACTTGGATATAAATCCACCAAGCTAAGACACAAAGGCTATTAAGCGATGAACATATACTCGTCAAAGACTATAATGGCCTATCTATGACGAAGACCGAAATACTCACCTAGGACCTAGTCCCAGCTTGAATACTTTAGCCCACGCCACACAAGACAAGTGGGACACCCAATTAACCATAAGAGGGGCAAAGAGTCCAAACTTGCACACACAAATGATCATACACATCCTAGCATATGAAAGGCTACGCAAGAGCATATTCAGCTGATAATCCAACAATATCTCCAATATCAATAATAATCCAAATTCCAGCTAACCAACAATACCATAATCCATGAGAACAAGCTAAAATGGCAAAGAGGCAACAAGACTCAAGCATGAGGCATCCAAAGCATCCAACAACCAACATGTGAAATGATAATCACAAATATCAAGGCATCGACATAAAACATCCAATGACAACCAATCTCACCTCAAAGACAAACCCTCGACCCGAGTCCCGCGACGGTTCATCGGTCAAATCGTGGCTGACGGGTTTAAACCTAGTTTGACCAAACTCGTTCGGTCAATCTGGCCCAGGTCAGAGTCTTGGCCTACTTTGGCCCAAATCACAAAATTCATCACAATATCACTCTCATACCATTTCCAATTTCTATCATGTGAAAAACTATTAACATAAGAAAATATATTCCAACTTACAAAATAACTAATTCCACAAAATTCTCGCATAATAAAATAGCATAAATAACCGTCTCACACAAGGGTAAACTTTTCTATAAATTTTTAATCGATAAAACGACGCCATTTACTCATACGGACTCCGAATTGAGTGATTCAAGTGGCTAAATCACCTAATTTTTCGATGTCGTTCAATCTGTCATATTTTTGGAAACATTGGAAACCGTCTCGGTCCGGTACTGACGCATTCCAGCCAAAATACGGACTTGTCACAACACATAATTCTTCATCCAAATTTGTTCCAAACAATAATATACAAATGGGTAACATAAATTAAACATAAGCATACTCATCTTACTCCATTCATTCATTTATCAACAAGATCGTCTCAAACAACAACAAACAACAACAAACAACAACAAACGACAACAAACAACAACAAACAACAAATACAACTACTAATGTGACATTAATTCGTCGAGTAACTCGGAATAGTTACCTTAAGCTAGCAAAGAGACAAGTAATAACTTCAGAAAGCTTCTAAAACCCAAAATTACTCTTCATCATCAACCACATATGAGTCACCTAACTCATCTTCAAATTCTTCACCTATAAGAACAACAAAAACACAATTATTAAGCTTAAATTCGAAAACCCTAAAAGATGAGCCTTAAAACAAAATTGGGGGAAATGAAAATAAAGCTTACTAGTAGATGGGGATTGAAGAGAGGATTCCAAATATATAGTTTTTATGAGATTTGGTGGAGAAATGAAGGATTTATGGTGGATTTAGGGATTGTAAGGAGGATTTTTGAGATGAATTTGGTGTTTGATGAAAGGAAGAGAGAGAGTGAATTATGGAGGAAATGAGAATTGAAAGAGGGGACAATAGAGGGTAGGTGGCCAGCCAAAAGGCAAGGGGAGATGGGTCATTTGTTTACGTTTTGGGGTTTGCTTCGACGGTAATTAGAAATATTCGTCGAATGCGATTTTCGAGAATATTAAAGTTCTTAAACACGATTTTACTAAAAGATTAAGTACTCATATGCCCAATATCCAAACTCGTTTACCCAACGACCGTAAGAAATGGAAAAATTCCAATTTTACGACTTTTATCCGAAATCCATTTTATCAAAGGAAAAGGTTTAAATATAGTTTAAATCACTTTTAAACATTTCTAAACTATCAAAAATAATTACATTTCTTCAAAATAAAATAAGATTATATTTTATTAAATAAATTTTATTTCAAATAAATTAATATTAAATTAAAATAGATTAAAATATTACTTTTAAAATAAAATAAAGGTCTTCAAATTTATGGGGTGTTACAATCATCCCTCCTTTTAAGAAGTTTCGTCCCCGAAACTTAGAAAAAGGAACATTGTATATATGTAGGTCTATCTCTTTAAAATCAAGTAAACAAAATCTTCAAAATGTGAACGTATGAAATATAAGTGTCTTTTCAATGGAACGGAACATCCTCGTCGGCCGTTCAAGAACATCAATATTCCAAATCAAAGACATAAAAATATATATTTTTACACCAACAAATGAGAAAACCAATTATCGGACGTCTCCAATAACGAGCTTTACCACTCATTGACGTTAAAACCAGTGGAAAACATTAAAACATTTTCAAAAATCTTTAGTTCGAAACTCTATAAAAAGGATAATAACTCCACTAGCTATGACAACTCTAACTACGACTTTTAAACAACTAAGCAAGGACTACTAACGCGGAAAGTATTTAAGAGAAGGAGAGGAACACTCGAAAGGATAGCTAAGACTCACAAGAATTAGATAAAGGGAAGAGAATTACCTCACGAGAAAAGTTCGGGATATTTAGCTAACATAGAATATTCAGGCTCCCAAGTTTCTTCTTCGACATTTCCACAACGCCAAAGGATACGAACTAGGGGCACAACTTTGTTTCTAAGTTGCTTGTTTGCTCTTTTGAGGATTCGGATCGGCCTTTCTTCCAAAGCCAAGTTAGGTTCCAAATCTGGGATTTCTTCTTGAATGACATGGCTCGGATCACTAATGTACTTCCTCAACTGAGATACATGGAAGACATCATGAACCTTGCTCAAATTCGGGGGCAACTCTAAACGGTAAGCAACAGGACCAATCTTCTCAAGCACACGGAAAGGTCCAATGTATTTGGGACTCAGCTTTCCTTTCACACCAAAATGTTTCACCCCTTTCATAGGTGACACCTTAAGGAATACCCGATCATCAACTTCAAAGGCAAGTGGTCTACGACGGACATCGGCATAAGATTTTTGTCGGTCTTGAGCGGCTTTCATACGCTCTCGAATGATCTGAACCTGATTGATGGTCTCAGTCACCAAATCGGGTCCCAACACATGAGCATCTTGGACTTGATCCCAACAGACAGAACTACGACACTTCCTACCGTACAAAGCCTCATAAGGTGACATCTTGATAGAGGAATGATAGCTATTGTTGTAGGAGAATTCGACAAGAGGTAAACATTTCTCCCAAGAAGTGTGGAAGTCTATAGTACAAGCACGGAGGAGGTCCTCTAAAGTCTGGATAGTCCTCTCAGTCTGTCCATCTGTAGCGGCATGAAAAGTGGTACTCATCAGTAGCTTACTACCCATGGCTTCTTGCAAAGCAGTCCAGAAACGGGAACAGAATCTCGGGTCATGATCTGAAACTATATCCTTAGGCACTCCATGGTAGCGTACTATCTCCCTCACATAGGCCTCAGCTAGGACATCTAATCTCCACGTCTCCTTGATAGGTATAAACCTAGCACATTTGGTCAATCGATCTACAACCACCCAAACCACATCTTTTCCGCTAGCAGTCTTAGGTAAAGCTATCACAAAGTCCATGGAAATGGATTCCCATTTCCAAAGGGGAACATCCAAAGGTTGTAGCAAACCCCCGGGTTTCTGATGCTCAATCTTCACTTTCTGACAGGTAAGACACTTGCTAACATACTCTAGGACATCAATCTTCATCCTAGGCCACCAAAACTGTAATCTCAAGTCTTTATACATCTTGTCACCACCAGGATGAATAGAGTAAGGAGAAAGGCGAGCTTCATCAAGGATCTTCTTCCTCAACTCGGCTACTCTCGGAACATACATCCTACCTTGGTAACGAAGGTATCCATCACTATCCACCACACAATCCTTAGCTTGCCCAAGTTGGATTTTTGCTTGAATGGACTTGAAAGTAGCATCCTCAGGTAGGCAAGTACGGATCTCACGGTAAAAGTCGGGTTCTGCACTCAAGACACTAAGATAGTCAAAGCCCTTCCCAACAAGGTTTATCCCTAACTTTTGAAATTCCGTGGTAAGTTCATCAGGTAACACACGGATAGTGCTCAAAGAGTGACTAGTCTTCCTACTCAAAGCATCGGCCACCACATTTGCTTTCCCTTCATGATAAATCAACTCGGCAGCATAATCATTCACCAACTCTAGCCATCTTCTTTGCCTCATATTCAATTCTTTCTGGGTAAAGATACACCTCAAACTCTTATGATCGGTATAAATGCGGCAACGAACTCCAATAAGGTAATGCCTCCATATCTTCAAGGCATGTACCACGGCGGCTAATTCAAGATCATGAGCAAGATGAAGCGAGGAAAGGAGGTATGAACGGTAACGCTTATGGTCAAAGAAGAAGGGAATTAGACAAGAAGGAAACGCCAAGTACTCGAATCCCAAGTTACAACATCAGCCTAAACGGTTCCGCAAACTTCCCAACAATAAAACTTATGACCAAAACACTCCCAAGGATTTCCTCAAAACACTCATGTTACTTCATCCTAAGCAATTCCGTGAAACAAGGTACTCCACTATAAGTGTGATCTCATCACTCTTAATCCTCAAACATCCACAAACAACTTCCACAAGATCAAGGTAAGGGTTTCCAACAAAGCTATACTCATATCCAACTAGTGTCAACCATGGGTTTCTCAAAATGATAAAATCTTCAATCAAGGGTCCTAATTCCAATCTCTAAATTCCTACATTCTAACACCATAAATTAAAACTATGTCCTTCAACTTAACAATTGGCGTCAACCATACCATTATCCTTTCTAGTTACTAAAACAAGTGCTAAGATTTCCCAACAATGTAGCGTAGTCTCACTCTCATTCCATACCTCAGGTAGTAATTAAGATCACTCACTTCGACCAAATAACAATCCCAAAATTAGTATTTCTCATATGGTAACATATACCTTATAAAACCCTCATATCCAAAGTGATTACGAAAGCCAATCGTAAATTCAACTTACTTACTCTCTCAATCTTACACCTTCGATTCCACCACTCAATTCCACCTAAGTCTTTCCAACATCACAACCTCTTAAAACCAGGGTTATGGGTTAACCACAAACAATCTCCTCAAAAGTCGAATTTTCCAAACCAAGATCAACGTTCCTCAAAAGAAAGAGTACTATCAAAAAGGCGTTAAGGTAGGATAAGCAAGAAACAAAGGACAAGTTAGGAGGGTACAAGAGTAACTTTCAAGGAAAGAGAAAAGAGAGTTTAGAAGGAGAATAAGCACCAAGAGATAAAGAATAAGACAAGGTACACAAAGAATGAGAAACATCTTCGAGGAAGTAGAAGCATTCTTCAAAGGTAAACAAATCTTCAGTCCTCGGCAATAGACACCAAATCTTGATTTCACATTGGTAGGTTTACGGTTATTGATACAAGGCACAACAAATATTACATGGCAATCAACAAACATGTTAGAACCTAACAAAGAGAAAACACACAGAGACTACAACATAAGGTCCTAAGTCTACCCATCCTACCCATCTCTCAAGTTTATTATTTTAAGGTCAAGTTATTTATATTGGGGGTGCACAAACGTGCGTCGGGAGCAAATATGCTCTGATACCAACTGTGACACCCTCATTTATTGCGGAAAAGTAAACACATAATTCTAGATAAAAACTGAATGGATATGTTTGTAATAGGTTCATTTGGGTAAAAACCTGTAATTTTTAAAACCTGAACCTGTCATAAAAATATCCAAATGGGAAGGTGTCAAACATGCAAGGCCTAAAGTAAATCTCATAAATGAAACATCGCTAAAGTCGCGAAACGAAGTTATGCAACCCAAATATGAAAAAGGGAGACATATGTCCCTAAAAAGTATATGACATAAAAAGTGTTTAAGGGTCACAATAAAATAAAGCCAATCTAGGTCCCAAGGTTACTTTGCTCGCTAGCTCGTCCGTGTACCCCATATATGCATCACCTACCTGTCAATCGCATTTTATACAAATACGAAAGTCACAGTTAGTGGGGAGTAACTCCGAGTTCTCCCAGCCACGAAATGTCATAATTAATATAACATGTAAACATAAGAATATGAATATGAATAACACATAGCCTTAGCATATAGATGCTTGACAATCGTGCTTATCATGTGAACAACAATATAACAACACATAGTCCTAGCATGTGAATACTAGACCGACTCATACTATACTATCAGGTGAATCACATAACATCCAGGAATCCAAACTCTATCAACCATAGCCGGCTTGCATCTCACCTTCTATGATTCATAGAATTATCAAACAAGAAAAGACAATATATCTAGAGACAGGCATAAGTTCTTAGTACCGTCAATAGTCACTCTGTAACTCGAGTCTATACCACGAGGTAAGGTAAACACCCTAGTCCTAAACCTGCGCAGACCTAGCGACATGCGGAAAACTACCGCATCCAAGACCCATGATAACAACACATGAGTACCCCTAAGGAGTCCACCAAAGGGTTGGCTAGTACTTAAGCTGACCACATACTTCTAAGAGTACGTCAGGAGGTCATGCCCTAACTTGGATATAAACCCACCAAGCTAAGACACAAAGGCTATTAAGCGATGAACATATACTCGTCAAAGACTATAATGGCCTATCTATGACGAAGACCGAAATACTCACCTAGGACCTAGTCCCAGCTTGAATACTTTAGCCCACGCCACACAAGACAAGTGGGACACCCAATTAACCATAAGAGGGGCAAAGAGTCCAAACTTGCACACACAAATGATCATACACATCCTAGCATATGAAAGGCTACGCAAGAGCATATTCAGCTGATAATCCAACAATATCTCCAATATCAATAATAATCCAAATTCCAGCTAACCAACAGTACCATAATCCATGAGAACAAGCTAAAATGGCAAAGAGGCAACAAGACTCAAGCATGAGGCATCCAAAGCATCCAACAACCAACATGTGAAATGATAATCACAAATATCAAGGCATCGACATAAAACATCCAATGACAACCAATCTCACCTCAAAGACAAACCCTCGACCCGAGTCCCGCGACGGTTCATCGGTCAAATCGTGGCTGACCGGTTTAAACCTAGTTTGACCAAACTCGTTCGGTCAATCTGGCCCAGGTGAGAGTCTTGGCCTACTTTGGCCCAAATCACAAAATTCATCACAATATCACTCTCATACCATTTCCAATTTCTATCATGTGAAAAACTATTAACATAAGAAAATATATTCCAACTTACAAAATAACTAATTCCACAAAATTCTCGCATAATAAAATAGAATAAATAACCGTCTCACACAAGGGTAAACTTTTCTATAAATTTTTAATCGATAAAACGACGCCATTTACTCATACGGACTCCGAATTGAGTGATTCAAGTGGCTAAATCACCTAAGTTTTCGATGCCGTTCAATCTGTCATATTTTTGGAAACATTCGAAACCGTCTCGGTCCCAGTCTTCGACGTTCCAGCCAAAATACGGACTTGTCACAACACATAATTCTTCATCCAAATTTGTTCCAAACAATAATATACAAATGGGTAACATAAATTAAACATAAGCATACTCATCTTACTCCATTCATTCATTTATCAACAAGATCGTCTCAAACAACAACAAACAACAACAAACAACAACAAACAACAAATACAACTACTAATGTGACATTAATTAATCGAGTAACTCGAATAGTTACCTTAAGCTAGCAAAGAGACAAGTAATAACTTCAGAAAGCTTCTAAAACCCAAAATTACTCTTCATCTTCAACCACATATGAGTCACCTAACTCATCTTCAAATTCTTCACCTATAAGAACAACAAAAACACAATTATTAAGCTTAAATTCGAAAACCCTAAAAGATGAGCCTTAAAACAAAATTGGGGGAAATGAAAATAAAGCTTACTAGTAGATGGGGATTGAAGAGAGGATTCCAAATATATAATTTTTATGAGATCTGGTGGAGAAATGAAGGATTTATGGTGGATTTAGGGATTGTAAGGAGGATTTTTGAGATGAATTTGGTGTTTGATGAAAGGAAGAGAGAGAGTGAATTATGGAGGAAATGAGAATTGAAAGAGGGGACAATAGAGGGTAGGTGGCCAGCCAAAAGGCAAGGGAGATGGGTCGTTTGTTTTACGTTTTGGGGTTTCTTGACGGTAATTAGAAATATTCGTCGAATGCGATTTTCGAGAATATTAAAGTTCTTAAACACGATTTTACTAAAAGATTAAGTACTCATATGCCCAATATCCAAACTCGTTTACCCAACGACCGTAAGAAATGGAAAAATTCCAATTTTATGACTTTTATCCGAAATCCATTTTATCAAAGGAAAAGGTTTAAATATAGTTTAAATCACTTTTAACCATTTCTAAACTATCAAAAATAATTACATTTCTTCAAAATAAAATAAGATTATATTTTATTAAATAAATTTTATTTCAAATAAATTAATATTAAATTAAAATAGATTAAAATATTACTTTTAAAATAAAATAAAGGTCTTAAATTTACGGGGTGTTACATCTGTCGAGAGACCCACCGAGACGGATTGAGCTTTCGTTAGAGGCCATTAAAACGAATGTTGTGAAACTTGATTGTGCGGAAAAAGAGATGAGTAGTAGAGATGTCCCACCGGGCGTGCCAAATTTGTAACAACAAATTTGCGTTTATCTGCAAATAAATAGAGACAACACGAATAGATGCAACAAAATAATAATTTTTATTAATCAAAAGATTTCGGGTACAATCTACTAGTTATTCTACTGATTCGATTTCCGCACTGAATGAATAGGAAGGTCTTGATTCTCCTTGGACGAATTTGACTTGCTTCTCTTCAATTGACGGTGACGGATGCTTGATGTCGTATCAAAGAGCAGTTTAGTATCCAAATCTAGATGGCTAGAAATGAATGTATTTTCTTCTCTTGTTTTCTCTTGGGAGAGATTTTTATAGGGAGACAAATGTATTTTCTTTTCCCTTACTTTCTCTTAGAAGAGATTTTTTTAGTAAAGAGGGTTTTGTTTTAGAGAGGTTTTTTTGATTTTATGTGAGAAAGTCCTTTTTTGTGGGATTTTGGTCATTCTTTTTAAATGAGAGTGTTTACTCTCCATTTATAAAGACATTTTTTTTTGTTTCCCCGGTCAACACATGCTCCTACTTCTCCATTGTTTACGTTGAATGGCTCCCTGGAATCATGCTACCTCCCCATATGATTATTGACTAATTGACCAAGCCTTTCTTTTACTACTTATATCATTATCACATAATAACCATAATAACCATTGTTTAACTTTCGGGAATTTCGTGGGCTTATCATTCACTATTTCGTGGGCTGTCAAGCTTGGTCCAATTCGGATGTAGCATCATTATTTTTGGCCTTAACATTTACGTCTCATACTTTAGTATAGAAATACAGCACAATCCACCTTTCGAGTGGACCGATTTTATTTCTTAGCAAAATGGTAAGTATGAGACGATAGATTTTTTCGGGTTTAAATCCACCGACCCATTTATCAGACGATAGATTTTCACATAAGTCAACATTTCACCATTTGACCCCATTTTATAATGGAGGACATATTTTTATGTCTACAAATTTGCCCCCTCGAGATTGAATCACGTACACTGATTTGAGTGTTTAAGCGTGAGTCGGTCCCGGTAGCTTTTTTTTTTTTTTTCTGTAACACCCAACCCATCTCGGATTGCCGACTCAAGTTCGCATAGCAAGAATTCAGAGTTCATTTCGAGTTTTCGACTCCCGACGACGACGAAAACCAAAGCCACAAGGAGACGACCAAATTCCAGGTTAATTTACGAATTAACTCACCATTTTTTTAATGCAGCGTGAACCTCTCGTCGTCGTTGTTGCTTCATCATTGACGTGGACTCAGTGCTCATTATCATCTTGACGATGAGATTTATACTGAATTCTCCTCATTGACCTGTACGGTGCCCTGCCTTAACGACGCCATGCTTCTGAATCCATTCACATGTGACTTTCGGACGCCGCCGCCTGACGCTTCTCAGACTGATGGTTCACGCCATCTTCGTCATTGTCGACATTTTATCCGTAGAGAAGCTGTGCAACAAGTGACTTGTCGAGAACCACGCACAACGACGGTAAAGACGGCGTCAATCAGAACTAAACTTTGTGCAAATACCGAGCTCGTGAAACTTGACCTGAATCCATCTCGGCTGAAATGAAAATCGGTCTTCGACTGGCTTCTTGATGCAGCGTCATCCTCATCGAGTTCTTGACACCTCTGTTTTGATGACCGATTTGACACAAAAGCATGCCTCCGATTGGCTCCTTGCCCCCCATGTCAGACTCCTCGCATCCCAAGGCCACCGGAAAAACACTTAATAACAGCATAGTCATCGTCGACTTCTGCTATTGTGGTGATCCGAGTTGCCGCCAGAACACGTCGACGATCTGTTTCAACGACAAATAGTCAGCCGTCAATTGAAGGCCACGCCTGACATCCAAAATACGAGTGTATAGTCAGTGAATCCCAGACGAGGAATTAATTTGTGATCAGTATCTTCAGGCTTCGACTTTGACGACGACCGAAAATAATTAAATTGATGGACAATTTGAGTTTCCTAGACTTAAATTTATCTTGACATGCGGAAATTGATCCAAGTTAAGATCAACAGCCGAGTTGGTTTTGCCTTCGTTTTTTTTAGACGCGGATGTGTAGTTTGCAGAAGTCAAATTCTTTCCTTTTTTTTTTTGCTTTTTTGGAAGTCAACACGTGGTCTCATCACTTACCACACTACACTTTTTTTTGTTTTTTTTTTTAAGGAAATAATTTGGTTTGTCTTTTTGTCTTAGGAGACCATATGGTGCACTTTAAAGCAAACAAATCTGAGAGGATTGGCAAGAGTACTTAGTGACTGTCGAACATAGCATAGACGAAGAAGATAACAGAGTCAAACACGCCATCTTCGCTAATATGATGGGTCTCTTCGACATATCCACTGAACTTGTACTCTTAGTGGCGAGAAGTCGAAAGCTCCTTGCTGGTGCTCCGACTGTAACACTATGCCACCGTTTTCCGAAGTTGTCACACTTTTGACTCTCGAGAGATGAAATTTAACAAGAGGCATCTTTCACTTTTGATTTGGATTCTTTACGTTCTGCGCCATTGGGAATGGCTAGAAGATGTTGTATTTTCCTTTGCTTTAGAAATTTTTTTTTTCACACTTGGGAGTGTATATTTTGTTGAACCATGGATAATAATAAGATGAGTCATATTGTTTTTTATTTCTCAATCTCGCATATCCATTTTGTTTTGCCGTACATAGTTTATACTCATATGGGCTATGAGTGAAAGAAGCTTTTTTTTTTGGTGTGGCCGGACTAAAGGAAATTGTTTACTTCAGCTGCCTACGTACCCATAAAGCATGAACGAATATACTTTACGAGATGAAGCCAACGTAGTTCAAACGAAACTGAGTCGATTTTCTTTGAGGGGTTTGGCCGCACCTAAGTAAAAGGGTTTTACTCAAGCTGCCTACGTACCTACAAAGTAATAATACTCTGCCGGATCAAGCCAACGCAGTTCATTAAAGGAAAATTTGGGTTTGGATTTTTTTTTTTTTTTTTTTTTTTTTTTTTTTGCAGTTTAGGCTCGTGCTCAGGAGCTGGCATGATGATGGATCTCCGGACTATTGCCCCCTCGGGACCTTGCCATGTGCACTTTTTTTTTGCCGTCTTAACGTGGCGGGG
This sequence comes from Silene latifolia, assembly GCF_048544455.1. Lineage (NCBI taxonomy): Eukaryota > Viridiplantae > Streptophyta > Magnoliopsida > Caryophyllales > Caryophyllaceae > Silene > Silene latifolia. The sequence continues at coordinate 95,902,642 of NC_133537.1, read as the reverse complement.
TCCCGATCCATTTTTCTTTGACTTATAAGTCGATGATGAGCGTCCTGACTTGTCTTGAAGGCAGCTTCATTTGGCTTGACTTGGAAGTCGATAATGAGCAACCTAACTTGTCGTAAGGATGATCCATCTTTCTTCCAATATCACCTTGTCATTATCTGACTTGGCGGGCGAATTTGTGTTTGACTTGGAAGTCAAGGCGTACCAAAACTTGTCGTAATGGTAATGATTTTTTTTTTGAGTCACCCTGTCATTATATGACTTGGCGGATGACCAGTCGTGAGATAACTTCTTGAATTTTTTCTTGACTTGGAAGTCGATGACACCTTAACTTGTGCCTAGGTTGATTTCCTTCCGTCATCAATGTCGCTTGGACACCATCTTCGAGAGTTTTAGGAGTTTCACCAACTTCCATCTCATCATCCGAATCTTGGCACTTTTGTGCCGTGACATAGTTGGACGAGACAATATCCCGAGCAGTTTTCCTTTGACTTGACTCCTCTTGCGGATTTGTGAAGATGACGGTACGTCCTTTAATTTTCAGTGACTTATCCATAGTTATTTCTACTTCACGATGGCGTTTCATTTGAGAGGGAACGATACTATGGATATCTTTGCTAAGGTCGACTGCAACTTTTGTCTTCGAGGATTTCCTCTGCTTTCGTCGACGCCTTTTTTGCACCTTTGAGCTGCCAATGCGACTGAATACTGATTTCTTTACCTCACTCCCTCCAATGAGAGTGAATACTGACGCATTTGGCCTTTGTTGTTGAGAACATGATATTAATTGCACCCGGACAGTCTATTCCCTTTCTCCGAGCCTGTCGAACACGGAAGAGCGAGGAGTAGAAGTTCTTTGACCCAGCCTGTCGAAAACAGACCTTTGTGGCAACATTTCTGTGTTCTCGCCTTCACTTTCTGCCAGATCTGCCACAATATATTGTGATGAAACTTGCTTTGCCTTACGTCGTGCAGAAATTTTAACGGGCTCGGGAGGCGAAAAACCAATACCAACCTTTCCGATTTCGAGCTTGTTCCCTTGTTGATGCAATTTCTTTTGCGTTTGAGTCAATCCATACTGGACAAAAGAATTTTTGTCCAACACCAGGTCTGGACGAAAATTCTCTTCGTCCAATTCGTGTATTTTTATTTTTATTTTTCCTTTTTTTTTTGTTTTCGTCTTATATATTTTTTTATTTTTTTTTCCGACTCGTTTTGTATAAAACAATTAAAATAATTAATTCCCGTCTTTGTATTATATTTTTTTTATTTTTTATTTTTTCCGACCCGTTTCGTAGAAAATAATTAATTCTTAACTAATTTATCGAAATGCGTGCGCAGGTGAATAACGATGGAGACGGTATTGATTACTCAGATCATTTTACGACTACCATGTTCTTTGCATCGAGTATGAAAGCATTTAATTGGGCATATGAGATCGGACTCCGACTCGGGTTTGGTATAAAAAGAGCAAGCAACAAGAGAGTTGGTCGTAACACGAATTTGAGACAAGATTATTTTGTTTGTCGGATGAGTGGAAGAGGTCTGTGGACAGCGGGCCGCCCACGGGGGCGCTTGGGAGTGAAGGGGCTCGAAAACAAGCGTTTGCATTTTGTATGGAGTCGCCACCAATTTTTATGGGAAATTGGAACCGTTCGAATACCTCGTGTCATGTCAAGACACAAAGTAGTGACATGAACACTAAGCAATCGTTACCCTTAGCATTCTATGTCTAGAATGACTCTCGCGGATGCCAATGAACACGGGTGCTCACGGAGATCTGGAGTAAGGGGTGAGGGTACGTATTAGGAAGCTCTTTTGATCGAACACCTAATCCCGCCCGCCTCGATAGCGGCCTCTACTAATGATTAGGGAAGTTATTCGTACTCGATATATCGTCGGCTATATGCATGCAATGCAACATCCAATAGATTAATCCTAACATGTGAAATTAGCTAAGTCGGTGAACAATTAATTAGCAAACAATTATGGTCGAAGTAGGATTTAATATTGAATTACATGTGGAAGCATACAAATGATAAATGAAAGGGAATACAATAAATTAATATAACTACAATAAAAAGAATTACATTAATTACAACGGATTAGGCGATTTATGTCGAAAGTACCGCTAAAACGGATGATTTGATAAAAAAGAATAAAAGAATAAAATAACAAATTAACGAACAGGAATTAGCGATATTACGAATATTAGTTAATTAATACGTAAACTCATTAATCCAGGTCAAGGCAGAAAAGGAGTTCGGGGACGGCGAAGCCGCCCTGAACAGCGCGGCGAGACATCGCGCCCTTTGGAAGAGGCGCGGCGATTCTTTGCGCTCTGTTCCCAAGGACGAACTCGTTTGTGAAGCCAAAACCGCAATTGTTAACGTTAATTGGTGAATTTAATGGACTGATCGATATTATTTAGTCGGATGAAAGTGATTTACAGATTATTTAACATGTGATTGAGGTCATAAAACGGCAAAACATGGTTAAGACGGAAATAAGACAGATTAATTATGTGAAGGGTCGATGTTAATGAACGAACCAAGCAAGCGAATAATTAACTAAACATGATGAATTGATGGCGGATTAACAATGAACATGATGAAAAATATATCAACAATGAATCCCAGAAACTCAACATGAACGAATTGAATCCCTAAAACTCGAATTGAATATTAGTGGCGAAAACCCGCAAATATGAATTACTTGGGATTTAAGTCGGATTAGATGAATTAAACATGTGAATGAATGATGAAATATATGATACAATATACATGCTAATTATTATGATTTTATGACGGAGAATTAACAGACGAACAAACAAAACAAATAAATTTGATACGAATTGCAGAGGACGGAGGAAGAAGAAAAGAAGCGAAATCTGCGGCAACCTCACAAAGAGGCGCGGCAGTGCTGCGCTCCTTTGAAGAGGCGCAGCGATTGCTTTGCGTCTTTTCTCGATCGTCTGTCTCACCGGAAATCCGCAAAACAGGTTTTAAGGACGGTTTTTAGAAATCGGTTTTAATGAGTACTTTCGACATAAACCTTACAATTGTTATACAGTAATTAAATGCAATAAATAAAAGGAATTATACACCCTCAGACTTACATGTTGACGGAACGAGAAGAACTAAGAAGATCGATTAGTGATGCTCGACGCGAATGCAAGGAAAGAGTGCCCTCGTAAGAGGAAAACGATTGATTAATTAAAGTGATTGAGTGTAGTGGGTCAAATTGGTCGGTCATGCAACGGAGAGGCTGGTACCCGGAAAGATCCGAGCTTACGTGGTCGGAAGTCCAAGCACGTAGGCGCCAATTAGTAAGAACGAAGTCTAGAATGCAAAGGGAGAAGAGAAGGGCGGACACTCGCGTGAGAAATATGAGGAACGAAGGCTCCTATTTATACTAATCACGTGAAGGAATAGGGTTTCGGAGACCCTTTGGAAGTGAATCTCCGAAAGATATAAAAAAAGATACGTAAATCATGCAAAGAAGGGCCTGGGAAGAGGCGCGGCAGCCATCTGCGTCTCTTGGAAGAGGCGCGAGACTGGGCTGCGTCGTTCCCGGAGGTTTCCTCCTGCTTAAGAAAGAATCTCCGCGTTTAAGTTATGGTAGGACGGATTTATTCGATTATCTTTTAAATATTACGGGATATTATTTGCCAAAAGATAAAATTTGATGAATATGGAATAGAAATATCCGGAACATTCCGAACATTCGACTCGGGATTTAACAAATCGAGAAAATGGAGACGGTTTTTGACCCGGACTCAAATGTACTCTAATTACTGCCAAAACGACCGTATCGGCACGTAGATGACAACTAAGAGGTTGACATTTATATTTGAGCAATCACTTGACGATAAACTTACGAACTGTCACTAATCGTTCCGCGAATCAAACATGCGGCCCAATCATCACCGGGTGGTTTGCGAGGGATGCGAAACGAGGTGTCTCTGAGCCCCCACTTTGACCGAGGCTTGGACAAGGCGAAAGTCAAAGTATAGCCATCAGGTCAATCGAAGATTACAACCTGACGACTATGGCGACGCGAGGCGGCTCAAGGGGTCTGAGCCAAGGACCTGTCGTCGGGAACATTTTAGAGTCTGTCGACTATCGGGGAGGGTCGTTTAAAGTCCATTAGACTACGTAAGGAGGCTCGCCACCATAAGAAGAGACCATACCGAGACTTAATCGAACTTCGCGGGGAATAAGAGATATTGAAAACAAACAGGACGTCGGTAGAAATCTGCTGGGATCCGCTGCGTCGATCTCGGCGAATTCGCGAAATTTGGAAGTTGAATCTGCTTGCGTCGGTCTCAAGCGAACTCTTGTTGGGGACCTATCGACGACGAGGAACATCTTGATCGTCGTAGGGGAAACTTCGAATGAGCAATCTTGCGCAAAATACTATCGCGGATAAAATGATTTGACGACTAGGAACATCCGAATCGTCATGAAAGAAAGTCTCGAGTGAGCGATCGCAAAATACTCTGCGCCAGACAAAATGGTTGAGCAATACTGCGAAATACTGCCGTGCGGGATAAAATGAACTCGGACAATACTGCGAAATATTGTCGCACTGGATAAAATGCGGGCCGGAACGAAAGGAAATCGTCGAAACGGACCAAAGTGATAAAATGTCATCGAGGAAGAGGCGCACCAAAGATGGGCCCACGAGTAACGAACTCATAACGGATTTTTGAAAATCCATCCGGAGGGAAACAAAGGAAGAGGCGCAGCAAGAGCTGCGTCTCTTGGAAGAGGCGCAGCACTGCGCGTCGTTCCCCCAATTCAAGAATTCACGTAAAAACGCGAAATCAGAAGGGTTTTATTTCATTATTTCGAAACACAAATCCTTCAATTTCTCTCTCAAATCTTCACCATTTCTATCAAGGTTGGATTCAAAAGCTTGCTTAAAATATGACTAATCGAGGTATGTGCTTTAATCTTGCATTAATCTTCCATATTTGTCGAATTTTGAGCCGCGAACATTAGGGTTTTCGACCCTTTTGATCGAAAATTTGGGGCTTTTCCCCCAAATGAATTTTTCATGCCAAATTGATACTAGAAACGAGTAGTAGGCAGTGTTAGGAACATAACCATGTATTTACTTCGAATTTTCATCAAGTTTTGAGCCCTTGAGCGAATTTTGAGACGGTTTCACAGCTAGATTGAAAATTGCTTCGAAAATGGCCTTAGGATTGCCCATTTGTGATGAAATTTGATAGTAGGGACCCTTGGATGATGGGTAAACTTCCCGTCATCTCGGAAGTTTGGTTTGTGACAACTTTTTGCAGGACACCTTTTAGGGCATAATCGTCGTTATAGCGAAATGCTGCCGAATTTTCGACCCGAACTCGGAACTAGGTTTTGACTTTGACTTGACTTGACCCTATTCATCACATGAGTGATCGAATTGGCGGGAACATGGCCAAGGATGGCCGGAAAGGGGCGATTTCTGGGCCTTGAAGGCTCGAAAACTACTTAACAAGGGCTCGTCGTCATGTGACGCGGCCGGGATTCGCTTTAATCGTTGCAGGTGACGACGCTTCTACTTCTGGGAGAGATCCTATGGATGTAGACGCCGCTGTTGTTGAGGAGGCTTTAGAGCAGGCCTTCACCGCCGCGGTGATGGCTGCTGCAGAGGAGGTCCCCGAGGAGGAGGGCTGGCGACGAGGAGGAGATTCCGAGACGGGCCCACCTCGGACGAGGGGGTCGCCAGCTGAGAGGTGCTCCTGCGTGGGCTGAGACCTGGGAGAGTAGGCACCTTGTGTGGGCTGCAGAGGGTCACTTGTCCTACAGGACGGTGAAGAGCTTGGTAAATAGGAATTCCCTAACTCATTACCTATCCTTTTCCATTTTTGTTCAAATCTCTTCTAAATTTATTCCAAAACTAAAGATAGCTTTGTTTCAAATCATGATAGGAGGCCGGGAACATCCGGTCGTTCTCGGGGTATACGACGGCGATGGAGCATTACGAGCGGGCTCGGAGGAGGAGAGGGCCATGATCGAGCGTGGAGCGTTCGGTCCTCTGGTTCGGGTTTGGAGGGATATCGTGAAGAGGAAGTTGCGGGCCAACCTTAGCCTGGTTCGCGCTTTCTTGATCGATCTCGGGATACGACTTCCACGTTTCACCCGCCTTTTGGTGAGGTGGGAGTCACCTTGGAGGACTACGGCATGATTTCTGGTCTGCCGTGCGGGACTGAGGAGATGGTGTGGCCGGAGGCTGGCATGAGGGCGGACTCGGCCGAGGCGAGGAGGTTGATCGGCTGGAACTTGTCGCCGAAGGCTGTTGCGGTGCCGGGTTTGGTACCCAGTACCTATGTTCGAGATTACTTTGCGGGGAAGACCCCGGCATCGGTGGTGATCGATGGGAGGGAGGCGGCTCCTCCTCCTTGTCAAATGGTAGCAGCGGAGGGCTCGTCGTGGCTTTGGTGGTTCTTGTCTTCGATTTACCTCGGAGACAAGGGTGAGAGGTCTGTCGGCGAAGCTTCTCCCCTTTCTTTCGACTGAGTTCCTTAGGGCGTTGGGACTGGTCACTTTTGGTTTTGCGGTCCTCATCCGCTTTATGAGGGCCATGGTTCGCCCAGCCGATGGAGAAGGGGACTTCTCCTGGCGCTGTCGGACCTGGACTACTGTTGGATGTATGAACCTTCCTTTAGATCAACGTAAATTCCTTTCTTTTATCAAAGATCGTCATTGACCATTTCGCTTTACAGGCGTGGGTGTACTCCTACTTTCCGGGCCTCGCGCCCAAGAGGACGGAGCCGTTGGAGAGGGCCTATCCCGTGGTGAGGGATTGGGTCATGTGCCGGACGAAGAGCAAGCGTTCTTCTCACAACGTCTATCGGCGGGATGTGAACGCCCTTCACCGAGCAAAAAAGTGAGTATCCCATTTGTATTCATTCACATCTTCTCATATTTTGTTTTCAATTGATCATAGGAATGACCTTTGCCTTCATATTGTCCCGGTGGGTGCCCGGACCTTGGGCGGAGTACGTGGAGCGCCTCCCTTTGTTCTTGAGACCCTTCGTCCTAGGAGTTCGAGTCGGCTCTTTGTTGTGGACGTCGATGGGTCCTCGTATGGTATCCGGCGGCGGTTAGCTCGTCGGTGCTTTGGGCGCGTTGACGGTTCCGTCGATCCTCCTAGGACGATGTTTAGGAGCCTTCGAGGCGAGAGGGAGGCGGACTGGCCGGTGCGGTGGCGGCGACCTTCTTCTCCCCGACGAGGATTACTCGGCGTTCCTTTACGGGAGGTTGGCGTATTGGCCGGTAGTGGTGAGTATCCTTTGTTTTCTTGTTGATTTGATTTTGAAAATTACGACGAAGGATCATCGATTAACGAGAGTTGTTTTGTCCTTGTAGGAGGTTGAGGCGGCGGGCATCGAGCCCCCAGTACCCCGAGACTCTCGAGTACACCGACGCTCTTTTTGGGAGGACGACGATCTCTCGAGCTGCGTGATTTTGACGTAGCGTGACGGATCTTGGCCTAGATGATCGGCAAAGATCGATTCGGAGGGTGAGCTCCCATTTTGCATGGTTTTCGTGTAAGAACACGTTTGGTCAATTTGTTTAATTTCTTTGAGAGTTTCCTTTTGAAATGCGAGTCGCGCCATCTCGGTTCGTGGCACTATGGAGGGTGGCCAACCGGCTACGAGCTACGGCCATTGAGGCACTCGTCGGCGGTCGAGGTCGTCAGGTATGAACCTTTATATCCATTTTTCGATCTTCTTTTTTTTTTTGATTTTTGGTTATTCCAACTGAGTTGATTGACATGAGCCAATTCGTTGCTGTTTGCAGGATGACCGCGAGTCAGGACGAGAGTTGGCCCAGGCTCGGGAGGAGACGGCTCGCTTGTCGAGGGAGCTCGAGTTTCGGGATGCCGAGATCGCCGCTCTGATGGCGAGAGTTGCTGAGTTGGAGGGTGCCCAGCAGTAGCTTGTGTAGTTTTGTAGATTTGTACATTTTGATTTTGAAACATTTTTGGACTTGGTTTGGGGCGCAAGCCCCCAGTTTTCTTGGATTTTGGATTTGGTCGGGGCGCAAGCCCCGTTGCTGTGCATCTGGACTTGTTCGGCGCGAGCCCCGATTCTTGTATATTTGCTTTTTGTTGTATATATGATGGCCTGAGTGCCTTTGCTGCTGGGTTGTTTGTTTGTACCTGCAGGTTAGTTCTCTGAACAGGTTTTGGTAGATAACGGTTTATGCCGTTATGTTGCCGAAATTTACATGGAAAATCACGCGATTCATACATTTTATATACACATAAGGCCTTTAATTAGCGCACAATGAGACTCAAAAGAAACGCAAAAATGCAAAAATTTTGCCGGAAATAACCGGAAATGACCGGACGGTAGGGAGGGTTACCCCCGAAAAAAAAAGAAAAATAGAAATTTATAAGTTAGAAAATGTAGAAATAGAAATTAAGAAAATGAAATAAATATATAAATGTTTGAATAATAAAAAGAATTAAATGGACAATTAAATACACAAATGTGATAAAATGGCGAAAATGTCAATGTCGCCTCGAAATGCGTGCCCGCGAATTTAGGAAATCCCAAAACATGGTAAACTTCCGTAGTTTACCAAAATAAAATCCCATAGGAATAGGAAATCACGCGTGTTATAGAATTAGGAAAGATCCAAACGCGAAATCACGGGAGTGAGCACTGGGAAGAGGCGCGACACCAGTGCGTCCCTTTGAAGAGGCGCAGCAGTCTTTGCGCTTTGTTCCCTAAGCAGTCGGTTACGACGGATTTTTGGAAACAGCAAATTAGTATAAATAGAAGCGCTGCCGAAGCTTTGAATCATATAATTCTTCCGTCTTTTCTTCGTCGCTTCTCCTAAAACTCCTAAAATAGATTTTCAAGAGAAAATTATCATCATGAATACTTTGGAGGTTCGCTTGAAGGAATGGACTAATGAGTTTTCGAACACGGAAAAGCACGACATGGGTGCTTATAATCTTGGGTCTTTATTGAGTTTGAAACTCATCAAGGTAGTGAAACCGTTCTTAGATGCTTGCCTTGATTATTGGGATCCAAATTATCATGTATTCGCCTTTCCGGGAGGTGATATTTGTCCTTTTCCTGGAGGAAATTGCTTTATTGGCGGGTGGGACCCCGAACACTTACCTGCCATCCCTTCTACTGCTCAAGGGTATAAGAGTAAGTTCAGAGATTTGCTTGGACTGACTAGACTCGAGGTAGATCGTCTTGTTACCCCGAAAGGCATGCGGATGTTGGATTTTATAGACCGATTCATCAACAGGGCCGACCCTACTGTCTCTTATGTTGCTAGAAGGAGAGCATTTGGCTTCTGTTTGTTGCATGTGTATGTCTTTCAGGGACATGTTGATGAGGACTTGAGAGGTGATCCTCGCCTTTTGAGCCTTATTGAGCAAATGGAGGCTGCAGAGCCCTACTTGTCTGCGTGCTTAGGGAGATCATTTTGGGTTTGGATAATAGGAAATCCAACCGCGATCTGCCGTTCTTGGGAAGTCCGTTATCCTACGGGTAAAAGACACCTTCTTTTTCTCTTTTTTTCGTTTTTTTTTTTTTTTTTTTTTTTTTTTTTTTTTTTTTTTTTTTTTTTTTTTTTTTTTTTTTTTTTTTTGTTTTTTCTTTTTCTTTGTTTTTCTTTTTTTTCTTTTGGTGTCTAATACTGTCTTGGTAGGTTTGGCTCATGGAACAGCTCCGATTGCTTGAGCCCCGGTTCATGCACTTTCCTATCATGCCCGTATGATTTCGATGAGGACACGGTATGTACATGGTGGACTTCACCCGGTCTGCGACTATTGGAAGAACAAGCTAAAGACGATGACGGCCCTTTGATCGGGTGGGTTGTACCGTGGTGGCACCTCAAGTCCATCATTTGGGGTGTCTTCTTTAGATCCCACTAGGTCCGTGCGCATCCCTGGATTGGAGTTTATGGTGTGCATCTTCCCGAGAGATTGATGAGGCAAGTTGGGTTGAAGCGAGATGATCCTCGGGCTTGACACCGTCCCGCAGACCGCTATGGCGTTGACTACCGAGAGCCGAAGAGAGTGGGCTATGAAATGGGCCCGAGAAAACATGTGGTTCCTGAGCTTCTCCTCCAATGCCTTGTGGGTGTCGGACTCTTATCGAGGTGGAGGAAGGCTGCAACTTCGGAAGAGCGCGAAGATCGAGGAAGCGCGAGCCCGTTGATTACAAGGTGCGCGAGGGAGAGAAAGAGAAAGAGAAACATCTGACCGAAGGAGAAGAAGAAGCCGGCTTTCAAGTCATTCATCCTTCAAGAAATCAAAGACTACTCTGCCGCGAGAGATGGTGGTTGACAAGAACGGGAGAGTCAGGCCTCGAGAAAGACCGTTGGTGATTAGGTCTGAAGTGGTGCAAGAGCGCCCGGCTCGAGGTCGTGACAAGAAATATGACAAGAACGACAAGGGCAAGGGAAAGATGGAGGAATAGCCCAAGTCTTAGTTATTTTTATTTGATTATTATTATTATTGTTGTAATAAAAGGGGATTTTTAGAATCCTAGCCTATCTATTTTTATTATTTGTCGTACTATTATTATTAGAAATTGAATGAAATAAAAGAGGTTATGTGGTTATGAAACCGTTGGCATTTTCTTTAATTATTCTTGTCGAATTTCAGATGCGATGCAAATGTCCTTCTATTTACATATATTTTATATATAATGGCGGGTTGAATCCGGTGAAGGATTGCCTACGTATTCACTTAAAGAAAGCGAAATCAAACCCTTGTGCGTAGTTCGAGTAAATGTAAAAGAATAATTGTTCGAAGCAAGAGCTTGTAATGAACATAGAAAACAAGCATGAGCTTTACTTACTCTGGAGGTGCGAATTCAGTTTGTTTGATGATATGAGGATGACAAGTTTGCCAAGATGCAAGAGCATAGTGACATTCAAATAGGCCAGGGGCCGTTTATTTAGTGCCACAAGAGCGACACGTGGGTTTACGCGAGGCGCGTTTCTGTTCTATCCTAGGCATAGTATCGTTTCAGTTGGTCGAGATTTGTGGGGTTTGAAAACTCATTCCCATCTAGGTCTGTGATTCTAACCGCACCCCCTGGGAGTATGGATTTGACTAAATATGGTCCGGCCCAATTAGGTTTGAATTTTCCCCTTGGGTCGACAGGTAAAAGAGCTCTAACCGATTTGAGAACTAAATCTCCTTCTTTGATGTTTCTTGGCCTAACTCTTTTGTTGAAAGCTCGTTTGATACGTGCTTGATATGTTTGGACATTATGCAAGGCACGTAGCCTACGTTCATCCAGGAGGATGAGTTCTTCGTATCTATCCCTTTTCCAATCGGCCTCCGGGATTTGACTTTCTAGTAGAATACGCAAGGATGGTATTTCTAGCTCAATCGGTTGTACGGCTTCCATGCCGTAGGTCGGATAGAAAGGAGTAGCCCCGGTGGGCGTCTGACGATGATGTACGATACCCCCACAAAGCGAAGGGTATTTTGCTTGGCCAATCTCTATAATTGTCAGTCATTTTCTTGAGGATCGTGACGACATTTTTGTTAGCAGCCTCTACCGCGCCGTTAGTCTGTGGTCGATAGGGCGAGGAGTGATGATGCTTGATCTTGTACTTGGCTAGCAATTGTTCGGTTTCGGCTTGGAAGTGGGACCCATTATCGCTAATGATCTCATGCGGGCAACCATATCGACAGATGATGTTGTTTTGTATGAACTTTGCCACATTTTTAGGCAGTAAGAGCGGTGTAGGAAGCCGCTTCTACCCACTTGGTGAAGTAGTCAATCGCTACTAGGATGAAACAGGTGACCTCTGTTCGGTGGGGTTATTTTCCCAATTATATCAATTCCCCATGCGGAGAATGGCCAAGGAGATGTCATTGTATAGAGCAACGAAGGAGGGACGTGTTGTACGTTCCCGAAGATTTGACAGTTGTGGCAATGCCTCACATATTTGATGCAATCGGATTCCATTGTGGTCCAATAGTACCCTAGACGTGTGATTTTCTTTGCCATCATAGGCCCACTCATGTGAGGACCGCATTCTCCGTCGTGGACTTCTTCCATTACTTTTCGTGCCTGTGAATGATCAAGGCAACGTAGGACTACACCAAGAGGTGTTCTTTTGTACAATTCTCCTTGCATCAGGATGTATTGGGAAGCTAGTAGGCGTATAGCTCGTTGTCCCCTTTTGTCCATTTCTGGCGGATAGGTACCGTTAAGCTTGAAGTTTAGGATTGCTTGGAACCAAGGTTCTTGTGTGATTTCTTCTTCATCGGTAATTTGATGGACATACGCTGGCTCCGACCGTCGTTCGACACACAAAGGCATTTCCATCATGTAATCTGGCATATTTATCAAAGATGCAAGTTTCGCAAGAGCGTCTGCAAATTGATTTTCCTCTCGAGGTAGGTGTAAGTAGGTTACATGATCAAAGAATTGAGCCACTTGGTCTATCCTGGCCTGATAGGGTGCAAGGCTTTCACTTCGGATTTTCCAGGATCCCGTAACTTGGTTGATGATCAGTGACGAATCCCCATGCACTCGTAGGTTTTTGATACCTAAGCTTACTGCCGCTTGTAGTCCAATGAGACAAGCTTCATACTCTGCAGCGTTGTTTGTCACCTCGAAGTCGAGTTTGACAGCAATCGGTGTATGCTCACCTTCAGGAGAAATGAGCAACACTCCTATCCCAAATCCTCTTAGGTTTGATGCTCCATCAAAGTATAGATCCCAAGAGTCTACATCAGTTTGAAGTATATCCTCGTCGGGAAATGACCAAGTATCTATGGTTTGTGCGTCGTTGATGGGATTTTCTGCGAAGAATTCGGCGACGGCGCGACCCTTTATTACTTTCAGTGGCACATATTTGAGGTCAAATTCGGAGAGCATCATGGTCCATCTTGCCAGACGTCCGTTGAGAACGGGTTTCTCGAAGAGGTATTTGACTGGATCCATTTTGGAGAATATCTTGACCGAGTAGCTAAGCATGTAATGACGTAGCTTCTTTGTTGCCCACACAAGAGCGAGGCATGTCTTTTCGAGTTGTGAATATTTGCACTCGTATTCCAAGAACTTCTTACTTAGATAGTAAATAGCTCTTTCTTCACTTCCTACGATTTGAGCTAGCATAGCACCCATGGCGATTTCGATTCTTGTGAGATATAAACCAAGAGGTTGATCTCGTTGTGGTGGCATGAGCACCGGTGGTTTAGCCAATATCTCCTTGATTACGTCGAATGCCTTTTGTGATCGTCGTCCCACATGGTGTGGTCTGTTTTCTTGAGTTTCTTGAAGATAGGCTCGCAAATCATCGTAAGTTTCGATATGAATCGACTTATGTATTGCACTTTTCCCAGAATCCTCGACTTCTTTTTTCTGTTTGAGGTTGTGGCATTTCGATCAGAGCTTTGATTTTGGAAGGATCTATTTCTATGCCTCGTTGGCTAACGACGTACCCTAGGAGTTTGCCGGATGTCACCCCGAATGTGCACTTTTGAGGGTTGAGTCTCATATTGTACTTAGTAGCCTTGCGAAGAACTTGCGAAGGTTCGCAATATGTCCCTCTCTTTCCTTGGATTTGACAATCATGTCGTCTACATATACCTCGACTTCTTTATGCATCATGTCATGTAGGAGTGTAGTCGCGGTGCGTTGGTATGTAGCTCCGGCGTTGATCAATCCGAACGGCATTACTGTATAGCAATAGGTTCCCCATTGGGTGACGAACGCGGTCTTATGCATGTCTTCCATGGCCATTTTGATTTGGTTGTAACCCGCATATCCATCCATGAAGGATAGTAATGCATGGTCTGCAGTATTGTCTACCAATATGTCGATGTGAGGTAGAGGGAAGTCGTCTTTTGGGCTTGCTTTGTTCAAATCCCTAAAGTCAACACAAACTCGGATTCTCCCATCCTTTTTGGGTACGGGTACTATGTTAGCTACCCGGTCAGAATACTCGGAAACTTTGATGAACCCGGCTTTGAATTGTTTGTCAACTTCTTCCTTAATCTTGAGCCCACTCTGTTCTCATTCGTCAAGCTTACATTTCACGGGTTTGAAACCTGGCTTAATCGGAATCCTATGTTCGGCGATATCCCTGTCGATCCCTGGCATGTCTTTGTAGGACCAAGCGAAAACGTCTTTGAATTCATTTAGGAGGTCTATGAAATCGGTTCTTTCGGTTGAGCTCAAGGTAGTCCCTATCCTAAGTTCTTTGGGTTCTAGTTCAGTTCCCACGTTGATGGGTTCGGTATCCTCAATTACAGGTCCCCCTTCCCCTTCCTGTAGTATTTCTTTGGCTACGTAGGGAGGTATTTCGGTCAAGTCTGGGTCTTGGTCATCCTCAGTATCATCATAAACAGAATTGCACTCAAGATAACGCAAAGAGTAAGCAGAACCTGATTTATTCATATTAAGATTTGAGTAAAGTTGAAACAAAGAAGCCAAATGATCCAAGGATAGTGGCGGCAAAGGGACGATAATGGGGCATTTCCCGAACTACCGTGACTACTCGAAAATAAGCTAGGAGAAACGAGGGGAGTGGGGATGACGACGGAGTAGACTCTCTAATGACTCCTCTAGACTCTGACTCTGACTCCGACTCCGACTCTGATTCGAATTCGTCGTCTTCTGGTTCTTCTTTGAACATCTCTCCTTCTCCAGTGGTGAGCTTGAAGAGTCTTCCTTGACTGTTGGTCCATTTGATTGATTTTCTCCACCCTTTCTGCTGCTTGGTGTCGATTTCTGTGATCAATGCGGTGGGATTGAAGCGATCGTCTTGAAGTATCGTAGTAATGATCTCATCCTGTGCGGCCCTAACAAATCGGTCCTCTCCAAACAGGAGGCTAACAGCTTGTTCGTCTAAGCAAGGTGCTTGACGGGTTTTGACGGTAGGAACCGTTTCTGGAGGGATGAAGTAGCAATCGTGAAAGATCTCGATTCCGGCTAACTTCTTCTCGAGGTAATGCCAAGGTTCGGGAAATCCATGAAAGAGTTCCGAACTTCCTTCTTGAACTAAGTATCCATTGAGGGTAGGAAGATATGGCCTCATTTGGACTCCTACATACTTGCGGTTTTGGACTTGGGCGAGCATTTCGAGAACTTCTTCTGTTGTGGGTTTGTATCCTAGTCCAAGTGGTATTCTCAATGAGTTGCCTTTCTTGTATGGCGCGAAGGTGTTTTTCCGAACTGGGTTCAAAGGCATTCCAGGGAAGTATCCCTGGTTTTTGAGAATGTGGTTGACCACCAAGTTGGAGTAGGGATTATAGTATAAGGGTGCCAACTCACTTTCTATGACATTTACACTTTGGAAGCCCCCAAGTTCGTATATGGGATCCGCAAGGACTTGATTATTTGATTGCTTCTCGATTATGGCCTTAATGGGTGACGAAGTGATTGTCACAACTTTGCCATTTAGTGGGATCTTGATCTTTTGATGAAGGGTGGATGTTACTGCTTTAGAAGCATGAATCCAAGGCCTCCCCAGAAGTATGTTGAATGAAGCTTCGATGTCCACTATTTGGAAGTTAACCTTTCGTTCGATTGGTCCCGTTGCTATGGTTAGGTTAGCAAGTCCTACCACTTTTAAGTCGTGTACCGTCGTATGCACGTAGACCTTGATTGGTGGGAGTCCAATCCGACTCTCTCATGCCTAGTTTGTATGCCGTTTTGAGGGGTATGACGTTGACCGCGGAGCCATCGTCCACCAAGGTCATTGGCACATTCTTCTTTAGACAGATGACGGTGATGTATAGAGCAAGGTTGTGACTGGCGCCAAAAGGTGGCAAGTCTTCGTCCGAAAAAGTAACGGGATTACTTAGTTTCGGGGATTCTTGGAAGACCAAGTTGACTACATCTTCAGGAGTAGAGTTATGTGCCACATTCAATTTGGCCAAAGCTTGCAGTAAAGCTTGACGGTGTGGAAATGAGCTTGCCACTAGTTGCCAGACCGAAAGATCAGCCTTGGTTTTTTGTAATTGCTTGAGCAAATGATCAGTGGGGTCATCTTCGTTGTCATTTGGTGTGATGACATTGGTGGGACCGTTTTGAGTAGTGCTTTGGTATGGACGACCCGAGCGAGTTAGGTGATCCACATCTTGGTCTTCGCCATTTTGGACTATTTCTTTGACTAAAGAGTTTTCAATGAGATATTCGTCTTCATCGTCATCGGCCCAAACTCCATTGATCGCGGCTAGTTCCCTCATCCTCATGATGTCACTTTCTAGTTGTATGATTCGATCGACTAGTTTGTCGACCGCGGTGATGACTTCTTGCATAGTAGCGTTTTGAGAGAAGATCAATGGTACGCGTTCTTTAGGTGTTGCATTGGGATTGCGCAAGATTGTTACCATGTTTTCTAGTTCCCACACTTGTCTATCTACACTCCTTGCCCAGGCGATGAAGTCGGAAATGGTAGGGGAGATGGTAGAGTAGAGTCTTTCTTTCTCAATTGCATGGATTTCATCCTCGGCGGGAGAAATGAGATGTGAGCAATCTAAGGTAGATTCATCACTTGTAATCACTAGAACTCCAAGAGGATTAAAGTGTTATTAGGCTTACCTCCTGGTGGAATTGGAAGTCGACCATCTTCGATCATATCTTGAAGCACGTGTTTCAACTTGTAGCATTTTTCGGTATCGTGCCCCTTACCCCTATGGTATTCACAGTAGGAATTTTCGTCCCAGAATTTGGACTTCCTTTCGGGCTCGGGAGTAGGTCCAATGGGTTGGAGTTTGCCTTGCTTCACTAGCCTTTTTAGAGCATTGGAGTATGTATCCCCAAGGTTTGTGAACTTCCTTGGTGGGCTAGTTTTCTTGGATGGTTCGAGAAGGTTAACTTCGTCGGTCTTGCTAGTAGAGCCGTATGAACGACTTGTGGGCCCTTGATATCCTCGACCTACCGTTTTGGACAAGAGTCCTTTGCGGATGTCATCTTCAATTCGTGTCCCTAACACGGTTAAGTCTTTGAAAGTCTTGATGTTTTGATATCTCAAATGGTTGGCATATATGGGCTTGAGATTGTCCACGAACTTCTCCACAAGAGTGGCCTCATCCGGGCGTTCAACTAGTTGAGTACTAGTCTTCCTCCACCTACTTAGGAAGTCGGTGAATCCTTCCTTGTCATTTTGGGTAAGAACCTCTAGAGTACGCATATTGACTTGGATTTCGGCATTATCCGCGTATTGTTTCGAGAACTCGATGGCGGCGTCCTCCCAAGTAGCGACCTTTTTGTGATCTAAAGTGTAGAACCATTGCTTTGGGATGGTGTCGAGAGATGAAGGAAAGATTCTTAAGAACATCTCGGGTTTGATGCCTTTGATAGACATGTAATCCTTGAAGGCACGGATATGGTTCAAAGGGTTCTCATGTCCCTTGAACTTAGGGATATCCGTCATGCTAAAGTTAGTGGGCAATTTGGA
Source organism: Silene latifolia (assembly GCF_048544455.1). Lineage (NCBI taxonomy): Eukaryota > Viridiplantae > Streptophyta > Magnoliopsida > Caryophyllales > Caryophyllaceae > Silene > Silene latifolia. The sequence continues at coordinate 95,885,228 of NC_133537.1, read as the reverse complement.
ATTGACGGCTTCATACTTACGATTGTTCTCCCTGTAAATGTCATCTCCTTTAAGGTACATCAATTGCTCCTCTAGGTATTGGAGCCTTTTCTCACCGGTCGTCCCCATGAGAGGATTCTCATCCTTAGACTCGTCATCGGAAAATTGTAGTACTTCACCTTTAATGGGAGGCAACCTTCCCTCTACGTCAAAGATACGGCCTTCGATGAGCTCGAGGCGGTCATAGGTTTGGTTTTGGGTAACTTGCATTTGGGCTAGCGCGGCTAGGATTCGATCATTACTTTCTTGAATTTGCTGGAGGTTCGTATCATCACTTGACCCAGGCATCTTGAAAACTGAGTAAGAGATCGGCGACGAATCAAAACACAATCGACCATTCTATCACACTTGCTAAAAGAGGAAAAGTTTTGACTCGTGAAGTGGGTGTGTGCCACTTGTGTTGAGTGAGTTTTGAAGAAAGACAAGGTCTTTGAAAATGTGTGTCCTAGCCAACTGTAGTGTAGTTGTAGGAGTGGACTCGAAGTGAGGTTTTGAAATGGGCTTGTGGCCCGAATTTTGACACGACAAACGGACAGAGTTTTGACCGGATTTTGTGCTAATTGAAGGCCTTTATTTCGAAATTCTTGATTTGAAATTGGGTTTTGATTTTTGAAAATTCGTCATAGTTTTGTTTAGAGATGGTGATCATGTAGAGTTTTACACATTTATACAAGCATTATAACGGGATGCTGAGTGCTTTTAGAAGGGTTTTGGTTTAAAGGGTGGGTTGCCATACCGAACCATCAAACCCGAAGTCTGTGGAGAGGCTCGTGCCAAACAAGAGTAAGGCCGATTCCTAGTCCATTTCCTCAAGTAGTGAAGGCCCTTGATACAAACAAGAGTAAGCACCATGGTATGGATGACGTCAACCGCTATCCATCCTTAGGCCCAAATAAGAATTAGGACCGTTTAGACGGGACGATTGGTCAAATGGGTTGGGTTGGGCCTAGGAAGGCCGAATTAAACGGTCTAGGAAGACCGAGTTATGAAAACCGACAATTGTCTTGCACAAATTTATTCCCTAACCTTGTTCAAGTTTCACCCTAGCTACACGTAAGTGTATGATCCCCAGTGAGTCGCCAAACCGTGGACGCGGGCCGCCCACGGGGGCGCTTGGGAGTGAAGGGGCTCGAAAACAAGCGTTTGCATTTTGTATGGAGTCGCCACCAATTTTTATGGGAAATTGGAACCGTTCGAATACCTCGTGTCATGTCAAGACACAAAGTAGTGACATGAACACTAAGCAATCGTTACCCTTAGCATTCTATGTCTAGAATGACTCTCGCGGATGCCAATGAACACGGGTGCTCACGGAGATCTGGAGTAAGGGGTGAGGGTACGTATTAGGAAGCTCTTTTGATCGAACACCTAATCCCGCCCGCCTCGATAGCGGCCTCTACTAATGATTAGGGAAGTTATTCGTACTCGATATATCGTCGGCTATATGCATGCAATGCAACATCCAATAGATTAATCCTAACATGTGAAATTAGCTAAGTCGGTGAACAATTAATTAGCAAACAATTATGGTCGAAGTAGGATTTAATATTGAATTACATGTGGAAGCATACAAATGATAAATGAAAGGGAATACAATAAATTAATATAACTACAATAAAAAGAATTACATTAATTACAACGGATTAGGCGATTTATGTCGAAAGTACCGCTAAAACGGATGATTTGATAAAAAAGAATAAAAGAATAAAATAACAAATTAACGAACAGGAATTAGCGATATTACGAATATTAGTTAATTAATACGTAAACTCATTAATCCAGGTCAAGGCGAAAAGGAGTTCGGGACGAAGCCCCTGGAACAAAGCGGCAGAGACATCTGCGCCCTTTGGAAGAGCGCGGCGATTCTTTCGCGTCTGTTCCAAGGACGAACTCTGGCTGTGAAGCCAAAACTGCAATTGTTAACGTTAATTGGTGAATTTAATGGACTGATCGATATTATTTAGTCGGATGAAAGTGATTTACAGATTATTTAACATGTGATTGAGGTCATAAAACGGCAAAACATGGTTAAGACGGAAATAAGACAGATTAATTATGTGAAGGGTCGATGTTAATGAACGAACCAAGCAAGCGAATAATTAACTAAACATGATGAATTGATGGCGGATTAACAATGAACATGATGAAAAATATATCAACAATGAATCCCAGAAACTCAACATGAACGAATTGAATCCCTAAAACTCGAATTGAATATTAGTGGCGAAAACCCGCAAATATGAATTACTTGGGATTTAAGTCGGATTAGATGAATTAAACATGTGAATGAATGATGAAATATATGATACAATATACATGCTAATTATTATGATTTTATGACGGAGAATTAACAGACGAACAAACAAAACAAATAAATTTGATACGAATTGCAGAGGACGGAGGAAGAAGAAAAGAAGCAGGAACTGCGGCAACCTCACAAAGAGGCGCGGCAGGTGCTGCGCTCCTTTGAAGAGGCGCAGCAGTTGCTGCGTCTTTTCTCGACTGTCTGTCTACTGGAAATCCGCAAAACAGGTTTTAAGGACGGTTTTTAGAAATCGGTTTTAATGAGTACTTTCGACATAAACCTTACAATTGTTATACAGTAATTAAATGCAATAAATAAAAGGAATTATACACCCTCAGACTTACATGTTGACGGAACGAGAAGAACTAAGAAGATCGATTAGTGATGCTCGACGCGAATGCAAGGAAAGAGTGCCCTCGTAAGAGGAAAACGATTGATTAATTAAAGTGATTGAGTGTAGTGGGTCAAATTGGTCGGTCATGCAACGGAGAGGCTGGTACCCGGAAAGATCCGAGCTTACGTGGTCGGAAGTCCAAGCACGTAGGCGCCAATTAGTAAGAACGAAGTCTAGAATGCAAAGGGAGAAGAGAAGGGCGGACACTCGCGTGAGAAATATGAGGAACGAAGGCTCCTATTTATACTAATCACGTGAAGGAATAGGGTTTCGGAGACCCTTTGGAAGTGAATCTCCGAAAGATATAAAAAAAGATACGTAAATCATGCAAAGAAGGGCCTGGGAAGAGGCGCAGCAGCCACTGCGTCTCTTGGAAGAGGCGCAAAGACTGGCTTGCGTCTGTTCCCGAGAGGTTTCCTCCCCGCTAAGAAAGAATCTCCGCGTTTAAGTTATGGTAGGACGGATTTATTCGATTATCTTTTAAATATTACGGGATATTATTTGCCAAAAGATAAAATTTGATGAATATGGAATAGAAATATCCGGAACATTCCAACATTCGACTCGGGATTTAAACTATCGAGAAAATGGAGACGGTTTTTGACCCGGACTCCGAATGTACTCTAATTACTGCCAAAACGACCGTATCGGCACGTAGATGACAACTAAGAGGTTGACATTTATATTTGAGCAATCACTTGACGATAAACTTACGAACTGTCACTAATCGTTCCGCGAATCAAACATGCGGCCCAATCATCACTGGGTGGTTTGCGAGGGATGCAGAAACGAGGTGTCTACAAGGTCCCGTAAATAAGGATGCCGATTCTTTAATGAGGGGTAACACGGCTACCGCGTGGTGAAAATGCAAATTTTCAATGAAAGTTATTGAATTACAAGAGAATAAGTGGAAGCTTGTGATGAGATCCGGGTTTCATAATCATGCTTTAACGTTGTATTGTGACAGCGACATATACTTTGCAAAGTTTGATGAAGAGGAGTTGGCTTGCCCAAGTTAGAGCTCATGTTAGACCGACAATTATTAGTGCGGGTTTGCATCAGCGGAATCCGGAAAAGTCAAGACCTAATCGGCGACAAATCTACAATCGTTCTCAGAAAGTAAGGGCCGAGGAAAGAGATGGGAGAAACCCGGCACAACAGATGTTAGCACTTGCGGTTCAGCATAAGTACGTTCATTATTGGGTCACTGATCAGGAGAACGATGAGCTAACCCACGTGTTCATGGCTTATCCAGAAGCCGTTAAGATGTTTCGATCATACTATTATGTGGTACTGATCGATTCCACGTACAAGACAAATTTATACCGTCTTCCGCTTGTTGAGATGGTTGGAGTCACACCCGTCGGGAAGAGCTTTGTCATCGCGTATGCTCTTGTGAAACATGAGTCCGAGGATGGATATCTGTGGGTCTTACGGAAACTGAAGGCCCTTCTCAATGATGCCGTTCAACCTAATGCTATTGTTACTGATTGCGAGGCAGGTTTGTTGAACGCGATTCCCACTGTTTTTCCGGATTCGTCTAACTTGCTATGTCTTTGGCATATATATTCTAACGTGGAGACGAAAGCACTTGATATCACGGGTCAGGATAGTTGGGCTAAGCACATAACTTGTAACTTGTTTGAAGCGGTTATCGAGGCGGAGACCGAAGATAAGTTTAATGTGGCGTGGGGCAATTTGGCAAGGCAATGGGCGGGAGTGGCGGCTTATATTGAGAGGCAATGGTTCCCGCACTTGGAAAAATGGGCCAAGTATAGAACGAATAAGATAACTTATTTTGAGAACACTTCTACATCCCGGGTTGAGTCGGCTCATGCGAATTTGTAGAGATGGTTGAATAGCGCGAAACTGGTCGTTGATAGCATCTGGATTCAGTTTCATTCTTTGATGGAAACGCAACATGTTGAGATCCGACACTCGTTGGAGTTATCTAGATCGAGGCGGTTGACGGGGATTCAGCGATTATTTTCCAGACTTTCTTATAAAATATCAAAGAATGCCATCATTGAATTGCGTGAAGAATTCGAAAGAGGTGCCAAGATGACGGAAGATGCCTTGATGATCGATTTCGGTTGTGTAAAGGCTACTACACTTGGTTTGTTATGTGCTTGTTCACTTCATCGCATTGCTAGAAACGGATCTCGGGTCCCTGTTGATGTGTTACATGCATTTTGGAGGAAGTTGGAGTACGATGGTTCCGAGGCAATGCCGGCTTGTAACGATGAACGAATGGAGGAGTTATTCGATGAAATTCGGAATGCAGATCCGAGTATGAGATCATCCATGTTTGATGCCCTTTACTCTCAGATACATCTGGAAGAGGAGGATGTAAACGAGCCTCGGGTGAACGAGAACCCTAAAGGACGTCCGAGTAGGGGAACTCATAGAGAGTCGTCCGCCGTTGAGCATGCACGGGTTCGGGTTCGAGTAGGCAGAGCTACGCCCCAAAGAAACGCGTCTTCCCAACGAACTCCGTCTAGTACCCCCCGTTCCACTCCGACAGTTCCTGTTACTCCGTCTACTACTCCCCGTTCCACTCCGACGGTTCGTTTTACTCCGTCTAGTACCCCCCGATCCACTCAAACGGGCCCCGGTACACCGTCTACTCCTGCTACCACGAGTACGGGGAGTTTCGGCACATTGCATTACGCATCTCTTGAGGTAGACTACACTATTGGGTCATTCAAGGTACTTTCCTTATCTTGACTTTTTGCCTTCCTGGTTTACCGAGTATCTAGAAGCGTGGTATAATCCTTCCGGAGACGGTCATTGTGGTTTTCGAGTTCTCGCACATGCTGTTCGGGGTAACCAATCTCATTTCACGATGGCTAGAATAGATTTACTTAGGGAAATCCGTAGTCCCCTTTACCGGGATCATATTTATGGCCCAGTGAGATTTGATGCGAAGGTAGCTAGAATTACATTTATGGATCAGATACCGTGTGGTTCGGGTTATTGGATGGACAGTTTCGATCTATATGGTTATGCTACGATGTACAATTGGGTGATATGTTGTATTTCTTCATGGGACAATCAAGAAGGTCACCGACATTGGAATGGTAGTCATACTTATTTGCCTTTACGAGCCCCCACCGGAGTACGTACCCCATATGGTGTCTTATGGGTATTACATGCGGGAAACCACTATCTGAGGCTCCGGGTACGCCCCTTGTCACCTATGCCTCCAATAGCCGCTTGTTGGGTACATGATGAAAGCGTAGCTCATTATAGTGACATGTACCGACATCAGCTATCTTTATGGCGCAGTTTCGAGACCGGATCTTAGTTTTTTTTTATCCGAATATTGTACCTTATATTTTATTTATGCAATTATTGTAGTTTATAATTTATTTATCCGATTAAATGTCTTGGGTAATTTAATTTAATATGCAATGAAATTTAATTAAATGACTTAAAACGTAATTTAATTAAAACAATCCTTAAAACATAATTTAATTAAAATATTCCTTAATTTGAAATACAACGACATTACATAAACCACTTAAAACATAAACCCCAAACTCTAAACCCTAAACCCCAAACCTCAAACCCTAAACCCTAAACCCTAAACCTTAAACCCTAAACCCCAAACCTCAAACCCTAAACTCAAACCTCAAACCCTAAACCCATACAACGATATTAAATAAAACATAACATAATTAAACCACTATCGAACTTAATTATATTCCGATGATGAAGATGACGATTCCTTATCTTCTTCAAGATCTTGAACCTCAATTTCTTCCGGTTGGGTAGCCATATATTGAGTCAACAAATCATTGATGTAGAGATAAACATTTCCTAGGTTCAGCACTCTACCGGCACGTAAGTCTGATAGTCTTGGGTAATCGATCACGGTGAGGATGCGCTCAAAATATGTAAAGATATCACTTCTTAACCTGCGAAACTCCCACATCTTCTCGTTTAGTGCTTCATCAGAAACAACCTCATCTCTAACTGCTGGAGTTAGAACATGATCCGGGTTTCCGGCTAAAATTATACAAAGGCTACCAATTGGAGGCTCTTCAAGCATGTGCCAAACAGTGGCACTGAGAACCACTAATTCAAGACGCTCAATTAGAACTGGTAAATTTTGAACAATTAGATCGATTCTGCCTTGATAAACTCTGATTTTTTGAGTATTTGTGAGAACCATTTTAGTATTGTAGTGAGTGAATAGGATTGGATGTTGTGATTGAAATTGACATAGAATGGTCTATTTATAAGCTATTAACTATAACGGCTATTTTGAATTGTAACAGCTATTTTGAATTATAACGGTTATATTTGAATTATAACGGTTATATTTGAATTATAGCGGTTATTTTTGAATTATAACGGCTATTTTTGAATTATAACGGTTATATTTGAATTATAACGGTTATATTTGAATTATAACGGTTAATTGAATTATAACGGTTATTTTTGAATTATAACGGTTATATTTGAATTATAATGGCTATTTTTGAATTATAACGGTTATTTGTTAAATTGTAACGGTTATTTTTTCCTATATAAACATCTACATATTCTTATATTTTTTCACTCATCTTCATCTTCTTCTATTTTTCACTCATCTTCATCTTCTTCTATTTTCTTCTTCATTTCTCTACTTATGTCGACATCATCCTCAATGTGAGGAAACCACCCAATTGAAGGCCTTAATTTTAGGAATCAATGTTGCAATCGTTGTCACAAAAACGCTATCATCAAGATTTCCGGGTCAGTAACTAATCCAAAGAAAGAGTATTTTAAGTGTTTACCTTGCGATCATTTTGTGTCGTGGTTGACTGAAGATCATTTGACAATAACAAAAAAGTTGAAGATAGCATGTGAAGATGAAGGTGATGATGCATCAAGTGGAAATGTCATGAAAGAGCAAATGATTGGTATAAAAAAAAAAGAGATTTCTGAAATGTCAAGGATGATGAAGTTTTATTTCAAGTGTATCTTGTATTTGTTTGTTTTCCTTATGTTAGCCATTGTCATGATGTAGTGAGTATTTTCAGAAAATGTATGAATTTGCATCAGTTGCTATGTATTCTAGAAATTTAAGAAATTTCAAAATTTAAAACCGTCATGTTTTTTAAATTTTAAACAAGGTTCAAATAGTCAACTAAAATAATCATCCAACATAAAGAATGTCTTCAAAAACGTACGAAATAAATAAAAACAAGCACAAATTAGTCTCCCGACTACTGATCATCCTCTTCCTCGCTATCAGTATACACACCATCTGCTCTACGCTGAACACGATCACCGGGTGTTTGACGAGGTCCTCTATGCCTTTGTATCTCCCTAGCCCTCTCAACAAATGGATCGAAGTTCTTCATCATCTTGCGGAAATAGGCAAGTTATTTCTTGTCATCGACAATCTTTCCGGCTTCGGCAAACTGAAACATTACAGCACGTGCAGTCTGCAAATCGACAAAAATAACTAAGACATTTTAAAAATTATCGACAGTAAGAAAATTAAACAATTATTAAAATAACGGTAAGTAAAATTATTACCTCAGCAGGAATATCAAAATTATCAGGTGCAGCGGGGGCATCATGGTGGTCGGGATCAATGATCAACGGGTGAGAATTCCCATTATACCAATCCTCATAATCTGGCGCCGTCTCACCCGGAAAACTAACTGGTCTCGATCTACGAGAAAGGTGAAGCAAGTGATCCTCCCAACAATCCCAAAGATGATCAGCCACCGCAACCCCGACACTAACCTCGTACCCTATCCCCGAAGCAGGACGATGCGCTACCAATCTCATAATGGGATTGGGTATTATCTGCACATACCCAAACTGTCGTAAACATCGATCAGGCTGGTACGGCTCGGCTATGTCCATCAAACGAACACAACCGGCAAACAGAGTACGAGGATGATACTCCTCCTGACGCGGCCCGTACGGATCCCACCTAATGGAAGCATAAGTAAGCCCATCTAACAACCTCCGATACTCCAACAATTTCTCTGCATTTTGAGCGAAGGGACCAACGGATTTCCAAGAACACGACCGAGGCTGAGTAGGGTCAATTACCGAAGGTGAACCGGGTCTGAACATAGGAAAATACTCATAGATCCATGATTGCAACAAAGTCAAGCAACCACCAATAATCTTCACACTAGCACGTGAAGCTACACCCAACTGTCGGTACATGAAGGCTAGTACACCGGCTCCCCAAGCGTAGTGGTGTACATAATCAATATCATTAACTAAAGGAAACAACTGAGGACGTAACCTATCACCTGATTTGTCGACAAAAAGTGTCGACCCCAACACCGCAGCCAAAAATCCCTGAGCAAAAACAACATCACAACTAGCTGACGCCATGTCACAAACTACATCTACCAATATACCTCTACTCTTGTAAATAGGGGCCTTCTTACTAGGGTTTAACGACATCCTCAACTCGTTTGCTGAAATCCCAAAGAAGCTACAAACAAACATAAGGGGATCCGCCAACGTCTCGTCCTTACTCTCCACCTTACAACAGTTACCATCAACCCGAACACCTAAGATCTGTGCAACATCGTGAAGGAGTATGGACATCTCCCCAAAAGGCATGTGAAAACTGTTGGTGTCGGGTTGCCATCTCTCAACGAAAGCAGAAATAAGGGGCATGTTAAAATGCTCGGCCATGGAATCTAATAGGTGAGAAAGACCATTACCGTCATAAATAGTCTGAACGGCCGGCGGGAGTTGCCAATAACTCAACAACCTCGTCCTACCAAACCGGTGGTAACCCGTCAAAACTGGTCGACCGACCTCATTAGGAGTCAGCCATAAGGTGTCGGCAATGTGGCCCCCAAAGCTAGGAATCACGTGGGGAAACATCGGACCACCCGGAACACGATCGGAAATCAACCAAGAGACATCCTTACCCGACTTCTTCTTCTTCGGAGCCACGACACTACTAGAACTACCATCCGACATCCGCTGAAAACGCCCCTCCTCATTCCGTCTACGGGGCACTCTACGTGTAATACCCAGGATATTTAAGAACGTTGTTGACCGATCTTGTTGACCAAACAGACCTTAGGGATGAATGGGTGAGGAATCAGGCTTGTAATATGAGTTTATAGGATTGTTTACTCGACCTAGCTTAGACTACTCGGCCGAGTATCACCTATACTCGACCGAGTAGAGCCTACTCGGCCGAGTACTCCTGTACTCGACCGAGTATGGCTACTGTCGGCACGCTAATATAAAATGCAAGTTCGCGAGATTCATTTCATTTTTTCCCCATTTCCTCGACAGTTTCTCTTTCTCTAACCCTAGCCTATCTCCCTCTCCTATCACCCCATCTCTTTACACTCTAATGTTTATAGCTTAAACCTTCACCATGGGAAGGACGGGATTCGCTGGGGAAGGATGACGTGTGTGGTGGCCGTCTATGTCACCGCCGATGCGTAATGTTAGGTAAGTTTCTGCCTTGTGTTCTTTTGGGTAATTCTTTGAGTATAGTTGTGTAATAGGAGATGGTTATCATTGTTAGGATGCTTATTGGAGTCGTGCGTGGCTGTGTATGGAGGTCTTACATGCTTTGCGACGAGGTAGGATTTTCCCTACTCAGTTTACTGTTAATTGATTAAGACATGATTGTATTGTAATTGTTGTTATCTGCTGATCATCGGAGTATGGGCGTTGTTGTGACGGTGCTGGTGTGGAGATGTTGTGACAACAGTGATGTTGTGTGTGTTGTGATTGTGGTGGAGTCACTTGCGGGAGTGGCTTCACACCCTAGTTCGCCCTCCGTGGAACCCGCCACGGGAGGGGATGTGCACATTAAGGGACAGGGATTGTTGTCGCTCGTTGAAGAGCTGGACTAGGTGGGAAGGGCTGCGGTCACCCACTGGCGGCGAGGATTACCTATTGCGATGGGTAATCTGGCAGGGCTACACACTTCGGTGTGTAGTCGGTTACTGTGCGAGAACGAGAGACTGAGTTAGAGGATGATCAGCTGCTTACATTGTTGACCTGTCTTACATTTGATTAGTCAAGATCGACCCGTGTTGTTTTATGGTGTCTCATGGGTGATCCATTCGGGGATGGTGAGCGGTTGGCTTAAGCAAAATCGTTGATTGTGGGCTCGCTAGGATTGGAGGGATCGAGTCATCACGCTACCAGTCTAGAGATACAGTGTCATGAGTGTTGTAGATGTATCTTTATTGTAAAGAGTTTTATTTAGTCATATTGTTTAAGGTATATTATTATTCTATAATTGTTCTTCTATTGTCTAATTTGGTCTACTTCCTCGGGAAACTGAGATGGTGACATTGTCATACACTGGAATGGTCCTTGGTAAGACGTACTGGTGTGCGGAGGTGTTACAAAGTGGTATCAGAGTCGACGATTTTGGAACCTGAACCAATGAATCTAATGAATATAGGGTGTCAATTAAAATGAACCTGGTGTATGTACGTTGGGAGCCCCAGCCGATGCTAGATTTTGGGTGAGTAGGCGCCCTCATTTCAAAATCATGGCCCCATCGAACTTAAGCCAGACACGGGAAAAAAAGGGTAGCTAGTGAGAGTCGTGGTTTGATTGGTGATGATTATGTGCCTCTATATTTATGTTGATATGTGTCAAGGTGTGTGTGTAGAAAAGTTTGGAGTGGGTGATAGAATGGTTACGATGTGCGACCAGAGGTAAGTTAATAAATTTGTTAAACGATGATTGCGTTATGTGGTGATTGCTGCTTGGTAAATGTGATTAAGGCGTATATCTTGTGATTAGCGGAATCTGTAATGATGTGATATAAGAGCTAAACCTTACATGTACCGTAATTAATTGCTAAGTATACTAAAAGGATAGGGTGTAGTCGTTTCATAGCGTAGTGAGGAATGAGGGTAGAAATGATGATCGTTTTGATAGTGGATGTACAAAAATACGTGTTGTTATGTGTTTATGTGGTGGAAATCAGTTTTAATAGTGACGAGCCGGTTGCACGGAACTCCGAACGATATTATTTGTTTTGCAGGAACAATGAACATAATGATTCCCTCCTCACTCCTGGAAACTCGACCGAGTAGGTGGCTGTACTCGACCGAGTAGACCATACTCGGCCGAGTATCAAGCTACGCAACCGAGTATCCGTTTGGTGAAAATAATAATCGCTTCTGTTCTTAAAAATTCGACCGAGCAAGAAGGATACTCGACCGAGTAGTCTATACTCGGCCGAGTATGCCTAAACACTCGACCGAGTAGTCGAGACTCGGCCGAGTATGACCAATACTCGACCGAGTAGTGCTTTATCGGGACTTAAGCGGGTTATACAAAAACCCTATTTTTGTTCTTTTCTTTCTTATTTCCGCCTCCCATCTTCACATCTCCTTCTCTCTAAAGTTCCATATCCCTCATTTCTCAAGCTTTTGGGTAAAACCTTGGTGTTCCACTTGCTCTTGCTTGCCCCAAATCAGTTTAAGGTAAGATGTAAACTTAATTTCCTCCTTTGTTTTCAAAGTATGGTATAATCTCAGCTATACTTCGAATTTTTCTTTATAAAACAACTGAAATTTAGTCCCCAACTTATTGATTCTTGGATTCAATTGTATATAGATCTTGTGTAAGCCTTGTTTAATTAATTTCATGGTTTAAAATTCAATTTCTGTATTCTAGGGTTACCAAAAACGAAACCCTCTTTGTTTGATGATTATTCTTTAACTTGAAACAACATAAAGCTTGTAACTATATAAGTTGTATAGTAGTTAGTGATTTTCTGATAAATTGTTTTAAAAGATCGTTCTAAAATCGATACACAATTGAAAACAGTCCGTCTTTTGCGCTAAGAATTGTTATGTCAATTCCCTGTTAAAGCTTGTTCTTTTGCAGTATGGTGAAAACCAGAGGCTTACCCAACAAAAGAACTCGTGCTAATGTCCAGCTTGAGACTGGTCAGTCAAGCAGTGGACCCGTAGTTCCGCCGGTGGAGGCACATCCATCGGTAATATTCTCTGATTTCAATCATCGTAAGGCTTTTGTGGCCCTTATGCGTCGCCCTTTCCGTCCCACCCGTTGTGTTAATCCTGGTATCCTTGAGACTTTAGGGATCAAAGAGGAAATATTTCATATCTTTCAGATTTTGGGTATGGAGGGGTTGTATCATCTGAGGAAGAAATCCTACCCCCACTTGACCTTGGAGTTTTTGAGCTCTTTTGTTTATGATAAGAAGGGAAAGACTGTTTCTTTTCGTCTCATGAATGAAGATCATGAGCTTACCCTAGATGAGTTTGCTGACCATTTGGGTCTAGAGGCCGAGGGGGAGGAGTACCTTAGTGATGTAGCCAAGAACAGTGGTGCACCTCTTTACCTTCCATATTTGACTGGCAGACCTGCCCCTAGTGCCAGTGTCATGCTGATTAATGATATGCAGCACGTTTCCCTTCGTATGTTTCTGAGGATGTTGACCTGTTTGCTGTACTCGAGAGACGACGTGAGCAAGCTCAATTCTCACAAAGTCATTCTCCTTATGTCTTACCTTAACCTACACCGTCAGAAACCGTTCTACTATAGTGCTCCTAGTGTAGTGTGCTCTAGTCTTGAGCGCATGGCACAGTCCGATACTCGACACATAGCTTGCGGGGCCATAGTCACCCGCTTAGCTCAGTGCCTAACAGATTTTGAGGCCCCACCTCCTGAGGGGAGTGAGTATGTAGAGATTGTGCCTACCATGGACGCTCAGTACTAGCGTCAGAATAGATGGTTGAGGAAGATGGATGACGGGTCTTATGCCTGGAGGGTGAGGGGATCCATGTGGATGGTGCTTCCGGACCCAGCCCATCTCCCTGTTGTTGATCATTTGGCTGAGTGGGAGACTTGTGCCATTCCTAGACCTGAGCCCCAGACCTACCTGATTGACCCACGGATTCTCTTGGACCTACCTGAGCCGGTCACTGTGCCTGAGGGACAGCAGCAGGCACCTCCCCCACCTCGGGAGCGTCGTGGAGTGAGGCAGTCTAGGGCAAACCCGGTTATACCTGAGCCCCCTTACTCCGCCCCTGACTTCTACCCTTACCAGTACTCGCCCTACCCCACAATGCATGACCCCAGGATGCAGCCGCATGACCTGGCTGAGCGGATCTCCTCTACTTTGGTGCTCCGCAACCTGCATGAGATGACCCTTAACCAGGGCATAAGGACACAGCTTACCGGCACAAAATGCAGTGGAGGGGACCGGGAGTGGATACGGGAGTATTCCACACTACGAGGTTGACCCAAGTTCTCGGAGACCTCCGAGGAGACCGAGTTTGGTCGCCTTGCGGGACCGTGGGAGCCAACTCGCGATCGGCTAGGAGGAGATTTATCGAGCGGCAGCAGGGTTTCCGGGCGTGGGCGCCTCGAGCACAGTACTTCTGCCGCAGGTGGTGATGATGACATGGAGGGGGGTCCTCGTTATTGATCTTGTGTTGTTAGATTGTTTGGTTTGATTTCTTTGATGTTGGATTTATTTCGTTTGTTTGGATTTATTACTTCTCTATGGGATGTTGCTTTCGGGATTTTTTTTTATCTACTGTTGGATGACTGTACTCGGCCATAAGGCCGTTATTTACTTTATTTATCGTGTGGAGACGAGTTGGATTTCGTTGTGTTAGGAATTAGTTGTGTTTGATATCGTGGTGAAGAGTTTGGTTACAGGTTATTTGGTGAATGCTCTACGTGGTGTCGTCAAAACGCCCTCTACCTATCATAACTCGACCGAGTATAGTCACTACTCGACCGAGTAGAGCTTACTCGGCCGAGTATACAAATGTACTCGATCGAGTAGAGCTTACTCGATCGAATAGCCACTCATACTCGGCCGATTACTGCTGATACAGAGACCCTAACGTGTAATAGCTATGTGAATGGCATGAGTTATGTGAATAATTGTATGACGGAGTTTCGGGGTGCCTTATGTTGTTATTTTGTACAATAAGTTGTTTAAAAGATGGATTATGAGTATGTCACAGGTATGCGATTGTTAGGATAACCTATCAATTCGTGAATGTTTCGTTTTATAGCATTGGTCGGTATCCAGGAACTTAAGTGTTCAGGGGGATACCCGAGTTTTAAATAATATCGAAAGGTAACACAATACTCATACAGGGTTGTAGCTGTCACCAGTCTTAGTCGTGTATATGTTTGATTACGGTGATAATCGCCTCAACTGGTTACGAATAAAGCTGGTATCTCTTGTTACCCCGTATTTTAATTTATATATACTACTTAATTGCTGAAATATTTTTCCCTCTATGATTCACAAGCGTGTAATGTCATAGCATAAGTTGTGCTACAAGAGTCTATGAGTAATGTCACAGTCATGATGTGTGCGTTGGCCTTGCGCACGGGAAGTAGCTTGTGGTGAACTTCGGGGACGAAGTTCCTTTAAGAGGGGAAGAGTAATGTCGCGGAAATAAATATTTAGTTATGCCTATAATATTTAGAATCACATGTATATTATGTATGTTAGTATTCGATTTATGGGATACTTTGTATAAGTGTACGGAATGTGGTGGTTGAGTACTGTTTGCAGTGTGTATTGTTGCTAGTCGGTGTGTCGCTTTTAACAAAAGAGTGCATATGAATTAATTAATTTCCGTAAGTATATGTGATAGTTGATGTTTGGTATTGTTTGGAAGAGTAGCTGTGATAGATGATGGTCGTGGAGTAATGTTGTATGGCAGTAATGTCAGGATGGTTGGAGTTTGTGCGCTTTTATGTAGGTGGTTAGTGTCTTAGTGCGTAACCCTGAGGGGAGTGGCGTGCGGGCTGAACTTCGGGGATGAAGTTCTTTTTAAGGGGGGAAGACTGTAATACCAGGATATTTAAGAACGTTGTTGACCGATCTTGTTGACCAAACAGACCTTAGGGATGAATGGGTGAGGAATCAGGCTTGTAACATGAGTTTATAGGATTGTTTACTCGACCTAGCTGAGACTACTCGGCCGAGTATCACCTATACTCAACCGAGTAGAGCCTACTCGGCCGAGTACTCCTGTACTCGACCGAGTATGGCTACTGTCGGCACGCTAATATAAAATGCAAGTTCGCGAGATTCATTTCATTTTTTCCCCATTTCCTCGACAGTTTCTCTTTCTCTAACCCTAGCCTATCTCCCTCTCCTATCACCCCATCTCTTTACACTCTAATGTTTATAGCTTAAACCTTCACCATGGGAAGGACGGGATTTGCTGGGGAAGGATGACGTGTGTGGTGGCCGTCTATGTCACCGCCGATGCGTAATGTTAGGTAAGTTTCTGCCTTGTGTTCTTTTGGGTAATTCTTTGAGTATAGTTGTGTAATAGAAGATGGTTATCATTGTTAGGATGCTTATTGGAGTCGTGCGTGGCTGTGTATGGGGGTCTTACATGCTTTTCGACGAGGTAGGGTTTTCCCTACTCAGTTTACTGTTAATTGATTAAGACATGATTGTATTGTAATTGTTGTTATCTGCTGATCATCGGAGTATGGGCGTTGTTGTGACGGTGCTGGTGTGTAGATGTTGTGACAGCGGTGATGTTGTGTCTGTTGTGATTGTGGTGGAGTCACTTACGGGAGTGGCTTCACACCCTAGTTCGCCCTCCGTGGAACCCGCCACGGGAGGGGATATGCACATTAAGGGACAGGGATTGTTGTCGCTCGTTGAAGAGCTGGACTAGGTGGGAAGGGTGCATGTCACCCATTGGCGGCGAGGATTACCTGTTGCGATGGGTAATCTGGCAGGGCTACACACTTCGGTGTGTAGTCGGTTACTGTGCGAGAACGAGAGACTGAGTTAGAGGATGATCAGCTGCTTACATTGTTGACCTGTCTTACATTTGATTAGTCAGTACTGACCCCGTGTTGTTTTGTGGTGTCTGCGGTGATCCATTCGGGGATGGTGAGCAGTTGGCTTAGCAGTGCATCGTTGATTGTGGCTGCTAGGATTGGAGGGATCGAGTCATCACGCTACCAGTCTAGAGATACAGTGTCATGAGTGTTGTAGATGTATCTTTATTGTAAAGAGTTGTATTTAGTCATATTGTTTAAGGTATATTATTATTCTATAATTGTTCTTCTATTGTCTAATTTGGTCTACTTCCTCGGGAAACCGAGATGGTGACACTGTCATACACTGGAATGGTCCTTGGTAAGGCGTTCTGGTGTGCGGGGGTGTTACACTACGCACTCGCTCATCACCCGCCTCCTCCTCACCTATCACATCACCAGACCGAGCCACCTCCTCCAACTGCTCCGCAGTCCACGACTGGGTACTACCATCTCCAACCTCAGACTCAAACTGGAGCCCCTTTCGAGCTCGAACGTGACGGTCTTTTCCTCCACCGACCATCTGTTCAAAAAATAATAAAAACGCATTGATTACTTAAATTAATAAAACAAAGAATTTATAAATATAAGTTTAAGTAAATTAAAAAATTAAAATAAAACAAAATATCCCCGAACGGGGTTTATTAGTAATAATTAATTAATATTTTACGAAAACAAAACGAGATGGAATTTTTTTTTAAAAAAAATTTAAAAAATAAAATAAATAAATTTACAACGAGTTCGCCACGGACGAGAATTATTATTAATAATTTATTAGTTTTTAACGCTAACAAAACAAGACGGAAAAATAAGTTTTTAAAAATTTTAAAAATAAAATAAATAATTTTACAACGAGTTCGCCACGGACGAGGTTTATTATTAATAATTTATTAGTTTATAACGATAACAAAACAAGACGGAAAAATAAGTTTAAAAAAAAAAAAAAAAACGAGAAATTCAAAAACAAAAAGGAAAAAAAGAAAAAAAAAACAGAAAATGGGCTTGGACGAAGAACATTTTCGTCCAGGTCCAGGCCCAGACGAAAATGTTTTTCGTCCAAGACCCATAATGGACGAAGAACATTTTTAAATGCGACCTGGACCTGACGAAAATGTTCTTCGTCCCAAATTTCATTTTCCTTTTTTTTTTTTTTTTTTTTTTTTTTTTTTTTTTTTGAATTTTGCGATTGATTTTCGGCAAAACACGACTTAATCCGATTCAAATCAAAGCATCTATCCTAATTCCGTCTACAATAAAGGCATCTATCCTAATTCCGTCACAAATTTACAAACTAAGAAAATACTAAAAAAAAATATTAATAACAATCACATACCTTGTTGAATGTTTGAATTCGTGACGGAAATGATGCCGTCGATACGGTTTTTTGTTGTTATTTGAGTCGGATTTTTTTTTTTTCAAAATTTGGAGTGTGAAAGGTAGTTTTTGAATAAAAAGGAAAATATTAGGGGGATTGTGAGGGAGGGGCAATTTTGGAAGTTCATTAAATTGTCGACGATATTTAGTAAATTGTCGACGATCTTTAGTAGGCAGGTTCAACAATGCATCCATTGTTTAACTTTCGGGAATTTCGTGGGCTTATCATTCACTATTTCGTGGGCTGTCAAGCTTGGTCCAATTCGGATGTAGCATCATTATTTTTGGCCTTAACATTTACGTCTCATACTTTAGTATAGATATACAGCACAATCCACCTTTTGAGTGGACCGATTTTATTTCTTAGCAAAATGGACTAAGTATGAGACGATAGATTTTTTCGGGTTTAAATCCACCGACCCATTTATCAGACGATAGATTTTCACATAAGTCAACATTTCACCATTTGACCCCATTTTATAATGGAGGACATATTTTTATGTCTACACTTAGTTACGACTCACAGATTAAAGAGACAAGTAAAGCGCGCTGAGTGATTTCTTTGTTTTGTAAGTTCGGTAAATCTTACTTGATTCATTATTGAAAGCTTCATAGCATTTATCGTATAAAAATAAGGTTGCTCTGAATTTTATAAAAAAAAAATAGAATAGAGCTAGCTGATTCATATTGAAATTTTTTTTTTTATCACACTGCTATTTTAATGGGTTCAAGACTTCAAGTGTTCAACACTTTAGTCACTTCAGTTCTACTTTGCTCACTATTTGTACTGTTTGAATAAACCTGCATGTATTCATTCATTACTTCAGTATCCTTTTTACATGACAGTTTCAGGGTACAAGAGAAAAGTATACAGCAAAATGAGTCAATATGTGCAAAATGGGTTCAACAATTTATTGCCACTCTTAGTTTTTCCGTTGAGTCAATGTGTAAAATGAAGCCTATTAGCTCAATTGGTAGAGCTTTGTGTAATAACACGAATGGTGTGGATTCAAATCCCACATAGGCTATCCATTACACCATGTTATTCGAGAGTTCTCATCCTGTAATAATAAGAAGTTGAATTTAAGCATTTATTTCCATTTAGTTATATTGTCGACAGATCATGCCAAGTGACATCTTCAACCTCGATTATAAGAGAACAGCAGTACATTTTCACATGGATAAAGAAGACAACATTGTCAGCCATAATCTGAAGTGTTCGCAACTATGATATTAAGAAATGCATCACGTACTAACATTATTTGGGGTAACAATGGAGTAACAATCGGATGACGGTAAAATTAGAGTAAAAATAAAATAACAATAGAATCACACACAATAATAATGGAATAACAATGGGATAACAGTTACTTAGAGTAACATAACACACAATAACAATGGGACAACGGTTACATTAGACTACCAATAGAGTAATACTCCCTCCTATTCTAAATAACTCTCCATATTTCTTTTTTCGTCTATTTACAATACTCTCCATATTTCCTTATTTAACAAACTTTTATACTTATTTTAATCACCTCACCCCACAACAATACCCCACAGTACTCATATTTTATCTTATTTTTAATCACCTTACCCCACAACAATACTTATTTTAATCACCTTACCCCACAACAATACCTATTTTAATCACACAATACCTTCCCTCTCTCCAATCTCCTACTCCACTACAATACTTTACCATATAATACTTCTCTCCCTTAATTCCCGTGCTCTCCATAAAAGGGGAGGGTTATTAAGAATAGGAGGGAGTAATAAAATAACAACGGAATAGCACTAACACCAAAAGAATAACACCACAGTAACAACAGAATAACACCACAATAACAATGAAATAACATCAAGGTAACAATGGGATACTGGTAATATTTGAGTAACACTGCAATAACAAAAAAATAACACCACAGTAACAATGGGAGAATAACACCCGAGTAACAATGAGATAACAATAACATTTGAGTAACAATACAATAACAAAAGAATAACACCACAGTAACAATGGGAGAATAACACCAGAGTTACAATGGGATAACAATAACATTTGAGTAACAATACAATAACAAAAGAATAACACCACAGTAACAATGGAAGAATAACACTAGAGTAACAATGGGATAATGGTAACATTAGAATAACAATACAATAACAAAAGAATAACGCCACAGTAACAACGGAATAACACCACAATAACGATGGAAAAACACCACAATAACAATGGGATAATGGTAACAGTTGAGTAACAATAGAATAACAAAAGAATAAGACCAGAGTAACAATTGGATAATTATGGTAACATTGGAGTGACAATAGAATAACACACAATAATAATGGAAAAACAATGGAATAACGGTAACTTAGAGTAACAATGGAATAACACCAAGTAAGAATGGGATATTGGTAACATTAGAGTAACAATGCAATAATAAAAGAATAACAATGGAATATCACCACAGTATCAATGAAGACATATACAAAGCAACTTCTCAAGTTTCATTTTTTGACATTAAATTCAGACATTACCAAAACCAATTATCCACCAACCTTCACATAGTTTATTTAGAACTAAGTTAGGTTTTACACAATCACATAAAACTAGTATTTGTACACTTTAATTTTTGAAAGATGAGCTTCTAATTCTTTTATCCTCTCTTCTTGTCTTGCTTCCAGAAGCTCCTGTAAACGCCTCTCGAGCTCAAGAGGAGGATTAGGAACACCATTATGTTCCGGGGTGAATCTATCATTGGGGGTGTATGACCTCTTCGGAGGAGTTAACTGATGGTGTTCCTGTTCCTGTTGCCTTGCCATTAGAAGACATCTGCCAAATCAAATTCATTACCTAGTGTAATGCAATTCATCTGAAACTGTCAAAAGCTTAAGCAGATAAAGTTGTTTACCTTAGTGACATCCTCTTGATGTTCCAATTGCTCACCAGTCTCACTGTACCCTTCTGTCTCAATGTCAATCTGCAACCTCTCTAGTTCAGCAGCCAATTCCTCCTCAAGACAACTTACTCCATCCACGCACCGTTGTGTTTCATACATATCACAGTGTTTGTCACACACACCACTCATCCCGGGCTCCTCTTGACTAGACCCGAGTCCATGAGCCTCTTGTGAATACGCGCTAAGATTGCTTGGACTGTTAATGGTGGTGCTTATGGCATAGGTAACTTCAGATTAAGACAAACAACCCAACGACCGTTAATGGTGGTGCTAAATTTTCTCCAACACAGAGAATCGCTTTAATTAACCCAAAACGATCCTTGATTTCGAATAAAGACAGATTTTCGAAACCCAAATTGCTGAATTTGTTTTCGAAAATTAAACAATTATAGATCAAACCTTGCTTTAATGGCGGAAATACTCCTTGTAATTGCTGAAAACCCGACAAAATTCCCAAACTCACGCCTAAAATCAAACAGATATTGGTTCTAACTCGAAACTAGAACCCTAATTCAAAATTGGTGGTGGTGCTTCGTGTTTGCTTAACGGCACGTGGGGAAGGAAGCAGCGGTGGTCGGCGAAACGGTGGTGGGAGTGGTGGAAGGCGACGTAAGGCGAGAGTAGGAGAGGAGCACGGTTGTGAGAAGTATCGTGTTTGAAGGGAAGACCAGTGTGAAGGGAAGACCAGTGTGAAGCATACTAAATTTTCTCCATTGAAGATGCTCGAGAGGACCATCTTATTTTATTTGACATCATCTCAGTCGTATATCTAACCCTATTTATTTAATGGTTGAGATTTGTGAGCACACTTGACCCAGCTAGGGGGGTGATGATTGGACCAAACTCACTATAAGAACCAAACTCATGAGATCTCGCCTCATAAAATATATATACACAAATTGTTATATAAGGTGGTCTCATACCATGAGACCAACCCAATTTACTTAAAAGCCCAAAAAGTTAATTAAAATTTTAAAAAAAGAAAAAAGAAATACAAACCCACTACGTGAGAAGTGAGAATGAGATAACCGTCATCTTCCCAAAAAGAAACCAACGATTAACCCCACTAATTATCTCCCAAATAAAAAAAAAAAAAAAAAATCATTTTCTTGTCTTCCAGAAAAATACGAAAAAAAAAAATACGTCTTCGGTTTTTATTGCAAATTTTGTGGGTTCTCTATGTATGCAATTTCATGACGATTAAAGGAACAGACTCAAGTTTTTATAAAAGTTAACCTATTTATCCATCACAACAATGTCGGAGAAAATCATCCAGCTAGGTTTGTTTTCGATACGTCTTTTCCTCTATTTTCAGTATGCGTGAGGTTGATTAGTTGTAATTAGTTTGTTATTTGAGAAATTTCATCCAGATTATACCCCTATTTTTTACAGCTGTCCGGTAGTCAGGGGTTTGGAGGAAAACGGGTGGCGGGTGTGATGCAAGCTCCATGAGAGAGAGGAGCAGTGGAATCAAGGGCATTTGAAAACTAATCAAACGTACAAGAGCTTTCTGGAGGAAAAAGGGTTTCCGGTATCAATGAAAGGGGCTGGTTGGTATTCAATTCTTGGAAGTAACTCTACCTTCTCTATTTCAGCCTACATTTCTGTTGCACTTTGCTCGCTCTAATTACTCTCCTCATTCTGCATTTGCTACACATGTGACATGAACAATGTTAGAAGAAACGTCCTAAGAAAGTCGTTGAATTGACTCGTGGAAAGCAGGATATGAGAACGGACATAGAGAAACAAAAGAAAAGTAATTGACAAGAGTTGTATTTATTAGGAAGGAAATAAGAGATATGGTGTAATATGAGAATATACCATATCTCTTATTTCCTTCCTAATAGTATTAGCTCCACCAAAAAGTCACCAAGGGGAACGAAGATATGATGCAATCAAGCGTGTCTATTTACTAAATTATCTTGCTCAAGTGTATAATGTTGTTTGGTTTTATGTCGTGAACACTAATGTTTTTCTTCAAACACTTCTTTATAGTTTCGTCAAATGACAGAGGTAGCTTTTTTTAACTTAGAAGGTTCTGTTTTTAACGTAAAACTAATAGTACTACTCCGTTTTAAATATTCGAAGTTAAGATGTTGGGTGCACTACTTAAAACTATTAGTAATATTATTGTTACAACTATACAAGTTTTGAAGTTAAAAAGATCATGAAACATAAACAGAAGAACATGAAGTAAGGGTACATTTCAAACTCAATAAGTCATGTATGTATACATATTTAACCACCAGTGTTCAAACTACATGTATTGGTATTCAACTTAGACGAACTATTACAATACTACATGACTTATGGAGAATAATGATGTGAAGTACTTCGTATGAATTTTCGATTCAAAATGTCACGCTTAGGAAGCATCCAATTTCAGATCACAACTTCTTAATTACGGAGTATATCAAAGCCACAATATGTCAATCCAGTAGGTCTTATGAGAGACCGTCTTCCGCTAATTTAGTTGGAGACTTAATAGGGAAACAAGAAATTTAATGGGCCCCTCACCCCATTATATGAGAGGTCTCTCAGTAACGATACTGAGAGACCGTCTCTCTAAAGTTTTTGTGATGTCAATATATGAGTAAAAATAAAAGAGTCAGTTTTCAATTTCAAATATATGGTTCTTTACACAGACTAAGAAGATGAAGTTTCATACGAGGACAAAGCTTCTAGTTCAACATGTCTTCATCAAATATTTCAATACCCACTTTTCAAATTAAAAACTTCAATAGTCAACAAGTACATGTCTTAAGAAATGTCGCACAACATTCAAAATAAAAACAACTTTGGAAAAAAATGAAATTGAAATAAATAAATATCTGAATGACATGTTGATTTGGAGCAAAACTTCCAAACTCCAATTGTGTTGATGCTAAACTAGAACTTCGATTTCTCCTATTAAAGTGACCATTGATTCTCCTGCTTTTTCCTTTTGTGGTAGATCGTGTAGAGTATCGCCCAACACTTTTGGCACACTTTCTTCATCAATCATCACTTGCCGACTCAATTCAAGTTTTTGATATGCTTCAGTGGTGACAGTCGTGGAACCTATTCGGTTTTCAAAGTAGAAAATTAGTACACTGTTAAGTTTCTAAAGTAAATGTTTAAGTTTTTAAAGTAAAAGTATTTAACCCTATTGTAAAAGTAATTTAACATAACGTTGAGTTTCAGACCTAAAAAGTTAGTTTTTCACTTAAATTAGAATGTACTAAATTTAAGTATGTCGACATAGTTTTAACATAAAATGCTAAGTTTCAAGATTTCACAAGTTAAGACTAAGCTAAAAAATGTCTTTTACTTTTCTCTGTTTACCTATAATCAAGAGTGCACAACATGTAAAATGACTTTAGAACTTAAAAAGTTAAGTTTTGTACATAAAATTAGTCAATTCTTAGCCTTGTTAGTTTTGTACATAAAATTAGCCAATTCTTGGCCATGTTAGACTGCAAATATTAAGTCAAGAAAATAAGTAGAACATTAAGTTTTTAAAGTAAAAATTTACGTTTTCAAAGTAATAGTATTTCACCCTACCGTAAAAGTGACGACATTTCGTTCAGCTTAGAACTTACAAAGCTCAGTTTTGTAGACATAATAACTAGCCAATTCTTACCTATGTTAGGAATAAGTATTAAATCATGAAGATAAATAGAACTTAACATTGTAAAGTAAAAGTTACAATCATTACAGTAAAAGTATTTTATCCTACCGTAAAATTGATTTAAGATATAGCCTTGAGTTTGAGACCTAAAAGGTTAAGTTTTTCACATAAAACTAGAAAGTACTAAATCAAAGTATGTAAGCAAGTTTTCAACATGAACCACTAGGTTTCAAGATTTCACAAATAACAATTAAGGTAATTAAAAGGACAAGTTCTCAAATTTAATTCATCTGTATTCACTTTATAATTAAGAGTGACATAACATGTAATTTGAGTTTTGAACTTAAAAACGTCAGTTTTGTACATAAGATTAGCCATCTCTGAACTATGTTACTCGTTAACCGTCTATGAAGATGATAAGTAGGATGTGAAGTTTCAAAAGTAAAAGTAGTAGTTTTCATTTCAATGAAATCAATAAACAACCAATTAAACAACATAGCAACAAGGAGATTGTTAACTTCACCTATTGATTGATAGACGCATGTTTCGACTTCAGCTTGGCTTTCATCATTCTTCAGCTTGGCTTTCATCATTCTCCAATCCGATATTTACATACAAATATGCTTAATCTTCCTTTAGATGCCTCTGATCTACAAATTGGATTATTGAATAATTCGCTTCTTGCAACCAGATACGAAAATCTCAAATTTGGAAGACAACCGTTTTTTTTTTTTTTTTTTCCTTCTCTCACGCTTAATCGCTTACTGCTCAAAAATTGGAAAATGTAACTGCTCTTCTTTTCCTCTATTTCTATTTCTATTTTACTAAAACATTTCTATTAGACGGGAGGCCCCGGCCATGGTGTTTCTTTGCGAGACAAAACTAAGTGGTCGTGAAATGAAGACTGTTCGCGCAAAATTCGATGGGTATGCGGGCTTGGAAGTTGATAGTGTGGGCAGGTCTGGTGGTCTCGCTTTCTGGTGGCGAAAGGATATTGATTGTGAATTTGTTTCAGCTTCGGTTCATTATATGGATTTTATTGTGAGAGATGTGTCGGGGGATTGGCGTGTGACTGGCTTTTACGGGTGGCCTGCTGTTGCTGATAGGCACCTGTCTTGGCAGCTGCTGCGGATTCTTGGGAGGCAATCTTCGCTTCCGTGGATGTGCATCGGGGACTTTAATGAGATTTTGTTTGCTAATGAAATGAAGGGTGGGAATCGGGCGCAGTGGCAGATGAACAATTTTAGGGAGGCAGTGGAAGAGTGTGGTTTGGCCGACATTCAATACGAGGGGTATGGGTATACTTGGGACAATGGACAAGCGGGGGAGGCCAATAGGCAAAGCAGAATCGATAGGGCGATGGGAACGGGTGAATGGAAAGATAAGTTTCCGTATGCTAGGCTTATCCATCTCGAGCGAGAGTGGTCGGATCATTCACCGCTTAAGCTCATTTTGGATAGAAGAGGAGAGAGGGAAAGGAGCACTCCAAAATTCAGGTTTGAGCAAGTGTGGGTGGGAGAGGAAGGTTGCGAAGAGGCAGTGGTAAGGGGTTTTGACCGTGGGGGTGAGGATTTGGTCGAGGCATTACGAGCTAGCGCGGGGGAACTTCAGTCATGGAAAACGATAAGCATTGGGAAGATTGTTAAAGCTATTGCCACGAAAAGAAGACAAATTGCTAGGCTAAACGAAGGAGGAAGGTCAGTGGAAGAGGTTAAGAAGAGAAGGAAATTGGTGGGCGAGGTGGCGGATTTGTGTCGACAAGAAGAACAATTTTGGAGGCAACGTTCGAGGGCTTTATGGCTGAAGGATGGGGATCGAAACACGAGCTTTTTCCACCGACAAGCAGGGCAACGAAAGGCAAAAAATCATATAGCGAAGTTGGTGGATGACAATGGTGTGATGAGAGTGGGGGACGCAGCTGTTTCCGAGGTGGCAACGGGGTACTTTCAGAGTCTTTTTAGGAGGTCGCAAGCTCGGGATTTTGATGATGTGCTAGTGGGAATGGAAGGAAGGGTCACGGCAGCAATGAACAATATCCTTAGGCGCGAATACAGAGAGGAAGAGGTGGTAGAGGCTTTGAACCAAATGCATCCGTTGAAGGCACCGGGACCGGATGGTATGAATGGGCTTTTTTACCAAACTTATTGGCACATTGTTGGACCTCTAGTGACACGCACTGTCCTTCGTTTTCTTGGTGGTGATCCTATGCCGGCAGGTCTAAATCATACGCACATAGTTCTTATCCCAAAGAAGAAAGCGCCGGACAAAATTCAAGATTTTCGCCCGATTAGTCTTTGTAATGTGGTATACAAGCTTATCTCAAAAATCCTTGCGAACCGGCTGAAGCTTTTCTTAGGTGAGATTGTATCCGAAAATCAAAGTGCGTTCACTCCTGGAAGATTAATAACGGATAACGTTCTTATTGCGTTTGAGCTTTTCCATTTCATGAAAAATTCTAGAAGTGCGGAAGGTAATATGGCTATAAAGCTTGATATGGCTAAAGCTTATGACCGTGTTGAGTGGGATTTTTTAGAAGCTACTTTGAGATATATGGGGTTCGATGAGGCTTGGGTGGGAAGGGTGATGTTGTGTGTTTCAACGGTGTCGTCGGCTGTTCTCATAAACGGTAATGCGAAGGAGTGCTTTAGGCCAGAGAGGGGTTTAAGACAAGGTGACCCGTTGTCTCCGTACTTGTTTATTTTATGTGCCGAGGTTTTGTCGAATCTGTTGAGGCGCGCGGTAGAACGAGAGGCTCTCCATGGGGTTCGGGTTTCGATGATGGCTCCAGTGGTCTCGCATCTATTGTTCGCGGACGATAGCATCTTCTTTCTGCGGGCTACAATGGAGGAGGCTGCTACAGTTAATCGCATTCTTCGTTGCTATGAACATGCCTCTGGCCAACTTGTGAATTTGAGTAAAACGACGGTCTCGTTTAGTAAGGGAGTGGGTGAGGATCGAAGGGAGCAGATTGCGAATTTCTTAGGTGTGGAGAAAGTAGAGGAACAGGCGAAGTATCTCGGATTGCCAACCGTAGTGGGTCGATCAAAGAAACCGATTCTTGATATAATTCGTGAGAAACTTCAAAAGCGATTACAAGGGTGGCGTGGGAAGTACTTGTCTAGGGCGGGTAGGGAGGTTCTCATAAAGGCAGTAGCCAATGCTCTCCCTACTTATGTTATGAGTATTTTTATGCTTCCGGCGACTTTTTGTGATGAGCTGAGGAAATTGGTTTCGAGGTTTTGGTGGGGAGCGGAGGAGGGGAAAAGGACGATTAGTTGGGTGGCATGGAAACGATTGTGCAGACCAAAGTGTATTGGCGGGATGGGTTTCAAAGATTTTCGCAAATCGAATATGGCTCTACTTGGAAAGCAGGTGTGGAGGCTCATTACAGCTCCGGAGTGTTTGTGGGCAAGGGTAATGCGTGCTAAGTATTTTCAGAATGGCAGCTTCTTTGAGGCTCGGGTTGGATACAATCCAAGTTATACTTGGAGGGGCATTGTGGAGGCAAGAGAAGGAATGAGTAGTGGGCTTAGGCGAAGGATCGGAAATGGGCATGATACTCTTATTTGGGGTGATGCGTGGCTGCCTTCGACCCATTCAGGTAGGGTGGTATCCCCATGTGTGGAGGGTAGGGAGATGGCGCGGGTGGAGGAGCTCCTGAACAGTGATGGGAGTGGGTGGAATGAGCAAAAGCTCGAAGAGTTTTTCCTTCCTTTTGAAAGGGAACGGATCAGAGACATTAAACTTGGAAGGTTACCTAGACCGGATTCGTGGTTTTGGGCTTTCGAAAAGGATGGAAATTATAGTGTTAAATCAGCCTATCGGATGTGGGAGGGGACTGATTTGAGCATGGCGGAGCCGTCGAGCTGGGAGAGAGAGAAGTGGATTTGGAGCAAGCTTTGGAACACGCGGGTATGGCCTCGGATAAAGCTCTTTTTCTGGCAATTGTGCAACGATGCGATAGCTACAAAGGTAAATATTTCTTCTCGAGTCGGTAGTGAGGATGCTATGTGTCCTTTGTGTCGGTGTCACTATGAGTCGTGTATTCACCTGTTTAGGGACTGTTGGGTGGCTAAGGGGATGTGGGAAAGATTGCAGGTGGGACCACAGCAGGGGGGTACGGTGATGGGCATTCGTGAGTGGGTGGAAGGAAGGTGGAAGGAGTTGGATGAGGAGGGGCGTGAGCTAATGATGGTGGGGTGCTGGGCTATTTGGGAGGCGAGAAACCGGGTTGTGTTTGAGGATACGCGAGTGGAAGTGGGTGCCATAGTGAAGCGAGTTTGGGATGTGGTGGAGGAGATGGAGGGAGCAAGGGTGGAAGGTTCGGGGCAAGATAAGAGAGACGATAGGAGAGGTGCCATAGCGCATCAGGAGGGCTGGCGGGTTCCGGAGGTGGGGTGGGTTAAGCTAAATGTGGATGCGGGGGTGAAGGAGGGAGTTGGTGTGGGGGTTGGAGTGGTGTGTAGGGATGCGATGGGGAGTGTATGCTGGGGGTTGGCGATTAATAGGCGCGAAGAGTGGGACCCGAGGATAGCGGAAGCGGTCGCAGTGCTCGATGGCATGGAGGAAGCAGCTAGGATGGGACATGATAAAATTGTGGTCGAAGGCGATTGCCTAGAAGTGATGGAGGCGCTGAAGCAACGGAAGTCGGGCCGTAGTTCGTTTTTTCTAGTTTTAGAAGATATTTTAAACATTTGTTCTTTATTTACGTCTGTTAGGTGGTCGCATATAGGTCGTATTAATAATGGGGTGGCTCATGCTCTTGCGCATGTGTTACCGGTATCGGTAGGTAGATCCGTGTGGAATAGGTGTTTGCCCGATGTTGTAAGCCGTTTGCTTGAGTAATGATATGTTGTACCCTTTTGGGGTTTCAAAAAAAAAAAAAAAAAAAAAAAAAACATTTCTATTAGACTACTGACTCTTATTGGTAAAAATCTATATCTTATAGACAAATCAAATGGGAGAGAAAGAATTGATATATATTTAGAATTAGGATCATATGCGAACTCCTACTTCCATGTAAAGCCCACACCCTCTTAACTAACCCAAGGCCCAACCTTATCATAAACCAACTAAATATCCAACAATTCCCCATACCAAACCCAACGTTTCCACCATCAGTACAAGCCGCCGACCGTCAGCTTCGACGGCGACACCTTCGCTGACCATCCAGACGCCGACGATGCACCGTTCTGTGTTTTTCTCCAGAACTCGGCGTCATTTCTTCCATGTTTTCCGCCATATCTTCACTTCTCGGCGAGCGATTTCCGGCGAAGCCCCGTTCCCTATAAACGCATAGCAGTAAAAAGTGATTTAATAATGCTAGATTTATGAATTTTCCGCAAAATTTCGAAATACTCATGGCATTTGATGCTTCTGTGGAATATTTTGAATTAAAAAAGTATGTTATGTGCTCAAAATAAGTCGTTGGCGTCGTCTGTGCGTGGGGTTGTGGTATCGTGCCGGCGGTTCAAGGTGATGGTGATGCTTTGCGATTTCATTGCTAGATCTACGTAAAACGAATTAGATTTTCGAAAAAATAGGATTAGATTTTCGAAAAGATAATACTCTTTTGTGGCCTAGTCGTAAAATTTCGAATCTGAAGACATCCCGTCGGCGAAATTCGAGTATACTAGTGATGGCCTGGTGGTCACGACGGTGGTGGCTCCGCGACAATCTGTGTTGGTCGGCGACGTCGCCGATGATTTATGATATAGACTGCGTTATTGTCGGCAATTTTAAACAAAATTGATAACTCCGTATAAAAAGAATGTTTGTCCTACAAATATGTCATCACATATTCACATGCCTTTTACTCTTTATTTGAGATACTGATTGTCCTCTTGTTTAATGTTTTTTTCAAAATCTTCATTGCTTTGCTGATACTTTAATTGGATTTAGTTCACTGATTTAGTTTATGGACTACTAGTTAATTTTGGGTTATGCTCATTCATGGACATGATTTACTCAATCATGGACATGAATGACCATTATACCCTTAACATTTTTATGACCTAAATTACTCATTCTAAAACCATCACACACAACCACCACTACCAACCAACATCGTCCACGACAGCCATACCGGCCCTCTTCAGTACCGTCGCACCACCCCAACTCCACGAACCCGCCGCAGACCTGCACGCCACAAGCATCGTCTCCCTGCCGTCCCTGAGTCCCTTCCCGTCGCCTCCCTAAAACTGGCCGGAGTCAAGGCATCCGCACCACACCACACCGTCACTACAGCCGCCTGAATGACAGCAACCATGTCGCCCTCCGACGTGCGATCTCAACCCCCCCTTCCACCGCAACCGCACTTCCTGTGTTCCTAATTTTGTTAACACACTTTTTCAAACCCTAATTAATTAAATCATCTAATTTAATATTGTTACTGCTACCTGACTACTTTTTCGGACGAATTGCCTGAGTACTATGTGGTGAACTACGCATTCTTCTAACTCTGTAGTGTGGCACCTTAATCAAATCTTGTTTTATATTTCATAGTTAATTAAATTAGGGTCATTATTAAATTAGATGATTTAATCATTAAATTAGGATCATAATTGAATCATTTGAATCGAATTTGATGAGTTTGGTATTTTTTTTTAGGAGAAGGGTAAGGTAAGGAGAAGTAGAGAGAATTTGGTATTTTTTTTAGGAGAAGGGTAAGATAAGGAAAAATAATGCTTAAAAGTACATGAAAGAGTAAAAGTGGTACATGAAAGAGCAATGACGTTAATTTAATGGCTATTATTGTTGTGTGTATTATGGTTGGAATTTTTTGCTTAGTGGCGGTGTTTCGACTTGTTGCTATTTGGACAGTTTTTTATTCATAAATTATAAGACCGTGTTATATAAATATTTATTATAGAAGTCGTATTTGACTTTGATACTCGTCCCTGTCATTTGATGCCATTAAGTTGCCTGATACGAATCTTTAGCATGCTAGATAGACTTGTTTAAGTTGCTAGATACATAAATTTAGCTACCTCGATACACTTATTTATGTTTATAGATACATACCTTTAACTAGCTATATACATGCACTTAGCTTGCTAGATACACTTTTTTAAGTTACTAGATACATCCCGTTAGTTAGCTAGATACACTCTTTTAAGTTACTAGATACATGCATTTAGCTAACTAGATACACTTCTGTAAGTTTTTAGATACATACCTTTAGCTAGCTAGATACACTTCTTTTAGGTTTCTAGATACATAAGTTTAGATAGCTAGATACACTTTTTAAATTATTTTAGCAATGTCAACGGATTTAAGTTGAACAAGATCATGAAATAGATGGCTTAATGGCTTTCTCCTGCACAAGAACTCTTTAGTAGAAACGGAAATTAAGATCTTTTTTCAGCTCACCCTAATATTTGACGAAAACTAGTGCACATATGTAATTTGTAAAGGTTCTTACCCCTGTGAATTTTGATGCCCATTAATGCTACTCCCTCCTATTCACAATAAACCTTTCATTTCATTTTGACACAAAAATTAAGAAAACACATTACCCCACCATATAAATAAATTTGAACCACACAAATACACTACCCAATCATACAATTAAATTTGGACCACACAAACACTTACCAAACAAGGAAATAGGGAAGTTATTGTGAATAAACAGAAATGGAAATAAGGAGTTTTATCTTGAATAGAAGGGAGTATTTTACAACAATGAAAACTAAGGTCTGACATAGCTCATTATTTGACCAAATTAACATGTTTGAAACCAGACACAAAGTTGTTGAATCCATTAATCAAGATATCCCTTCAAACACAGAAAAAAGGGAAAAAGTCTCAGATTCTCAGAGACCTTAGTTTCTGGTTCATAACAACTGTGGCATTACATTAAAATATGCACATTCATTTCAGAGACCGCGCTAAGCCGCTAAACATCCCATTCCGTCAACGTCTCAGATTCTCAGCTCCACTACACCGGCGTCGCCCACGGCGGCAAAATTCAACGACTATCTCTCTCTTCTGAACTCGTCATTCCCACCACCTCCTTTTTCACCAATCTCAGCTCGCCGTCCAATCAACAGCACCGACTCGTCATACCTTCGTGCCACCATAGGCGACCACCACGATGGAGCCCACGTTAGAGCCAACATCGCTCTATTTTATCCGACAATCAGCAGCCCAGATTCCGTAACGATGGTGCGGTGAAGTCGAGATAGGTGATGGGTTTGGTAGAGTCCGGGTGTGATGTGAGGCGACAGTGGTGGAGAGGTTACCACCGGGGCGTCTGTGTGGTTGTCGAGGCGCCGAAATTGGTGCCAAATTAAGGGCGTTTCAAGTGGTGGTAATGTGGTTGTTGGTACACGACGGGGATGGGGTGGGGTAATGTGAGGTGAGGTATACAGCGTTTCCCACGGTAGTTTTGAGTGGATGAAGGTGGCGGTCGGTGGTAGGTCCGGTAGGGACTATATGTCGGGTGATTTGTTGATGGTAGTTTGATAATTTGAGGAGAGAAGGTGAGATTATATTATGGGTTTGTTTGTTATTTAGTACTCCCTCCATTCATAAATTATCACCCCATTTCCCTTTGGCACAAATATTAAGGGTGATAATAAACAAATAATAAAAGGTTGTACTTTACTATAAACAATGAAAAAGTAACACAATTGGTTTAAAACTAATTAGGATTAGTAAATCTGGTTAAACAAATGAAAATGTCAAAGTTTCCCTACAAACTGACTGAAATTACAACTTGTGGGGCAAACTTTTTTTCCCTCCAAACCAAAAATCTGAAAATTACAAAAATTTGGGAAATATTTTTCCCACCAACACTAAGCCAACTTTCCCACCAAAACTCTCTTTTACTGCACCCTTACATCATCCTTACATGATGTAATTACATAGGGAAAGATGAAATTATACACTTATAATCAGCCATTACAATTTGGAAAGAAATTATAATTTCCCCTTATCAAAATTCTTCATCTTCTTCATTATTTCATCATCTTTTTCCAGCTGCCTTTCTCTTCATGAAATACAAAAACTGCACTTAAAAAAAAAATTAGTTAATCAAGCAATAAAACAATAAAGTAGAACATCAAAATATAATTCCTTACCCTTCTTACCAATTGCAGCATAATGGTTCGTCCTAATCTTACAAATGATCAGCGACATAGAATTGGGTGCTATTTAATCGAAAATTCGATTAATTGCAAACCAGTGAGAGGACAAATGAAGGTAGTTGCAGCAAAATTCAATGTGGACAGAAAAACTATATACGAAATCTGGAAAGTAGCTAAATACCAAAGGTTAAATGGTGAAGAGTTGCAACTCAACTCCAAAATGAAGGGGAAAAAAGGAAGAACCCCAATAGAACTCCCTGTTGCAGCAATTTTAGCAATACCCAAGGGAGAAAGGGGAACTATGGATGCTCTTAGTAAAGCCATCAAAGTATCTGTTGGTACTATTTGTACTTGGGTTAAACTGGGCAAATTGAGGAGCCACACTAATGCAATCAAACCAGCATTAACAGAGGAGAACAAGTTTCATAGGCTCAATTTTGTTCTTACCAAATTATGGTGGAATAGAATTACAGGAACTTTGCAATTCAAAGATATGTGTAATGTTATTCATATTGATGAAAAATGGTTTTATATAACTCAAAATAATGCAAAAATTTACCTCCTTAGTGAAGAAGTTGACCCATATAGGTCTTGTCAAAGCAAGAATTTTATCACAAAGGTTATGTTCATGGCAGCCGTTTCAAGGCCAATTTATGATGATGATAACAACCTGATTTTTGATGGGAAAATAGGTATATTTCCATTTACTTTTCAAGAACCAGCAAAAAGGAGGTCAAAGAATAGGGCAGCAGGTACTTTGGAAACCAAATCAATAGCATCAATCAATAAACAAGTGATTAAGGAAATGCTAATTGAGAAGATCCTACCAGCAATAACAAGCAAGTGGCCAGCATTACTATCGAAGAACATAATCATCCAGCAGGATAATGCAAGACCACATTTAAAAAGCAATGATCCTGATTTTTTGAATGCAGCACAAGCAACAGGGTATAATATCTCATTAACCCAACAACCACCTAATTCACCTGATCTAAATATCTTAGATTTGGGTTTTTTTAGATCAATTCAGTCACTGCAGAGTCAGAAAAGAGCAAAAACCGTAGATGAATTGGTATTCAATGTAATGCAAGCATGGGATGAAGAACCAGCTTTGTGTTTAAGTGATGTGTGGCTTAGTTTGCAATCAGGCATGTTGGAGATAATGAAAACAAAGGGGCACAATGACTTTAAAGTCCCACACTTGCACACGACAGAGTCATCGTCAACAACAACAAATTAAAAATCTAAAAATCAGAAAATCTTGAACAAAAAAAACGAATTATACCTTTTTGAGCATGGAGACTCATCATCAACAACAACGAACTTCTGACGTTTAGGAGTACTAAACCCAGATCTAGTGTTACGAACTTCAAAATCAGAAGAATCACTTGGCAAATCTTCAAAACCAGGCGTGTTAGGAACTTCAGATTCCCCATCCACAACATTCATCGCAAAAAAAGAAGAAAATTTAAGAGGAGAAGTTAAAAGGAGGCAGATGAGGGAGACAAATGAAGAGTTTTCAGTGAATGATGAAGAGAGAGAAGTGAGGAGAAGGAGGAGGCGGTGAAAGGATAAGGAGGCAGTGAAAGGGAGACAAATGATTTAGGGTTTTTTTGAGGGTGAGATAAAGAGGGTAATCAATGACTTGGGTATTAATGGGACGACTGTTGAGGAGATGATCCAATTTAATTTGGATCATCAATGACTTGGGTATTAATGGAGGGAGGGTTGGGTTTGGGTGGGAAATTTGTATTTGGGTTAGAAATATGGAGGGAGTCATTAGGGAGTAATTGGGCTAGTAATATTGGGTTAGTAAAATTTGTGGGTTAATTGAACAAAATTAAGCCCACTAAGTAATGGCAACAAATGTAAATATTGATGGTTGATAAGGACAAAATGGTAAAGTAAGTTGACAAATAAGGAAGGAAAAGAAATGGGGTGATATAAAATGAATGGACAAAAAAGGGAAGTGGGGTGATATATTATGAATGGAGGGAGTATATCTGACGGCTGTAAAACTGAGTTCGTAGGTTCGTACCATACTTTAGTTCGCACAGGTGCGAACTAAATTACGGTGCGAACTGTATGAACTGAATCAGAACCACTAAATGGAAAAAATGAACGGACCAGATTAATTTCTACCCTACGCACAAACAATTATCCAAAACCTAAATCACTCCCATCCCATATTCTCCCCTCCCTCCTCTACCAAGCAGCCACCCACCCTCGTCATGAGCTCTGACGACATCACCGGCGACCATTCACGTACTCCGATGATGACGTACCATTCACTCCATTGTCGTCATCACCGTCGGCCACCATTGTCATCGGATCTCCGTCCTAAAATTCAACGACGCACCACCATTACTCCACCATCGCCGACCATTTCGTTTTCTTTTTATTTTTCTTCTTCACATTAGCCGCACCACCCCTTCATTTTTCAAGTCGCCAGTCACCTAAATCTGATCTATCAGGCTCAAAATCTTCCAATAATGTCATTAATGAGGTTAGTTTTTTATAAGCCTCCTTAGTTTTTCATATATATGTGCTTTCAATCACAACGCTTTCTTAAAAAAATGAGATCTACGGTGGTGCGAGGCGCGTCAACCGAGGCAAAAATGGAGTGGTAGGTAGTCTGGTTGATGTTTGACGGAATTGTGGAATGTGGTGGATAAATGAGGGCGTCGAGGTGGTGGTTTCAGGGTAGTCATGAGAACGACCCTGGCTAGGGGCTAGTGTGATGGTCGGTGGTTGTGTGAAACGAGTTGTGGAGGGCGACATGGTGTCAGTCAAGGATGTTTGGTGGTCGTGGCGGTGGTAGGGGTGAAGTGTTAGTCAGGGGTGCATGGTGGTGGTGGGCGACGGTGGTAAGATACCACTCCCAAGTTAAAAATAAAATATAGAATTACAAACTACTAACCACCATTACTTTCTGAACAAGAGCCCAGGTCGTAACTCTCGACAAAACTATGAATTAGATAACTCGAACAATTTGTTTTTCATTTTGTTGCAGATTATTTTCCTCCAGATCATATTTATATTTTGTTTAGCATCTGATTACTCGATTTCAAGGTGTTAGATACTTACCTCTACCTTGCTAGATACATTGTGTTAAGTTTCTAGATACATACTTTTAACTAACTAGATACATCTCTTTAAGTTGTAAGATACATACCTTTAACTAGGTAGATACACTCCAATAAGTTGCTAGATACATATCTCTAGCTTGCTAGATAAACTCCTTTAAGTTGCTAGATATATTTTGTGAAACTTAAGATTTTCTTTTAGCAAATCAAAATTTAACCAATAAATGTATATTTTTCCTCTTTCGAGAGTGGCAGCTCCTTTGGTAACTGGTTTTCACGCTTTGATATTGATCGTTGTACTATAAAACGAAGCTGATATGGTCTCATTGTGATTATTTATCCGGGAGGGAAGGACAGTGAAGGGGTATGGGTGAGGTACTGGTCTCGTGGGGATGATTGGTCAGATGGTGTCGCAGGTTGTGTTTATGACATCATCATGAGTGGGTCGAATGGTTAAACATCGTCATTAAACATGTTCCGTCATGTGGACATGTGGTGCTCCGACGAGGCTTGCGGAAGTTCCACCGGTGGATTAGTTGCAGCTAGTGATTTATTATGGTTTTATGCTGCTTTTTCATACATCAAATTATCTGTACATTCATATTATTTTTTTGGATTAAGATAGCTATCTTGCACCTTTTTGTTTGTATATGTTACACATGGTGGCGGTGACGGTATCGGTGTCGATGTTAGTCTTGGTGGTACTAGCTGCAGCAGTGGTAGCGGTGGTGGCAATGGCAGTGTATACATGAAATACCAACCCAGATACATGGTGCTACTAATGGATACACAAATTGATTTGCGTATCCGGTAGTAATACCACGTGTATCCGATAGTAATACATTGTGTATATGAGGTTATAAGAAAATCAAAGGTAAATTGCTTTTACGCTAATTAGGCCTTGTTTGACGTCCAAATACCTAATGCAATACAGGAAAAAAAGTTTGAGGGATGCTTCTTCACAAAAATTTATCATTTTTGACAATGCAAAGGTAGATGATATCAAGGTCGTTACTTGTTAGAAATGGATATCATTTTTTTCTTCTCTAATCAGGGACTGTCTCAGAGGTCCTGAATATAAAGATTGGAATGTTAGCATGAATTTTAGGTACTTGGCTAGATTGCGGAATTTCAATAATTGCAACTCTTAAGTTTTATATTATTTGACAATGTCGTGCCAAATCTCGAAAGAAGATTTTATGACAAATCTTTGTACACGATCATATCGGTAGATTAACTAATATTGAATGGAAAATCGGTAGATTAACTAATATTGAATGGAAAATCACAATTATGTGCTCAATAAATATGACCACATTTATCCAAACATGATTATATCACTAACAGGTAGCCGGGTTAATAAGGTCAGGTACAAGTATATTATGTTTTTCATATGGGATTAGAATGGGTCGCTTTGGGTTTAACTATTATCGAACATGTCGTATTGTTCATATTAGGTAGGATCAATTGAAAGGTTATGATAGCTAAATACATTCATTAAGTTACTTGGTACATACCTTTAGCTAGCTAGATACACTCTCTTAAGTTACTAGATACATACCTTTACCTTACTAGATACACTATTTTAAGTTACTAGATACATATCCTTTAGCTTGTTAGATATACTTCTTTAAGTTGTTAGATAAAATAACAATGAAATAACTCAAGCATGGTAACAATGGAATAACCCATGGTAATTCATTAAGGTGTTGATTTCAAATGGATCTTTTACAGTCTCATTGTGGTAGGATCAAATCAACAAATGCTTCCTCCATGGAGACATGTATATGGCACGTAATAAATCATTAAGTTCCAATAAATTATGTGGGAGGATAAATCTCCGTTAAGTTACTCATGATCCCAGCAACTAAGCATTATTAAAAGTTGGAGAGCTAATAAAAGCACACCACAAACAACTTTTTAATATAACACAAAGCCTATCCTCTTAACTGTGCAACTGTGTGACATCCACAGATCACTTGAAAAGTTGCAGGATTAAGATTAACTTCGGTTTCATGTTTAACATTACATACATGGCATTCAGTAGTAGCTGAAAATCATGAAGATTCAACTTAGTACAGAAGCAGAAGACCCGAACAATCTACTTTATCATTCTAACTTATAGGGGCATTACTGATGAAGTGATGAACTAAACAAAAAAAAAGCGACAACAGCAAGAAAATATGAGCATGAAGTCTAAAAAGGAGCCAAATTGAAGTTCAGGATCTCATTAGCCATTCTTTAACGTCTAAACCCGCCCATCTTACAAGCATTCATTCTGAACCTTGCCTGACAACAACAAGACTCACCTCTTTGGGATGGTTCAATCCGAATTTCTGAGCAACATTCCATTGATCAAGTCGAGACATGCCAATGCACGGTCCTTAAGCCACGTTCAAGTCGATTTGCCGGAACACCTCCTCGTTTGCATCATAGTCCTCTGTCAAAGTACATGTCACCAAATCAAATTATCATTTGGTTAAATTTTCTTTGAATTCAACATATGGAAATCATATATATAGAACTGCCATAAACACGTTAATAATACTAAGTTTTATGATCAACTTACCACAAAAAGCCAAAGCAATCGTTATTACTAGAAGAATACTTTCCCCCCAATTTAAGTAACACTAGCGATTAGCCGATTACCATCTAATTAAGGCACTACTAGGTTTAGGACACCGCCCCCCTTGTTTGTTTTGGTTGCACCCTCGTTCCGAAAATAAGGGAAAAGGTTTAGGACACCGCCCCCCTTGTTTGATCCCATTAAATTGTTAGATACACTTCTTTACGTGACTAGATACGTAGCTTTGGCTAGCTAAATACACTCATTAAGTTACTAGGTACATACCTTTAGCTAGCTAGATACACTTTCTTAAGTTACTAGATACATACCTTGACCTTGGTAGATACACTCTTTTAAGTTACTAGATACATACCTTTAGCTAACTAGATACACTGAAACATGTGGTTTGCTTAAGACCTTATAAACACGCATTTCATGCTGCATATGGCTTAAGTATGCCAACTTTCAAGGTAATAAGAGCATACTGATAAACTTGTGTCCAGATCCAGCATTCTATAAACCAAATCAACAAGAGTTTCAATCATAACATTTTAGAGATACTAATTTAGAGCTTTTAGACTAGTAAGAAACTATAGAACCCTGATGCTTATTTTCAAGATCCCCCCATATAGGTCTAATTTTTCTTACAAAAATTAAAAAGAATACCCAGTCGTAGAAGATGCCACAGGAGCTGCGGGAGTCTGCAGAAACGCGACAAACATTAAGCCAAACAATATTCTTAATTCTACCCATGAAAGTGCAATTCTTAGAAGCTCTTACTCAATAAGAAAAGCTGTAAAATTTTCACCAAATAATTGGCAAAGACGATGTCAATAGTAATAGACAATCAGGAAGTTGACCTGGGTGATACACATAAATGACGGAAAATGATCATCTGATGCAGGGACCTCAATTGTCCTCCCCAGTTGCCAAGTATAAAGACATTAAAGAACATCACAACAGCACTAATAGCCATCACAATTTCAAAAAATTCTGCAAATGAAAAACCGATCTCAATAAACCGCAAAATGATCATCTGATAAATCAATCAATAAATCAAACAAAGATTCAAATAAATGACGGAATGAATACACAAGTAAACACCACTATAATTTGAGGACATTAGTTGATGTAGGATCTTACTTGGTCCAGATACACATATTATACATTCAAATACACTCGTCGATTTGTGTATCTTAGAGTAGTATTATGTGTACTTGGAGCATAATTTTGTGTATCCACCTATGACCACCTTACCCACCACCACAAGTAGTTAGCGACTTCCTGATAACCACCGACAATGTCAACGCCCACCTCAGACGGCACCGAAGACATCAGTGAACAACTCCGACGGCGCAGAAGATATCACTAAAGACCTCAAATGGCGCCGGCGACATCCACGAGCTTCTCAAACCACAACCAGCAACCTCGTCACTACCACCATCGCCGCTCAACAACAACCAACACCTCCTCGTCAACCGGAATCCCCACAAACACCCATCCCGTCGACATTCTTCTTCGCAGATGACCGTTCCACCAACACTTGTCCCACCGCCGATGATATTTGTTAATATCTCATGCTTTTCTTTCAATTTAAATATTAGATCTATAATAAAGGAACGAAAAATTCAAAAAACTAATCCTACCATCCAATTAGTCGAAAAATTCCGACCCAAAATATTCTTCTCTGGCCGGCGACTAAAGGCAACGCGGTATCACATCTCCGGCGAGAATCTTATGGTGAAGGATAAGGGCGTTTCAGGTGGGAGTGAAAATGGAAGATTTGTGAGAGCGTTGGTTTAATAACATATTTTTATGTTACTGGTGAAGTATGTACCGTCACCGGCGGTCGTCTGAAAGTTTCGATTGGTGGTGGAAGAAGGGAGATTGATGTGATGTTAGGTGTACTGGATAAGCAGTAGTTACATGGAGGGTGATGCGTTTGGTTT
This sequence comes from Silene latifolia, assembly GCF_048544455.1. NCBI lineage: Eukaryota > Viridiplantae > Streptophyta > Magnoliopsida > Caryophyllales > Caryophyllaceae > Silene > Silene latifolia. Next base: position 95,844,044 of record NC_133537.1, on the reverse strand, counting down.
ACTGCGCTTAACATAATGTGTTTTATTGTTTTGGGTAGTTCGTACTGAACTTTAGTTCGTATATATATATATATATATATATATATATATATATATATATATATATATATAGTCAAGATCCGGTGAGAACTCATAAATATTTGAGGATTGAGTAACGAATGAAATATCAATCGTTCTTCTAAACAATATCAGTCGTTGATATCAGTCACTGATAAGTGTAAAAAAAAAACACTCAGCCTGGGTAAAAAAACATAACACGTAGCCGATTTTATTCCACTCTCAATCAACAACAGGTTTTCCCCAACTTCTCTCTTCTTCTTTCAAACTTCAGAACTTTATTCTTCAGTTGATTTCTCTACACTTTTTTTTGCGATTCGTTCGAACATCAATTTGAATTTGTTGATTACAGCAAAGATGAAGGTTGTTTGCGCGTACTTGTTGGCTTCTTTGGGCGGAAACTCATCCCCTTCCGCTGCTGATTTGAAGAAGATCCTTCCTTCAGGTTGATTTTTGATCGATTCTTTTAATTTTTTTGCGATATTTGATATTTGATTTGATTATACTCGTTTTAAGTTTAGATTAATCGTCAAATTTTGTTGATTATTTGTTTTATTTGATTTGTTAGGGTTTTGTTGTGTTGTACAACTAATTGTAAGCTAGTATGTTTAGATTAATCGTTAATTTAAATTGTTTGAACGTAATGTTTGATTTGATTACACTCAGTAAATCTTGAGATAATGATTTAATTGAAATTGTTAGGGTTTATGATTTGAACTAGCACAAACTAGTTACGGAGTATAAGTTAATGTTTGAAGTTAAACAGAAACTTGATTAATCGCTGATGTAGATGATTAAAACGTGATATTTTTGCATTTAATTTGTTATATGTAGGTATAACTCGTCAGATTTTGTTGATTTATGATTTAATTGTATTTCTTATTTTTATGTGCTTACAAGTATAAGGTGATTATAAGCTAATATTTTCCGAAATTTGATTAGTCGCTGATGTAGATGATTAAAATGTGATATATTCACCTTTAGCTCACTATAGGTTGAGATAAATTGTCAAATTTAGTTTGATTATTGATTTGATTGGATTTAGAGTTTATGTGTTGTAGATTGTAAGGTAATTGTTATTATTTGGAATTAGAAATTTGGTTAAGCGTTGAAGTTGATTATTGGTACATATTTAGCTCGTTCAATGTTAAGATAAATTATTAAATCATCAAAGCATATATGCGTATCTAATCAACATTTTGATTCATTGTCAATCTAAGCGATTAGAACTAATATTGACTCACATACTGTGAAAATCTTATATACCGTATGGCATAGCATGAAATTGTTTGTAAGGACTTGTGGTATTTTTTTTTTTTGCTTATCAATTATCAGGAAACCTCAAGCAGATTTGTTACTTGTATTTTACATTTGTGATAATGAGAAACAATATCACACGTTATTAGAAACAGTATCACACATTATACGAAATAATATCACTATTTCACAAGTACTTTAAATGACTCTCCAATTTTGTAATACTGTGAAACAATATCAGAACCATTAAAATAAAATACCACAACTCCTTAGAAACAATATCACAGTTTTGTTATTAATGTGTTAAATTTACTACTGACATTATGTTTTTGTTCTTTGTTTTCTTTTGTTGTAGATTTCTTCACTTGGCAGATGTTGATTAAGAGCTTGTGTGCATGCGAGAAAGTCTATATTACATCATCAACTTAACAAAATCGTCTTTTTTTACTCATTATACTCACATATACAAATTCTTTTATGCTTAGATGTAATTCCGAATGGCAACAATTTTGTATTCTTTCTCCATTTTTGGTTAACAATATCATTAAACCACAAAATCAATAATATAGTGTTACCAAGATCTGCCTTTTGTATTTTAAAATGCCAGACGTTATTGTAAACAATATCACACTTCATTTGAAACAATATAACCATTCTTCTGAAATAATATCATCACATCACGCTAAATTGTAGACAATACCCTTGTGTGATATTGTTATACAATATCACATGTACTTATAAACAATATCACTTTGTATACAAAACAATATCACGGTTAAAAGTATTTTAAAAGGAGTCTCCAATTTTGTGCTACTGTGAAACAATATCACAAACAGGTAAATAAAATACCACAAGTAATTAGAAACAATATCACACTGTATGTAAAACAATATCACACTATGCACAAAACAATATTGAAGTAAAAAGGATTTTTAAATCCCTATCCACTTTTGTTATATGAGAAACAATATCGCAACCATTAAAGTAAAATATCACATGATATTTGAAACAATATCACACTTTACCAAGAATTATATCAGAGCCTAAAGAAATTGTTTAGCCATAACTACATTTGTAATCTTGAAATACAATATTCACCTACACCAGAAATAATCGAGGATTGAGTAAGTAACGAATGAAATAAGTTCTACCATCATTACATCCATGTACTTTCAATTACAATTTTTTCTACTTTTTTATGGTTACTTGATTGTTTTCGCGATATTAGACGAGGAGAAATAGGTTTCTCTACAAAGTTGAGGTTGCCAAATAGAGGAAGATCCCAAGAAAGTATTGAATAGCCTACTCTATTCTACAACAGAGTCCTCTTCTTTCTTCATCATCCCTGACTCCAAATCTGCAAGCATTTGTTGAGCCCTCTCATAGGCCTTGAGGTGAAAGTCCATTCCTCTTGGCCCGTCTGCCATAGCGGGCTTCACTCGTCGGAGAGTCTTCTTCGCCTCGACGATCCTCCTTTGTTTCATTAGACAAATGCCTAAATTGCACATTTTGTTGTTGTCCGGTGCAATTGAGAGTGCCCTTCTGTATGCATCTTCTGCTTCTATGTAGTTGCTTTGCTGCATTAGTGCTCATCCCAAATTACCCTGAAGATATATTTCAAGTATATACTTTAGAAACCATGTCGAAACCAAATAGATTTAAGAATTGAATTGGTTTTTGGTTACAAATTCATACCGGTAAGCGAGTAGCCTCTTGCTCTACTGAGACCTGAAACTTCTTCCCTTGAGATCGTTCCGTTTTCGTTCTCTTCCCATTAAAGGCAACACCTTTCTCTATCAAGTAAAGCTTGTGCCTCAAGAGTGATATTTGATCATCTAATCTTCCACATCTCTGAAAAGTTAAAAGCATAAATTAGACATTTTCCCAAGTTCAGTCCAGTAAGCAAATAATTGCAGAACTGGATAAAATATGACTTGCTAGGCATTGCAAATCTCTATAACAAATCAAATGATCAATCGAAAAAGTCACCCGACTATCTGATAGGAGCCTTACTACTTGAGACTGCAATATCCTGCTTTAAAATGAGTACTACGCCTATTCACCAATGCAATCTCAACTGTCCATCAACATTCTTTGACTTGAGTAAATTCGAGCAATTACCACCTGGAACTTCAACCCGTTTTAAAGGATGCCTCCAACAATTTGCCATATCTTCCAGTTCACTCATCAAAATCTACAAATACACATAACCGATATGAGTTTAAAAAAAACATCTGCATAACCAATCTGAGATAAAAAAAAAGGATGCATAAAATAAACGTAGGCGTAACGTCAAATTATCAATTCTGGTAATTTTAGAATCATATCAATTACGAGTTATGTGATTTGTGGCTCTGTCATCTTGGTGCGGAAGTTTGAGTCTAATTTCCATCTAGGGGCAGGGAATTCGATTTTTGCCATGTCTAAATGCCTAATTGAGTGCCTTAAAAAGCTAAAAGCATCACTAATGCTAAGTAGAATGTTTGATGGCGTACTTTGTAGCAGCAAGTAAAAATAGATACAACATTTAAATGTAACTTAAGGCAATGGTAGACACACAGCTAGCTGATGTATGTACCTAGGCTATAAGTAGGCATTAGTTCAAGTTACTTATTTCCAACTTGGACAATTACGATTTTCAGGCTCCAAATTCAGAAAATGTCCAATATTCCAAGAAGACCATGTTCAACTAAATAGCATAGAGAATTACTAACCCCTAATTCTATTAAAAATGGTAGAAAGTGAAGACATGAATATACCTGGATCATCAAATCAGGATCTTTTAAATGAAATCGAAAAGAAATAATATCTGTGTAGAGTTCTAGAGGATCCAAATTGCTTCGAATAGTGCCTTGAAACATGATTGGATCCTGAGGAATGATGCCTAGCCTCGACCTTAAATCTTGAAGTCCAATCCTTGAGATGTCGATGCTATCAATCAAGATTCGGCCTGTAGTAGGTTCAACTATTCGAAACAATGCTTGTATGAGAGTCGATTTGCCAGTTCCAGTTCAAGACCGATGAATAATTTGTCCTACACATGAATCAAATAAAGAAATGGTCATGACTCAAGAGTTCGCTGCACAAATAAATCCTCAAAGACATTTCAGTGAAGAAATTAAAATTCCTCAAGTCTTTTGGAAAGAATGATCAAATCTGCAGCGGAATCCGACCAGCTACCAAAAGAACAAGTAATAAGTTCAAATCAATAGCGGAAACGGAAGAAGGGTTACAGTCCATACACCATAAAGCTAAGAAAAGATCATGGAATTACGATTTACTCAATCTATGATTAACAACCAACATATTGAAGAACTAGACAAGTTTCTGTAGTGGATAAAAGAAGTGAACACACAAACCCTAGAAAATTACAAAGCACAATCAAAACAAGTAAATCACTTGAAAAAATGAGGGAAAATCAAAATGCAGTAAACAATCCACTAAAACGAAACATAAGAAACACAGTAAAATGACTACTAATTACAAATATATGTAGGAAAAACAACAATTACATGAACATAAAGCTAAAATTAAAAATTAAAGAGAAAGTAGATGTACCTGACATCGCGATTATTAATGAAAGAGTATGATTGTTGATGAGAAATAGAAGAACGACAAACCTCGAGGTGAGATTCAACGCGAAACCTAGAAATGACAAGAGAAATCGTAAGAAATTTGGGGATTTGTTGGAGAAAACGTAAAAGAAGATAGAAGGTAGAGAGAGAAAGGATTTGAGCGAGAATGAAATAATTTCGTGAGAATAAGAGTATATATTGACACGCTGAATTGACAATTATACCCTTAATGAGCCGCGCACAATAATGAACGTTTGATCTTTTGGATCTGACGGCCTACAATGATCCGCAATCCTCAAATATTTAACCTATACTCATATGATCTCATTCCTATATATATATATATATACGGTCCGGATCCGGATCCGGTGAGGCCGTTAATTATGGCGAGGCGGCCGGCCTCACCAAATTCCTTCATTAATCCTTCATTTGTGGACTAACCTCCTATTATTCATTGGGCTGAAAATTGAGGGGTCATTCTAAATCTTTTCATTTAGCCCAAAATACTTTCTCTCACTAAAATAGTAAATCATAAAAAGCCCAAATACACCCTATCTCTCTAAAATATAACAAACAAAATCATTTTTGAGAATTCTTCAGCAAGCAAGCTCGTCGTTCAACGGAGATTCCTCAACACAAAAGCTCATCAATTTGTTCATCGATTGTTCGTAGATTTCATCAAAACAACATTCAACAACGTTGATTCAAGTAATTTCAGAAAAAAAATTCGATTAATTTTCAGGTAATTTCATAATTTTGATTAAAATTGAGTATATTCATACAATTCTGTCAATTCACTCATAATTTGATAATATCAGGTTCGAATTTGATCAAATTAAACGATTTCGTAAATAGAACGTTCGAATTTGACCAATATTTTGAGCGATTTCCTTTTTCTCGCGATTTCGTACTACTTACTACATTGTTTTTGACGATTTTGCAGCTCTAATTGCTATGGAGATTTTAGATATCACAATGATTGATGATAATAGTGCTATTGAATCAGGTATATTGTTTTTTGTTTAATTATTGTAAAAATCTCATGTTTTCTGATTCAATTTGCATTTGTCAAAATTTCTGCTCGCGATTTGACCAATATTTTGAGCGATTTTGTATTTTAGTTTTTTTGCAAGGTTTAGTTTATGAATTTAGTCGATTTTGTGAATTTAGGACCTAATTGTGTGACTGTAAGAGTTGGTTGACTGACTCTTGAAGATGATATTGAGTTGATTTATGAATTGAGTCGATAAAATGTAATACTCCGTATGTGCTAGCAAATAAGTATTTCTGTTACTTTTTTGGTGAATCTCAGACCTTGTTTTGGTGAATCTCAAACCTTGTTTTGTGAATCTCAGACCTTGTTTACTGAATCTCAGACCTTACTCAGTGAATCTTAGCAAATAAGTATTTATGTTACTTTTTTAAGCTCTTTTCTTTTTTTGGTGAATCTCAGACCTTGTTTTGTGAATCTCAGACCTTGTTTTGTGAATCTTAGAGCTTTTTTTGTGAAACTTGGTCATCATAAGTGGTTAGAATCACCTTTTCTACTCTTTTACTTATTTGGTGAATCTTACACCTTATTTTGTAATTAAAACATAAGTAATATTCAGCAAACTTAAAATTCTCGAATTAACTAAACAACAACATTCAAAAATAAAATAAAATAAAGCTGATAATTAAATAAAAAGCTGAAAAATTAAGCAAGATATGATATTTGTTTAGTTTATCAAGCACCCCTATTTGTTCGAGGCAATGCACATAGAGCAATATTGATATAGCTATAGGTGCAACATTCATCTGCATCAGCGAGTGATCTTCCCGCGTGTTTAGATGAATATGGGACCCTTCTACAAACTGGAGTGTAGTTAAAATATTTTGAATCAAGCCTAGATGCTACCCATAGAAAGGGCCCCTGAACTCGGGAATAGGTAGCCAGCCATTCAGATCTAGTACGCCCAAATTGCTCGAACTTCTTCTGCAACTTAAAAGCCTGTTTGCAGCTAGTTTCATTTGTGCAAAATTTAATTAGTACTAATCCTATAAAATGAGAGGTCTGCCTACACATAACATGCACCAAAGACTCTATCTCATAACCTTGGCTCGTTAAACAATCAGCCAATTTAGAGAGGTCGCGACAAACATACTGCCCATGATCCATATAACCTGGAACATTCGCCAAAACACAAGTATAGGGGAATACAAATAAATGAGACATTGTGTGCAATAGGGTTTTTTTGAAATGTTTTACTGAAGAGAGAAGAGAGGTTATTGGGATATAATATTAGGTTTCAGTAATTAGATATTTATAGGCCTGGTATTTGGCACAACTGTCAACAGTGCCTGTTCGCATTACCCATATATTAAATTTTTGGATTGAATGCTTGATTGTTCAATGTCCTTTTCTTGGGAATGGAAGTGTTATTAACAAATCATCAAAATATCCTGATACATACAACCTGGCCTTTTCTTAAAAGTGAACTCATAATCTTCACCAAAAATCATTATTAAAAGTGAACTAATAATCTGAAACAAAAATCTTTTTAACTATTTGAACTAATAATCCTGATACTTTATTTAGTGAATCTCAGCCTTTATTTAGTGAATCTTGGGCCTTGTCTTGTGAATCTCTGTTGGTAAACGTTTGAATTAGTTTTAACCTGTGACTCAATCATTTTGTCCTGGACTAGAAAGTTACTGATGAAATTTATTTCTTTCTTTTTCTGTGAAGCAGAGACCCAAGTTTGTGAAACTAGAAAGGTTATTTTGTGAAACTTGGACACTTAATAACTAATATATACAACCTGGGTAAAATTAAAACTGAACTAATAATCTGAACCAAAAAGTGGACTTGTGAATCTTAGTCCTTGTCAATGTGAACCCTTCTTTAGGAATGACCTATTTTGTTCTTTTTCTTTATTTGTGATTCTCAGACCTTGTTTTGTGAATGTTAAGGCTTAATTTGTGTAACTCGAAGTTAATATTCTGAGACTTTATTTCTGAATCACCTATTCTGCTCTCTTCCTTCATTTTGTTATACTTCCTTCATTTGTGAATCACAGACCTTACTTAGTGAATCTTAAGCCTTGTTTTGTGAATGTGAGATGTGACTTTGTGAACCTTTTATCTTCTTAGGTATTGATTCAAATGTCAACAATAACTCAGAGGGTAGTGTGACGGCTCGTGTCGGTTGCGGTGAGGTTCCTTGCTCTAATGTTGGTTCTGGTCAGGGTGGTGAGGGTTCTACTACTGTCTTAACAACCCCTACAATGCCAACTATTTCCACACCTATTACTCTGGTAACTTACACACCGGGTGGCACTGAGCAACGGATAAGTAGGATTGAAGAGAAGTTTACACCCGAGGTTGGCAAAACATTTGTGGACTTAGAGTCAGCGATGTTGTTCTATAAAATTTATGCTATTGCTTGTGGGTTTGAAGCGAGGAAGTCTTCAACCAAGAGGTTTAAATATGGTATTATTCGAACAAAATGCATGGTTTTCCATCGTGAAGGTTTTAATAAGAGGAAAAGACGTCCTCCCCAAGCTGATGCAAAAACAACAACCGTTGAAACTGGTGACAAAACAAAAGCTGGTGCAATACGTGGAAATAGAAAAACAAAAGCTGCTAAAACCAGTACGAAAAAGGGTGGAGGTACAGGTGAGGCTGAGAGTTCCAATAAGCAAAGTGGTACAAGAATAACTAAAATTAAAAGGTGGGGTTGTGAATCAATGATAAAATTCATGTTCCATAAAAACATGTACAAGATTGAACAATTCAGTGAGGGTCACAATCACCCAGTGACACCTGTCAAAAATAGGGAATTTGAGAAACTTGCTGTCAATATAAATCAACTGAACGAATATCATAAGCAATTGATTATCCAAAATTCAAGATTGAATGTCGAGGCTAGTTTAACATACAACTTATGCAAGGAACAAGCAGAGGGTTTCGAAAATGAGGGAGCTACCCTTATGCAGTTCAAGAATTTCCAAAGGAATGTAAAGTGTCTACTTAATGGCAAGGATGGACATATGTTCATCTCTCGTTTAGAAACCCTCCGAGAGACAAAAGGGTTGGTATTTGCATATGAAACAGATGCTGAGAGTGCTTTGACAAGAATTTTTTAGACAAATGCGGATTCCATCAGATGTTACGCATTGTTTGGTGATGCTATTTCATTCAATCCAACCTATGGAACGAACAAATATAACATGAAATTCACGCCTTTCACTGGGATTGACAATCACAAAAAGTCAATAACATTTGGATTGAAGACGATGAGTCATTTATTTGGGCATTTCAGCAGTTTCTGAAAGCAATGGGTGGCAAAGAACCCAATTACATCATCAGTGACCAAGATTCCGGAATAATAAATGCAGTTCCAGGTCTGTTTGGAATATCTTACTTTTGTAAAACTGGTTATTTATTTGGTGAATCTAGGAACATTATTCGTGAATCTTGAAGTTTATTTTGTGAATCATAGAGCGTGTTTTGTGAACTTATATGGTAATTTTGTGAAACTTGATCATAAGTGGTTGAAATCATGTGCTTTGCTGTTTTCCTTATTTTGTGAATCTTAGGGCTTGTTTTGTGAATCTTAGATCTTGATTTGTGAAACACAAAGCTAATATTCTTAAACTTGCTCATAAGTTGTTGAAATTGCCTATTTTGTTATTTCTCTTATCTTGTGAATCTTAAAGCTTGATTTGTGATCATAGAAGATAATACTCTGACAATAGATAATGTGGACTTTATGACTTGCAGCCGTCTTCAAAAAAGCAAGACATCGCTTTTGCATGTGGCACATTATGAAAAAAGTAACAGACAAGGTTGGGAACACAATTTGCAAAGAGACTGATTTCTTAAGTCGTCTGAACAATGTTGTCTGGAGCGAGGACTTGGAGCCTGAGGAATTTGAAGAGAATTGGGCTAAGGTCATTAGCGAGTTCTCGTTAGAAGGAAATAAATGGTTGACTGGCAAGTTTGCGGAACGCGATCAGTGGATACCTGCTTATTTCAGGAATGTGCCGATGGGCAACATTTTAAAAACCACACAAAGATCAGAGAGTTCGAATAGCTTCTTCAAGAGATTTGAAAATAAATATGGGACTTTCGTAGAATTTTGGATGAGATTTGAGAGTGCCATGGACCAACAAAGGCACAATCAAAAGCTTCTTGAAGCACAGAGCCACAACTCAATGCCTGAAAACCTATTCGGGTCAAACTGGGAGGCCCATGCAGTGAAAGTCTATACACATGAAGTGTTCTTCGACTTCCAAGAGGAGGTTAAATTTCCGGTAAATGCGTGTAGTGTTTGTGGATACACCCCACCAGATCCAGTAACTAACTTTGAAGTTTCAATTGTTGAGGACGCAAACAAGCGAAAGAGATATGCAGTTGAGTACAATAGGAGAACAATGAATGTCCGTTGTGCATGTAAATTGTTTGAAAGGAAAGGTATTTTATGCAACCACATCATTTGGATTTGCTCGGGAACGTTTACGGAAATACCTGAGAAATACATTTTGCGTAGGTGGAGTAAGAATGCACTCAGAAACCCGGTTTATGATTTGAATGGAAATCTGCTGGAAAACTATGATCTTACTGGTAATAGTAAATTTGGAATGTCTCAGGTGTGGTCTGAGATTTACGCAACTGTTGGTATGCTCAAAAGAAAAAAAGAAGAGTCAGATATGAGAGAGTTTGCCAAGCTAATTAAAGAATTCCGAGAGAAGTTGGAGCCAAACCCAAAGCCTTTGACCAAAGAACAAGAATTGGAGGTCCTTCTCAACTGCAAGGCTCCAAAAGAAATCAAGATCTTACCACCTAAAGTCTCTAGAAACAAAGGTAGTGGTAAAAGGATGGTGAGCAGCAAAAATAAGGCAATTATGAAGGCAAAAAAACCGAAAAGGTTGTGTGCTAAGTGTAAACGCATGTCACACCACGATAAAAGAAATTGTCCAAATGAGTTTGCAGAGCCTCCTCCTGAGAATCAAGTATGTATAATTCTACTCTTGTCTTTCCATTTTAGTATTACTTGAAAACGCAACTACTATTGTCTACTAATTCTTTTTTTTTTTTTTTTTTTTTTTTTAAAAAAAGTATCTAATCAAGGTTTGATTTTTCACATAGGGAGACACATCGGAAGAAGAGGAAGAAGGGGAAGAAGTCGAGGATGAAGATTGATGTAAAGGAGTATTCTTAAGCAATGAGAATAGACATGACGATTGAAGAAGACAGGTTTTAAGCTCGTTTTATTTTGGTCAATGTTGTGAATCCCGAAACTTATCATGTGAAACTGGAAGATAAAATTGTGAAACTTGGTCCTGAATCTAGCATCAAGCGTTTTTATCATTTCAGACCTTATTTTGTGAATCTCAGACCTTATCTTGTGAATCTCAGACCTTGTTCAGTGAATCTTAGGGCTTGTTCTGTGAAACTTGGTTGTGGTTTAAATCATCTATTTTGCTCTTAATTTTGTGAATCTCAGACCTTATCTTGTGAATCTCAGACTTTGTTCAGTGAATCTTAGGGATTGTTCTGTAAAAGTTGGTCGTGGTTTAAATCATCTATTTTGCTCTTAATTTTGTGAATCTCAGACCTTATCTTGTGAATCTCAGACCTTGTTCAATGAATCTTAGGGCTTGTTCTGTGAAACTTGGCCGTGGTTTAAAATCATCTATTTTGCTCTTAATTTTGTGAATCTCAGACCTTATCTTGTGAATCTCAGACCTTGTTCAGTGAATCTTAGGGCTTGTTCTGTGAAACTTAGGGCTTGTTCTGTGAAACTTGGTCGTGGTTTAAAATCATCTATTTTGCTCTTAATTTTGTGAATGTCAGACCTTGTTTTGTGAATCTCAAACCTTGTTCAGTGAATCTCAGATCTTGTTGATTTACTTACGACGTTTATTTGTTTTCAATGTTGTGAATGCTAGACTTTAATTTGTCCAGTTGTTTACTTGCAAAGTTTGTGAATCCTACGGAAGGTGATTTCGTGAAATATGAACTTAAATGTGGGAAATCGTATAACAGTAGTCCAAGCTAAGCTCGAATTGCTCAACTCAATGTCAAATTAGCTACATAAGTCACATAAGTGACCTAGAAAAATTATTATGACTTTACAACTATCAAATATCTTTACAAGAGTTGATGAAGGCAACAATCTTTACAGGAGCCTCGACCCACTTTTGCATATTATGACTTCACATCATCCCATCAACACGGACAATTGTCTTCTTTAATTAAACACCTATACAACCAAAATGTAACACCCCGGTTTATGGAGGAGCCTTTAGCAAGACATTCCCTAATAAACCGGACTGTTACCATCTCGGTTTCCCGAGGTAGTGAATAACAAATTAAACTCCAAGGCAAATTATATAATTACATTTAACTTAATTATTACAAAACCTCTTTTAAATTAAATTACAAAGGAACAACATAAAATAAAAGTGAAAGTCTTCTAATTACTGATCTAGCCACTAAGTCTTCTGATCCAGTGTCTCACGCCCATCAAGCTCCCATCCTATCTCATAAACCTGTCAAGTCTGCTCGCCAATATTTGGGTCATCACAGGTGTTCACGAATACACGGGGTCAACCACGAGGTTGAGTAGGGAAAATAATGAAACAACAAAATATGATATGCATGCTCCTCCGTCACCTCCACCTCCATCTCAACTCATATCTCATAACCCGGAACGCCCAGCCATACCGATCCCCGGTAGACTATATATCGACCGTAGCCCGATCTGCATTTCCTCGCACCGAGGACACCAGGGCAAGTCCTGCAGAACCCGCCTGGGCCTTATCACAACATCATCATCACCACACCACATCACCATCACACCATCCTCCAACTCCAATGCATATGAAATGCTCAACAGTAATTAATGCAATGCAATATGTAAATCATTGAATTCATAAATCATAAAATCATGCCAGTTACCCGATGTTGTGATATCATACTCAATACAATCAATTAAGTCAATCACCTTTCCGTATATGAATCATCACGTAAATCGACAACCATGAATCAAGTCAACACAATTCACCAACAACGATAATAGGTCAAGTGTATTTCCCTACCTCAAAGTGCCAGCAAATCCAATTAAGCAGTTTAAGCAGTCCAGAAATTAAAGCAATGAATTTGATTATCGATCCTTCACGAATCCGTCACCTAAAACAATTATAATATTTATAATTACTAACTACTAAATATAGAAATCTCCCAAAATGGAAGCTACTAAAAAAAAATAGATAGGTTACCCAATAAAGGGAGTTCCCAAAAATAGAAGTTTTCCCGAAATACAAACCCGACACCAAACTTATGCCCAACTGATAACTAAAATAACCCGATTAGTATTTGACCCAACTTCCCAAAATAGAAAGTTACTAAAGTAGAATTTCTTAAAAATGGAAACCTTCCCGATATAGTAACTTTTCATTTTAACAAACCCGACTCAAAACCCGATTTGAATTACTTAATCGCTCGGAATTAATATTGAATAACCAATATGATAATTAAAGGTTACACGAATTATACAATTAAGAAACCCGAATCAAACATTTGAACAACTCAACAACCCGTCCTTAATTATTTTAATCAACTCGGGAATTAAATTAATTAATTAAGAATACGACCGATTAACGAATTATAACGATTAACTAATAAAAACTCGTTTCGAATCAAAACAGCCCGTCATCAACACTACCCCCTTCACACGCACCCACTCTCCTCACGCGCCACCTATACCACCGCGACAACCACCAGCCGTGGTCCCCACTTCAACCCCACCACCAACAACCACCACCACTGGCTCGATCGCGCCGGCGAGTCGAACCAGGGGCGGCATTTGGCCCGTTCACCGCCAAACCTCACCAACCACCCTCTGTCCTTGACTTACCACCACCGCAACACTCACCAAACCCCTGTGAAACCACCACCATTCTTCTCGCCGCCAACCCACGCACACAGACCTCATAGCACCACCATTTCGACCTCCCCCTAGTCCACGGTGGTGCCACCCAAAACCTACCTGTCTCAAACTCCCCTGAAACCCGTGTATAAACCCGTTGCTACCCCCCTGTCAATGCCGCCTTTTACTGTTGCTAACACCACCTATAACCACCCTAACCACCACCAAAAGGGGCGACTCCAATCACCCATTACCATTACCCCGACACCAACCACCCTTAACCCCTCCCTAAGACACGAAACAACAACCAATCAACCCGACAGAAATGCGAAACAAAAAAAAAAGGGTTGAACTCTTACCTTTTCCGCCACCACAACAGCCACCAGGGCCACCCACGGTCGTCGACAAACACCCTAAAGGCTTCCTTGCTGCGCCGTCAACACCCATGCTCCCTCTCTCTCTCTCGTTTTGCGTGAAAGCTGATGATTGGTGTTGATGAAGGAGGGAGGCGTGAAGAAGGGAGGCGTGTGTATGGTTAGGGTAAAACTAGGTTAAAATTTAGGTTAAAGGTCAAGTTAGATGGTAAATGGGTCATGGGTAACGTGATTGGTAAATGGGTAAGCTATCGTTCAGTTAAACCCGTCCCAACAAGTTTACGAGTAACTCGGTCTTACGATATCAACACGACTAAACAATTAACTCGACTCAACTATTATCCCGACATAATTAGTAATATAAAATACATAATAATTAATATATAATAATATCCGTTTACTCGATTATATAAAATACGGGGTATTACAGTCTTCCCCTCTTAAAATGAACTTCGTCCCGAAGTTCGCTCCCACACCAAACATGTCATCCGAATATAAAGGCATCCCGTATAACTAACACAGTCAAACACACAACTAGACTACATAAACATCAGAAGGGTATTGTATATCGTACTTACGGACGTCACGCATTTCTAACACAGTTAACACACACTTTGACGCAACAATTAAACATAACAAATACGAAATGTTACATTCTGCCCTCCTAAAAATAAACTTCGTCCCGAAGTTTAACTCGTCTTCACTTAACCCAACTAACTACGACTAATCATTACCTGAGAACACAAATATATAGCAACTAAATAATCACTTGAGAACACCGTCATCTTCCATCTAAATTCCGATCTCAACTCAAGTAACTCCATAACCATGGTCACACTGGACCGTAAACGTAACTCGGCACAAAGGCCCCACAACTCAATATTAGTGGCCAATCTCAATCTCAATATCAATAGTTTAACTACACTCTTCTTTTACACATGAACCAACTAACAGAAGTAGGAACAAAACATATAGAACTCATTTGCATAGGTACCCCACAACGAATCATCAACTTGATCAAAACTACAATCTACAAACAAGTGCAATATAAACATTAAGATTTTACAATCCTACCCGACTAGAAACATGGTTACGTCCTCGTAACCTCTTTTCAACTTTCATATACATATGCAACAAAATCATTATCAACCACTTGTGACAGGAAAGAACACATGATAAGAGATTGCGCATTAACATTAAAGTCGAACAAGGTTTTATTATGGGATTAATTGATTGTCAACAAGTAACATTTATTACTTAGCTCATGCTCAACTTAAAAACACAACATCAAACTAAAAGAACAACAAGAAAGGAATCATGGTTTACACGGTTTCACAACTAAACAAATTTGATGATCAATTATAGGCTATGAACGAGCGAGAGCAAAATCAACAAAACAATTTAAGAACTTCTCACATTTGTAAACATATCACAGAAATAGATCTACCACTACTATCTATCACAATCACGGGATCTTATTGACATGTCCATACAACCATTTACTCACTCACTGGTTTAGGTCACGAATTAGGTCGATGAATTTAAGCAATTAACAATATACTCATAATTCGTATTTTAAATTATAAAAATTGTTTGCACGATATCAATTCTGAAAACATGTTTCCCAATAAAAGTAACTACATATGATCTATGACAACGACAGCATTACTTCCATATCACCCTATGTTTCACATTTTAGCAACCATATCATTCAATTGTGTCCAAAGAATTTAGTATAATTCATTTTCAAAGAAGACAAGAGATATTGTATAAATAGTTTAAACATATACATTTGCCATCATATACTTTGTAGAACACTAGCTATGATAAAAGATTAGCAACTTGAACAACTTCCCTGATTAGCATGATTGAATAATTAGGCAACTTGTAGGCTCAATTAAATGTAACTATAATGACTATCATTTAAACCAATGCATATCATGTGAATCATCAAAAGGGTTGTCCCATTATAATTGCCAACATAGTTATCATAAACAATCTTTATTATAAGATAATTGATAGTAACGACTCGAGAATATAGATATGTCAAATGTCGTGCTACAATTGCAAGGATCACTTTGGCACTTTATGACAATATAGTAACGACATATTCAATAAGGAATAACAACACTGTTTATTATCATGTTATAGGTTTTAGATTCGACTGAAACAATTTAATGCAATGAAAGTTATAAGTATGACTATAGGCACACCGACTCACATAAAAGACATTAGAACTCATATGACATTCTACATGTGTGAATATTTAGGCATACTCATTACTACCATCCATGTGTAAACAGTTAAACATAATTATTATAATTATTCATGCGAGTAGATTAGCACAACTAAATTAACTTTTAACGCCATCAACTTTACCAAGATATGACAATATAGTTTTTTTTTTTTTTTTTTTTTTATAACCGACCACTATGCAAATATGATGAACATACTAGAGATATTACAACATGCCAAACATACGTAAAATATGCAACAACTGGACTCGTGTAAAATATTTCACCCTTTATTAAGAATCAATTTAAGCTATTCAATTTCACTCATACTATCATGCCAACAATGTTATCAACTAGACTTTAATTTTATCGCCTGTTAAGATACATAACTACTGAACATGCGTGCTACTATCATCATATAAAACATTATAAGATCACATTAATAAGGCTCATGAAATAACCAAACAATTATATGAAAACTCACATAGAAGTATAGAACGCACATTTTACAAGTCATGATTCACGTTGTAACTTTCAAAAATCACAAATAAATAACCGTCCAACGAATACTTGAGTTAGATTACTTTTTTTTTATAACATACCGAGAGTTAAAAACACAGGGGAAAAAGAATTATGTCTAAAGCACAAGAATTTCATTTTTAAAGCATTTTACAACTCAGTTGTTCCAAATAAGTATGTGACGGCAATTGGTTCGAAACTTGGGTCAATTTGCAAAACGTACCATTTAATATAGAAACATCAAGAATTTTCGTGGCTTAACAATTTGAAATCATATGCGACTCTTCTGATCGATGGAGTTGGAATTATGCAAAAATTATTAATACAATTTAAATGGGGATTCTTACAAAATCATTGGTCAAAACATCACTGCACAGGAACTTCCTGACCACAGCCCACTAAAATATTTATTGCTCTTAATCCGTATATCATATAAGCATGAAACCAACGCCAAATGAACACTAACTCACGAGGCTATATCTCATAAAATGTTCATCCGTAGGAAATTAACAGAAAAGAAATGACAGCAAGATCAATTAAAGAGTACAATCAAACAAACAAGTTTCAGCACTAAGTCGTTCATTTTCTATGTCCCAAACTCTTACAACCATACTATCGATACTAACTCATCCTAACTTAAATCTCACACTGTGTATTTTGTAACATCTACCCCACAGAATCCTTTCGCATCTCGATCTACTCTTTACATCTAAATTACGATTGCTATGACCAATAACATGCAATTCAATAGTATACTAGCATGGCTTTGGGATCACATAACCGCATATCACTAGACATAATAGTACTATCAGCACATCATTCAACATCCACCTAGGTAACTATCATCGACTCGCAATTATTTTCATGCTCATGACTACCACAACACTTCATTGATTATTAACCTGAACTCGAAAATTTTATTTCTCATTTCCACAACATTATATGATCACGTCATCATTCATACAAAACACTTACCGTAACGTTGTCCTGCAGAATGGTTAGGATATATGGGTCTCAAGGTATACATCAACTCGATTATATCCAAGGTTTTCCTTCTAACTACCCCATTCACTCAATTTCTCTCGGGTTACCTGGTTCAAAACTGAGAGGGCAAAAGAGCACGTATTAAGGGCGCCTTCTTAACCGCACTGTGAGCTCCTAGCAGTTTATTCCCAGGGGTTCATTTTATTTAGACACATCCTACGTTCATTGGGTTCATTGGTTTAGGCCTGAGGATCGTTCGCTCTGATACCACTTTGTAACACCCCGGTTTATGGAGGAGCCTTTAGCAAGACATTCCCTAATAAACCGGACTGTTACCATCTCGGTTTCCCGAGGTAGTGAATAACAAATTAAACTCCAAGGCAAATTATATAATTACATTTAACTTAATTATTACAAAACCTCTTTTAAATTAAATTACAAAGGACCAACATAAAATAAAAGTGAAAGTCTTCTAATTACTGATCTAGCCACTAAGTCTTCTGATCCAGTGTCTCACGCCCATCAAGCTCCCATCCTATCTCATAAACCTGTCAAGTCTGCTCGCCAATTTGGGTCATCACAGGTGTTCACGAATACACGGGGTCAACCACGAGGTTGAGTAGGGAAAACAATGAAACAACAAAATATGATATGCATGCTCCTCCGTCACCTCCACCTCCATCTCAACTCATATCTCATAACCCGGAACGCCCAGCCATACCGATCCCCGGTAGACTATATATCGACCGTAGCCGATCCGCCCACTCAGAACAGGACACCAGGCAAGTCCTGCAGAACCCGCCTGGGCCTTCTCACAACATCATCATCACCACACCACATCACCATCACACCATCCTCCAACTCCAATGCATATGAAATGCTCAACAGTAATTAATGCAATGCAATATGTAAATCATTGAATTGATAAATCATAAAATCATGCCAGTTACCCGATGTTGTGATATCATACTCAATACAATCAATTAAGTCAATCACCTTTCCGTATATGAATCATCACGTAAATCGACAACCATGAATCAAGTCAACACAATTCACCAACAACGATAATAGGTCAAGTGTATTTCCCTACCTCAAAGTGCCAAAGAAATCCAATTAAGCGGTTTAAGCGATCCGAAATTAAAGCAATGAATTTGATTATCGATCCTTCACGAATCCGTCACCTAAAACAATTATAATATTTATAATTACTAACTACTAAATATAGAAATCTCCCAAAATGGAAGCTACTAAAAAAAAAATAGATAGGTTACCCAATAAAGGGAGTTCCCAAAAATAGAAGTTTTCCCGAAATACAAACCCGACACCAAACTTATGCCCAACTGATAACTAAAATAACCCGATTAGTATTTGACCCAACTTCCCAAAATAGAAAGTTACTAAAGTAGAATTTCTTAAAAATGGAAACCTTCCTGATATAGTAACTTTTCATTTTAACAAACCCGACTCAAAACCCGATTTTACTTAACTGGCTCGGGAATTAATATTGAATAACCAATATGATAATTAAAGGTTACACGAATTATACAATTAAGAAACCCGAATCAAACATTTGAACAACTCAACAACCCCTCCTTAATTATTTTAATCAACTCGGGAATTAAATTAATTAATTAAGAATACGACCGATTAACGAATTATAACGATTAACTAATAAAAACTCGTTTCGAATCAAAACAGCCCGTCATCAACACTACCCCCTTCACACGCACCCACTCTCCTCACGCGCCACCTATACCACCGCGACAACCACCAGCCGTGGTCCCCACTTCAACCCCACCATCAACAACCACCACCGGCCTGATGATTGCCGCCACGAGTCGAACTGTATCTGCATTTGGCCTGGTTCACCGCCAAACCTCACCAACCACCCTCTGTCCTTGACTTACCACCACCGCAACACTCACCAAACCCCTGTGAAACCACCACCATTCTTCTCGCCGCCAACCCACGCACACGCACCTCATAGCACCACCATTTCGACCTCCCCCTAGTCCACGGTGGTGCCACCCAAAACCTACCCGTCTCAAACTCCCCTGAAACCCGTGTATAAACCCGTTGCTACCCCCCTGTCAATGCCGCCTTTTACTGTTGCTAACACCACCTATAACCACCCTAACCACCACCAAAAGGGGCGACTCCAATCACCCATTACCATTACCCCGACACCAACCACCCTTAACCCCTCCCTAAGACACGAAACAACAACCAATCAACCCGACGTAAAATGCGAAACCAAAAAAAAGGGTTGAACTCTTACCTTTTCCGCCACCACAACAGCCACCAGGGCCACCCACGGTCGTCGACAAACACCCTAAAGGCTTCCTTGCTGCGCCGTCAACACCCATGCTCCCTCTCTCTCTCTCGTTTTGCGTGAAAGCTGATGATTGGTGTTGATGAAGGAGGGAGGCGTGAAGAAGGGAGGCGTGTGTATGGTTAGGGTAAAACTAGGTTAAAATTTAGGTTAAAGGTCAAGTTAGATGGTAAATGGGTCATGGGTAACGTGATTGGTAAATGGGTAAGCTATCGTTCAGTTAAACCCGTCCCAACAAGTTTACGAGTAACTTGGTCTTACGATATCAACACGACTAAACAATTAACTCGACTCAACTATTATCCCGACATAATTAGTAATATAAAATACATAATAATTAATATATAATAATATCCGTTTACTCGATTATATAAAATACGGGGTATTACACAAAAACAAGTACAATCGACTTATTTACGAAATATTTGCCAAAGTTATGAAGAAATGAACTTCACATCATTTTTAAGATAATGAAGTGTACCTTTTTAGTATTTTTATCCCATATAAATAGTTCCAACATGATCAATTTTCGATATTGTGGCAATTTCTGCAAAGAGCGACATATATTAATGAAGTATATAGACAATCAACCTATCTTTATTTGCTGAATATCAGACCTTGTTTTGTGAATCTGAAACCTTGTTCAGTGAATCTCATAACTTGTTCAGTGAATCTCAGAGCTTGTTGATTTTAAACCACTTATAATGACCAAGTTTCACAAAACAAGCTCTAAGATTCACTGAACAAGGTCTTAGATTCACAAGATAGGGCTTTATTTTCGTATACTAATGAACTTACCTCAAAATATTCACTTTTGGTCCATAAACTATCATCGTCCAAGGCATTCAACACTTCAACAGAAAAACTCCACAATCAAAACTAGACAAAAAAAAAAACAGCAAATGGTTTAAAATCAACAAGCTCAAAATAATAACTATTGATCTGTTAACAAAAGGAAAAAGATACATGCTTACATATCATGTTGTTTGTTGAGGGACTTCGAGATTGACAAATTCGTTCGTGTGCATGAACTCCAAAGATTTATATGACTCTCCCAAAATAGATGAAACATGATGCAACCGAAAAAGAAAAGGCAATAACAAGATCAAAATATATTTTGGAGTATACTTTTAAAAGAAAAGGCAATAACAATATTTTGGAAAAAAAAATCATACAAGCTCTTTGGCATGCTTGTTGTCAGGATCCACATTAATATCCCTGCTTGAGTCAAGGATGAAATTTTTTCCCTGCTTTATATCACAGACACAAGCCCACCAATGCTCCGGCGGCGTGTTACTATGGAAAGGGATAAAAACCTGAGATAGTAAATGTACAAGACAAACCAAGAGATTAATGCTATAATAAGGAAAATAAGGTCCAGGATTCACAAAATAAGGTTAAGGATTCACAAAACAAGTTCACAAAATAAGGTCAAGGAGTTCACAAAATAAGGTCCAGGATTCACAAAACAAGGTCTAGGATTCACGAAATAAGTTCCAGGATTCACAAATAAGTTCACAAAATAACTTCATAGAATAAGTTCCAAGATTCACAAAATAAGGTCCAAGATTCACAAAATAAGATCCAGGATTCACAAAATAAGTTCACAAATAAGGTCAAGGATACATAAAATAAGTTCACAAAATAAGGTCCAGGATTCACAAAACAAGGTCCAGGATTCACGAAATAAGTTCCAGGATTCACAAATAAGTTCACAAAATAAGTTCACAAAATAAGTTCCAAGATTCACAAAATAAGCTCCAAGATTCACAAAATAAGTTCACAAATAAGGTCAAGGATACATAAAATAAGTTCACAAAATAAGGTCCATGATTCACAAAATAAGCTCCAAGATTCACAAAACAAGTTCCAAACATATCAATGACCTACAAATAAGTAAAATAAACATCACAAATATCTGACCTTGTCGATATGGCTACCATCAGCTGGAGTGTAACTGTCCTTTATGTATTGACCCCAAATAATGGGGTTGTTTTCTCGATGAAGACCCTACAAGTCACAAAAAGGCAATTTTAGAAACAAAGCAACTTTAAGAACGTAAAATACTTGAATATCAACATATAAAGGATTTGAGACTGACAAATATTGTTGTTGGCAAGTAGAGTAAATTTATTCTGCCGAGTGTGCACTTAATTCCAAACATATCAATGACCTACAAAATTAAATTTGTTAGTAAACATACACATCGAGTGACCTGATTTTATGAAACGTGAACAAAATGAAACAGGTTGAGTGGCGTGAACAAAATGAAAACATGGGCAGGAAAAGGAAAATAATACTCAAGGGTTACTTACCTGATCCATAATAAGGCCACGCGGTCCAAGGGTCTGCAAACCATCTCTTATGACTTCCATCCACGGAGTGGACACCATAACCTCACTTCATTATTGATAAAATGCAATTAGTAGATATATTTATTACAATAAAAAAAAATCAAAAAATCAAAGCAAAAATATGACATTACTGTTGAGTTGTCTTTGATCTCTTTCGAACAAAATTTAGCAATTCCATGTCAGTGTATCGAGGCCATTCTAGTGCATCATTTTGTACTATTTCTCTAGACAGGTTCTCAGAACATGTAGCAATTTGATCGCACACCCTCAACTCCTTACTGGCAGATGGTTTATCGAGGCCGGAAACAATTGGTGTAGAAGGAGGATCACTGTTCCCTACCACATGAGGAGGAGTAGAAGTCGCAGGAGTAGTTAGAACAGTAACGGTGGGGTGAGTGGGCTCACTGTTCTCAGAACATGTAATAATTTGATCGCACGCCCTCAACTCCTTACTGGCAGATGGTGTAGAAGAAGGATCACTGTTCCCTACCACAGGAGGAGGAAGAGTAGAAGTCACAGGAGTAGCTAGAACAGTAACAGTGGGTTGAGTGGGCTCATTGACGGAAGGGACATCATCAATAGCACTGGAACTTGTAAACATTTTAAGTAAGTTTTACAACAGAGAAGGTGATTTCATCCACTTATTAACAAGTATAACAATATTATCTTCCAGTTTCACAACACAAGGTCTGAGATTCACACAATTAGGTCCTATATTCACACAAGTAGGTCCTAGATTCACGAAATGCAAATGAGATGTAGCTACTGAAAACTTAACCAACAATACATTATAAAATTGGCAATATAGAACATGCATCCAAAAGAACATTAACCAACAATAAGATAATGAAACATGCATCCAAAGAACATGCATCCAAAAGAACGATAAAGTAATCACAAAACCCTACGCAAGCAAGCTTACAAAAACTGGCGGATAATGGCGAAGACGGAACGAAATAAGCAAGAGAATCGAAATCTACTAAAAAAATTGGAAAGGAACATACGAAAAAGAGGAGAAATCGACTTCAATTATGCTCGCAAAAACCCTAAACCCTCAATAACAAAAACCTGCATAATAAAAACAATAATTTGACGAATTAAAGAAGTTGATTGAAAATTATGGTGAAGAATACGAAACAAAAGGAGGATGAATCGAAACTTGAGAATGTAGATAGAAAATACCTAATTTGCGGATGATAGAGACAGTAGAAACGGTAATGCTAATGGTAGACAAAAAGCTCAATGATAATGGCGGATAATGGCGAAGACGGAAGTGAAATTGGAGCACTGAATATGGAAGTTGAAGAGAGAGACAGTTAGTGAATATGGAAAAAGAAGAGAAAAAGAAGTTTGTATTCCTAATTTTGAAATTGTGAAATTTTGTCATGATAGTGGATCTTTACTTAAGAAGTTTGTATTCCTAATTTTGTGAATCTTAGAACTAATTACGTGAAACTGGAGCATGAAATTGTGAAACTTGATCTTGAATAGTTGATCTTCACTTAAGATGTTTCTTTTACTCAATGTTATGAATCCTGGAACTTATCTTGTGAAACTGGAACATAAAATTATGAAACCTAGACCTGAATCTAGCATTAAGTATTTTTGTGAATTTAGTCTTTAGTCTTTTTTATAATGTGGATTTTGTGAATTTAGTCTTTAGTCGATGTCATTGTTTCCCAATGAAGTAAAGCCTGAATCCAGCATCATTTCCCAATTTAGCCTGAATCCAGCATCGTTTCCCAATGAAGTAAAGCCTTTAGTTGATGACATTAAACATGTAATTGTGCCAAAGGTATATCCAGACCTGAATCCATTAATCATGTAATGTACATAATACAGAAAAAGATGCTAATGAAATGAGAAGGCTTGCACTAAACATCTTTGTCTCTCAATAAAAGACCGTCATACGAAGTACAACCGTCTCATCTTATGGTCAAATCCAAGTTTCACAATTTCTTGTAGCATTACATTCTCGACTACTCATATACAAGACTACAGACTAATCAATTCATGGTTAATGAAACACCTATACCATTACAAACAAACAAGGTCATATGGCCGAATTTCACCATTTCGAATACTGAGTACATCAACACAAGATAGATATAGTAGGCCTGCTGAAGCAACATATGTCCGCCAGTGAACACATATCCATCGGAGAAAGATCATTTGCTTGCAAAAAGACTGTCATGTCATCAATGAAACACCTATACCATCAAAAACAAGTAACAATTAAGAGATTTTCACCCAAATTATTTACAAAATGTTCACCAAAGTTATGACCAAATGGACTTTGCATTAATTTTAAGTCAAGGAAGTGTACCGTTTTTGTATTTTTATCTCATTTAAGAAGTTCCAATATTATCTTCTTTCGATAGTCCGACAAATTCTGCAAAAGAGATTTTCATACAGTATATATTTAATATGTAGCAATGGCAAGGTATGAGGCAAAACTCGTAAATTTATACCTCAAAATATTCACTGTTGGTCCATAAACTTTCATTGTCCAACGCATCCAACCATTTCAGCACAAACACTACACAATCAAAACTACAAATAAATAAACATTTATGAGTAAAAGAAACATCTGAAGTGAAGATCAACTATTCAACCATTCATTTCAGCAATATGGGATTGGGTACTTGGTTTTGGTCAGAGAGGGACCATTCAGGTCCAGTTTCAACCATTCAAACTTGTACGATAAAAACACAAATATAGCCTAAAAAACGAAGATAGATGGTTACATACCATGTTTTTTTGTTGAGGGACTTTAAGGTTGACAATTGCGTTCATGTGCATCAACCGCAAAGATTCAAATGTAGATGAACCACCACAAAGAACAGATGAAACTTGGTACAACTGGAACATGAAAAAGTCAATAGAACATAAAAATATAACAGGGTTATATTTTTAAGAAACTAAAGATAAATACTCCAAAATATTTTGGGAAAATATCATACAGTCTCTTGGGCTGTGTGGTTATCAGGATCCGCATGTAAATCGGTGCTCGAGTCGAGGATGAAATTTACTTTTTGCTTTAAATCGCAAACGCAAGCCCACCAATGATGACACTTATCGTTAAGCATAGGGATAAAAACCTGCAATAGACAAACCAATTAACAATACACATGAACGAAAATAAATAAAGAAGAAAATAAATAGCAGAAGATGGATCTTTCACCTTTTGGATATTGCTCCCATCAAATGGAATGAAATCAGACTTCAGGTATTGACCCCAAATAGCTGGGTTGCGCTTGGCATGAACGGTCTGCATGTGACAAAAGTAGGAGCATTTTAATAAACCAGAGCGGAGCAACATTAAGAAAGCAAATACTTGAATATCAACATCTAAAGGATTTGAAGCTCACATATACTGTTGTTGGCAAGTAGAGGAGATCTGATCTACCGAGTGTGGACTTAACTCCAAACATATCAATCACCTACAAAATCAAATTTAACAAAACATAGGTAAAAGATTCACAAAATAAGTTCCAGCATTCACAAAATAAGGTCCAGGATTCACAAAACAAGTTCCAGAATTCACAAAATAAGTTCATAAAATAAGGTCCGGGATTCACAAAACAAGTTCCAGGATTCACAAAATAAGTTCACAAAATAAGTTCAAAGATTCTCAAAATAAGTTCTAGGATTCTCAAAATAAGTTCACAAAATAAATTCCAAGATTCACAAAATAAGTTCCAGGATTCACAAAACAAGTTCCAGGATTCACAAAATAAGTTACAGGATTCACAAAAAAGTAAAATGAAACATGAAAAGAAAAAGGAAAGGAAAATGATACTTACCTGATCCATAAAAAAACCACGTGGTCCAAGGGTCTGTAAAGCCTGTCTTGTGACTTCCATCCACGGAGTGGACACCATAGCGTCACTTAAAATATTGAGGAAATGCAATTAGTGAATATCTCTGACAATATAACTTTTATATTGTAAAATCAAAGCAAAATCATATAACTTTTATATTGTAAAATCAAAGCAAAATCATTACAATTTAGTTTGTGCCGATTTTGATCTGCAAACATAATCCAATAATTGCTGGTCACTGTAAGGAAGTGGTCGAGAGCCACTGCCATAATACGAACATATGAGATTATTTAATCAACTAAAGTACTAAAAAATGTAAAGGTTTTACAAGAAAAATTTGATAATATTAAAAGAAGAAGGTTCTTACAGCGGTACACGACTCCATTCTAGTGCATCTTTTTTCACTCTATCTCTTAATACGTTCTTATCACATGTAATAATGTGATAGTACACCCTCAATGTAAAACACTTCTCCTGAGCTTCCTATAAATGGAAAAAGGGGAATAATAATGTGTTGCAAACTTATAAAAATTTTATATTTATCAATGTATAAATAGAGTTGAAAAAGTAATCTTACAATATATATGGTTATTGGACAATCACTTTTGTTTCCTTTGTAATTCTCCAATATGTTCAATAAATAGAGGCCATTATAAATTTTAGCAGAATTTAGGTTTGATTTTGGGATAAACACTTCGGGCGTCCACAAAATACTTGTCAGTACTGGCAACTTTGGTTTAAGAAGCCTCATGAGCCTTTCTTTCTGTATGAACAAAAGAGAAATTAGTCTTTCTTAGCACATGTATGAACAAAACTTATTTTGTGAGGTACAAGACACTATCTAGGAATCATGTAAGGTACAAGACTGTCAAAACAGACACTAGCTACGAATCATTTGAACCATACATCTTAGTTTGTAAACCTTGGGGTGAAATGGTAAAGGACCACATGTTCAAAAATAAGATCTAGGATTCACAAAATAAGGCCTACTTTCCCAAAGTCCCCTATTTTGCCCTTTTCCTTTTTTGGTGAACCTCAGACCTTGTTTTGTGAATCTCAGACCTTGTTCAGTGAATCTTAGGGCTTGTTTTATGAAACTTGGTCAACATAAGTGGTTAAAATCACTTATTTTGCCCTTTTCCTTACTTGGTGAATCTCAGACCTTGTTCAGTGAATCTTAGGGATTGTTTTGTGAAACTTGGTCAACATAAGTGGTTAAAGTGATAAGATTCACAAACCTTAAGTGTAGGCTTCACAAAATAAAGTCCTATATTCACAAAGTCAATTCCTAGTAGAATCACAATAACACACATTTTCCTAAGCAAAATGAAAACAATAGACGTACCACAGGTTGTATAAAACAAGAATAATCAACAGATCTGCCTTTCATAGGATGGATGATTTACATTTTGCTACTTTTAGTTCTGAGGTCGATACAAATCAAGAAAGGTGGGCATGAGGCGGAGATTATTGGAGCGCAAACTTGAAAAAAGGACAAAAAGTCACTGAATTAAAAAGACAAAAATGAACTTAAGTTGAAATATAAGCAGACCAAAATCAAAGACTTACTAGTTGAACTCCAAAAACATCAACATTGTAGAGACACTGGGAATAAAAAATAAGATCAGTATGAGTAACAATTATAAGTCAACATCATGTAAAACAGACTTGGAGAATTGGATAAAGTAGAGAGTAATAAGACTAACACTTTCATTTCTATACGGCACAAATAAACGAGAAGGGGAAGTCCGGGATCTGAATATCTCAATACTATTTAAGATCTCACAATAAACATCTACGACATGAGAAGATATCCGATCGCCTTCAGCCACACTCTTCAACTGGCTCCTTGTCAAAGTCTGACATTGACTTTGGAAAAGAATCTCCGTTTCATCATATGCTTCGCCGAGTATGAAATCTAATACTTGTTTCTCAGCTTGATTCAAATCCCTAATAATATTAAGATTTCTTTGCAAATAGGGCGATCGGAAAACTTCCGCTGGAACTACAACCCTCCTTTTACCACGAACTGGAACATCGTCTTCAATTGGTAATGGAGATAAGGGAAATGGAATTGCAGCAGTAGTAGGTGTTTTGCAAGAAACACTGGCAATCAACTTTGCCAAATGACGTGGCGATCGACGAATATAGACATTACTGACAGATCGTTTACTAACAGATCGTTTGACAGATGGTTTATCGACTGTTGAAACAAGTGGAGTATCTGGTAGGGAAATAACATCAAGAGTTGTGTTCTGTACCACAGTAGTAGGAGGAGTAGCTGTTATCTCAATAATTGTAGGCTCAGTGACGTCCTTGACAGAAAAAACATCATCCAAAGAAGCGTGAGAGGATATGTTCCCTACCAAAGGAGTGGGCTCAGTGAAAGGAGGGATGACATCCACAAGGAGGGATGACACAGCAGCATATGTGTCAGGCTCAGGTTGAGAAGATGTTGCAGGTTCAGGTGGAGACAATAAATGGCCATCAGCTGCTAGGAGCCTAAAGGATGGGTATTCTGTATTTGGTGGTGGTGAATGATGTGGCGCTATTCGTTGCAAAGCTTCACCCATCGCATCCAATACCGCCAACAAATCAGCCTCAGTCCACCCATACAAATTATCCACATTCTCCCCACCTTTCTCCACATTCTCCCTACCTTTCTCCACATTCTCATGAATATCGTCAACCACTTTCTCAACGATATTCTCATCCACAATGTCCGGCACCTCTTCCTCATTCTTCACATCCTTCACATTTTCAGCATCATCCTCTTGTTGAGATAACTTAAAACCTTATGATATGCCATCTACAACTGCAACTAGTTTCTTCGCTGTTGTTATTGAAGGCAGTTTGGAGGGAGCTTGACTAGCAAGTGATTTGTAGTCCTCAAAAGCTTGAGCCATTGCCTTTGCGGAAAGCGCAAGTTTATGGACAAACTCACCAGTGCCTTCATTCCCAGGTAGAGGTAATTTTTCAGCTTCAGCTTCAGATGCTTTATCTTGAATTGTTGACTTGGAAGACTGGTCTAGTTCAATCTTTGGAGGAGGAGGACACAACTGTGGAATATGGTGGTTGATGACCATTGGAGGCTCAATAGAACCCCTGCCGAAAGTTTTCTTGTCCGATTTTTTGTCATTCACTTCCTCCTTAACTCTCTTGGATATAGCTTCTTTTGTCCAAGTTGAGAGTGTTGGAAACTGCCGAGTAACAAGGCGTGATTTGAAGACACATCGGTCAAGATAAATGAAAACCAAGACCATAATAGGTTCACCAGACCAATTTTCTTTCAGCTTTTTGGTCTCCTACTCCTCCTTTTGCCAAGACTCAACTTGGGCAGCCAATTTGAGTTTGATGAAATTGCACCAGTTGAATTTGGAGATCATGTTTGTGTTTACCAAACTTTTAAGAAGTCTCAAACTTGCCCAATTCCCTACAACACCGCCTAAAAGAGCATTGAAGATATAAATGATGAAAGTGCGTTTGAAATCATCTCCACCATCTCTTTGTGTAGAGAGCTTGTGCAATATGTCTTTGACCTCAATGGAACTACCTGTGTAGTGACTTTTGAACTCCTCCAAAACAGACAAATAAGAAGGGCACTTATCTCCAATTTTTGCTTCTTCGACAATGTTTGGACCCATTGGCAATCCCAGGCACAGCTGGAAATCTTCCTCTAAAACAGGGAGTTTCCCATCACACAACGATCCTTTATAGGCGTTGTAATTCGAAACTAGCCAATACGCCAAGGTACCCAGAACAACATCTGTTTGAAGAAGCAAGAGAGAACCAAATCCAATTTGTTGTATAGCTTGAATCTGCTTATCTGATGGTGGATTGTCCTTATTGTTGAGAAAGTTGTAAAGCCCAGCAGGAGACATCCGAGTCCTCAACACAGGCAGTCTGTCTTTATAAATCCTTTTCTTTTTTGTAGCCGACTCAGAGAGTGGTTCAGTAGCTTCAGTAGGTGCTTCAGTAGAGTGATTCAGTAGCTTCAGTACGTCCTCAACACGTCGCTTCATCCTGGCTTGGCTTGCTTCCTACAACTCAGTAAAGCCTATTATTCACAAAGCAAGGGAAATAAGTTCACAAAATAAAGAAAACTGCACTATATTTAGTTTGTTTATTATTTAAATTAATACACCAAAATTCATTAATAAGGAAATGCAAACTAAGTAAAGTATACAACAATTCAGTTACAAGTTTCAGAATGTTATGGTCAAGATTCACAAAATATGATCCAAGGTTCACAAAATAAGTACCAAGGTTCACAAATTAAATACCAGCATTCACAAAATAAGTTCCAGCAGTCACAAAATAAGTTAGAAGATTCACAAAATATGTTCCAAGGTTCACAAAATAAGTACCAAGGTTCACAAATTAAATACCAGCATTCACAAAATAAGTTCCAGGAGTCACAAAATAAGTTAGAAGATTCACAAAATAAGTTCACAAAATAAATTCCAGGATTCACAAAATAACTTCCAGGATTCACATAATAAGTTCCAAGATTAACAAAATAAGTTCCACAATTCACAAAATAAGACCGAAAGACACCCTATAAGGGGGACGGGTGAAACTTGGTCATTATAAGTGGTTAAAATCAGGGCTTGTTTTGTGAAACTTGGTCATTATAAGTGGTTAAAATCATCTATTTTGCTCATATCTTTATTTGGTGAATTCACAGACCTTGTTTTGTGAATCTCAGACCTTATTCAGTAAATCTAAGGGCTTGTTTTGTGAAACTTGGTCATTATAAGTGGTTAAAATCATCTATTTTGCTCATATCTTTATTTGGTGAATTCACAAACCTTGTTTTGTGAATCTCAGACCTTATTCAGTGAATCTAAGGGCTCGTTTTGTGAAACTTGGTCATTATAAGTGGTTAAAATCATGTATTTTGCTCATACCTTTATTTGGTGAATTCACAGACCTTGTTTTGTGAATCTCAGACCTTATTCAGTGAATCTAAGGGCTTGTTTTGTGAAACTTGGTCATTATAAGTGGTTAAAGAACATTACATTATAACAATAAGCTATGGTCAATTTACTGAATTTAAGTGATAATAGGTAAGAAAGAGGGAAAACCGTACGAATAAGCAGAAAATTTGCTTTTCAATTTATGTTAGGCGTTCCGACGGTGCTTGATTATGCTAAGTAAACGATTAAAACCTGCATAAAAACAAGAATAATAAGTAATTTAAGCACAATGATAATGACGAAGAGGATACGGAACTTATTCAATCCATAGCTGTTTGTTTTTCAGTGACATAAAGTTCGCGAAATGACACTTGATCTTGGTCACAAAATTAGATCTAGGAATCACAAAAGCAGGAAAATAAAAAGGTTTAGATTCTCAGACCTTGTTCAGTGAATCTAAGGGCTTGTTTTGTGAAACTTGGTCATTATAAGTGGTAAAAATCATCTATTTTGCTCAGACCTTTATTTGGTGAATTCACAGACCTTGTTTTGTGAATCTCAGACCTTATTCAGTGAATCTAAGGGCTTGTTTTGTAAAACTTGGTCATTATAAGTGGTTAAAATCATCTATTTTGCTCATACCTTTATTTGGTGAATTCAGAGACCTTGTTTTGTGAATCTCAGACCTTATTCAGTGAATCTAAGGGCTTGTTTTGTGAAACTTGGTCATTATAAGTGGTTAAAGTCATCTATTTTGCTCTTTTCTTCTTAATTTGTTTCTTTGATTCTTTGTAATCTCAGACCTTATTCAATGAACACTCAAGCAACAACACATTTAAGAAGACAAAGTAGCAAGTGTAATTTATGCAAACCTCTAAAAATGCAACACGCAACCAAAGAATGACAAGCTAATCACAAAATACCGTACTCAAGCAGGCAAAAACTGGCAAAATAGAGGCAAAATTACTAAAATTAAAAATGAAGCAACAACAGCAGAAGTCAGATTAAGTTTGAAGATAATATAACAATAAGCTACTGGTTTCACAAATTTACCTCATAGATTCACAAAATAAGTTCTAGGTTTCACAGAAGCAGGTAAACGAAATCTTAACAAACAGATGACGAACATTAAGTCCAAGTTTGAAGATAATATAACAATAAGATATTGGTTTCACAAATTTACCTCCTAGATTCACAAAAACATAGGATACATGAAATCGGACATAACTAACAATGAACAATAACAATGAAACTTCAATTCAAAGAATAATTAAGCAGATAAGGAACGCATAAAAATCAATGGAAGTCGAGTGAAGGAAAATAGTAAAACAAGAGCAAAACTCCTTAATTAAACTAATTAATGAAGTTTATAACCTAAAATTTAACTAAATAAGCAAAAAAATCAAAATCTAGTAAAGAAATAGAAAGGAACATACGAAAAAGCGTAGAAATCGACTGCAATTGATTTTATGCGTTCCTATTGTGTTCGATTATGCTCACAAAGCAATCAAAACCTGTATAATAACAACAATAATTTAGTAAAGAAACGGAAAATAGAAAAATAAGAGAAAGTTTCAATCAAATTGCGAGCATAATCGAGCAGAAATGAAATGCATAGAAATCAAACGAAGTCGATTTAGTAAAGAAACGGAAAGGAACATACGAAGAAGAGGATAAATCGACTTCAATGGCGGAACAAATGTGACGGAGTTCAACGAATGGCGAAGACGGAGTCAATGGCGAAGACGGAGCTCAGCTGAAGACGAGTTGAAAGGAAGAGAGAGAAATAAATGGAGGAAAAGTAGTTGAAGGAAGAGAGAGAAATAAATAAGGGGAAGTGAGATTGTAAATGAGGGAAAGTGAGTTAGTTGGGAGTATATAGGGGACACGCGTCAACATTTGGTGCATTTGAAATAATTAGATCCAATGGTGAGTAAATGGTTCAGCCGCCTCACCCTAAGAAGGGTGCCTCACATGATTCAATTTATATATATATATATATATATATATATATATATATATATATATATATATATATATATATATATATATATATATATAGTTAAGATCAAGTAAGTCCACCCTCTAAGTGTGAGTCCATAAATCCTCTTTAGGGCCATTGGATGAGGGAGATGGAGGGCTTAGATTGAAAGCTAAAAAGGGTGATTATTAGCCTAATTAATTCTCTATCTCTCTACTCATCCTAATTAATTACTAACCCACTCAATCATCACTAATTTAATATATATAGTTTTTTTTACAACTGCTTCTCTCTCTATCTCCCACAATTTCATTTTTCCTTTCCTCTCACTAAAACTTAAAAACTCAAAAAAATACTTTCCTCTCTTCCTTTTCAACACCACCGAGAACTACCACCGAGAACTACCACCAACTACCACGACGGCCACCACTCACGGCCCACACCCTCACACACCACCGAAACCACCCCACCACCCTTCTCCACCCCAGATCTACTGCCGCCTTGTTGTTCAACACCACCGAGAGCTACCACCGCGGCCCCACATCAATAACCACCAACCACCACCATCGCCTAAAAACAAAAAAAAGTCACCACACAAAAAAAAAGTCGACCACTGCACCACCACCACAACACATACACCACCAAAACACTATACCTGTCGCACCACACACGCCGCTTCCACCACCCACGCCGCCTTATCCTCACACCCAAGACGACGGCCACCACCAGCCGCATTCACTCCCTCCTTTCTACCATCACGACCTCCACCAACCACACCACCTTCTCCCTTTTTTTTTCCAGATCTGTTCCCTCACCACCATCCGGCTGTACTTCAACCACCGCACAACAACAACACCCACCACTACCACCACCACCAACAAATGCGCCCTATCCCACACAAATCACGACAAGTCGTCCTTCCGCCCTCCGGCTCGTTTCAGATCTCAGAGTGTTTTTTTTATTTTTTTCTCAAAATATTGTTCTTTTCTTGCAACGATAGAGTATGAGTTAGATTTCAATGAAAATGTGTGTCACATTTGAGTTTCTGCATTAATTCATTCATTTCAAACCCAACAAAATTGTACCGTTTTGCAGATGAAATATCAACGTGTAGGGCAGCCTTGCACTCAGAATGGGCTATAAACATGTGGTACCACTTGTGTTTGGTCCATTCTTCAATATTTTTTTTAATAAAGTTGTGGTGGTGGTATTGTGATGATGGAGATCTCTATGGGGTAATAGATGATTTTTTATGGGTTGTTTTGATTTTACTTTTTTTCAAATCTCATCTTTTGTTTTGTTTATATTTTTTTTCGGGTGATAGTATGACATTAGTTATATTTTTAAAATTTTAGATCTAGTTTGTTGAAAAGATCTAGGTTTTTAAACGAGATCTAGTATGACTTTTTTTTCGACTTTTGTTTGATGCTTCAAAAATTACATTTATGTCTATTATTAAAGTTTTAGTTTTCTCTATTAAAGTTACACTTTTTTTCTATTAAAATTACAATTTTCTTTTTTAAAGTAATTTTTTTCTCTATTATTAAAGTTACATTTTTCTCTATTAAAGTTATAGTTTTTTCCATTTAAATTACACTTTTCTCCATTAAAATTATACTTATCTTTATTAAAGTTATATTTTTTTTATTAAAGTTACACTTATTTCTATTAGAATTACACCTATTTCTATTAAAATTACACATTTCTCTATTAAAATTACACTTATCTCCATTAAAATTAAAGTTACACTTATTTCTATTAAAATTACACTTATTTCTATTAAAATTACACATTTCTGTATTAAAATTACACTTATCTCTATTAAAGTTAAATTTACATTTATTTCTATAAATTACACTTTTCTCTAAAGTTAAAGTTACAGCTATCTCTATTAAAGTTACATTTTTCTCTACTAAAGTTACACTTATCTCTATTAAAGTTACATCCTCAAGGACTACAGTTATACACTCAATGGACTCATGTTACATGTTTAATGTGGACTAAAGTTACAGCCTCAATGGACTAAAGTTACACTCTCAATGGACTGTAATTACATATTAATGGACTAAAGTTACACTTTTAATATGGACTAAAAGTAAACCTGTCAAAACTCGACCCGATCCGAAAACCCGACCCGCCCGACCCGTTTTTTAGGGTTACAGACCCGGGTTTTTTGACACGCGACCCGTTTGACCCGAACCCGAAATGACCCGTTATTTTAGGGTCGAGACCCGACCCGAAAGGTCGACCCGTTGGGTCAAAGGTAAATCAAGAATTTTAATAAAATATTAATATTTATATATTATATTTGAAAAAATAGTTAAAAAAATATTTTTTTATCACTTAAAATTACAAAAACAACTAAAAAGTTAATTTTATATAACTTTTATTATATTTAATAATAAAATAATTATTAAAAAAACTTTATTTTAATAATTATGTCAATATAATTAATGTAAACGTTGAATATGATTAAAATATTTATTTTAAATATGATTCACATTTTTAAAAAATATTTTTTTAATTAAAAAAATCGTTTAAAAAAGACGTCAGAAATTATTTCTTGACCCGTATTGTAACACCCCCATATTCAGAGGAGCCTTAACTAGGCCTTCCTTAGCATATAAGGGCGCTACCATCTCGGTTGCCCGAGGATAGTAATCATCAAATGTCGATAAGAGAACTATTATGTTATATTACATGTGATTTAAACATCAAACGATATGATGCTATCAACCCCAAACACAATCACAATAATCCAACCAACTCTGTCACTGACTGTCCACTAGACCAGCCCTGCCGGTGAGGGACAGCAGCCGTTCCCACCAAATCCCCGCTCCTCATAATGAGCGATAACCCTGTCCATCAATGTGCACATCCCCTCCCGTGGCGGGTTCCACAGAGGGCGAAACTAGGGCGTGAAGCCACTCCCGCAAGTGACCCCACTCAGCCGAGAACGCGTCTCGAGAACCAGAGACAACAACCGCAATCACCATCACAACCATCACGATACAACTACGATACTAAGCAATCACAATACAATCACAACGACCGACATACTAGACCATCTACAGAAACTGAGTAGGCGAACCTACCTTTAAGCAACTGCAACCAATCCATGTCGACAAACAACATATCCAGCGACCAAGCCAGGCCTATAGGGAGAAACTCAGCAAAAGACCGCTACCCGACTCAAGTGACGCTCTCCTAAGGCACAAGGAACTTCAAAAGGCTTCCATGGAGGTTTTGAGGTGAAGGGAAGGGAAAGAGGCGACTGAAGGATAGGAGGAAAGTGGCGGAAGTGATATGCGGATTTAACAAAACGCGATATAAAACCCTCGCTGAAAACTCGGTACTCGATCGAGTACCCAACATACTCGATCGAGTGGCCCCATACTCGATCGAGTAACCTAGCTACTCGATCGAGTAGCCTCTACTCTATCGAGTACCACCCTTAACACGCAACCCAAAATGGTTTTGGCACTCACTTCTAAGACTATTCCCGCTCCCAAGGTCAGTCAACACTGGTCAAAAGGTCTCAAAAAGGGCGGGTATTACAGTCTTCCCCCCCTTAAAAGAACTTCATCCCCGAAGTTCAACTCACCTATCTTACGCACAAGACACGGAAAAACACGACATCACCAATCTTCCTACTCAAAACATTGCTCCCTGGAAATATCGCCCCCCCCCCCCCCATGTCATCATCATCACCGTCTACGCTCTATACCTATCGACTCTTACAACTATTACGCAAACATTATCACCGTTAATTGTCACTCTATATGTATGCATCAATTCGTACAACTATTATATATCAAACATTGACCTTGCCATATGAGCCAACACAAACGACCATTACTCATCATATGATAACGACTATCAACCCGAAACGTATCTTATATCAACCTCATACTGCACAACTAACACCACTGTGTTACTCACTAATTCATTCTATTACGACACATCGCGCCGCAACTAGCTCTTTATGACGGTCCTTTACAACATACTATCAAATTCATTTCAATGAACTAAAGTAACCACTTACACTTCATATAAGCAATGTGACCAAAGTACTACAACGACAACAAAACATTGTAACGAGTAACAACATAACACAACAAAACATTGTAAACGTATAACCATATAACTTCAAATTCAGCCTTTTTATTTTGCGACATTACTCTTCCCCTCTAAAAGGAACTTCGTCCCCGAAGTTCACCACCAAAATTACAACACATTTTACTTATTACTTGATTCATAACATGTATTAGAAACATATTATTTATTATGGACATTACTCGCTAAGCATAAACTCTTTAAATTACAAATCGTATACAAACCACCGGGATAACTTGCCGCCGTCGATAAAGCACGTTAGTATCGTATGCACACACGTACGAGGAAGTGTAACTTCAATGAATGAATGGTAAAATGGCATATGTAATATTAAAACAACAAGAAACCGTCATCACCTCACTAGTTGTTATAAATATGCATATAAAACCGAAACTTGACTTCCGACACATAAAATTAACGGTTCATAGGTGTTATTACGCACTAACAACTACATTAAACATTAAACTTGTAATTATAAAACAATTGAACATTTTTAATTTTCGAAAACCTCCTGTAACAGTACTACTCGATCGAGTATGTAGCGGTACTCGATCGAGTGCCATGCTACTCGATCGAGTGTCTTGGCTACTCGATCGAGTAGCCCACAGATCAGAATGATTTTTATCCCACTTCCCTGCAGCTACTCGATAGAGTACGGGGTACTCTTTCGAGTACCTACAGGTCATAGTGCCTTATAAAAATTGTCGTAAGCCATCATACATACACATAGTTGTCATATAATCCGAGTCGGGATAACTCCCCGACTCCCAACATCCTGCAATAAGCTCAAAATATCGAATCCGGCCTTATGGCCAACAATACAAGTCCAACTAAGTCTCAACGAAAACAACTACTAAAGTCTAACAACACTACCAACATCTAAAACCAATTACCATCAACAAAGATAAGGACAAGGAGTATCACTCCTCCTGCTGCTGCTCAACCATCACCTCATCATCACCACCACCGCCAGAAGTACCTGCTCCCGATGACCCAATCCCCGCATCCACTCCTGCTCCAGCTCCCGGGCTCACGTACCATGGGGTCAAGCCACCGTAGGCAAAGGACTGAGGTGTCCCCCACGTCGACTGATCCACCCCGTATAAATGGAAAACCCCCGTGTAGTCCCCAACTCCACTCCACCAAACCGGATGCGGTCCCTATCCCCTGAGCGTACGCCATCTCGTGCATGTTCCGGAGTGTCAAGGTAGATGACACTCTCTCCGTCAAGTAGCTGGATCGCGTCTCCGGGGTGTCGAGGTAAGGGTAGCACGGAAAAGGATCTTTTCTGCTTCTTTGTGGTGCCACCGGCCGTGGCCTAGTCTCCGAGGTCCTCTCCCTCACTCGACGGGGTCCTCTCCCCAACCTAGGTCTCTCCACCGCCACAACCGACGCATTCTCGCCCTTCTTTGGCTCTGGGATCACCTCGAGAATCGTGTCGTCGATGAGGTAGGTCTGCAGATGGCGGGGTCTATCAACATCCTCCTCCTCATCATCATCGGAGTCCACAGTCACTACCGTCGGCTCTAAGGGCTCCATCGGTGGGAGGTGCTCAGGAGCTGGAATCTTCATCCAACTCACGCCCCACACCCTCCAAGCTAGGCTACCGTCAGCCAAAGTTCTCAACCATTTCAGGTCGAGATAGTAGTCACGATCCATAGTGGGCACTGGGGTAGCTAGAGGCACGTACTCCGAAGAAGCCTTGAAAGAGGTTAGCTTTTCAGCTAACCGAGTGGCGATGGCGCCACAACTCAAGTAACGGGAAGAGGCAGTGGCCATCAAGGCAAGGGCAGCACAAACCATCGAAGGAGCATTAAAGACCACTTTCCTGGTCCGCTCCGGGTTCAAGTAAGACATCAGAAGTAACACCTCATGGTTGTTCACCATCGATATCCGGTCGATCATAAAGGAGGTTCGAGAGGGAACGAAGAAAGATCCTCAATGCGACATGCTGAACATCATTAATCAGCATGTTACTCGAGGTGGGGGCTGGTTTCCCGGTCAGACAAGGCATTAGGCGGCATACACTGCACTCAGCAGGGATATCGGTGATGAAGTCCTTGGGAGGCTTGGCCAACCCAAGGTGAGAAGCAAATTGGTCCATAGAAAGCAAGAAACTAGTGTTCATCAACCGAAACTCAACGGTCTGGCCAGCGGGGTCATAGATAAAGGAGCTCATAAACTCCAAGGTAAGAAAAGGATAAGAGTGTTTCCTCAGCCTATACAAACCCATAAGGCCCAAGGTCTCAAATATGTGACGGACATCCGTCTCTATCTCCAATTCCTCCAACAATGTAGTATCTATACACCTCGTTGGTCTCATCTTACGTTTTTGTAAAACTACAAAACGCTCTCTCCTTTTGAAATCAACAAAAACAATGTAAGGGTGCTCCGAATCTGCGGGTAACACAGTCCACTCCCTTCCCCAACCTCGGTCGGATTACCCCTCCCCGTTTACTTTGACGAGTTCCTATGTTCAGTCTCGGCATCTGTTTCAACATATGACTTAAGCAACTTGCATAAACACGTAAAGCATATACTTCATGTAATTTGGACTTTATATACTCAGTTAAGCATTCAAATTCACCAACAAATTCGACATGTGAAGCACATAATTCATGCCATCAACTTTGAATATTAAGCTATGTACACACATTCACCAACAGTTTCCCAAATTTGACATATAAGCTCAGTTTACCACTACTCATAAGCCACAGTTGTGAACGATTTATCATGGTGAATACACATGCTCAACAAATTCGAATATCCTAGCATGATTCTAAAGGTTGTTCCAAACACACTTCTAATGACATGTGAGGCATTCTTACTAGTTCATGGAAAAGAATAACTTAGAACATATCATCATCACCCTTCAATATGATGAACAACAACTTAACTAAATTTTTCAGACGGTCTTTACAGCTGTAACAATTTTGGCATATTTCCATCAACTATCATCACTACAAACATATTGAAGTTCAACCTACACTTAAACAGTCGTAACACAACACCAAATTCCAGTTATAATTCACGAATTTCCATTTGAGGCACTTTTAAGACGGACTTTTAAGGCAACTTTCTAAGGTTAAAATCATCAAAATCCATCCTTTAACATGATATAAACAATACATAGGACTCAATTCTACCATCTAACCATTGTAAAACAACCAAAAATCAATTTCAATTTTGGAAACCCTAGAAATTTCGGGTTCATTTTTTTTTTTTTGCAATTTCTAGTCTAATTTACAGCAATTAGTCATCAACAAACATGGGATGAAGGCATGTGAATCATATTGCAACTATTAAAAGCAACAATCTATCCATATGAATCGAAAATTTCAGATTTTATCCTTATTCTAACACATCCAAATCAATAAACCATGTAAATTAGGAAGAAAAGCATACCTTGATTGAGTAGCAAAGTAAAGAAACGAAATTAAACAAAGAAATCAACCCCAAGAATCCCCACTAACCCAAGAGTATGAGAGATTTTGAGAGGATTGTAGACTTAGGTTTCGAAATATAGGAGATGAATGGGAAGAATAGAAAGAATAGGGGTTTTAAGAAACCCGTAAGTCTCACTGTACAATAACCTACTCGATCGAGTGCCTAGGGTACTCGATCGAGTACCACCCTACTCGATCGAGTAGGAGCCATTTTGTCGAGTATCTGCAGGGAATCTTTCCACATCCCGACGTCATAGCTTCCTAACTAGATCGAGTGAGGTCTACTCGGTCTAGTAAGCACTCACACTCGGTCAAGTATAGTTAAGTACTCGGTCAGAAATACGAAGTAAATTGAAGATACCTGCAAAACAACACCGCGTGTCGATTCCAAACTAAGTTCGGAATTCGGCACTAATTATCACATTCGATCACGTTTTACAATCATTACTCAAGCATTAAGCATCGTCTCGACAAATAAGGTGTACGTCACATTACGCTACACAATTACCCAACTCGGTTTACCTGCTACCGAGTCCCTCATAAACATAAGTACGTCATTATATAACACTTAAACTTGTCTTAACATATCGCTACCAAACTCGCGTTCACAATAACATGAAACATGCAATTAACATTAATTCATTCTTTCATATAACATATAATTGTATACTCTTCATAACAAATCAATCTATAAATGTTTCCCTCGATACAATTATAAGAAATTCATTTTTACACAAATCGATTGTCACGCAGCGGAAAAGTTTCAACTAACTAACAAAGCATATATACATTACCACATGCTATGATTCAAATTATAACTCAACAATTCTATAACCATCATCATCGTACTCACGGCAGGGTTTATAGACTCGTACATGACTACCGTCACCATCAACTTAAGCAAACACCAACATGTTCATCCTTCTATTATAGCACACCCATTCACATTCCCAAGCATTTCTATCGAATAGACTTTTGTCACGTATCTCAAAAATCATCATACAAGCTCACTAATCATGCCAACTCTTCACTAAACACGGCCCAAATACAGCTATTACATCCTTATTAACGCTAACTAAGGTTCAACTACAGGTAGCCCCGACACAATTAGCATACACGTCACACATATACACACGGACTCCACATTCCCGTACCCTGTGACTGGCTTAAGCATCACGGGGCCAAGATTTTGAAATGAGGGCGCCTACTCACCCAAAACCTAGCATCAGCTGGGGCTCCCATTACACATACACCAGGTTCATTTTATTAGACTCACTATGTTCATTATTTTCATTTGTTACAGGTTCCAAAATCGTCGCTCTGATACCACTTTGTAACACCCCCATATTCAGAGGAGCCTTAACTAGGCCTTCCTTAGCATATAAGGGCGTTACCATCTCGGTTGCCCGAGGATAGTAATCATCAAATGTCGATAAGAGAACTATTATGTTATATTACATGTGATTTAAACATCAAACGATATAAAAGGTACAACTCAAAGACTACTCGCTACTGCTATCAAATCTCGTGAAGACTCATCCCTGCCCGGACTCCAGCTATCAACAACATCAACACCTGCTAAGACCGACTGCTCACCATAAAGGATCACGACAGACACATAACAAACAAACAACCACACAAGGTCAGTACTGAGATAAGATACGACAACAGCAACTACAATTATCAACACCATACGATGCTATCAACCCCAAACACAATCACAATAATCCAACCAACTCTGTCACTGACTGTCCACTGGACCAGCCCTGCCGGTGAGGGACCGCAGCCGTTCCCACCAAATCCCCGCTCCTCATAATGAGCGATAACCCTGTCCATCAATGTGCACATCCCCTCCCGTGGCGGGTTCCACGGAGGGCGAAACTAGGGCGTGAAGCCACTCCCGCAAGTGACCCCACTCAGCCGAGAACGCGTCTCGAGAACCAGAGACAACAACCGCAATCACCATCACAACCGTCACGATACAACTACGATACTAAGCAATCACAATACAATCACAACGACCGACATACTAGACCATCTACAGAAACTGAGTAGGCGAACCTACCTTTAAGCAACTGCAACCAATCCATGTCGACAAATAACATATCCAGCGACCAAGCCAGGCCTATAGGGAGAAACTCAGCAAAAGACCGCTACCCGACTCAAGTGACGCTCTCCTAAGGCACAAGGAACTTCAAAAGGCTTCCATGGAGGTTTTGAGGTGAAGGGAAGGGAAAGAGGCAACTGAAGGATAAGAGGAAAGTGGCGGAAGTGATATGCGGATTTAACAAAACGCGATATAAAACCCTCGTTGAAAACTCGGTACTCGATCGAGTACCCAACATACTCGATCGAGTGGCCCCCTACTCGATCGAGTAACCTAGCTACTCGATCGAGTAGCCTCTACTCTATCGAGTACCACCCTTAACACGCAACCCAAAATGGTTTTGGCACTCACTTCTAAGACTATTCCCGCTCCCAAGGTCAGTCAACGCTGGTCAAAGGGTCTCAAAAAGAGCGGGTATTACACGTATTCTGACCCTAACCCGACCCGTGACCTGTATAACCCGACCTGTATCTGACCCGACCCGTATTCTGACCCGACCCGCCCGACCAGTTTGACAGGTCTAACTAAAAGATATACTCTCAATAGACTAAAATTACACTTTAATGGACTATAATTGCACTTTAATGGACTAAAATTACACTTTTAAAAGACTAAAGTTACACTTATAAGTCACTCAATTTACAATGAGTTGTGTTAAAATTGGAAAAATTCAAAATAATATTTGTCGTAAAAACTAAAGTTACACTCGTAAAACGTAAAATTTGTCGTAAACTTGCTTCAAATTTACAAATTTCAAAACAATATCCGTTAAACCGCTTTTTTTGTTAAAGTTACACTTTTTCGTTAAAATTACACTTCTAAAACAATGAAAGTGTCATAAAATTTGTATAAAGTTTCTGTCAAAAAAAAAAATTTGTGCTCAAAAAAAAAATTGTGTATAATAATCAATTAGTGAATGTATAATTAAAGCTAGAGAGAGAAAATGGTATTAATTAGTGTATAGGAAACTAATTAGTATTAAGTATGTTTTTTTGCTTTCAATCTCAACCATCCTTAGTGGGATATCTAAGTGATGTAGTGAGGACTTATGGACTCAAATATATAGGTGGACTTATAAGAGCTTAACTCTCTCTCTCTCTCTCTCTCTCTCTCTCTCTATATATATATATATATATATATATATATATATATATATATATATATATATATATATATATATATATATATATATATATATATATATATAGGAGAGATCAACTAAGTCCTCAATATACTTATAAGTCCATAAATCTCCATGCAGGCCATTGGATAGAGGGAATGGAGGGATGAGATTTCATCTGAATGAATGGCTACAAATTAATCTCTTCTAATTACCTCCTTAACTTAATCATCTCCTTCACTAATCACTAATCACAATCATCTTCTCCTCTCTCTACATCTTCTCCTCTCTCTACATCTCACTTTTCTCTCCTCTCTAAAAAAACCCAAAAAACCCAAAACCCAAAACCCAAAACCCAAATAAATCACCCACTCATCTCTTCCTCATTCACCACCACCCCACCCGACACCACCTCACCACCCGCCACCACCGCCAACCCCACCACCGTCGCTCGATAT
Organism: Silene latifolia; assembly: GCF_048544455.1. Classification (NCBI taxonomy): domain Eukaryota; kingdom Viridiplantae; phylum Streptophyta; class Magnoliopsida; order Caryophyllales; family Caryophyllaceae; genus Silene; species Silene latifolia. Next base: position 95,799,470 of record NC_133537.1, on the reverse strand, counting down.
TTTTTTTCGTTTTGGTGTTAATTTTTATGTTTTGAGTTGTTTTTTCCATTCGTTATTTTTGTTGTCTTTTATTTTCTTTTAATTGTCTTTTATTTTGTTAATTCTCGTTTTTATTTATTTATTTTCTTACATTTTTTTCTTAAGATTTTGGATTTTCAAATCTCGTTTTTACCTTGTAAAATTCTTTTATTTTGATCTTAGATCTACAAAAATAAATCTCATATAATAAGTTAATTTTAATCTTAGATCTACTAAACAAGAAATATTTTTTGAAAAAATAACCGTGTTATCTCGTTTGTGGTGGTAAGTTGGTGGTGATTGTTGATAGTTGTAATTGGTGGTGATTGTTGTTGGTGGTTGAGACTAAAGTTATACACGCCCTTTATTAAAGTTATATACTGCATTTATTAAAGTTATACACACGGTACATTAAAGTTATCATAATTCAAAATTTATATAAAAATAACTTAAAATGACTAAAGCTACACCGTCATGGACTGAAGTTACACCGTCATACACTAAAGTTACACTAGAACTAAAATTATATTAATTTGTCTTAACTTTTAAAAAAATTCAATTAATTTTCCAAAAGGATTAAAGTTATACTATTATGGACTAGAGTTACACTGTCAGTAAACTAAAGTTACACTCAGAACAAAATAAAGTTATATAAACTCAAAATAAGATATAAAATGGACTATACAACTGAAGTTATAGTATTGAGGACTAAAGTTACATTCTTAAAGAACTTGAGTTACATGATTTTGAATATATAAATTTAACTTATATTTTAAGTCATAATTGTATAATTTTAGCCCATATTTGTATAACTTTAATCCATATTTGTATAACTCTAGTCCAAATTTGTATAACTTTACTCCTTTTCGATAAATTAATTGATAAGTCAATATTGCATAACTTTAGTCCAAAATTATGTAACTTTAGTCCAAAATCGTATAACTTAAGTCCAAAACCGTGTAACTTTTGTCCAAATTTAAAATCAGATTTGAAACTTACACAATAATAAGACGAGATTGAAGTTACACATAATGTCATTGAAGTTGCACATAATGTGTAATAAAAGTTGCACATAATCCCATTGAAATTACACATAATGTCACTGAAGTTACACAAAATGTCATTGAAGTTATAGTATTAAGGATTAAAGTTACATTCTTAAAGAACTTGAGTTACATGATTGTGAATATATTATTTTAAGTCAATATTGTAGAACTTTAGTTCATAATTTTATAACTTTAGTCCATATTAGTATAACTTTAGTCCAAAATTAATTAGAATTTATTAAATTTTAAGACAAATTTATTTAATTTGTCCTTTGTGACTTTAGTCTTTTTTTTTGTATAAATTTAGTACAAAATTATACATTAGTCCAAAAAAAAAAAAGAAATGAGAAGAATAAGAGATTTAATATTTTAAGGGTATAACTTTAATCTATAATAATATAATTTTTGTCCAAAATAGTATAACTTTGGTCCAAATTATATAAATTTGTATAACTTTTATATTTCATAGGGGAAACTTTATTGTTTAAAGGGTATAACTTTAAACATAAATAAAATAGATTTGAAAAATAAAAAATGTAATTTTTTAAGAAAAATTCACTATTAGATCTGAAAAATAAAAAATGTAAATTTTCAACAAAAATTAATAATTAAAAAAGAATGCAAATTTAAAAAAAAAGACCTAAACTTAAAAAAAAAATATTAAAGTTTATGTAACTTTAATATTTGAAGGGTATAACTATAGTCGTAAATAATGCAACTTTAGTCGTAAGTAGTGTAACTTTAGTCAACCAAAATTAACAAATAGATATGAAAATTTAAAATATAATTTGCTACTAAAAATTCACAAGTAGATCTGAAAAATTCAAAATAAAATAAAACGATATTTTAAATAGAAACAAATGAGATTTGAAAAAAGAGAAAAAAAAATCAAAACACCAACTCCAAACGACACCACCTACAACAATCTAAAATTCTAAAAAAGAAAAAAAAGATCTAAAAAAAATTTTAAAAAAAAAAACAGAAATAAAAAAATACTTTGGAAAAAAATCACCTATCTAAAAAATAACTCTGAAATAAAAAAAATAAAATAAAATGAAAAATGAAAATTAAAAATGAAATCTGAAATCAAAACTAACCAACGAAATTCCATTCGTTATTTTTGTTGTCTTTTATTTTCTTTTAATTGTCTTTTATTTTGTTATTCTCGTTTATTTATTTATTTTCTCGAATCTCATTTTTTATACATTTTTTTCTTAAGATTTTGGATTTTCAAATCTCGTTTTTACCTTGTAAAATTCTTTTATTTTGATCTTAGATCTACAAAAATAAATCTCATATAATAAGTTAATTTTAATCTTAGATCTACTAAACAAGAAATAATTTTTTGAAAAAATAACCGTGTTATCTCGTTTGTGGTGGTAGGTTGGTGGTGATTGTTGATAGTTGTAATTGGTGGTGATTGTTGTTGGTGGTTGAGACTAAAGTTATACACGCCCTTTATTAAAGTTATATCTTTGCATGTATTAAAGTTATACACACGATACATTAAAGTTATCATAATTCAAAATTTATATAAAAATAACTTAAAATGACTAAAGTTACACCGTCATGGATCAAGTTACACCGTCATGGACTAAAGTTACACTAGAACTAAAATTATATTAATTTGTCTTAAATTTAAAAAAAATTCAATTAATTTTCCAAAAAGGATTAAAGTTATACTATTATGGACTAGAGTTACACTGTTAGTAAACTAAAGTTACACTCAGAACAAAATAAAGTTATATAAACTCAAAATAAGATATAAAATGGACTATACAACTCAAGTTATAGTATTGAGGACTAAAGTTACATTCTTAAGGAACTTGAGTTACATGATTTTGAATATATATATTTAACTTATATTTTAAGTCATAATTATATAATTTTAGTCCATATTTGTATAACTTTAATCCATATTTGTATAACTTTAGTCCAAATTTGTATAACTTTACTCCTTTTCGATAAATTAATTGATAAGTCAATATTGCATAACTTTAGTCCAAAATTATGTAACTTTAGCCCAAAATCGTATAACTTAAGTCCAAAACCATGTAACTTTAGTCCAAATTTAAAATCAGATTTGAAACTTACACAATAACAAGACGAGATTGAAGTTACACATAATGTCATTGAAGTTGCACATAATGTGTAATAAAGTTGCACATAATCCCATTGAAATTACACATAATGTCACCAAGTTACACAAAATGTCATTGAAGTTATAGTATTAAGGACTAAAGTTACATTCTTAAAGAACTTGAGTTACATGATTGTGAATATATTATTTTAAGTCAATATTGTAGAACTTTAGTTCATATTTGTATAACTTTAGTCCATATTTGTATAACTTTAGTCCAAAATTAATTAGAATTTATTAAATTTTAAGACAAATTTATTTAATTTGTCCTTTGTGACTTTAGTCTTTTTTTTTTTGTATAAATTTAGTACAAAATTATACATTAGTCCAAAAAAAAAAAAGAAATGAGAAGAATAAGAGATTTAATATTTTAAGGGTATAACTTTAATCTATAATAATATAATTTTTGTCCAAAATAGTATAACTTTGGTCCAAATTATATAAATTTGTATAACTTTTATATTTCATAGGGGAAACTTTATTGTTTAAAGGGTATAACTTTAAACATAAATAAAATAGATTTGAAAAATAAAAAATGTAATTTTTTAAGAAAAATTCACTATTAGATCTGAAAAATAAAAATGTAAATTTTCAACAAAAATTAATAATTAAAAAAGAATGCAAATTTTAAAAAAAAGACCTAAACTTAAAAAAAAAATATTAAAGTTTATGTAACTTTAATATTTGAAGGGTATAACTATAGTCGTAAATAATGCAACTTTAGTCGTAAGTAGTGTAACTTTAGTCAACCAAAATTAACAAATAGATATGAAAATTTAAAATATAATTTGCTACTAAAAATTCACAACTAGATCTGAAAAATTCAAAATAAAATAAAACGATATTTTAAATAGAAACAATTGAGATTTGAAAAAAGACAAAAAAAAATCAAAACACCAACTCCAAACGACACCACCTACAACAATCTAAAATTCTAAAAAAGAAAAAAAAGATCTAAAAAAAAATTTTAAAAAAAAAAACAGAAATAAAAAAATACTTTGGAAAAAAATCACCTATCTAAAAAATAACTCTGAAATAAAAAAAATAAAATAAAATGAAAAATGAAAAATAAAAATGAAATCTGAAATCAAAACTAACCAACGAAATTCCATTCGTTATTTTTGTTGTCTTTTATTTTCTTTTAATTGTCTTTTATTTTGTTATTCTCGTTTATTTATTTATTTTCTCGAATCTCATTTTTTATACATTTTTTTCTTAAGATTTTGGATTTTCAAATCTCGTTTTTACCTTGTAAAATTCTTTTATTTTGATCTTAGATCTACAAAAATAAATCTCATATAATAAGTTAATTTTAATCTTAGATCTACTAAACAAGAAATAATTTTTTGAAAAAATAACCGTGTTATCTCGTTTGTGGTGGTAGGTTGGTGGTGATTGTTGATAGTTGTAATTGGTGGTGATTGTTGTTGGTGGTTGAGACTAAAGTTATACACGCCCTTTATTAAAGTTATATACTGCATGTATTAAAGTTATACACACGATACATTAAAGTTATCATAATTCAAAATTTATATAAAAATAACTTAAAATGACTAAAGTTACACCGTCATGGACTGAAGTTACACCGTCATGGACTAAAGTTACACTAGAACTAAAATTATATTAATTTGTCTTAAATTTAAAAAAAATTCAATTAATTTTCCAAAAAGGATTAAAGTTATACTATTATGGACTAGAGTTACACTGTCAGTAAACTAAAGTTACACTCAGAACAAAATAAAGTTATATCAACTCAAAATAAGATATAAAATGGACTATACAACTGAAGTTATAGTATTGAGGACTAAAGTTACATTCTTAAAGAACTTGAGTTACATGATTTTGAATATATAAATTTAACTTATATTTTAAGTCATAATTGTATAATTTTAGCCCATATTTGTATAACTTTAATCCATATTTGTATAACTCTAGTCCAAATTTGTATAACTTTACTCCTTTTCGATAAATTAATTGATAAGTCAATATTGCATAACTTTAGTCCAAAATTATGTAACTTTAGTCCAAAATCGTATAACTTAAGTCCAAAACCGTGTAACTTTAGTCCAAATATAAAATCAGATTTGAAACTTACACAATAACAAGACGAGATTGAAGTTACACATAATGTCATTGAAGTTGCACATAATGTGTAATAAAGTTGCACATAATCCCATTGAAATTACACATAATGTCACTGAAGTTACACAAAATGTCATTGAAGTTATAGTATTAAGGACTAAAGTTACATTCTTAAAGAACTTGAGTTACATGATTGTGAATATATTATTTTAAGTCAATATTGTAGAACTTTAGTTCATATTTGTATAACTTTAGTCCATATTTGTATAACTTTAGTCCAAAATTAATTAGAATTTATTAAATTTTAAGACAAATTTATTTAATTTGTCCTTTGTGACTTTAGTCTTTTTTTTTTGTATAAATTTAGTACAAAATTATACATTAGTCCAAAAAAAAAAAAAAAAAGAAATGAGAAGAATAAGAGATTTAATATTTTAAGGGTATAACTTTAATCTATAATAATATAATTTTTGTCCAAAATAGTATAACTTTGGTCCAAATTATATAAATTTGTATAACTTTTATATTTCATAGGGGAAACTTTATTGTTTAAAGGGTATAACTTTAAACATAAATAAAATAGATTTGAAAAATAAAAAATGTAATTTTTTAAGAAAAATTCACTATTAGATCTGAAAAATAAAAAATGTAAATTTTCAACAAAAATTAATAATTAAAAAAGAATGCAAATTTAAAAAAAAAGACCTAAACTTAAAAAAAAAAATTAAAGTTTATGTAACTTTAATATTTGAAGGGTATAACTATAGTCGTAAATAATGCAACTTTAGTCGTAAGTAGTGTAACTTTAGTCAACCAAAATTAACAAATAGATATGAAAATTTAAAATATAATTTGCTACTAAAAATTCACAAGTAGATCTGAAAAATTCAAAATAAAATAAAACGATATTTTAAATAGAAACAAATGAGATTTGAAAAAAGAGAAAAAAAAATCAAAACACCAACTCCAAACGACACCACCTACAACAATCTAAAATTCTAAAAAAGAAAAAAAAGATCTAAAAAATTTTTTTAAAAAAAAAACAGAAATAAAAAAATACTTTGGAAAAAAATCACCTATCTAAAAAATAACTCTGAAATAAAAAAAATAAAATAAAATGAAAAATGAAAATTAAAAATGAAATCTGAAATCAAAACTAACCAACGAAATTCCATTCGTTATTTTTGTTGTCTTTTATTTTCTTTTAATTGTCTTTTATTTTGTTATTCTCGTTTATTTATTTATTTTCTCGAATCTCATTTTTTATACATTTTTTTCTTAAGATTTTGGATTTTCAAATCTCGTTTTTACCTTGTAAAATTCTTTTATTTTGATCTTAGATCTACAAAAATAAATCTCATATAATAAGTTAATTTTAATCTTAGATCTACTAAACAAGAAATAATTTTTTGAAAAAATAACCGTGTTATCTCGTTTGTGGTGGTAGGTTGGTGGTGATTGTTGATAGTTGTAATTGGTGGTGATTGTTGTTGGTGGTTGAGACTAAAGTTATACACGCCCTTTATTAAAGTTATATACTGCATGTATTAAAGTTATACACACGATACATTAAAGTTATCATAATTCAAAATTTATATAAAAATAACTTAAAATGACTAAAGTTACACCGTCATGGACTGAAGTTACACCGTCATGGACTAAAGTTACACTAGAACTAAAATTATATTAATTTGTCTTAAATTTAAAAAAAATTCAATTAATTTTCCAAAAAGGATTAAAGTTATACTATTATGGACTAGAGTTACACTGTTAGTAAACTAAAGTTACACTCAGAACAAAATAAAGTTATATAAACTCAAAATAAGATATAAAATGGACTATACAACTCAAGTTATAGTATTGAGGACTAAAGTTACATTCTTAAGGAACTTGAGTTACATGATTTTGAATATATATATTTAACTTATATTTTAAGTCATAATTATATAATTTTAGTCCATATTTGTATAACTTTAATCCATATTTGTATAACTTTAGTCCAAATTTGTATAACTTTACTCCTTTTCGATAAATTAATTGATAAGTCAATATTGCATAACTTTAGTCCAAAATTATGTAACTTTAGCCCAAAATCGTATAACTTAAGTCCAAAACCATGTAACTTTAGTCCAAATTTAAAATCAGATTTGAAACTTACACAATAACAAGACGAGATTGAAGTTACACATAATGTCATTGAAGTTGCACATAATGTGTAATAAAGTTGCACATAATCCCATTGAAATTACACATAATGTCACTGAAGTTACACAAAATGTCATTGAAGTTATAGTATTAAGGACTAAAGTTACATTCTTAAAGAACTTGAGTTACATGATTGTGAATATATTATTTTAAGTCAATATTGTAGAACTTTAGTTCATATTTGTATAACTTTAGTCCATATTTGTATAACTTTAGTCCAAAATTAATTAGAATTTATTAAATTTTAAGACAAATTTATTTAATTTGTCCTTTGTGACTTTAGTCTTTTTTTTTTTGTATAAATTTAGTACAAAATTTTACATTAGTCCAAAAAAAAAAAAGAAATGAGAAGAATAAGAGATTTAATATTTTAAGGGTATAACTTTAATCTATAATAATATAATTTTTGTCCAAAATAGTATAACTTTGGTCCAAATTATATAAATTTGTATAACTTTTATATTTCATAGGGGAAACTTTATTGTTTAAAGGGTATAACTTTAAACATAAATAAAATAGATTTGAAAAATAAAAAATGTAATTTTTTAAGAAAAATTCACTATTAGATCTGAAAAATAAAAAATGTAAATTTTCAACAAAAATTAATAATTAAAAAAGAATGCAAATTTTAAAAAAAAGACCTAAACTTAAAAAAAAAATATTAAAGTTTATGTAACTTTAATATTTGAAGGGTATAACTATAGTCGTAAATAATGCAACTTTAGTCGTAAGTAGTGTAACTTTAGTCAACCAAAATTAACAAATAGATATGAAAATTTAAAATATAATTTGCTACTAAAAATTCACAAGTAGATCTGAAAAATTCAAAATAAAATAAAACGATATTTTAAATAGAAACAATTGAGATTTGAAAAAAGACAAAAAAAAAATCAAAACACCAACTCCAAACGACACCACCTACAACAATCTAAAATTCTAAAAAAGAAAAAAAAGATCTAAAAAAAATTTTAAAAAAAAAACAGAAATAAAAAAATACTTTGGAAAAAAATCACCTATCTAAAAAATAACTCTGAAATAAAAAAAATAAAATAAAATAAAATGAAAAATAAAAATGAAATCTGAAATCAAAACTAACCAACGAAATTCCATTCGTTATTTTTGTTGTCTTTTATTTTCTTTTAATTGTCTTTTATTTTGTTATTCTCGTTTATTTATTTATTTTCTCGAATCTCATTTTTTATACATTTTTTTCTTAAGATTTTGGATTTTCAAATCTCGTTTTTACCTTGTAAAATTCTTTTATTTTGATCTTAGATCTACAAAAATAAATCTCATATAATAAGTTAATTTTAATCTTAGATCTACTAAACAAGAAATAATTTTTTGAAAAAATAACCGTGTTATCTCGTTTGTGGTGGTAGGTTGGTGGTGATTGTTGATAGTTGTAATTGGTGGTGATTGTTGTTGGTGGTTGAGACTAAAGTTATACACGCCCTTTATTAAAGTTATATACTGCATGTATTAAAGTTATACACACGATACATTAAAGTTATCATAATTCAAAATTTATATAAAAATAACTTAAAATGACTAAAGTTACACCGTCATGGACTGAAGTTACACCGTCATGGACTAAAGTTACACTAGAACTAAAATTATATTAATTTGTCTTAAATTTAAAAAAAATTCAATTAATTTTCCAAAAAGGATTAAAGTTATACTATTATGGACTAGAGTTACACGTCGGTAAACTAAAGTTACACTCAGAACAAAATAAAGTTATATAAACTCAAAATAAGATATAAAATGGACTATACAACTCAAGTTATAGTATTGAGGACTAAAGTTACATTCTTAAGGAACTTGAGTTACATGATTTTGAATATATATATTTAACTTATATTTTAAGTCATAATTATATAATTTTAGTCCATATTTGTATAACTTTAATCCATATTTGTATAACTTTAGTCCAAATTTGTATAACTTTACTCCTTTTCGATAAATTAATTGATAAGTCAATATTGCATAACTTTAGTCCAAAATTATGTAACTTTAGCCCAAAATCGTATAACTTAAGTCCAAAACCATGTAACTTTAGTCCAAATTTAAAATCAGATTTGAAACTTACACAATAACAAGACGAGATTGAAGTTACACATAATGTCATTGAAGTTGCACATAATGTGTAATAAAGTTGCACATAATCCCATTGAAATTACACATAATGTCACTGAAGTTACACAAAATGTCATTGAAGTTATAGTATTAAGGACTAAAGTTACATTCTTAAAGAACTTGAGTTACATGATTGTGAATATATTATTTTAAGTCAATATTGTAGAACTTTAGTTCATATTTGTATAACTTTAGTCCATATTTGTATAACTTTAGTCCAAAATTAATTAGAATTTATTAAATTTTAAGACAAATTTATTTAATTTGTCCTTTGTGACTTTAGTCTTTTTTTTTTGTATAAATTTAGTACAAAATTATACATTAGTCCAAAAAAAAAAAGAAATGAGAAGAATAAGAGATTTAATATTTTAAGGGTATAACTTTAATCTATAATAATATAATTTTTGTCCAAAATAGTATAACTTTGGTCCAAATTATATAAATTTGTATAACTTTTATATTTCATAGGGGAAACTTTATTGTTTAAAGGGTATAACTTTAAACATAAATAAAATAGATTTGAAAAATAAAAAATGTAATTTTTTAAGAAAAATTCACTATTAGATCTGAAAAATAAAAAATGTAAATTTTCAACAAAAATTAATAATTAAAAAAGAATGCAAATTTTAAAAAAAAGACCTAAACTTAAAAAAAAAATATTAAAGTTTATGTAACTTTAATATTTGAAGGGTATAACTATAGTCGTAAATAATGCAACTTTAGTCGTAAGTAGTGTAACTTTAGTCAACCAAAATTAACAAATAGATATGAAAATTTAAAATATAATTTGCTACTAAAAATTCACAAGTAGATCAGAAAAATTCAAAATAAAATAAAACGATATTTTAAATTCGAAACAAATGAGATTTGAAAAAAGACAAAAAAAAAATAATCAAAACACCATTCCAAACGACACCGCCTACAACAATCTAAAATTCTAAAAAAGAAAAAAAGATCTAAAAAAAATTAAAAAAAAAAAAACAGAAATAAAAAAATACTTTGGAAAAAAATCACCTATCTAAAAAATAACTCTGAAATAAAAAAAAATAAAATAAAATGAAAAATGAAAAATGAAAAATGAAAAATGAAAATGAAAATGAAATCTGAAATCAAAACTAACCAACGAAATAAAAAAACAACAATATCGACAGCACAACACCAACACCAATTACCACAACAACGACCACCGACTCCAATTACAACAACCACGACCACCAACACCACTGACACCAACTACCACAACCACGACCACAACCACGACCGACCTATGACCACCGCACCCACGAAACCACCATTTTCTGACCTTTGCATTTTTAGATCTCGTTTTTTGTTTTCATTTCAATTTTTTTTCTTTTTTTGTGGTGCTGGTTTCGGTGATTGAGGGTGGTGTGATAGATCTGAAAAGGTGAGATTATTGGAGACGAAGGAGGTGGCTGTTGGAGAAGGGTGATGTTGATGTTGTGGTGGCTGTTGGTGGGGAAAGGCGGTTGTTGTGGGGTTGTTGGTGGTGAACAACTGGTTGTGCGGCAGTAGGTGGCGAGATGTGGAGGGGGAAAGGAGAGTGGTGGTGGTTGGCTGGCCGTGGTGGGGTGGCGCGACGATGTTGGTGTGTGAGGAAGAGGGTGAGGTGATTTAATTGGGGTTCTTTTTTTTTGTTTATATGATATGTGAAAGAAGAGAGATAGAGAGGGAGAGGGGTTATGAATTGTAATAATGAGAGGAGGGGGATGAATGATTTGTGAAGAGGATTGATTGAGTTAAGGAGGAAATTAGAGAAATAAGGGTTTTGTTTAGCCAGATTGGTTTGCAGCCCTTCATTGAGATCAAATCTCATCCCTCCATCCACTTCATCCAAAGGCCTATATAAAGACTTAGGGACTTCATATATATGAAGGACTTACTAGAACCCATCTCATGTGACTCATATTTGAGCACATTTAGTCCCCGAATTAACCTCGTTCTTATGCTTTATAGCACTTATTTGGGTCATTTACTATCTTTAGTTTCTCATTTTGCATATTCTTTGAGGTTTTGTCTCCTTGGTAGTGAAGGATTGGTAACCTTGCATTTATGAGGCGAAATGGAGCTAAATTGATCGCATCTAATGACCAAGCATCAAGGAGAAGACTAACACTAGAGGCCTAAGTAGATAATAAAGTGAAATGGGCAATGATGAAAGGATCCTTGCATCCCCGACATGATCCTTGCGGATTGTTAAGGAGGAAAAGAAGAGAAGCAGTATGTCCAGGAATCCGAGCGGATCGAGCACGATCCGTGCGTCCCAGAACACCAGGATCCGGGCATCTTTTGCCCAAGATGAGCGGCTTGTAGCACCTGGATCCGAGCGTCTTCTCCACGATCCGAGCGGATCACAAGTCAGAAGAGCCCGTGCCTTACCACGGGATGAGCGGATCGAGGCAGGACTAGCAAGAGGATCCACTCATTTCCTTCGGGAGTAGCATTTCCTCAACTTTTCTTAGGGTCTTAATAGTCATTTCAGCCCTTAGTAACCCTAATCCTTGTACCTAATCTTTAGTATAAATACCCCATTATACTACCTAGATTACAATCCATTCTTAACTAAGTCTTAATCCATCCTCAATCAAGTTGTAATCATCTCTTAATACTCTCAAATTAATTTTAATTTAGTTGTAATACAATTCTCAATATTAATCACATCTTAATCTTTCCTTAATTTCTCTATTGTTCTTCCTTTATTTTGGGTAATTAGAAGATTATTTGGGTTTATTTGGAGGATTGACAACCTTCCATCAATCATCAAGTACTTCTATTATTCTTTGCTTTATTCTTTGGAATCATCTTCATAGGTATAATTCTCTCTTAACCTTATTTAATTATTATTAATCACTTTCATTTATTCATCATGTTTGCTTTGTTAGCATGATTGACAACCTTATTAGCATGCTAAACTTGATAATGAGTGAGTAGTTTCCTTAGCTAGGGTTAATGGGGAATTAGGGGAAACAAACATGGGGAATGATTCATGCTTAATCTAATATGTTCTCATAATTAAATTGCTTGCTTGTTGTAACTTCAACTTATGCACATGTTATGTTTGATGAAATGCGAGCCTATGAATCCTTGCATTTTTTACCCATCACCTATCTTTTCAATGAGGCTTGTAAGCATATAAACCAACTCGAGCCTCATTAGACCATGCATATAGTTGGATAGGAAGGATTAAGTCGACTTGTAGGTGTTGTACAATCTAATCGATTCGGCTCTGGGACCCAAACCTTCTTAGGGATTGTAAACTTATACACCAACTCGATCCCATCACAACAATAAATGCTTGCTATATAAATAAGAACATACATGTTTGTATGATCAACCCCCTTGAATCTCCTATGAACCCATGACACCCTAGTGCCTTTAATCAATTGTTTACAACCCCTTTATTTGTTGGAATATGTGTCCTCCGACAATAATGCGATCACGACTGTTGATCATGATGATCACATGTTTAAGTCTCATTATAAAGAATACAATTGGGAAGTAATATTTACTGTCAACTGATCAACATATATCGGTAATGGTTGGCTGACTAGAGTTTGACATTACTGTCGTGCGACGGTAGTGATCAGTTGATCCCCTAGGTCATACCTATAGGGCAACACTCGTAATTGATTAATTAATTGATCGTATAACGTTGCGGGACAATTAATTTATTTAAAATTGACGGACGATTTTGGAAGTAATATTTACGTATTTCATTATAATATGATTAAAATGAGACACAGTCTGAGTAATCGAATTGTATCATTACTCAGATGAAATTATTGTTTAAAGAAACAATTAAATTTGAATGAATTATTATAAATACAAATTGTTGTGATTTATAATTGGTAAAATATTTTGGTACAAGTAATTATGAATTACTAAAGTCGATTTTGTATATGACGTATTTTTATTAATACGTTGATTTTTTATACGTTAGAAATACATAACAATTTTATGTTACATATGACATGTGACATATTGACAAATTTGACAAAAATAAAATGGGTTCCATTTTATGAAAGTGCCGAAATTAGGAGGAGGATTAGGCTAATATTGTGTTTATTATATGAGTGGTAAATACAATGATTACCTACTAAACTAGCCATGCAACCCTAATGCTCATTGTGAAGACAAACAAATGCATGCATTGGCTCCCTCCTCTCCCTCTTCCACCCGGTTTTACACAAAGAAAAGGAAAGGGTTTTTGCCTTATATTATGATATTCAATACATAACATTTTATGGTATTGGATTATCATTCTTTCATTATCTAAAATTTTAGTTTTAGAGAGATAAAAAAGCTTCCTTTTTCCTCCTCCCATAAACCGAAAATATTAAGTGTCCTATAATATTTTTGGGTCAATTTTTCTACAAGATTAATATTGTACTAGTATTTATAATATTAATTTTAATTAAGAGTGTGCTTTGGGTATAAATCCTTGGGAGAGATCCTATACTTGGATCTTAGTTCTTCCACTAAGGAAAGCACAAGAACAAGAGAGAAAGGAGATCTCTCTTGTGCCCATATAAACCAATATTCCAATGTAAGATGAAGATTCTTTCTTTATATTGTTCATTTGTTTGCATGCATAAGATCATTTAATTAATTTTATGACAAATTAAAATAAAACATATATGAATATATCAAGTATATAGATCTACTTTTCCTTCAATCGGTATCAAGAGCCATGGTTGTTTGCATGCAAATCGGTTAAAAGTTTTTTCGAGTTATAAGAATAACATATAAAACTTGTAAAATTTGTGTTATTATGATATATCACGAAAATCATCATGCATGTTAAAATTTCTGGTCCTAAAATGTTTTTAGGATATTTTGGTTAATTTACGGATTTTTATTGTTCATATTATACAATAATGACATTAAAATATGATTTTGTGAGTAAAAATGTTATTTTTGGACTAAAATTAGCTAAACTTCGAATTTTCCAGTGATTTTTGGATATGTTGTGTCATATATTTTTTTGAGATGAACTGTAAATTTTCATAATTTTTGGACTTCTTATGCTCGAAAAATGGATTTTTCATTGTTAAAATCGGATTTAAGTGAAAAATAGGTTAATATGAGATAAATTTTCGAATCTGGTCATAGAAATTTAATATGTTGTCACATGCAATTTTACAAGATGTGTGTAAAATAATAGGCTATATTGAAGTCTTTTTGCATGATTTATGGATTTTTGAAGAAAAATAGCATGAATAGTGACTTTATTAGTGAAATATTAATAAAACATACTCTATGACTAAGGAAAAATATTATATGTTGCATTTTATTATCTTTTTCAGATCTAAAATTGAAAAGTTGATGTATATAATTTTTCACATGTTTTTATGATTATTTTAGTTAAAACCGATAAACCGCAACATTGTTTTTCCGGATAAATTTCGAAATTTTAACCTAAGTTTTTTGAATATTATGAGTGTCATGGTATTTTTCCAGAATGTTCATGAGTTTAAATTTTGAATTTTGAATTTATTTGAAATTTTGTGATTTATTTGAAGTTTATAGCTTATTTTTATAATTTTTAAGTCCATTAATGAACAAATTTTAGAAATATGAGTTAATTATGGTCAAATAATTAGTGAAGACTGAAGGAAAAGTAGATCTATATACTTAATATATTCATATATGTTCCATTTTAATTTACTCATAAAATTAATGGTGATCTTATGCATGCAAACAATATAAAATATAGAGAAGAAATCTTTATCTCACCATATGATTTTCGGATATATGGGCACAAGTGAGTTCTCCTACTCACTTGTTCTTGAGCTCTCCAAATGGAAGAACAAGGATTCAAATATAGAATCCCTCCCAAAAGCATATACCCAAGGAAACTCATAATAACCAATATTATTTAGATCTAGTAATAATATTAGTTTTACTATAAAATTGACACAAAATAAATTGTATTTTTCTCTTAAAAAATTTCGGTCAAGAGGGAGTATTTTGTGTGTTTTATTTCTCTAGAAATCTCATAAGATGTAGAGAGCATATTAATTTTCTTACTCTAGAAAATTATTTTCTTGAATGAATGAATGCTTGGTAAGAAAAAGAACCTCTCCTTTTCTTTTCTTTTGGCCGAAAAAATGACTTGGAAAGGTTGCCCAATATTTTTCATTTTTGCTCTTCACAAGAGACTAGGCATGCAAGCCTACAACCTAGGGTTATGATTGTGTCTCCATTAAAAATAAACAACACAATATAAACAATACACTCCCACCCTTATTTTCGGTTTTAAGCATAAAATGGAGAATCCATTTTATTTTGTCATTTGTCAAATTTGTCACATGTAACATGTTACATGACATGTCACAATGTAATGTATTTTTATCATATTAAAAATCAACATACTCATAAAATATGTCATTTACAAAATCGACTAGTAATTCGTAATTACTCGTACCAAAAATGTTTCCAAATTATAAACTACAACATTCTGTATTTATAATAATTTATTCATTCCGTTTCAATTGTTTCTGTAAACAATAATTTCATCTAAGTAATAAAACAATTCGATTACTTAGACCGTGTCTCATTTAATCATATTTACAATAAGATACGTAAATTATACTCACAAAATCATCCGTCAATTTTAAGCAATTTAATTAACTCGTATCGGTATACGATTAATTAAATAATCAATTAAGAGTATTTCCCTATAGGTATGACCTAAGGGGATCAATGATCACCACCGTCACACGACAATGTCAAACTCTAGTCGACCAATCATTACGATATGTGTGGACCAGTTGACTGTAAAATATTACATCCCACATGTATTCTTAAAATGAGATTTAATAATGATATTTAAATCGTGTGATCGCACTATTACTATCTCCCACTCAACGCAAGGTGTCTTTCAGGTCGTACTTGCAAGTGATCATATCGAGAGTGGTTTCCTCGATCTGGAGAATAACTGTTTGACCGGATTTATCCACTCTGGATACCTTCCGAGCGTGGCCACGCATTTCCAGTTCATTACTCCTCGAGTGGCCCTGAGATATTGTTTTAACCCTGACAAGGGGATGGACAATTCCTATCGCACTCATTCCCTTCGACTAGCCACAGCCATCATAACCCAAAATATGCCCATTTGACCCCATTTACGAAGGTCATAGTAACACAAATCAAAGTTAATCTGAAACTGTGCCATCTTAGGTGAATAGTCTTTAGTCAAAAGAATCGACTCATTAGAATACTATAGTAGCTCTCGCCACGACCAGGCTATATAAATTTTCCAGAACTCTATAAGCGGTCATAAGGCCCGACAAAGTGTTCCTAACAGTCTGCCTATGTGATCGACTAGTCATCTCACATGACTGTATGGCACTTGAACTTGCCATCAATCGCATCACACTCTAGTCACTTCGAGACGTCACCTCATACAAGTGACTATGGGCGAATACAATGCTAATCCGTGTTCACTTTAACGGGGTTCAATGTTGTCTCTACAACCCGTTTGGATGTAACAAAGTATAATAAAAGAGTTTTAAAGTAAAACTCGAACGACAAATGCGATTATCACATATGAATAGTCAATGCCTGATTACTATTTCATGTTCTATAATCTAATTTGATCTTGTACGTAGTTGTTCATTTCAATTCAATTGAAATGACATGACTCATCATGTTTAGCCTTTGAGAAGGTTTTGGTTAGTAGGTTTTATCAACTTCTTGTACCTTACTCAACCTTACTACATACTCGTTTTCCTTTGTAATGTATACATTTGCATTACAAAACTTTCTGAGTACGTGTCGAGATTCAATCAAGACATAGGCCTTCTAGCCTTAGAATATCTCCCACTGTTTTCACAGCGTGCGGGACTCTTCTTTCTTGCACATCTCATGATTGCAAGTGTACTCAATTTCCGTTGTAAATATTTCTCATTGTTCTTTATTGCCTAGAACGATTCTAGGAAATCTATTTCTTAAATAACATAACCACAATGGTATCTTAACCATCCTGATGTGTTTTGATTATGGTTTTGTCGAAAACCATGCGCAATCTCAATTGTCAATTGTCACTTGTGTAACACCCTTACACAAAATTGCATCATAAACACTTTGCTTTACTTCCTTAATGCTTCTGCAAGCACTTAAGGGTAATCTTTATGGCTTACTTGGTAAAGATTACTTAAATTCGATTTTGAAAATAATTCATCATACTCAAAGTATATGAAGTGTTATACATCATTACTTATTTAATTGATCTGGCAGCGGAAGCAAATGAAATCAATTAAATATGTTCAATTTAATTGAACTAGTCATGAATCTTATCAACATAAGACTTCTTATTGACGCTAATATCATGTGGATTTATCTTCATAAATCCGGATATTTAAGATGTATTATAATACTCCAAAAGTCTTAAATCATTCTCGATGATCAATATGTCATTCACATATAGGACTAATTAAAGTTTCCGTAACTCCCACTAAACTCCATGTATAAACACAACTTCTCGACTTATCGAGAAAAGTTTTATAACATGATCAAATCATTGATTCCAACTCATTGATGTCCTACTTAAGATCCTCTCTTAAGTTTCACATTATCTTAGGATTGCAAGAATCTATAAAACTCATGACATGTATTGAATACATACCTTCTTTTGAAGAAGTGGGTTTTAGATTCACATGCTGTATGCGTATCCTCTTAATGAAACACAATCCCTAAGAAGATCCAAATAGACTTAAGCATTTCAATTAGTGCAAAACCCTTTGCAACCAACCTTGATTTGAAATCTCTCTTTATTAGTGCAAAACCCTTTGTCACTAATCAAGCCCTTTTGATTCGGATTTTCATGGCACTAAGCCTTGTATTGAGTTGTGACTTAAACACTCTTATGTAAGTCATATGTTCATTACTTTCTAGAAGTAATCAACTTGAATCAAACAATTTCTTTTGTAAGTTATAAGCTCTTTACTTTCTTAAAAGTAGTATGAATTCATCATTTTTAACAAGTGACGAATTTAACCTCCTAGGTTTTGAAGAAACAATGTCTTACACAAAACGTCTCATGTAGCTAAGAAAGACCAGTTTCTTGCGACATAACATTCTCTGTGGCATTCTTTGTGGCTCTTGAATAATTTCTCCCACTCTGTCTTCTAGAAATAAACTTGCATTTTAGAAAGACAGCTTCACGAGCCGCAAACCCGTCCTACTCGCGATAATTGAAAAGGGAAAAATGAGCATTTGTTTCTTTTGAAAACTTACAAACATGGTAACCTACCATTTCATATCTCATATGATTCGTTTTAGATTTAGTGGAAAAAAAAATTTAGACAAAATGATAAAAATCCCCAAAAGGATCAAGTAACTCAAAGTAACTTGATTGAAGTTCAAACCATATCGAATAGCGTTTGAATTCTTATCCAACCACACATTATCACATAATGCGTGCTAAGAGAGATTAACTTGTGATACTATATCACATTTCTTTTGGCTTATATCAAAGTCTTCACTTTGATAATCCCATCACGACTAAATCGTGATTCCTTGAACTCTTTGAAATTCTTCAAAGATTTCTCTACTTACCTTATTAAGTGAACATATTAGCGTCAACTTAAATCGTTGGTAAAAGAAAATGATCAACCTATTATGGATCAATGATTTATAACCTCGATCTCCTTTTCAACCAAAAGGCACGAGACATCTTGCTTTGAATACAAGATACGCATATACCATTAACAATCTAATGGTTTCAAGAGTACTCGATCACTCTTTGCGTTCATCATTCCAAAATTTAAGGTTTAATCTTGGGTTACCAATTTGAGTCTTACATCATCTTCATGATATATCATTCTAGTTTGGTTTAGAATATAATCACCTTGATGATGGGCTAGCCATACATCAAATCATGGTGTATAGGGTCACAAAAGTGAAACCTCTTTTGTATCTCAACAAATTTGTATTCTTATTTAGAGTTTATGTACTTAATAGTCACAATTAAGTACAACTCCAAACCCAAAAACTAGATTTAGTACACAACGACTCTATCTCTCGACTTCATTGTTGCTAGTCGTCATATTCTAATCATTCTATGTATCGCATACAATGATGAAAACCTCCATTGGTTTCTAATACTGACGAAATAGTACTAGCAAAATTTATGTTTAATCAAATAAACATTTAACGAAGAAGGTCCCATTAGATGTCCCACAACTAACTTGTTGATTCTTCAATAATTTGGGGTACTTTCCTTTCTAGTGTCCAACATTTAAGACAGTGGAAACTTTATCGGTCGGGATTGATAGGTTTAGTATAGCTATTCTTAACAACTTTACTTTTGACATTACCTTGTATCAATTCCATTAAAACCTTTACTTCTTGAACCTCGTCCTTTTCTTAACGGTTTAAGAGAATGCTCCCACTCATTTCAATGAGTCTTTGCTTTGAGAAGCAAAATTGAATTTATGAAGATTACTCTTCATTTGTTCGTTTTAGTCTTAAAACTTTCATTGAAGTGGTTGCGTTATTTTGGTCAATTTTGATTTCCAACAAATCTAGTTACCAAAATTAGAAACAATTCATTGTAAGTAGATGTGTTAGTCAAGAATCAAAAACATGTTTGATAATGAATAACTTTTACCTATACTCTTTACAAGAGATCCTTAGCAATGGTTCATTTGAGGTTTTAGAAGCAAATTCATATTTGTCATTAGTTACGATGTTTTAATGGAGATTTGAAAAATCGAAATGATATCGTATATGAATTGTGGTAAAGAAATAGAACAATATGATAACGGAATAGTGGAAAACTTAACATTTATCATTTTAATAATACTTGTAAATAATTTAACAAGTAAAGCATTTTTTTGGGTAAAGGTAAGCTTCTCATTAAAATCAAAAGTATCCCATACAATTACATTTTACTCTCTCATACATACTCATCAAGTTCAGTGCTGTCTAATGTATGCAATCCAAGCTAAAGCACTAGTATTTCTCTTTTTAAACTCAGAATCGTCCTACGCGCATTTTCACCTCGGTCTTGACCCGTTGCGAAAGACACTCGTGTCACGCTTACAAAACCATCCACCCTGCTAACATTTCGTACATTCCAGATATTATACATTATGCTGGCTAATATCACTGCTATAATCTTCTTCCTGCAAGCACTATGGTCTCGCAACTGAACCCACCACTGAATCACCTCTGAACATGGCAACTCAATCATACACCAATTAGCAATTAAATCTCTGCATCTTTGACTGAAAGCACATGAGAAGAAGAGATGCTCATGAGACTCTTCTTGTAATCCACACAGAAAACACATGTTACTCTGAATAATGTGCATTCTAAGCAGCCTATCCTGAGTTGTTAATCTCTGATGAGCAATCAACCAACACAAGAAAGCCTGTTTAGGAATGATCCACTGATTTAGCACCCATGGATACCACGTCACCTTGTCCATATCTGGTTTCAGCAACTGATACCCTATCTGGCTGTTATAATGTTCTACATCTGCTCTGAAAATGTAATCTTTAAGTAAATGTTTGACCTGGCATATTTTACGCCAAGCCCAGCTACTGTTAACTCCTGGTTCATACTCTTCCCAGTTGGAATTCTTGATGTAGATGGCATGCACCCATTTGACCCAAAGGTGGTCAGTCTTTTGAGCCACCCACCAAGCATATTTACCTATGGCCGCGAGATTCCAGGTATGAAAATCTCTTATCCCTAGGCCCCCCTGCTTCCTTGCTCTGCAAACTGTTTCCCAAGAAACCAGCATTGGGCTCTCCTTGCTATCATTACCATACCACGAGAAAGATCTGCAAATAGCCTCTAGTTTGCCAATGACAGTTTTGGGGAGGATAAAAATCCTAGACCAATAACTGTGCAAGGAACTGAGCACTGCTTTTATCAAGATCAGTCGTCCAGCATAAGAAAGCTTCCTTGACCCCAGACTCCTGATCCTTTCAACTATCTTATCCACCAGTATAAAGCATTTATATACTGAACTCTACCCAACTATTATAAATAATTCCAAGATCCAAATTCATATTAACTTGGGCACGGTATGGCCGATGAAACCCTTATCAATATAACTCGGTGGATTAACGTTTTAATCGATTCTACTTTTAGAACTCTTGGTCGATAAAATTACTCTAATAATTATCTTTAGCCCAAAACACATCCGACAAGGGCACGGTATGGCCGATGAAACCCTTATCAAAAACTTTTGTTGAGTTCAATCCAAATTTCGAATAAATGTGTCCATGATCCAAGTCCACATCAATTTAGGCACGGTATGGCCGATGAAACCCTCATCAATATGAACTCGGTGGATAGACATTTATCACCCACTTCCCCTACGTAACAAGGTTTGTACCCCGGTAGGGCCGAGTGCACTCCCTCGCGAAATAGGTTTTCATGGTTTCTACTATTTGGTAAGGCTATGTCTCAATTGATTGTTTTAGAGAGAGGTCATGTCAATTTATTATCTATCACGTTTTAAGTGAACTAAAGCGGTGAACTATGATAATTTTAATTGACACGGTCGATAAACTCGATGAAAGAAGATGCATGTTTTAGTTATGGCGATTTAGCGATGCATGCGACATATAAATAAAATGCAAACATAAAAATAAATCCTAGTATGGCCTTCCTAAAATAGAAAAACTATTTAACTATTACATATTCGGAAACCAACTCCATTGGTCCCTTGAACTTCGGTTGTGGCACGCATCTCGAGGTAACACCGTCTTTATGTATCGCCATTCTTGAAGAAATCCGTCTTTGGGAACTCCGAAGTAAATTAAATTACATAGCAAATTACATAATTTCCTATTATACATTTGTAACTAAAATAAAATAAATCTATTAAATTACAAAACGGTGATACGAGATCACAATAAATTACAACCGAATCGATATTCCCATACATTTCGGGAAATACCAATTAAAACTAAGGCCATACTAAGTAAAAATTACATAATTCAAAAATTACATAAATTAAATTATGACAATCATAAAGGAAATGCAGCAATATAATATGTATGAACATGCCCAATTTTATGCTAAATCGCCTTTAATTAGCCAATATCGTATATTACTCGGTTTTTACGGATTTGCGTGATTTCAACATTTTACAATCACAAAAAATTACATAAATTCATATTTATGCATAAGTTAATTACCCTAACCTCTTAGGACTCAAAATTTAGTCTTCACTAATTATTTGACCATAATTAACTCATATTTATAAAATTGTTCATTACTGGACCAAAAATTACAACAATAAGCTATAAACTTCAAATAAATCACAAAATTTCAAATAAATTCAAAATTTGAAATTTAAACTCATGAACATTCTGGAAAAATATCATGACACTCATAATGTTCAAAAACTTAGGTTAAAAATTTCGAATTTTATCCGGAAAAACAATGTTGCGGTTTATCGATTTTAACTAAAATAATCATAAAAACATGAGAAAAATTTATATTCACCAACTTTTCAATTTTAGATCTGAAAAAGATAATAAAATGCAACATATAATGTTTTTCCTTAGTCATAGAGTATGTTTTATTAATTTTTCACTAATAATGTCACTATTTATGCTATTTTTCTTCAAAAATCCATAAATCATGCAAAAAGACTTCACTATAGCCTATTATTTTACACATATCTTGTAAAATTGCATATGATAACATACTAAATTTCTATGACCAGATTCGAAATTTATCTCATATTAACCTATTTAACACTTAAATCCGAATTTAATAATGAAAAATCCATTTTTCGAGCATAAGAAGTCCAAAACTTATGAAAATTTACAGGTAATCTCAAAATAATATATGTGACAACATATCCAAAAATCACTGGAAAATTCGAAGTTTAGCTATTTTTAGTCCGAAAATGACATTTATACTCATAAAATCATATTTTAATGTCATTATTATGTAATATGAACAATAAAAATCCATAAAATAACCAAAATATCCTAAAAACATTTTAGGACCAGAAATTTAACAAGCATAAATTAATTTCGTGATATATCATAATAACACAAATTTTATAAGTTTTATATGTTAATCTTTATAACTCGGAAAAACTTTTAACCGATTTGCATGCAAACAACCATGGCTCTTGATACCGATTGAAGGAAAAGTAGATCTATATACTTAACATATTCATATATGTTCCATTTTAATTACTCATAAAATTAATGGTGATCTTATGCATGCAAACAATATAAAATATAGAGAAGAAATCTTTATCTCACCATATGATTTTCGGATATATGGGCACAAGTGAGTTCTCCTACTCACTTTTTCTTGAGCTCTCCAAATGGAAGAACAAGGATTCAAATATAGAATCCCTCCCAAAAGCATATACCCAAGGAAACTCATAATAACCAATATTATTTAGATCTAGTAATAATATTAGTTTTACTATAAAATTGACACAAAATAAATTGTATTTTTCTCTTGAAAAATTTCGGTCAAGAGGGAGTATTTTGTGTGTTTTATTTCTCTAGAAATCTCATAAGATGTAGAGAGCATATTAATTTTCTTACTCTAGAAAATTATTTTCTTGAATGAATGAATGGTTGGTAAGAAAAAGAACCTCTCCTTTTCTTTTCTTTTGGCCGAAAAAATGGCTTGGGTAGGTTGCCCAATATTTTTTATTTTTGCTCTTCACAAGAGACTAGGCATGCAAGCCTACAACCCAGGGTTATGATTGTGTCTCCATTAAAAATAAACAACACAATATAAACAATACACTCCCACCCTTATTTTCGGTTTTAAGCATAAAATGGAGAATCCATTTTATTTTGTCATTTGTCAAATTTGTCACATGTAACATGTTACATGACATGTCACAATGTAATGTATTTTTAACATATTAAAAATCAACATACTCATAAAATATGTCATTTACAAAATCGACTAGTAATTCGTAATTACTCGTACCAAAAATGTTTCCAAATTATAAACTACAACATTCTGTATTTATAATAATTTATTCATTCCATTTCAATTGTTTCTGTAAACAATAATTTCATCTAAGTAATAAAACAATGGGAAAATGCACGCGGTGCCCTTCAACTTTGATGTTTTGCCCGAAATACCCAATTTTTTGATCTAGAGAACATTAAGAGACTATAACTCGTGTTTACGAACTCAGAAAGTGACGATTTTTTTTTTCATATTGATTATCATTTCAAGAACTACGACTTGAAAAAAAAAATTGTCGAGTTTGGAATTCGTGAGCGAGAGATATGGTCACTTTAAGTTTGTTCATTAAAAAAAACTTTGACGTACAAAAACTCCTAGCCACGGGATCCAAATACGATAATTTTTTTTTTCAAATCGTAATTCTTGAAAAGATAATCGATTTGAAAAAAAAAATTATCATTTTCTGAATTCGTAGACACGAATTATAGCCTCTCAAAGATTTCCGGAACATAAAATTGGGTATTTCGGGCAAAAATCGAAACTTCAAGGGCACCACGTGCATTTTCCCTAAAACAATTCGATTACTTAGACCGTGTCTCATTTAATCATATTTACAATAAGATACGTAAATTATACTCACAAAGTCATCCGTCAATTTTAAGCAATTTAATTAACTCGTATCGGTATACGATTAATTAAATAATCAATTAAGAGTATTTCCCTATAGGTATGACCTAAGGGGATCAACTGATCACCACCGTCGCACGACAGTAATATCAAACTCTAGTCAGCCAATCATTACTGATATGTGTGGACCAGTTGACTGTAAAATATTACATCCCACATGTATTCTTAAAATGAGATTTAATAATGATATTTAAATCGTGTGATCGCACTATTGTTGAGGACACATTTCCCAACAAAGACTAAATTTTGAGTCCTAAGAGGTTAAGGTAATTAACTTATGCATAAATATGAATTTATGTAATTTTTGTGATTATAAAATGTTGAAATCACGCAAATCCGTAAAAACCGAGTAATATACGATATTGGCTAATTAAAGGCGATTTAGCATAAAATTGGGCATGTTCATACATATTATTATGCTGCATTTTCTTTATGATTGTCATAATTTTAATTTATGTAATTTTTGAATTATGTAATTTTTACTTAGTATGGCCTTAGTTTTTAATTGGTATTTCCCGAAATGTATGGGAATATCGATTCGGTTGTAATTTTATTGTGATCTCGTATCACCGTTTTGTAATTTAATAGATTTATTTTATTTTAGTTACAAATGTATAATAGGAAATTATGTAATTTATTATGTAATTTTATTCATTTCGGAGTTCCCAAAGACGGATTTCTTCAAGATGGCGATACATAAAGACGGTGTTACCTCGAGATGCATGCCACAACCGAAGTTCAAGGGACCAATGGAGTTGGTTTCCGAATATATAATAGTTAAATAGTTTTTCTATTTTAGGAAGGCCATACTAGGATTTATTTTTATGTTTTGCATTTTATTTATATGTCACATGCATCGCTAAATCGCCATAACTATAACATGCATCATCATATAATCGAGTTCATCGACCGTGTCAATTACAATTATCGTAGTTCACCGCTTTAGTTCACTTAAAACGTGATAGAAAATAAATTGACATGACCTCTCGCTAAAACAATTAATTGAGACATAGCCTTACCAAATAGTAGAAACCATGAAAACCTATTTCGCGAGGGAGTGCACTCGACCATCCCGGGGTACAAACCTTGTTACGTAGGGGAAGTGGGTGATGAATGTATATCCACCGAATTCGTGTTGATGAGGGTTTCATCGGCCATCCCGTGCCCAAATTAATGTGAATTTGGATCATGGACACATTTATTCGAAATTTGGATTGACCTCAACGGAAGTATTCGTGACCGTAGTCGCATGTGTTCCGGGCTATAGATAAACATTAAAGTAATTTTATCGACCAAGAGTTCTAAAAGTAGAATCGATTAAACGTTAATCCACCGAGTTATATTAATAAGGGTTCCATCGGCTATCCCGTGCCTAAGTTGATATGAATTTGGGTCTTGGAATCATTTATCTAGTTGGGTAGAGGTCACTAGAAAAATGCATAAAACTTGTTTAAATTAAAATTTTTACGAGTATTATTATTAAAACGACATTTGTTTTACTCCTTCTATTTTGTTTTGTAGACCACTTCTTTTTCTCATAACAAATGGCAACACCAACCCCTAATGCCACGCCTCTCGCTAATTCATCATGGCTCCGATCCTTCATGGATCGATGTAAACTTGAAAAGAATGGGTCAAATTTCTCCGATTGGGATGCCCAACTCAAATTAGCTGCCCAAGGTGACGACAAGCTTCGTTACCTTACCGAGGCCTCTCCACCCGAACCTACTACTAGGTCGACCGCCGCCACTATGGAAGCATATGAGGCTTACCAAAAGCAGTCCACCGCAATGAAAAATGTCTTAATATTTGCGATGGAGGCGGATCTCCAAAGGAGAGCCTTTAAAATGGGCAACGCTAATGAGATTTACTCCAAGCTTGTGACAATGTTTTCACAAACTCCGCGGATCGTCCAATATGAGGCGGCCGCGACATTCTTTGATCTCGACTTCAAAGAGGGCCAAAAGGTTAGCCCTCATGTGCTCAAACTTATGGAGCTTGTCGAGACCTTGAAAATTCAAAAGGTTGAAATCCCCAAAGAACTCATTGTAGATAGGATTCTACACTCCTTGTCCAAAGTCAAAGCGTATGTTCAATTCCGGGTGAATTTTAACATGCAAGACAAGGATGTGTCTCTTGAAGAATTGCACAAGTTACTTGTGCAAGCCGAGAGGGACATGGGGTTAAATGTGAACCCTCCAAAGGATTGGTGACGCACACTTGTCGAGGACAAGAGAATTGGTGACGCACACTTGTCGAGGACAAGTGGGAGATTGTTGGAATATGTGTCCTCCGACAATAATGCGATCACGACTGTTGATCATGATGATCACATGTTTAAGTCTCATTATAAAGAATACAATTGGGAAGTAATATTTACCGTCAACTGATCAACATATATCGGTAATGATTGGCTGACTAGAGTTTGACATTACTGTCGTGCGACGGTGGTGATCAGTTGATCCCCTAGGTCATACCTATAGGGCAACACTCTTAATTGATTAATTAATTGATCGTATAACGTTGCGGGTCAATTAATTTATTTAAAATTGACGGACGATTTTGGAAGTAATATTTACGTATTTCATTATAATATGATTAAAAGGAGACACGGTCTGAGTAATCGAATTGTATCATTACTCAGATGAAATTATTGTTTAAAGAAACAATTAAATTTGAATGAATTATTATAAATACAAATTATTGTGATTTATAATTGGTAAAATATTTTGGTACAAGTAATTATGAATTACTAAAGTCGATTTTTGTATATGACGTATTTTTATTAATACGTTGATTTTTAATATGTTAGAAATACATAACAATTTTATGTTACATATGACATGTGACATATTGACAAATTTGACAAAAATAAAATGGGTTCCATTTTATGAAAGTGCCGAAATTAGGAGGAGGATTAGGCTAATATTGTGTTTATTATATGAGTGGTAAATACAATGATTACCTACTAAACTAGCCATGCAACCCTAATGCTCATTGTGAAGACAAACAAATGCATGCATTGGCTCCCTCCTCTCCCTCTTCCACCCGGTTTTACATAAAGAAAAGGAAAGGGTTTTTGCCTTATATTATGATATTCAATACATAACATTTTATGGTATTGGATTATCATTCTTTCATTATCTAAAATTTGAGTTTTAGAGAGATAAAAAGGCTTCCTTCTTCCTCCTCCCATAAACCGAAAATATTAAGTGTCCTATAATATTTTTGGGTCAATTTTTCTACAAGATTAATATTGTACTAGTATTTATAATATTAATTTTAATTAAGAGTGTGCTTTGGGTATAAATCCTTGGGAGAGATCCTATACTTGGATCTTAGTTCTTCCACTAAGGAAAGCACAAGAACAAGAGAGAAAGGAGATCTCTCTTGTGCCCATATAAACCAATATTCCAATGTAAGATGAAGATTCTTTCTTTATATTGTTCATTTGTTTGCATGCATAAGATCATTTAATTAATTTTATGACAAATTAAAATAAAACATATATGAATATGTCAAGTATATAGATCTACTTTTCCTTCATTATTTACTTTGCTTTATTTTTATTCATCTTGGTGATTAGTTTAGCTTATCTCCTACCTCAACCCAAATTGTGACACCCTTAGACATAACTACTTGCAATTGAGAATCCTACATCAATACCCGTCCCTTGGGATCCGAACTTTACTTACCTTTTTACTAAGAGTAGTTTGTGAAGTTATAAATATTGTTTTGGTTGGTAGCTTTTTACGACGAGTTTTAAACCGAACCAAAAATGGCGCCGTTGCCGGGGACGGTGTTAAATTGATTTGATTTTCGTTAATTGTTTTTAGTTGTGTCTTTCTTTACCTTGAGGGAGAGCACTTCCTTAAGGTACTTCTCACCTTTTTCTCTTAGTGTACTTTGCAAGATGGATATTATAGATTGTTGTGTAGAGGACCACATGAGTACTACTCTCATCAAAGACCCTTTGCAAGCATTGGAAGCCTTAGAAGCAAGTGAGGCCGAAGATAAGCATTGGGAATTAGAAGTAGACCTCCTTGAAGCCGCTCTAGCCAACAAAGAGCTCACCTATGAGCAATCCACATTGATAAATTACATTCTCGAGGAAGCATCACAATCCACTAAAGAAGAACAAGCAACCGAAGATCATACCATACAAGCTGAAGAGCTAGATGAATATGTCATGGAATTTGAATATGATGGGTATGATGAGCTTGAGGAACAAGTCGAATATGCCATGAGAATGGAATGTATAATGGAGATGGAGTATGTCCTTAATGAACCTTTAATGGTAGAAAGTAAGGTACCTACAACTCTAAAACCCCTTCCCCCAAATTTGAAGTATGCTTACCTTAATGAATCTAAAACCAAACCCGTGATCGTTAATAAAAAACTTGATGAGAATCAATTGGAAAGTTTGCTTGATGTGTTAAAAGAACATGAAAAGGCTATAGGTTATAGTCTAGATGACCTTAAGAGGATAAACCCCAATTTTTGCATGCATAGAATTCATCTAGAAGAGAACCATAGGCCTACCATCCAAGCCCAAAGGAGACTAAACCCCCATATGCAAGAAGTTGTAAAAGCGGAGGTTATGAAAGTACTTGATGCGGGAATCATTTATCCTATATCGGATTCCTTGTGGGTTAGCCCCGTTCAAGTGGTACCTAAGAAAGGAGGTACCACGGTGGTGACAAATGATAAGAACGAGCTAATACCCACAAGGAAGATCACCGGTTGGCGTATGTGTATTGACTATCGTAAATTGAATTCCTCAACAAAAAAGGATCATTTCCCCCTACCATTCATTGACCAAATGCTTGAGAGGTTAGCCTCTAACAAATTCTTTTGCTACCTTGATGGGTATTCGGGATTCTTCCAAATCCCGATAAACCCAGATGACCAACACAAGACCACTTTCACATGTCCCTACGGTACTTTTGCTTATAGGAGAATGCCCTTCGGGCTATGTAATGCTCCCGCTACTTTCCAAAGATGCACGATGAGTGTCTTCTCCGATTATCTAGAGACCATAATGGAAGTTTTTATGGATGATTTTTGCATTTACGGAAAAGACTTTGACTCTTGCTTGCATAACCTTTCTCTTGTATTGCAAAAATGTGAAGATGTTAGCCTTGTTTTGAATTGGGAAAAGTGTCACTTTATGGTCAATGAAGGTATTGTTTTGGGTCATTTAATCTCGGAAAAGGGTATCGAAATTGATAAATCTAAAGTTGAGGTGATAGAGAAACTCCCACCTCCCGTGAATGTTAGAGGGGTGAGGAGCTTTCTCAGTCACGCGGGTTTCTATCGCCGTTTTATAAAAGATTACTCAAAAATCGCAAAACCTCTCACTCAACTTTTGCTTAAAGATGCCCAATTCCAATTCACTAATGAGTGTGTTGAAGCCTTTAATAGAATCAAAGAAGCATTGATCTCGGCATCAATCATCCAACCATCCAATTGGGAACTACCATTTGAGATCATGTGCGATGCAAGTAACAATGCTGTTGGAGCGGTTCTTGGCCAACGGGTAGGAAAGGCCTTGCATGCTATCTATTACATAAGCAAGACTCTTGATGCCACCCAAGTGAACTATGATACCACCGAGAAGGAACTCCTTGCCATCGTCTATGCACTAGACAAGTTCCGTTCCTATTTGCTTGGATCAAAAGTGATTATTTTCCCGGATCATCGTGCTCTTAGACATCTCTTGATAAAGAAAGAAGCGAAACCAAGATTGTTGAGATGGATTTTGATACTCCAAGAATTTGATTTGGAGATAAGAGATAAGAAAGGAGCCGAGAATGTGGTAGCGGATCACTTGTCAAGAGTTCGATTCCACAATGATGAGGGAGGGAACCGATCAATGACTCTTTCCCCGATGATATCTTTATGGCCATCCACTAATAACTTGAGAGGCACACCACACCATGGTTTGCCGACTATGCTAATTACATTGTTGGAGGAGTTCTTCCTCCAAACTTGAACTACAATCAAAGAAAGAGATTCTTGTTTGAAGTGAAGAGATACTTTTGGAATGATCCCAATCTTTACAAGGAATGTAGTGATGGACTTTACCGAAGATGCATACCCCAATGGGAAGTTCAAGGTGTTTTAGAAGGATTCCATTCATCATCTTATGGAGGACACCATGGAGCACGAAGAACAATTTCCAAAGTACTTCAATCGGGTTTCTTTTGGCCTACCATGTTTGAAGATGCTAGAGAATTTAACCTCCATTTTGATCCTTGCCAAAGAACCGGAAATATTTGTTGGTGAAATGAGATGCCACAACGAGGAATATTGGAGGTAGAAATTTTCGATGTATGGGGAATCGACTACCAAGGACCATTTGTATCATCTCAAGGAAACAAATACATTCTTGTAGCCGTTGATTATGTATCAAAGTGGGTAAAAGCAATTGCTACTCCAACCGATGACGCCAAGACAGTTACTAAACTTCTCAAGAAAGTAATCTTCCCAAGATTCGGAGTCCCTAGAGCGCTCATTAGTGATGGAGGGACACATTTCCATGAAAATAAGCTCACATATCTTTTGACAAAATATGGTGTTCAACATAGAACCGGCCTGGGATACCATCCTCAAACAAGCGATCAAGTTGAAGTTTCAAATAGAGAGATCAAGCAAATTCTTGAGAAGGTCGTCAACAAGACTCGTAAGGATTGGAGTATGAAGCTTGATGACACTCCTTGGGCTTATAGGACAGCCTATAAGACTCCCATAGGAGCCTCCCCTTACAAGCTAGTCTATGGAAAAGCATGCCATTTGCCAATTGAGCTAGAATACAAAGCCTTTTGGGCAGTCAAAGCTCTCAACCTTGATCTCAAGCTAAGTGGCCAAAAGAGGATAATGCAAATCCAAGAGTTGGAGGAATTCTGACTACAATCCTACGAAAATGCAAAGATCTACAAGGAGAGGACAAAATTGCTTCATGATAAGAGAATCAAGCAAAAGGCCTTGAACAAGGGAGACAAAGTCCTTCTATTTAACTCCCGATATCGACTCTTTCCCGGGAAGTTAAACTCAAGATAGATGGGGCCCTATGTAATCACCTAAGTGGGAAAATATGGAGATTTTGAGATAAAATCGGAAGATGGAAACAAGTTCAAAGTCAACGGCCAAAGGTTGAAACCATATTATGAAGGGGCATTCATCGGAGAAGTAGAGGTCATCTGCCTCGAGCCTCTCCCACCATGAAAGGACCATCAAAGAGAGAGTTTGGTGGAGTCCTCTCCAAACCACCATTTGTAAATATACTAACTCTTCTCACTTGTATTTTTAACTTTATTGCATTTACATAAAAGCATGATTTTTGACATGAGAGTCGGTAAGGGAGTGTTACTAACTCTTTTGATGAATGAAGGATTTAGCAATTCGAGTGTGGGGAAGCACTCTTATCAAACAAGGAGGACGGAGAACAAAAAGAAGGAAACCCTATAGGCACACCTGAGCCCGTGGGAACTACAGACGATCCGGGCGTCCCAGGGAGTAACCCGAGCATCCTGGCTGCAGGACGAGGGTCTTGGGGGTGCTAAAATTGAAGAATTGGGCCTGTTGCAAAATCTGAGCGGATTATATCGAAGACGCCCGTCCCAGTCCTGAAGCCGCTCGTCTTAGCAAGGATCTGCGCGTCCTGGCTGCTTCAAAAATTTAAGGTTCACACTGACTATGAATCCGAGCGTCCTCTGGAGGATCCGAGCGTCCCCAGAGAAAAGATCCGCTCATCTCCAGCAGAATTCGCGCGTCCCAGCACAGGTTGAAAATTCAAGAGCTTGCTGATTGAGGATCCGAGCGTCCCCTGTAACACCCCCACACTCCAAGTGCCTTACTAGGACCACCCAGGTATAAGGATGCTACCATCTCGGTTACCCGAGGCAATGATAATCAAATAAACAATAATGAAACAACGTTTAAATAGAAATACTTTAGTGAAAGGTTACAATCCAAAAACCAAACCAAAATACGAATACATGTCTCAAACCAACTGTCTAATCAGCTAACTGAAATGTTTATGAAAACTACTAAGCTACAGCGGAAGACTTCTATCATCAAACCGTGGCACATCCCAGCTATCCCAGTACTCAACTCATACCTGCTCAATATCTGCTCACCATCCCCGAATGGATCACCGCAGGTTTTAAAACAATAAACCGGGGTCAGTACTATTCACACAATTTATATAACCAACAATACAGTAATCAAGACAGCTCAAACAGTCACACACAATCACCCACTCCAATCAATCTCCATCACCGACTGTCCACTGGACCAGCCCTACCAGTGGGGGACCGCAGCCGTACCCACCAAATTCCCGCTCATCATACCGAGTGATAACCCTGTCCCATTAATGTGCACATCCCCTTCCGTGGCGGGTTCCACGAAGGGCGAAACTAGGGCGTGAAGCCACTCCTGCAAGTGACTCCACTCAGCCGAGAACGCATCTCGAGAACCAGAGACAAACAATCACAATCACAATATAACATCAACAACCGTCTGAATCAATCAACAATCACTAACTACAACACAATCACCACACATTATGTAATTAATACTGAGTAGGGAAACCCTACCTGGAAAGCACAATAATCAGACGATCTTACAGCTGATATCAAAACGCTTCCTCTACGAATCCTCCTCCTAATATACAAACATATAATCACTACCAAGCATAAAGTACCACAAAACCCCCAATTCCCAACATTAGGGTTTAACCAACTTTAAAGAAATACTATAAAAACGGTATATAGATCTTACCCTCGACGCAAGGATCACAACGGTATGAAGAAAGGTGAAATCCGACCTTCCAAGCTCCGGGATTTGCCAACAATGCGATTAAAGCGAATGACGTAGTTTGATTTCTCTTCTCACAGTGATTAGGTTTTAAAAAGTGTTTTAATAACAATGACGGAAGTATTATATACTCTAATCGCATTATTAACAAAACCCGAGAAATTATCCCCCGTAAACCGGCTACTCGATCGAGTAGCTAAGGTACTCGATCGAGTGCCCCCCTTACTCGATCGAGTATCCACGTTACTCGATCGAATACCCAACAGGTCAGAAACTATTTTAAACTGCAACTCACCCTTACTCGACAGAGTAAGGCCTACTCGATAGAGTACCCAGAGACTCATAAATACGTAGTATTACAGTCTTCCCTCCTTAACAAGAACTTCGTCCCCGAAGTTCAAACCACAACAACACAAAGACTCACACCACGACACTCCCGACTCAACAACCAAAACAAACTCAACATAAAACATGTTATTAACCCGAACTCAACCCGACTCAACAACAACAACTATACCGACACAACATAAAAAGGGTATAAAAACTCTTAAAAACTCTTAAAAACTCTTTGCGATCATCTCCTACCCCTCTAAAAGAAACAAGGTTACGTCCCCGTAACCATACATACCTGATCAAAAAGGAAAGGGTAACGCTCTCTCATGGCATCCTCTGCCTCCCATATAGCTTCTTCAGTCTCGTGGTTAGACCAAAGAATCTTAAGCAAAACTGTCTCACCACTCCTAGTCTTCCTAACCTTCCAGTCAAGAATCTGCTTAGGTACCTGAAGATATGATAAGGACTCATCTAGCTCTAAGCTATCTGCCTCTAACACATGTGACGGGTCACTCACATACTTCCACAGCTGCGATACATGAAACACATTATGCACTCTCTCTAATGCAGCCGGTAAAGCCAGACGATATGCAACCTCCCCAACTCGCTCTAAGATCTCATAAGGCCCGATGAACTTCTGACTCAGCTTGCCTTTCTTACCAAATCTCATAACCCCACGCATAGAAGACACTTTCAGAAGAACCTTATCCCCAACCTGAAACTCTATATCCCGGCGATGTAGATCTGCATAACTCTTTTGCCTATCCTGAGCTGCTCTCATCCGTTCCCTGATCATCATAATCTGTTCAACCATCTCTGGTCCTAGAACCACTGCCTCAGCACTGTCGTCCCAACATATCGAACTCCTACATCTCCTCCCATATAAAGCCTCAAACGGTGCCATGCCAATACTAGTGTGGTAGCTGTTGTTGTAAGAAAACTCTATCAAATCCAACCTCTATTCCCAGCTACCACCAAAGTCCATCACACAAGCTCGTAACATATCCTCAAGAGTTTAGATTGTTCTCTCGGTCCCGACCGTCACGTCGCGGGATGAAAAGCTGTACTCATCTTCAAAGTTGTTCCCAAAGATTCCTGCAACTCTTTCCAAAACCTTGAGATAATTCTCGCATCTCTGTCAGACACTATGTCCTTAGGGACTCCATGTAACTTAAGCACATTCTTCCGATAGGCCATAGCTAATTGTGCTTTAGTCCATGTATCTTTCATTGGCACAAAGTGAGCTGACTTGGTCAGTCGATCCACTATCACCCATATCATGTTGTTACCCTGTTGACTCTTTGGCAAACCCATGATAAAATCCATAGAAATGGATTCCCACTTCCACTCAGGTACCTCTAAAGACTGAATCTTACCTTGTGGTCGTCGCTGTTCCCCTTTAACTCTCTGGCATGTCAAACAACGGGCCACAAACTCAGTTGTTTCTTTCTTCATCCCAGGCCACCAAAACGTGTTCTTCAAATCCTTGTATAGCTTGTCACCACCTGGATGTACTGAATACGGTGTACAATGTGCCTCTGTCATGATTGTCTTTTTCAGCTTCTCATCATTAGGGATACACCACCTACCATCGAACCTCAAACTACCATCTGTATGAATAGAGAATCGAGACACTGTCCCTTTCTCTACTCCAGCTCTCCAGTCAACCATCTTAGGATCCAAAGCCTGTTTACCTCGAATATCATCATAAAGATCAGGCTGCCGCACCACAAATCTCCCATGGCATCCCCTCTCTGCATCATATGTATCCCAAACTTCCCCACCTCATCTCTCAACCTCATCAAAGATAGAGCTGTACACAAGGAATGTACACTCTTCCTACTCAAAGCATCTGCAACAACATTGGCTTTCCCTTCATGGTAGATGATATCCAGGTCATAATCGCCAATCAGCTCCATCCACCTCCTCTGTCTCATGTTCAACTCCTTTTGAGTGAAGATGTACTTGAGACTCTTGTGATCCGAAAATACCTTAAAGGTTGCCCCATAAAGGTAATGTCTCCATATCTTGAGAGCAAACACCACTGCACCCAACTCTAGGTCATGTGTAGGTTAATTCTCCTCATACGGCTTCAATTGCCTAGAAGCATAGGCAATCACCTTACCGTTCTGCATCAACACACATCCCAACCCATTCTTTGAGGCATCTGTATAAACCTCAAAGTTCTCGATCCCTTCAAGCAATGCTAAGATAGGAGCTGTGGTCAAACGCTCCTTTAATGTTTGGAACGCCTTCTCATAACTCTCATCCCAACGAAACCTGTTCTCTTTCCTCATCAAAGCTGTCATAGGTCTAGCTATCTTGGAGAAATCTTTCACGAACCGTCTGTAGTATCCAGCTAAACCCAAGAAACTCCTAATCTCAGCAACATTCTTTGGTGCTTCCCACTTTGTCACTGCCTCAATCTTCGCCGGATCCACATCTACTCCCTCCTTAGAGATCACATGCCCCAGAAAAGCAACTTTCTCTAACCAGAACTCGCACTTGGACAGCTTAGCATACAACTCATGCTCCGTCAAAGTCTACAACACAATCCTCAGATGCTCCTCATGCTCCTCCTTAGTCTTAGAGTAGACTAAGATGTCATCGATAAACACCACCACAAACTTGTCCAAAAACTGTCTGAAGATTCTGTTCATCAAGTCCATAAACACAGTCAGTGCATTAGATAACCCAAACGGCATCACCACATACTCATAATGGCCATACCTCGACGTGAAAGCTGTCTTTGGTATGTCTACCTTTCTAATCTTCACCTGATGGTATCCCGACCTCAAATAAATCTTAGAAAAGACTGATGCACCACTCAACTGATCAAACAGGTCATCTATCCTTGGCAAAGGATACTTGTTCTTCACCGTCACTCGGTTTAGCTCCCTGTAATCTATGCACAACCTCAAACTCCCATCTTTCTTCTTCATGAAAAGAACTGGTGCTCCCCACGGCGATACACTAGGTCTAATGTATCCCTTCTCTATCAGATCATCTAACTGTTTCTGAGCTCCTCCATCTCTTTAGGACCCATCCGGTACGGTGCTTTAGAGATTGACCTCGTCCCCGGTTTCAACTCAACGGTGAAATCTATCTCCCTCTTCGGTGGCAACCCCGGAATCTCCTCTGGAAAAACATCTGCAAACTCTCCCACCACTGGTATCTGATCAACTGTCGGACTCTCTATCCGGTCATCTCTCACATGGCACAAGATCAAAGGACATCCCTTCCTCAAATAAGCCTTCAAGGTGACAGCTGCAATCAACTTAACTTTGGGTTTGACTAGAAACCCACGATAAGACACACTAACACCCTTAGGCCCTCTCAAAGACACTTTCTTTTGATGACAGTCTATCTTAGCTTTATACTTTCCTAACCAGTCCATCGCGACTATCATCTTAAAACCGTCAAAAGGAAACTCTAGCAAGTCTACAGGTAGATCAACTTGCCCAACTATCATAGGTACATCTCTAAACAACCTCCCACATGATACAGACTCACCCCAAGGTATAAAAACTTTCTCGCTTACAGACTCATATACCCTCAAACCCAACCGTTTGACATGACTCGAAGATACAAACGATTGAGACGCCCCCGAATCAAACAAAACAAAGGTATGAACACCGTTAACAAGAAAAGTACCAGTGATAACATGTGCATCCTCCTCAGCTGCCTTCTTGTCCATCATGAACAGCTTTCCACTGGTCTTCTGTCCACCTCCCTGGACGATCTTGGTGATGTGGTCGGCTTAGCACCCGACCCACGATTGTTGTTGTTGTTCGTAGGCTGGTTTCGATAAGAAGTACCGCCATTGCGGTTACCTCCACCCGATAGCTACGACTTCCCCGGTTAAACCATGACCCACAGTCATTGCTCGCATAACTCGTGCGGGTCCACGAGAATAGCTCCCCGAGCCGATCCCTGAAAAGCTCCCGGTGCACTCGTGCACTCATGTCTCTTGTGGCCTACACCGCCACAGCCATAGCAGGTCATCCCCCAACTACCACTACCACTCACACGGCCACGCCCAAAGGAAGCCCCAACAATGAATCCTGACCCCGAAGAAAACCCTCTAGCTTGAGTGTGGTTGCCTTTCTTATGACTAGATTGGCCACCACCCTCACTCTCAGCCTTTCTTTTCTCACTCACTCTCTCCTGAGCCATCTCCACCAACCTCTTAGCTCTCCCAGCCCTCTCATAAGCTTCCTTAACATCGATAAGGACTCCCACGGGTAACTTATCCATAATCTTGGGTGTCAACCCTCTCTCAAACCTCAGCACCAGATTCTCCCCACTCAAACCCATATCCTCAGCATATCTAGACTTCTCATTAAACTGCTTGTAGTACTCAGCAACTGACATATCAGATGTCATCTTAAACCCATCAAACTCCTCCCTCAGCTTACTCCTCACATGCTCCGGTAC
Organism: Silene latifolia; assembly: GCF_048544455.1. NCBI lineage: Eukaryota > Viridiplantae > Streptophyta > Magnoliopsida > Caryophyllales > Caryophyllaceae > Silene > Silene latifolia. The sequence continues at coordinate 95,760,620 of NC_133537.1, read as the reverse complement.
AAACTCTTTCCTAATAGCCCTCCGAAACTCTTCCCAAGGTATAGCAGGTAAGCCCTGGTTCACATACATCTCCCTAGCACTCACCTTCACCGTATCCCACCAATTGCCAGCTGCTTCCCTCAGGTAGAACGCAGCTTGTTCTACTCTCATCTCATTTGGACAGTGAACCAGGTCTAGTATGTTCTCCATCTCACGATGCCAGTTGTCAAGAAGGTTTGGTTCCCCGGTTCCCGTGTACTCTTTTGGGTTAAACCTCGCTATATAGAGACTGATATTAGAGTGATCAACCTCCTTATCCTTATCCTTATTCACTTTCTTTAAAGTCTCAGTGAGAGCATCTTGGTGCTCCAACATCTTAACAACATCATCTATGTTCATGGTCTCAGCTCTCGCATAGTAAGCGTTTCTCTTGGGCGGCATCTTGAAACTATATAAGAAAGGGTAGATATAAACATACGCACTAAAACCTCAAAACACGAAAGCGGACTGCCCAGAACACACTCGATCGAGTGCCTAAACCTACTCGATCGAGTAAGAGGCTACTCGATCGAGTGCCCACCATACTCGATCGAGTGCCTCGACATCAGACCCCAAACAGACCTTCTGATCTCTAACATACTCGACCAAGTAGCCAGGCTACTCGATCGAGTGACCCCCTACTCGATCGAGTGCCCTAGGTACTCGATCGAGTGCCTAAAAACACGATTCTGGTTGCAAAATCGTCAAATACCCACTCGATCGAGTCAGACCCACTCGATCGAGTTATGCTAACTCGAAAATGCTACCCGCGTGCTATATCATATCCCAACATATAAAACAACTTTATAAACACAACATTATATCATAGTTAAGCATACTATGCCACTCAACTCTTCATATGATTAACGAAACAACTATATCATGTTATCAAACGCCACATAGTAAACATCCAACATGCTTCTTATTTCAACACAGTTCTATATGTCTCATCAATCTTTCATTCATATTCTCAACCTTCTACTCCAAACATCCAACAATTACAACATACTTCATCACATCCACACACAAGAGAACAAACAACACATACGACTTGACATACACCCCCCATGTGTCCGGTTCAAAATTGTAGGGCGAGTTCGTGACTTTAGGACGTCTCCCTAGCCTTTGCATTAGCTCCTACAACCTTTACCCCGGGTTCATTTTAATTGACTCCCTATATTCATTAGATTCATTGGTTACAGGTTTCAGGATCGTCGCTCTGATACCATTTTGTAACACCCCCATACTCCAAGTGCCTTACCAGGACCACCCAGGTATAAGGATGCTACCGTCTCGGTTACCCGAGGCAATGATAATCAAATAAACAATAATGAAACAACGTTTAAATAGAAATACTTTAGTAAAAGGTTACAATCCAAAAACCAAACCAAAATACGAAGACATGTCTCAAACCAACTGTTTAATCAGCTAACTGAAATGTTTATGAAAACTACTAAGCTACGAAATGGAAGACATCTATCATCGACCGTGGCACATCCCGGCTATCCCAAAGACTCGACTCATACTTCTCAATATCCGCTCACCATCCCCGAATGGATCACCGCAGGTTTTAAAACAATAAACCGGGGTCAGTACTATTCACACAATTTATATAACCAACAATACAGTAATCAAGACAGCTCAAACAGTCACACACAATCACCCACTCCAATCAATCTCCATCACCGACTGTCCACTACACCAGCCCTGCCAGTGGGGGACCGCAGCCGTACCCACCAAATCCCCGCTCATCATACCGAGCGATAACCCTGTCCCATTAATGTGCACATCCCCTTCCGTGGCGGGTTCCACGAAGGGCGAAACTAGGGCGTGAAGCCACTCCCGCAAGTGACTCCACTCGGTAGAGAACGCATCTCGAGAACCGTAGACAAACAATCACAATCACAATATAACATCAACAACCATCTGAATCAATCAACAATCACTAACTACAAGACAATCACCACATATTATGTAATTAATACGAGTAGGAAACCCTACCGGAAAGCACAACAATCGAGACGATCTCACACAAATATATCAAAACGCTTCCTCTACGAATCCTCCTCCTAATATACAAACATATAATCACTACCAAGCATAAAGTACCACAAAACCCCCAATTCCCAACATTAGGGTTTAACCAACTTTAAAGAAATACTATAAAAACGGTATATAGGTCTTACCCTCGACGCAAGGATCACAACGGTATAAAGAAAGGTGAAATCCGACCTTCCAAGCTCCGGGATTTGCCAACAATGCGATTAAAGCGAATGACGTAGTTTGACTTCTCTTCTCACAGTGATTAGGTTTTAAAAAGTGTTTTAAGAACAATGACGGAAGTATTATATACTCTAATCGCATTATTAACAAAACCCGAGAAATTATCCCCCGTAAACCGGCTACTCGATCGAGTAGCTAAGGTACTCGATCAAGTGCCCCCCTTACTCGATCGAGTATCCACGTTACTCGATCGAGTACCCTACAGGTCAGAAACTATTTTAAATTGCAACTCACCCTTACTCGATAGAGTACCCAGAGACTCATAAATACGTAGTATTACATCCCCAGTCCAAGACGCTCGTCAACTGCTGCTATTTGGCTATAAGACGGGATTCAAATCCTTCTTCCCCAATTCATTTCTATATTATACAAACACAAACACACACCCTTTCTCCCTCAAAACCCTCAATCCCCTCATCAACAAAACACAAATTCCTCAACCAAATTCACCCAAATCAAAACAAAACTTTCTCAAATCAAAATTAAACTACTCCTTTATTAACAAGAAGCCATCCAAACACCAAATTCCTCACAAATTGAATCGATTTTCTAGGGTTTGAAGACAATTTCGAAAATCCTAAATCGATTGGGAATTGATTGAAGCTTGAGGAAACAAGGAGCATACAAGCACAATATTGGTTTGTTGATACAATTTTGACACGAGAACAACATGGCAAGAACAAAAGGTGGAAACAAGGCACCCACAATTTCAAATATTTCCAAAAGGCAACAAGCTCTTCTAGCTTCAAAGGCTATGGTAGTGCATCAACCAAGGGTGGAGATTCAAGACGTTGCTACTCCTATGGTGGAAGCTACACCTACTCCGGTCATTGAACAATTTCAAGATTATCCGGAGGTAACTTTCATAAACGATTCTCATAGGAAAGCATTTGTATCCCTTACTAGAAAAACTATTTTGCCTACCAAATTCATATGTCAAGATGCCTTAGACAAGTTGGGTGTGCTTGAGAGGACTAAAAATTTTTTCGAGTCTATGAAGTTGAAAACCCTCCTTAAAATGCAAGAATTAACCTACCCTTTATTGACCATCGAGTTCAAAAGCTCCTTGAAGGTGACTAAGGTAGAGGGTCGGAAAAATGTTGAATTCCGCCTTGAGAACAAGGATAGGCGAATGTCTATGAAAGAATTTGGCAAAGTGTTTGGTCTTGAAGAACATTATCATTATGAGAAAAAGCCTTCACAATATGATGCCGCACCCCTTTAAAAAGCGATCACCGGGCGAAAATTTGAGTCTTTCCATGAGTGCCATGTTCTATATATCCACCATTCGGGTATAAGAGTATGGCATAAGTTTGTGGGCAACACTTTAATTTTAAGAAAAGGCACCAATCACTTTACCGAGCTCGACTTTGTCTACCTTGAATCCACCATGAATATCAACAAAAAGTTTACCAAGGAATACAACATACTTCAACCCTTACTTGATCGGTGGCTTACAATTGACCATGGTAAAGATGGAGTGGCTTTTATTGTGAATGGAGGATTAGTAACATGGTTACCCAAACACTTTAACCCGGATTTCAACAAAGACAAGATATACAAACCGGTTAAACGAGGCAACCTTCTTGATTTGGTCACTATGATCAACAAGTTCCAATGGGTCAAGAATGATAATCTTGACAACAAGTATAAGTGGCTCACCAAAGAAGCTAAGTCCTTCATCTTGCCTAACAAGATATGCCGCATCAATGTCCGAAGTCCAAGCTACCTACTACCCGTCTCCGATGAAGGCGAGATGATTATGAAGCAACATAGGGAATCGCATGCCAAGCCCTCCTCCTCCTCTATTGTGACTCCACCATATCCATTCGCCTAACGTGAATTCACACCAATTGGCGCTAATGTCGTGGTAGGCAACGATTACTTGACTCAACTATTGCAACATATGCATATGGAAGCTCATGAGGATCGGGTCAATGCTTACCAGGCTCAATATCCGCCCCTCCTACACATAGCTAGGCAAGGACTACTTGATCCTTCATGTCCTTTGCCTATTTGGGAGGATAGGAAAGTGTTCTTTCCAAATGCTTCTAGAGATGCCACCATGGATAGTGAAGTTGCTAAGGGGAAGGAGATTATTGTTGATGATGGGGAAGGTAGTGTCTCTTGCTATGAGGAAGAAGAGGAAGAAGTGCAAAGTTCAAGTGATGATGAAGATGGTGAAGTCTCCGGGTCCATGGAGATAGATGATGATGATAATCAGGAAGTTGATGATGATATCAATGATAGTGATGAGGATGTCGCAATGAGAGACAATTGAGGATTGATAAGCTTTTGGAGGATGCCACAATCCATTGTGAGTTTCCTACACCTCCTCTAGCTTTGTTTATGTCTCTTGTTTATAACTTTTTTATCTTGATCATTGGTTTTGAGTCCTAGCAACACTTAAAGGACTCCCACCTCGGTCTCATTGAGGTGTCTCATATTGTTCCCACTTGTGAAAATCCAAAATGACAAATTAGTTTCATGCATTGCATACTTGTGCATGAACTCCCCCATTTTCACACTAGAAATAGTGTCTTACTTGGTTTGGGGAAGTTCAAGCACAAGCATTGGGAGTTAATCTAAATTAGCTCTCCAACCAATAAATTCATGCATCATATAGTATAGTTTAGAATGCATCACCTGTGTATATGTCATATAGTTTGCATGTAGTATAGAAATCATGCATTCTCGTTTTAGCTTGCATAATTTCCTATCGTTTTGGCCATTGAGGACAATGCCCATACTAGTGTGGGATGGGAAATTCTAACTTGACTTTTAAATCAAAAATGATAAAAATTGAAAAATTTTGAATAATACAAAAACATGTTCCTTTATTTTCATAAACATAAAAACCATAAAAATTTGAAAAATTGAAAAACCAAAAAGATGTTCATTCCTTTATAGTGTAGAATTGTATATTTTGTATATACTTGTTTGTTTGTTTGTTTGTTTGTTTGTTTGTTTGTTTGTTTGTCCTTCTATCACATTGATCGACAACGCCGCATCCGAGGCATGAGGAATATGAAGATCGCATTGTATGATCTTTCCAATCTCCTTTTTCCTCTCTATGTTAATGACTATGTGGCTTTATTTTGATTGATGCGGTATACACCAATGTGATTTTAGGAGTTACATTTAGTTTATATGGCATACTAGTTGATAGAAGCATTTGCATTAGGTTGTATAAATGTTAGTTGCATCATGGCATATAGTTCAATTTTAGGAAAATTTTTGTGAAAACATCTATTTGGGAAGCTTGACAAGTGTATATAAGGCCCTTGTAGATACTTTTTCTTCTTAAGACTTTGCTCATTAGAATGCTTCTAAAACACCCTAGGATGTGTCATGCTAGTATCCTTTGACCCATGGATTAAGGCCTAGTCAAGAGTACCTTGTGGTGTGATAACTCCTTGGCTACCGTTTATTCCAAGGTGACCCTTGAAACCATGCAACCATCTTCCACATCCATCACATTTTGTCAACAAAAAGGGAATGAGCACAAAAATTTATCAATTTGAGTTCAGGCAATTGAAATGAAAGAAACAAGAAGTTTACAATTTGCATCAAAGAAAGGAGGAGTACCAAAAATAAGAACTCCTATGCTTCAAAATAAGCAACCTCGCTACAAATGGGATGGCTTTGAAAATGTTCAAAAGAAAAATGCAAAAAGTTGAAAATTGTCAAGTATTGAAATGCCAAACATCAAAGAAATGGCAAAAAGAAAGTGTTCTCAAATGTCAAATGCCACAAGAAATTGGGGGGAAAAACAACAACAAAAGCAAACTCCCATATGAAACTCAAAACACATTGATCCCTTTATCCATCGAATCCACTTTTGTGCATGGTAGAGAGGGGACGACCCTTCTTCTTGTCTAGGCAAGAAGGGTAATTCCATGATCCTTCAGTGTTTCTAGCACCATAGGGAGTCTACTCTTGACGAAAGCATTTAACAATTGAGGACAAAGGTACCCTAGCTTGACACAACTTGGAGGTGATTTATTGGTATCCTTCTAGGCTTAGTAGTTTGAAGAAACCATATATATGATGGAGTGTGTACCTTTAGATTGCTTCCCTTTTAGATAATTTCCGCCACTTAGATGAGGAAAGTGGCTATTCATTTTTGTAGATGCATCCATTACTTGCTTTTGTGCGCTTAATGCTTGGATGTATAGCCATTTTGGCAAGCCCCACCTTGCCTCTCATGGTTGTCTTGTTATGAGTTGAAGGGGCGGAGTGATACCCGCTAATTATCTCATATCAGCTATATTAGTAGGTTAGTTTACATAAAGGTCCTAGTTTTTAGTCACCTCTTTACTCGAGACGAGCAAAGGTTCGGTTTGGGGATGTTTGATGTGACTCATATTTGAGCACATTTAGTCCCCGAATTAACCTCGTTCTTATACGTTATAGCACTTATTTGGGTCATTTACTATCTCTAGTTTCCCATTTTACATATTCTTTGAGGTTTTGTCTCCTTGGTAGGAAAGGATTGCTAACCTTGCATTTATGAGGCGAAATGGAGCTAAATTGATCGCATCTAATGACCAAGCATCAAAGAGAAGACTAACACTAGAGGCCTAAGTAGATAATAAAGTGAAATGTGCAATGATGAAAGGATCCTTGCATCCCCGACATGATCCTTGCGGATTGTTAAGGAGGAAAAGAAGAGAAGCATTCTGTACAGGAATCCGAGCGGATCGAGCACGATCCGGGTGTACCAGAACACCACGATCCGGGCGTCTTCTACCCAAGACGAGCGGCTTGCAGCACCTGGATCCGAGCGTCTTCCCCACGGTCCGAGCAGATCACAAGTCAGAATAGCCCGTGCCTTACCACGGGACGAGCGGATCGAGGCAGGACTAGCAAGAGGATCCGCTCATTTCCTTCGGTAGTAGCATTTCCTCAACTTTTCTTAGGGTCTTAATAGTCATTTAAGCCCTTAGTAACCCTAATCCTTGTACCTAATATTTAGTATAAATACCCCATTGTACTACCTAGATTATAATCCATCCTTAACCAAGTCTTAATCCATCCTCAATCAAGTTGTAATCATCTCTTAATACTCTCAAATTAGTTTTAATTTAGTTGTAATACAATTCTCAATATTAATCACATCTTAATCTTTCCTTAATTTCTCTACTGTTCTTCCTTTATTTTTGGGTAATTAGAAGATTATTTGGGTTTATTTGGAGGATTGACAACGTTCCATCAATCATCAAGTACTTCTATTATTCTTTGCTTTATTATTTGGAATCATCTTCATAGGTATAATTCTCTCTTAACCTTATTTAATTATTATTAATAACTTTCATTTATTCATCATGTTTCCTTTGTTAGTATGATTGACAACCTTATTAGCATGCTAAACTTGATAATGAGTGAGTAGTTTCCTTAGCTAGGGTTAATGGGGAATTAGGGGAAACAAACATAGGGAATGATTCATGCTTAATCTAATATGTTCTCATAATTAAATTGCTTGCTTGTTGTAATTTCAACTTATGCACATGTTATGTTTGATGAAATGCGAGCCTATGAATCCTTGCATTTTTTACCCATCACCTATCTTTTCAATGAGGCTTGTAAGCATATAAACCAACTCGAGCCTCATTAGACCATGCATATAGTTGGATAAGAAGGATTAAGTCGACTTGTAGGTGTTGTACAATCTAATCGATTCGGCTCCGTGACCCAAACCTTCTTAGGGAGTGCAAGCTTATACACCAACTCGATCCCATCACAATAATAAATGCTTGCTATATAATTAAGAACATGTTTGTATGATCAACCCCTATTAATCCCCTATGAACCCATGACACCCTAGTGCCTTTAATCAATAGTTTACAACCCCTTTATTTACTTTGCTTTATTTTTATTCATCTTGTTGATTAGTTTAGCTTATCTCCTACCTCAACCCAAATTGTGACACCCTTAGACATAGCTACTTGCAATTGAGAATCCTACATCAATACCCGTTCCTTGGGATCCCACCTTTACTTACCTCTTTACTAAGAGTAGTTTGTGAAGTTATAAATATTATTTTGGTTGGTAGCTTTTGACGACGAGTTTTAGACCGAACCGCCATCTCTCTCTCTCTCTCTCTCTCTCTCTCTCTCTCGCTCTCTCTCGCTCTCTCTCGCTCTCTCTCTCTCTCTCTCTCTCTCTCTCTCTCTTTCTCTCTCTCGCTCGCTCTCTCTCCCCCCTCTCTCTCTCTCTCATAAGATGTACCTTTGGCATAAATATATTTTACGTACATACATTTTTTTTTTATAATAATATGACCTATAATGAAAGTAAATTTTATATTAATTATGTAAATTATAATTACAAATAATACTTACCAAAGGTACATAAAGTATTTAGTTTAATTTTTATCAAATACATTTAACTAACCCAGTATGTCCATTGATTTAATAATGAAAGTACATTGAATATAATTTAGAAATACATGTGGACATAGGCCACCCGCGACGCCCATTCAATATGTGGACGTGCGGCGGTCGGAAAGCCACGCTCGGTGGCGTATAAATGCTTTCGACCGGATCTTTTTAGATCGGTCGGTTTCGCCTCAGCAAGGGTCTCGAAACGATGTTAAAGATGTTCAGAGTCGCCACCAAGCAATTATGGGATGCTTGGAAACCGTTCGAATCCACTTTATACCTAGGTAAACCAAGGCAAAAAGCGGTGTTTGACATAGGTACTAAAGATAAGGAGTCGTCCCTCTTTAGCATCCTATCTCTATAATGACTCTCGTTCGCCCTGGATAAGGTCGTCCACTATCCAATGTTTCTGAGTAAGAGGTGAAGGTACGTACTGGGAAGCCCTTTAATCGGACACCCAATCCCGCCCATGGTAGCGGCCTCTACTGATCGATCTTGGTTGGTTGAATGCGAAAGTTGATAAAATGGGTAAATGCATGAATGCGCATCCACAAGTTTAAACCTAACACGTGAGTTTACTATGTCGGTTGTTTATCCAAATATCAAGTAATTGATGTCAAGTTAGATTTAGTGTTGATTTGCATGCAAGATGGAAATTAAACATCCATTTACCGAGTTAGGTTTATGGTGCATAACGTGATCCATTTGTCTTAGAAAGGTGTTTTGCAAATAAGAGGTAAAATATGGAGTTGTCAATCCGATCCATCCTGTATTCGGGTTAACCAAAGTCGCGATCGTCCTAGACAAATGCTGGAAAGGAAACAGGACCGGCATCAGGCAGCCTATTGAGGCGCGAGCCTTAAGGCGTTGCAAAGGGGCATGTCCAGGTTTGAAAACTGGAAACCATGGAGCCTCTTTAGGCGCGAGGCAACAGACGACCCAAAAGGGTGTCTCCTGGTTGTTGAAAATGTCTGTGAAATGGTTTGTAAAAGGGTATTTAAGCCCATCTTTGTTGAAAAGGTCGTTTGGACCGCTTTTGTGCCAATATGAAGAACGAGACTTGAATATTCATCATCATGTTGATGATATTCGATGTCAGGTTCGATTTTGCAAGCTTGACATGAATAGTTTTGAAAAATATTATATGAACTAATTGTGTTAATTTCATTGTTTTGTAATTAGTCAATGTTCATCATCGTACTCAGATTTAAACCGACATGGTATGTGGAACCAAGGATGATTATGCATGTATGACTAATATGGTTGTTTTTGAAATGTAAACAAATGAATAAAAGGTTTTAAAATACCTTTTAAAATGTAATTAACCAAATATTATCTCCGAAACACGATTAAACCGTCATGGTATAAAGAACCAAGGGTGGACATAATTTATGGTTAAAAATATTAATCATAAAAATGATTTGAAACGGTAAAAACTGATTGTAAAAATGAAATGAAAATGGAAAGAATGAACTCAAACACGTTTGAGTTCTGACCTGGATAGCCCATTGGGGCGCGAGCCACCTAGTTGTGACTAGGGGCTTCTGTTTCAGGTCAAAACTCGGTTTTGGCTCATTCGATCCGTATTTTGGACCATGTTATGCATGGTTTAGCATCTTAAGGTTATAAAAATAGATAAAAAGACATGAAATAAGAGGATTAATTACACCCTCATACTTACATGCTAGGTCTTGGCGAGAAATCGACGGCAGTGTAAAAACTTGTTAGGTTGGAAAACTTGGTTGAAAAACATTTTAGCAATGTAAAGAGTGTTGTTTTGTTTAGTGATTGTGAAGTTGGTCGAAATGGTCAGTCAAGTGATTTAATACACGATGGCGGTACCAAACAATGTGTATGGCTCGTATTTTCGATCGGTAGGTCTAAAATACGTGTCGGTTTGTGACTTAAGAAGTCGAGTCTAGAATTTTAAGGGAGAAATGAGGGGGCGGACACTCGCTACCTTCAAATGGTGGCATTTGAGGGGTATTTATAGAGGATTGTGTGGTGTGCGTTTTGAGTGGCGTGGCCGTATAGGCTACTCGAAGAGGCACGAGCCATTTTGCAGGTCTTCGAGCTGTCTTGTCACTATCACGCATTTGAAATCATGATTTGTTCTATCCTAGGTTTTGGATGGCATAATTATTGTGCTTGTCTATCAAGTATACCGTGTATACTTAACATGGAAGCTTTGTGATGTTTGTTTTTGTGTTTGACTCGATTTGACTCGTTGTTGGAGTCGGGATTTGAATTTTGAGTCGGTTTTTGGTCCGGTGTCGGTTTTTAATCTAGTTAGTGTCTTTATGACCCCGTCACTGTGCATAAAACACTCCAGGTACTTTTGAATTTTTTTGAAAATGTTTTGTTTTCAAAATCGTTTTGAGTTTTCCGACGTATAGTTATACAAACTGTCGATTAAACGTAGCGATTCCTCAGCATGTTGTAGTCCGATAATCATCGGGTGTTTGTTGGGGATTCAACAGATACTGCGTATCTACGAAGCCCCCACTTTGACTGAGGCTTGGACAGGGCGAAAGTCAAAGTATAGCCCCCAGGTCAATCGAAGATTACAACCCGGAGACCGAAGCAACGTCGAGGCGGATCGAAAGGATTCGGGCCAAGGACTTATCGTCGGGAGGGGCGACGCCAAGGCGACTCGAGGATACAAGTCAAGGACCTGTCGTCAGGAACAGTTTAGAGTCTGTCGATTGTCCGTGTGGGTCGTTTAAAGTCCGTTAGACTACGTATAAAGGCTCGCCAGCCATAGGAAGGAGTCATACCTAAGGCATCTTCGGGATATGTCCTTGAGTTGTTGCGCGCAAGGGCTCGCCAGCCATGCTGCGGATATGATGAGGTTCGCCAGCCGTGTTGCAGGCATGTTTGGAGGCTCGCCAGCCATGTTGAAGGTACGTTTTGAGGCTCGCCAGCCGTGTTGCGGATATGATGGGGCTGGCGAGCCCTGTTGGAGGTGCGTTTTGAGGCTCGCCAGCTGTGTTGCGGATATGATGGGGCTCGCCTGCCGCGTTGGAGGTCGAATGATCGACTGTGGGCAATAGCCGCGTTGGACGGGCTTATTTCAAGAGTTTGTTGAGTTAGTGGGCTCCGTGGGCAGGTCTCTGATATCTTGCTGGGGAATTTCGGTGTTTATATCGGATGTTTGTGGCGCTGGAAAGAGATACGCTTTTTTAGTCAGAGCATGGCTCCTGTGGATGGCGGTCTCTATTATCGTCATTCGTAATTTCGAATTTCGAAGAGAAGTAACGATTTTTATTGCCGTTGTTTGGAGTTTGTAGAAATAGCGAATGTGAACTCCGCCATTTGCTATTTGTTTGGGATGATAACGATTTTTAATTCCGCCATCTTGTGATTTGAAATTTGTGAGAAATAGTGAATTTGGACTTCACTACTCGGTTTTTGTTCGAAGAGGACGGTTTTTAATTCTGTCGTTTGAATTTGTCGGGAAATAATGAATTTTTGAATCTCGCTATTTCGTTTTGTTTGTTAAAAATGATGGTTTTTAATTCCGTCGTTTGAATTTGTGAAAATAGCGAATTTGAATTTCATTATTTTGTATTTTGTCTGAAAATGACGGTTTTTAATTCCGTCGTTGGAATTTGTGAAAATAGCGAATTTGAATTTCACTATTTTGTATTTTGGTTAAAAATGACGGTTTTTAATTCTGTCATTTGGAATTTGTGAATAGCGAATTTGAATTTCACTATTTTGTACTTTGTTTGAAAATGACGGCTTTTAATTCTGTAGTTTGAGTTAAAAAATAGCGAGTGTGTGTGGGAATTGGGCCAAAGCCCAAAATTTCGCTGAACAAGCTGGGAACACCTCAAAGAGGCGCGAGCCATTTTGCGATGTAAGGGGCCTCCCCTTTTTTCTCCAAAAGACGCGAGAGCAGATTGCTCCTTATTCACTTCGTCTTCCTTATATAAACACACAAACAAACTCCAAAAAAATTGCCACTTTTGATCTCTTTCCTAGCCTGCTTTTGTGCTAAAAACATCATGTCATCTCAAGGTATGTAAATCCTCTTGAATCCATTTGAATTTGTTTGTCTTTTTGTTGATTCAATTAGAGCGAAACCCTAACCCCATTGAAATCGATTTTGGCGTTTTTGCTTGTCCCATTTTCGAGTGAAATTGATGATTGCATTAGGTTAGAAACCTGTTTAGGAGTATAGGGGTGCTTTTAGTTTGCATTTTGGCCCCCATTCCCGCTCCCTACGAGCAAAAAACGTGAGTAGACAAAAGATCGTCTTATTTCACAATGTTGCATTCAATTGCTTGAGTTGTGTGCCCCACTAGGTTGCATTGTAGTCAGGGAAGGCCGTCTTTGTCAAGTTGGACCTTCGTTGGGCGTTGAGGGAATTTTTTTTTGAAGTTTCCCTTTCTCACGCGGTCTTATGCTGACGAAATAAGCGTCTGTTTGGGATCAAATTGAGCCCTTTTGCTTTGAAATGTACCTTAATGGCAGTTTAGGTCACGTTGAGACGTGATCAAATCACGTTGTTTTGTTGTGGTTGTAATTTGAATTTTTGACCTGTTTGTGCCCAAATTGGCGTAAAATTGCCCTTTTCGAGTTGTGAAAAATGCCCAGTTGTGTCGGGAATTTTTGTTGCATATTTTGATGGACCTTTTGTGGCTCCGAGGTGTTGGGTTGTTTTCGTCTTTTGTCGTTGTTTTCACTTGTCTTTTGCTTGAAAAGAAGGGCGAGTCGTTTTTTGTACGTTTTTTTTTATGAAATGTTTTGTTGGATGGGTTTGGGCGGGTTTGCCCTTGCTTTTGTTTTGCATTTGCAGGTGATATTGTTTTTTGGATTTTGTCCATTTTGTGCCTTCATAATGCCGAAATTTCAGCTGATGTTATTTTGTTTTGCCTTCAGGTGAGTGTTCTAGGGCTTCTAGGCCCACTGGGTCCATCCTTATCCAGTTGCGTTTTTCCCTGGTTGCCTTTGTCCAGCCTTTTATCACGTTTTGATCATTGGTTGTTGTCTGCAGAAATTTGGACGTCTGATGGTTGGGGGTTAACACCAACGCGTCATTCTACGTTGCCGTCTTCAATAGTCACTGAATTCTGATGATTGGGGTTCAACATCGAGGTGGCACCCTATGTCGTGGCTCTTTCTTACCGCTGAATTCCGATGATTGGGGGTTAACGTCGGGGCGATGCACTGTGTCACAATTCCTGATTGTCATGTCGTCCGAAGTCTGCCAGGAATTTCTTCCTTTTTTGTCACGGAGTAGGAAAGAAGGATTACCGTCATGGTAACCACCTCTGCTTCCGTTGTTGCTCCTTTCTTTTCCATGTTGTTCCCTTTCTTTTCTGATTAGAAGGATAGGGAGTGATTAGTTCGGTAGGTGGCGGATAGCCCCCAGTTCATTGTTTTAGGCCAGTGTCTGTATGATAAATACTTGTACCGGATTTTGTTTGTATGGTCAATCGTTTGTATATAACGTGTGTTGATGTATTTTGCGTGAGGCGGTTTGTATATATGTATTTATGGTTTGTAGTTTGTTTGTGTTTGGCTTTTTTTGTGTTGTGTTTCGGAGAAGCACGGTCAGCGGCTGATTCCCCCATTTGCTTCGTCTTTTGTTCCTGCATTGTTAGTGATAGAAAACAAGCAACAGGTAGCACATACGCATACACGTGAACACACAAAAGCATTTGACGAAAACAAAAATAACCACGATGACTCGAAGTTAAAATTGAAATTGAAAAGAAATTTGAAAATTCCGCGACAAGTCGTCACGTTTGGATTTTTCAAATAAAATTGTTTTGAAGTTTTGAGAAATTAATTCGTGTTTGAACTAAATTGCATCGAATTTTGCCGAAATTAATTTGTAACTCGAAAAATTAAAACTCAAACTATAATAGATGAATTTCAAAAGAGATTTTTGCGATTTAATTTTGATTATTTGCGAGATCAGAACTCGGATTTGCAAGAGTTTGAATGTTGAGAAAAATTGACGTCGTGTTATCAATTTTGATTTTTGTGGAAAATGCGAAAAAATTTCGGAATTTAAAATTTCGGAATTTTCGACTGACGTGGAAACGATCCGTCGCGGATCGGGGCGACTTGCCCTTCCCCCTTAAAAAAGAAAAAAGAACCGTATGTTTAAAGTTACGTCATGGAAACCGTGTCAGATTTCGCAAAACGTGAAATCAAGGAAATGTGAGTGTGAGAAAACAAAAAAATTTTCGGATAAGCCGGAAGATGCGCATGCCTTAAAGCGAGAAAAACAATGTGTCAGGAAGAAGCACAACTTGACAGGGACAAGTCAAGGTGCAGATTATTAGAATAAGCACAAAGAGGCGCGAGCCCCTGGGCGATGCAAGGGAGTTTCACCTTTTTCGGAAAAAAGGCGCTGATTGTTTTGTATAAATAGGGACGTTTGTGCTTCATTGTTTCATCATCCGAAACACGAAAAACATCTCTACGAAGACCCTTTCTTCTTCTACTACAAAAAAAAAATTCGTGGATGCTTTCTAAAATAGGTTGCGACATTGGTGTCGGGATTTATCGCCTCCCGAGAAGTATCAACTCATTGTAACAGGAGTTGGTCAATTGTTGGTGCTTCGTCAAGTTAAGATGCAATCCTCGTTCCTTGAAGCATGCTCTCGGTTTTGGCATTCGAATTATCATATTTTCGTTTTCCCGAAAGGTGAAAATTTCCCTCTTGTCGAAGAAGTGGGTGACATTGGAGGGTGGCTGGGTTGTACTCCGGTGCTTCCTCCGACTCGATTGTGTGACAAAGAGAAGTTTTGATCCATGTTGGGCTTGTCGATGAGCCAAGTGAACTTCCTCCTTGCTCCCCATGGTGTGGATATGTTGGCTCTAATCAACATCTTCTCAAATCGGTTGGATGTTACTGTCTCGGAGGTGGCTAGGAGAAGGGCTCTTGCCTTTTGCCTAGTACATACGTACCTCCTTGTTGATGCCTTGAAGAAGGAGGGGTCAAGATGGTATGGTAGCATGAGCCTTGTGCATGTTGTTGAGCAAATGGATCACGAGTGGGATCCGTCGTGGTTGGTGCTTGGCGAGATCATCCAAGCTTTCGACAATGAGGGCTCTTGTGGAGAAGCTCATTTGTTTGGATCTCCGAGGATCCTCCAAGTATGGCTCATGGAGAGGCTAAGGTATTTTGAGCCTCCGGTTGATACTTATTCTTACTCCTTCCGTCATTTTACTATTAGGAAGAAGTTATATTCGGATAGTTTTGCGTCCACCGAGGCCTATTGGGCTTCAAAATTGGTGGAGGAGGGTGGTCCTCATATACGTTGGGTGGTGTCGTGGTGGCACTTGAGGTCCTTCACGGGGTTGCCCGCTCCGGCCGCTTGTTCTTGCTCCTTGATGGTGGTGGGCTTGAAGGTTGCTTCCTTCATTTATCCCGAAAGACTTATGAGGCAAATGGGCCGCCAACAAAAGGTGCCCGCTCAAGATACTCTCGTCCAAGAGAGTGTTTTTCAAAACTCCGAGCTTGTGGAGATTTTTGAGAGGTGCTGGGCCACTCGGCCGACTTGGGAGGTACCAAAGCCCGTTTCAACGACATGGGTGACTCCCGCTTATGTCAAGTGGTCAAGAGCTCAAACCTTGGAAGAAAGGTCGAAGTTCCGTAAATATGAAGTCGTTGACTTGAAGTATAGGGAAGTTGGCAAGGCCAACCACGCCTTCTTTGATGACTTTGCCGATGACGTTAGCCTGGACGTGGTGAGGCCAGTGAAGAGGAGGAGTTTGGGTCCCAAAGAGATGGTGGGCCGTGTGTGGGCTCGTCTTGGACCGAGTATTGGGTCTTGTAGGAGACCGAATGCCGTCCCCGTTGTAGATCCGTTGAGGATCCATTCCGAAAAGGAAGTCCATGCTAGGCGGGCTAACAAGAAGAGCAAGGGAAAGATGTACCCAGAGGGAAAAGGCAAGGGTAGAATGGAAGAATAAAGACCTCCATTACCCATTTTATTATTATGTTATAATAGTGTTTGTGTGTTTTTATTATGTTGTCTAGCTACGTATTGTGTATTTTTGTGCTAGTATTACTATGTGAGATGTCTTAGTCGACATTCTAGCTCGGCAAGTGGTGGACTTGCTTAGCTTTATTTGTTTTCAAGTTTGTAATCCTTCTCATTATTAATTAAATACGAGGATTGCTTGTGTTAAAAGATGTTGTGAACGCTTGTTGTTTCTTCCATCCATCTTGTAAAGGCAATTCGGTTTGAATTATCCGAAACATTGCACCTATGAAAGGGGATTTTTGTGGGAAGGGAGAAAGGCCTTCTTTTTTGTTTTTTTGTAGAATAGGGAATGCTTCCCCCTTTTTTTTGGAATTTGCATAGGTGACTGTTTTTTGTGTGGGGATGGTTGTATCCTTCTTTTGTAAGAAAGGATTACCTACGTATTCACCTGAATAGGTGAAATCAAACCATGCTCGTAGTTCGAATGTTTTGTTAGTTTTGTTTGGATGTTGTGGTTGTATCCTTCTTGTGTAAGAAAGGACTGTCTACGTATCCACCTGAAGAGGTGAAATCAAACCATGCTCGTAGTTCAGGTGTTTTGTTTGAGTGCAAATGGATGTTGCCTTTGACAGATCAAAGGTTGTTCGAAACATGGCAAGGTGCCGTAACTTAGACTAGATTAAACATGCAATTTCAAATCAGAACGCTTTGAGAAATTGACTTGAAAGGGAAATTACGGTTACTAGTTGTGAAACTAGGGTAAGGTTTGTGGTTACTAGGGTTCAAGGGTAGTATTTCTTGAGTTGGTCTAGGTTGGTAGGGTTTGTGAAATCCTCCCCGTCTAGGTCAATCAGTCTCACTACTCCCTCCGAAAGTAATTTCTTGACCAGATATGACCTAGCCCAATTAGGTTTGAATTTCCCCCTCGGATCGACGGGTAATGGTGCTCAAACCGACTTGAGGACCAAGTCGCCTTCTTTGATGTTCCTGCGTTTGACTTTTTTTGTTGAATACCTGTTGTATACGTCGTTGGTATAGCTGGACGTTGTGTAAGGCGTTGAGTCGCCGTTCGTCAAGGAGTGTGAGTTTTTCGAACCTTCGATGAGTCTATTCCGCCTCAGGAACTTGACTTTCCAGTAGGATGCGTAGAAATGGGACCTCCAACTCTACTGGTTGTACTGCCTCCATACCATATACTAGGTAGAAGGGTGTTGCTCCTATTGGTGTTTGAATGGAGGTTCGGTATCCCAAGAGTGCGAATGGGAGTTTGCTCGGCCAATCGCGCTAATTGTCTTGCATCTTTTTTATGATGGTGGCAAGAGTTTTTTTTGCTGCCTCTACCGCTCCGTTAGTTTGGGGACGATAGGGAGATGATCGATGCCGTTTGATTTTGTATTTGTCCAGCAAGGCTTATGTTTCTACCCGGAAATGGGAGCCTTGGTTGCTGATGATTTCATAGGGTACCCCGTTGTAGATACCTCATTTCTGCACCTCCCGCAAGCCACCCGGTGATGATTGAGCCGCATGTTTGGTACACGGAATGATTTATGACAATTCGTAAGTTTATCATCAAGTGATAGCGCAAATACATGTGTCTACCCCTTGGTCGTCATCTATGCGCCGTTATAGTCATTTTGACAGTAATTAGAGTTCATTTGGAGTCCGGGTCAAAAACCGTCTTCATTTTCTAATAACCGTTTAAAATGTCGAGTCAGAATATTCTGGTATGTTCCGGATATTTCTATTCCATATTTCAATCCTTTAATCTTTTGGCAAAATATTTCCCGAAATTACATTTTGAATAATAAGGAAATTGAGATCTACCGCAATTCCAAAACAGAAACGCGGAAAATCTTTCTTCCGCAGAAGAAAACCCCACGCAGCACTTGATGCGCCTCTTCCAAGAGCCGCAGTGGTTGTTGCGCCTCTTCCCCGGCTCCTTTCTGCAAATTTTAAGATCTTTTCGAGATTTATTTCAAAAGTTTTACAGAAACCCTAATTCCTCCGTGTGATTAGTATAAATAGGGACCTTCGTTCCTCATATTTCTCACGCGAGTGTCCTCCCTTCTCTTTCCCTTTGAATTCTAAGACCATGCTCTTTGCTTATTGGCGTCTACGTGCTTGAACTTTCGACCACGTAAGCTCGGATCCTTCTGAGTACCAGCCTCGTTTTGCATGACCGAACAATTTGACCAACTCCACTCAATCTAGTTTAATTCCTCTTTAGAGGGCACTTTCGTCGTACATTCGAGTCGAGCAATCACTAATCGTTAACTTAGTCAATCTCGTTTCGTCAAACATGTAAGTCTGAGGGTGTAAATTCCATCTTTTATATTTGTATTTTACTTTTGTATCAATTATTGTAAAATTTACGTCGAAAGCATATTTAAAATCGATTTATAAACCTTTTATTCAAACCCTTTTACGGATTAACGGGAGACAGATGTCGAGAAGAAACGCAGCGCAACTGCTGCGCCTCTTCGAAGAGCCGCAGCATCTGCTGCGCCTCTTCCTGAGGCTGCCGTAGTTCCTGCTTTTCTTCTTCTTCCTTCGTCCTCTGTTAACTCGTCTACTTTCTTTCATCTTTTCTTATTTTTCTTTATTTCATTCGTATACTAATTTTAATACACAGTTCATTAATAATTTATCACTTTTAATTTCCGACTTAAATCCCAAGTAATTAATATTTGCGGGTTTTCGTCATTAAAATCAAATCCGGGTTTTAGAGATTGGATTCATCCATATCAAGTCTCTGGAATTCACTTTTGTATATTTTTTCATTTCTTTATCGTCACCATCATCAGTAGTTCGACATTAATAGACATAATTAATTTGTTTTAATAAACTTAGTTCATAATTAGTTTTGTAATTAGTCTTTAATTTATTTTAATTAATTTGAGTCCGTCCTTTATTGTTTTTATGACCCTCTCATATGTAAATAATATGTAAATCACTTTCATCTGAGTCGAATATTAATAATCGATCATTAAATCCCTAACGAATATTAACAATATGCAGTTCCGGCTTCACAGCTAGAACTCACCTCAGGAACAGACGCAGTGACCACTGCGCCTCTTCCAAGGGACGCAGCTTTGCTGAGCCTGTTCCGGATTGAGTTCTATCTCTGAACTTCCGTTATTGCTTTGACCTAATTCGTTAGTTTACGTATTAATCAACTATTATTCGTATTATCACCGCTAATCTGTTCGTTAATTTATTTTCTTCAATTTTTCTCAAATTATCCGTTTTAAATGTATTTTCGACGTAAATCATTAACCAATGTAGTTATTGTAATTGTAATTATCGTATTTCATTTATTATACTCTTTATTATTGCTTGTATGCTTTCACATGTAATCAACCTTAAATTCCTACTTCGACCTAATTTGTGCTAAATTACGTGTTCACCGACTTAGTCTAAATCTTCACATGCTAGGATTAATTTATTGGATGTTGCATTGTATGCATATAATCGACAACATATCAAGTATAGATGATTTTCCCTAATCATTAGTAGAGGCCGCTATCGAGGCGGGTGGGTTTAGGTGTTCGATCAAAAGAGCTTCCTAATACGTACCCTCACCCCTTACTCCAGATCTCTGTGAACATCCGTGTTCATTGGCATCTACGAGAATCATTCTAGACATAGAATGCTAAGGGTAACGAGTTCTTAGTGTCTATGTCATTACTTTGTGTCTTCACATGACGCGAAGTATTCGAACGGTTTCCAATTTTCCACAATAAATTGGTGGCGACTCCACAAATGCAAACGCTTGTTTTCCCAAGCGACCCCGTGGGCCCCCTGTGTCCACAGTTTGGCGACTCCGCTGGGGAGTAATATACTTACGTGTTGCCAAGGGTGAAACTTGAACAAGGTTAGGGAATAGTTTATATGAGACAGTTGTCGGATTCATGACTCGAACTTCCTATAACGTTTTATTCGGCCTTCCTAGGCCCAACCCAACCCATTCGACCAATCGTCCCGTCAGGACGGTCCAAATTCTTATCTGGGCCTAAGGATGGATAGCGATTGACGTCAACCATACCATGATGCTTACTCGTGTTTGTATCAAGGGCCTTCTGTAACACTCCCATATTCAGAGGAGCCTTAACTAGGCCTTCCTTAGGATATAAGGGCGTTACCATCTCGGTTGCCCGAGGATAGTAATAATCAAACGTCGATAAAAGAACTATTAAGTTATATTACAAGCGATTTAAACCAATAAACGACAGAAAGATACAACTCAAAGACTACTCGCTATGACCATCATATCTCGTGAGGACTCATCCCTGCCCGGACTCCAGCTATCAACAACATCAACACCTGCTAAGACCGACTGCTCACCATAAGGGATCACGGCAGACACATAACAAACAAACAACCACACAAGGTCAGTACTGAGATAAGACACAACAATAACAACTACAACTATCAACACAACACGATGCTATCAGTCTTACACACACAATCACGATAATCCAACCAACCTCTGTCACTGACTGTCCACTGGACCAGTCCTGCCAGTGGGGGACCGCAGCCGTACCCACCAAATCCCCGCTCATCATACCGAGCGATAACCCTGTCCATTAATGTGCACATCCCCTTCCATGGCGGGTTCCACGAAGGGCGAAACTAGGGCGTGAAGCCACTCCCGCAAGTGACCCCACTCAGCCGAGGCCACGCCTCGCGAACCATAGACCACGATCACAACCACAATCACAATACAATTACTATATTAACGATCACAATACAACTACAACGACCGACACACTAGACCATCCACAGAAGCTGAGTAGGCGAACCTACCTTTAAGCAACCGCAACCAATCCATGCCGACAAACAACGTGTCCAGGGACCAAGCAAAGCCTATAACCACAATACAATTCTATATTACTAACAAGCAAACCCTAACTATGAAGAACAAGGACACGGATGATGATTATCACATACCTATAGGGAGAAACTCAGCAAAAGACCGCTACCCGACTCAAGAGGCGTTCTCCTAAAGCACAAGGATCATCAAAAGGCTTCCATGGAGTTTTTGAGGTGAAGGGAAGGGAAAGAGGCGACTGGAGGATAGGAGGAAAGTGGCGGAAGTGATTTGCGGATTTAACAAAACGCGATATAAAACCCTCGCTGAAAACTCGGTACTCGATCGAGTACCCAACATACTCGATCGAGTGGCCCCCTACTCGATCGAGTAACCCAGCTACTCGATCGAGTAGCCTCTACTCTGTCGAGTACGACTCTTAACACGTAACCTAAGATGATATTGGAACTCACTTCCAAGGCTAATCCCGCTCCCAAGGTCAGTCAACGCTCGTCAAAGGGTCTCTAAAAGGGCGGGTATTACAGTCTTCCCTCCTTAAAAAGAACTTCGTCCCCGAAGTTCAACTCCCGTTTCCAACACACTCGACACGGAAAGACAACTTCACCCTTCCTTCGATACTACTCTCCTTAATTATCATCCCCCCCCCCCCCCCATGTCATCATCATCCGTCTAACACTCTACTCATACGTATATATCGACTCTTGCAATTATCATACAAACATTATTAACATCGACTGTCACCTTATATATATACTTCAACTTTTACAAACTATTCTCTATAAGACATCAACCTCGCAGTACCAACCAGTACAAACAACGATCTCCCATCATAAGGCAACAACTATCGACCCGAACATATCTCATAACAGCTTCACGCCGCACAACTACCCCATCATCGCAATTCTATTACAACACATTGTACCGCAACTAACTCTTTACACACATACTATCATTTTCAAACTCCCTCTCGCATGAATTACTCAACAACTAAGGTAATCAATTACACTTCCTACAAGTGAACAACAAAACATTATAGGCAAACAAAACCTACTTTCGAAATCAGCCTTTTATTTTGCGATAATTTTCGCGACATTACTCTTCCCCTCTAAAAAGGAACTTCGTCCCCGAAGTTCACTACCAAAATTACAACACATATTACCTATTATTTGCATCATAACATTAAAGAAAACCATATTATTTATTATGGACATTACTCACTAACTATATACTCGTTAAATTAGAATTCATACACCAACATTAAAGTAACACATGTTAATATGGTATGAGCAAGTGTACAAGAAGTATAACGTCGATAAATAGCTCGCAACAGGGCGTATGCAATATTAAAGTAACAAGAAACTATTGCGCTTCACTAATTGTGAGAAATACGCTCATAAAACTTCAAACACGACTTCCAATATATGAAATTAACGGTTCAAAGGTGTTACTACGCACTAATAGCCACATTAAACATTAAACTTGCAATTATAAAACAATTGAACATTTTTAATTTTCAAAAATCTCCTGTAACAGTGCTACTCGATCGAGTAAGTAGCAGTACCCGATCGAGTGCCATGCTACTCGATCGAGTGTCTTGGCTACTCGATCGAGTAGCCTACAGATCAGAAAGCTTTTTATCCCGTCTTCCTACAGCTACTCGATAGAGTACGGGGTACTCTATCGAGTACCTACAGGCCAAGTTCCTTATAAAACCTGTCATAAACCACGTATATGCACATATTTGTCATATAAAATCGAGTCGGGACGACTCCCCGACTTCTAACATCCTGCAACAAGTCAAAGTATCAAATCCGGCCTTATGGCCAACAATACAAGTTCCAAATCAAAGTCTCCACGATAACTACTACTAAAGTCTAACCACACTACTAACATCTAAAACCAACTACCATCAACAAAGATAAGTACAAGGAGTATCACTCCTCCTGCTGCTGCTGCTGCTGCTCAAACATCACCTCATCATCACCACCACCGCCAGAAGTACCTGCTCCCGATGACCCAATCCCCGCGTCCACTCCTGCTCCTGCTCCTGCTCCTGGGCCTACGTACCATGGAGTCAAGCCACCGTAGGCAAAGGACTGAGGTGTCCCCCACGCCGACTGATCCACCCCGTAGGAATGGAAAACCCCTGAGTAGTCCCCAACTCCACTCCACCACACCGGGTGCGGTCCCTCGGTCCCTATCCCCTGTGCGTACGCCATCTCGTGCATGTTCCTGAGTGTCAAAGTAGATGACACTCTCTCTGCCAAGTAGCTGGATCGCGTCTCCGGGGTGTCGAGGTAAGGGTAGCACGGAAAAGGCTGCTGCTGCTGTGGTGCCACCGGCCGTGGTCTAGTCTCTGAGGTCCTCTCCCTCACCCGCCGGGGTCCTCTCCCCAACCTAGGTCTCTCCACTGCCACGACCGCTGCATTCTCGCCCTTTGTCGGCTCCGGCATCACCTCGAGAATGGTGTCGTCGATGAGGTAGGTCTACAGATGGCGGGGTTTATCATCATCCTCCTCCTCCTCCTCATCATCGGAGTCCACCGTCACTACCGTCGGCTCCAAGGGCTCCGTGGGTGGGAGGTGTTCAGGAGCTGGAATCTTCATCCAACTCACGCCCCACACCCTCCAAGCTAGGCTACCGTCAGCCAAAGTCCTCAACCATTTCAGGTCGAGATAGTATTCACGGTCCATAGTGGGCACTGGGGTAACTAGAGGCACGTACTCCGAAGAAGCCTCGAAAGAGGTTAGCTTTTCAGCTAACCGAGTGGCGATAGCGCCACAACTCAAGTACCGGTAGAGGCAGTGGCCATCAAGGCAAGGGCGGCACAAACCATGGAAGGAGCATTGAAGACCACTTTCCTGGTCCGCTCCGGGTTGAGGTACGACATCAAAAGCAACACCTCATGGTTGTTCAGCTTACTGATATCCTTTCTGTCATAAAGGAGGTTCGAGAGAGAGCGAAGAAAGATCCTCAATGTGACATGCTTAACGTCATTAATCAGCATGTTACTCGAGGTAGGAGCTGGTTTCCCGGTCAGACAAGGCATTAGGCGGCATACACCGCACTCAGCTGGAATATCGGTGATGGAGTCCTTGGGAGGCTTAGCCAACCCAAGGTGAGAAGCAAATTGGTCCATAGAAAGCAAGAAACTAGTGTTCATCAACCGAAACTCAACGGTCTGTCCAGCGGGGTCATAGATAAAGGAGCTCATAAACTCCAAAGTGAGAAAAGGATAAGTGTGTTTCCTCAGCCTATACAAACCCATAAGACCCAAGGTCTCAAAAATGTGACGGACATCCCTCTCTATCTCCAACTCCTCCAACAAAGTAGTGTCTATACACCTCGTAGGTCTCATTTTGCGTTTTTGTAAGGTTACAAAACGCTCCCTCTGCTTGAAATTAACAAAAACAACTGAAGGGTATTCTGGACGTGCGGGTACCACAGGTCCACTCCCTTCCCCCATCTCAGGTGGATTACCCCTCCCCCGTTTACTTTGGCGGGTTCCAAGGTTCAGTCTCGGCATCTGCTTTAGGCATATGTTCAAACAACTTGTATAAACATGCAAACATTTACTTCATGTAATTTGAATTCGACATACTCCGCTAGGCACACCAATTTATCAACAACTTTCAGCATGTGAAGCACATAATTTACGCCGTTACTTTGAATATTAAGCTAAGTACACACGTTCACCAATAGCTTCAAAATTTGACATACAAGCTCAGATTATTACTACTCATAAGCCATAGTTGTGAAAGAAATTATCATGGTGATTACATATGCTCAACAAATTCGAATATCCTAGCATGATTCTAAGGTTATTCCAAACACACTTCTAATCACATGTGAGGCATTCTTACTAGTTCATGGGAAAGAATAATTTGGAACATATCATTATCACCCTTCAATATTATGAACAACAACTCAATTAGAATTTTCAGACGGTCTTTACAGCTGCGATAATTTTGGCATATTTTCATCAATTGTCGTTACTACTATCATATTGAAGTTCAACTTATACTTATAATGTCATTCACAACACCAAATTCCAATTATAAATCACGAATTTCCATTTGAGGCACTTTTAAGACGGAGTTTTAAGGCAACTTTCTAAGGGTAAAATCATCAAAATCTATCCTCCAACATGATATAAACAATACTTAAGGCTCAATTCTACCATCTAACCATTGTAAAACAATCAAAAATCGATTTCAATTTTGAAAACCCTAGAAATTTCGGGTTCAATCTTTGCAATTTCTAGTCTAATTTACAGCAATTAATCACAAGCAAACATGTAAAGAAGGCATGTGAATCATATTTCAACAATTAAAAGCACCAAATTGATCATAATAATCGAAATTTCAGATTGTTGCACTTCTCTAACACATTCAAATCAATAAACCATGTACATTAGGAAGAATAGCATACCTTGATTGAGTAGCAAAGTAAAGAAACGAAATTATGCAAAGAAATTAACCCAAGAATCACCACCAACCCAAGAGTATGAGAGGATTTGAGAGGAAATAAGGGTTTGAGAGTAGTTTAGGTGTTTCGAAATATAGGGGAATAAGAAGAAGAAATAGAAAGATGAGGGGTTTTAAGAAACCCGTAGGATTCACTGCACAGTAACCTACTCGATCGAGTGCCTAGGGTACTCGATCGAGTACCACCCAACTCGATCGAGTAGGAGCTATTTCGTCGAGTATCTGTAGGAAATTTCCCACATCCCGACGCCATAGCTTCCTAACTAGATCGAGTGAGGTCTACTCGGTCAAGTAAGCACTCGCACTCGGTCAAGTATAGTTAAGTACTCGGTCAGAAGTACGAAGTAAATTGAAGATTCCTGCAAAACAACATGGTGTGTCGATTCCAAACTAAGTTCGGAATTCGGCACGAATTATCATACTCCATCACGTATTACAACCATTATCGCGCAAAATGCAATCATTCAACAACTAAGAGACACGTCACATTACTCTATACAAGTTACCCAACTCGGTTTACCTGCCACCGAATTATTTATAAACCTAATCATGCCATCTTATTACACTTAAACTTACTTTACTTGTTACTACTAAACTCGTGTTCACTTCAATTTGAAACATATAATTAACATCAATTCTTTCTTTCACTTATCACCTAATTACATATTTTTCAAACAAATTATTCAATCATGTCTCATCTTCTATCATAAGCAATTCGTCTTGCACGAATCAAATATTACGCAGCGGAAAAATTCCAACCAACGAATAAGGCATAAATGCATTACTATATGCTATGACTCGAATTATAACTCAACCATACTATAACTATTATCACGGAAATTACTGTAGGATTTATAAACACGTATATGCCTCCCGTCATCATTAACTTATGGCAAACACCTACATGTTCACTCTTCATGTCACGGCATTCAATTCCACCTTTTCACGCATCTCTATTACGTAAACTTCCGTCACATATCTCATAGCCATCGTATAAACTCACTAATCATTCTAAAAACTCCACTAATTTCACCAATGATTACTAAACGCGGCCCAAATACCACTATCACACTCCTATTAGCTCTAACAAAGACTTACCCGGAGGTAGCTCCGGCACAATTAACATACATATCACACATAGACACACGAACTCCACATTCCCATTCCATGTGACTGGCTTAAGTGTCATGGGGCCAAGATTTTGAAATGAGGGCGCCTACTCACCCCAAAATCTAGCATCAGCTGGGGCTCCCATTACACATACACCAGGTTCATTTTATTAGACTCCCTACGTTCATTATGTTCATTTGTTACAGGTTCCAAAATCGTCGCTCTGATACCACTTTGTAACACCACCATATTCAGAGGAGCCTTAACTAGGCCTTCCTTAGGATATAAGGGCGTTACCATCTCGGTTGCCCGAGGATAGTAATAATCAAACGTCGATAAAAGAACTATTAAGTTATATTACAAGCGATTTAAACCAATAAACGACATAAAGATACAACTCAAAGACTACTCGCTATGACCATCATATCTCGTGAGGACTCATCCCTGCCCGGACTCCAGCTATCAACAACATCAACACTGCTAAGACCGATCGCTCACCATAAGGGATCACGGCGGACACATAACAAACAAACAACCACACAAGGTCGATCGAGATAAGACACAAAGAATAACAACTACAACTATCAACACAACACGATGCTATCAGTCTTACACACACAATCACGATAATCCAACCAACCCCTGTCACTGACTGTCCACTAGACCACTCCTGCCAGTGGGGGACCGCAGCCGTACCCACCAAATCCCCGCTCATCATACCGAGTGATAACCCTGTCCATTAATGTGCACATCCCCTTCCGTGGCGGGTTCCACGAAGGGCGAAACTAGGGCGTGAAGCCACTCCCACAAGTGACCCCACTCAGCCGAGGCCACGCCTCGCGAACCATAGACCACGATCACAACCACAATCACAATACAATTACTATATTAACGATCACAATACAACTACAACGACCGACACACTAGACCATCCACAGAAACTGAGTAGGCGAACCTACCTTTAAGCAACCGCAACCAATCCATGCCGACAAACAACGTGTCCAGGGACCAAGCAAAGCCTATAACCACAATACAATTCTATATTACTAACAAGCAAACCCTAACTATGAAGAACAAGGACACGGATGATGATTATGACATACCTATAGGGAGAAACTCAGCAAAAGACCGCTACCCGACTCAAGAGGCGTTCTCCTAAAGCACAAGGATCATCAAAAGGCTTCCATGGAGGTTTTGAGGTGAAGGGAAGGGAAAGAGGCGACTGAAGGATAGGAGGAAAGTGGCGGAAGTGATTTGCGGATTTAACAAAACGCGATATAAAACCCTCGCTGAAAACTCGGTACTCGATCGAGTACCCAACATACTCGATCGAGTGGCCCCCTACTCGATCGAGTAACCCAGTTACTCGATCGAGTAGCCTCTACTCTGTCGAGTACGACTCTTAACACGTAACCTAAGATGATATTGGCACTCACTTCCAAGGCTAATCCCGCTCCCAAGGTCAGTCAACGCTGGTCAAAGGGTCTCTAAAAGGGCGGGTATTACACCTTGACTACTCGAGGGAATGGTCTAGGAATCGGCCTTACTCCTGTTTGGTACGAGCCTTTCCACACACCCCGGGTTTGATTGCTCGGTATGGCAACCCACCCTTTAAGCCAAAACCCTTTAAATGCACTCAGCATACCGTTATAATGCATGTTTAAATGCATGTATCATATGTGATCACCATTTTCTAAACAAAACCATGACGAATTTTGTAAAATCAAAAACCTCTTTTAAAACGTAAATATTTTCGAAAAAAGGCCTAAATTAGCGCAAAACCAGTCAAAAGTCTGTCCAAAAATCGAGTCAAAAGTCGGGCCTCAAAGCCCATTTCAAAGCCTCAATTCGAGTCCACTCCTACAACTACACTATACTTGACTAGGATAAACATTTCAAAACTTTTCCATTTTTCAAACCTCACTTACACAAGTGGCACACTCCCACTTCACAGTTCGAGTCTTTTCTTTGAGTAAGTGTGCTAGAATGGTCGATCGTGTTTTGATTCATCGTCAATCTCCTATCCAGTTTCCAAGATGCCCGGAACTAGTCACGCAAGTGTCAATGGACAACCACCGAATGGTAATGATCTGATCCTAGCTGCGCTCGCTCGTCTCCAAACAAATCAAGAACAAGCTTATGAACGCCTTAATGCCATCGAGAACCGAATTGTTGCGGTAGAAACTAGACTACCTCCTGTAGTAGATGACATTTCCTAGCCAATGTGTAAATGACAACCTTCCACCTTATGTTGGACAACCAGAAACCAACCCTCCAGTAGGTCTTACTGAAGCTGAGAAGCGACTCCAATACTTGGAGGAACAATTGATGTACCTCAAAGTAGATGATATTTATAGAGAGAGCAATCGCAAGTATGAGGCCGTGAGTGCCAAGTTACCAACCAACTTCAACATGACTGATATACCGAAATTCAAGGGAGATGAAAACCCCTTGAACCACATTCGTGCTTTCAAAGACTACATGTCTATCAAAGGCATCAAATTCGAGATGTTCTCAAGGATCTTTCCTTCATCTCTCGACACCATTCCTTAGCAATGGTTCTATTCCCTAGAGCACAAGAAAATCGCCACCTGGGATGACGCCGTAATCGAGTTCGCTAGACAATACGCGGATAATGCCGAGATCCAAGTCAATATGCGCACTCTAGAGGTTCTTACCCAAAATGAGAAAGAAGGTTTCACCGACTTCCTAAGTAGGTGGAGGAAGACTAGTACCCAACTTGTCGACGTCCAGATGAAGCTACTCTCGTGGAAAAATTCGTGGACAACTTGAAGCCCATTTATGCAAGTCACTTGAGGTACCAAAATATTAAGACCTTCAAGGATTTAACTGTACTAGGGACAAGAATTGAAGATGACATCTGTAAAGGACTCCTGTCCAAAATGGTAGGTCGGGATATCAAGACTCAACATGTCATTCCTACGGCTCTACTAGCAAGACTGATGAGGTTAACCTTCTCGAATCATCAAAGAAGAATAACCCACAAAGGAAATTCACGAACATTGGCAATACATACTCCAATGCTTTGAAGAGATTGATGAAACAGGGTAAGCTCCAACCCATAGGGCCTACACCTGATCCACAAAAGAAGTCCAAGTTCTGGGACGAGAATTCGTTCTGTGAATATCATAGAGGTAAGGGACAAGATACAGAAAAATGTTACAAGCTAAAACATGTACTTCAGGACATGATTGAAGACAGTCGCCAACCAATACCGCCTGGAGGTAAGCCTAACAATACTCAGAATCCTCTTGGAGTTCTGATGATTACAAGTGACGAATCTACCTTAGATTGCTCACATCTTATCTCCCCAAAAGAGGAGGTAATCAACGGGATATTGACAGATAGCAAGGAAGACGTCTACCTCTAGGATCTTCCCTTAATCAAAGAAGGCAAAAGCATCATAGATGAGATCATTGCCATGCTAGGCACCGCAACCAATTCGAATCAGCAAAAAGGATGGACAAAGTCGATTAAATGGACCAACAACCAAGGAATACTCTTCAAGCTCACCACTGGAGAAGGAGATATGTTCAAAGGAGAACCAGAAGACAACGAATTCGAGTCAGAGTCAGAGTTGGAAACAGAGTCGGAGTCTAGAGAAGTCCCTAGAGAGTCTCCTCCTGTCGTCATTCCCACTCCCCTTGTTTCTCCTAGCATAACATCAATTAGTAACAGTAGTTTGGGAAATGTCCCGACAACTGTCCCTTTGCCGCCACTGACTACTGAACAGATGGCTTCTTTGTTTCAACTCTTTTCAAATTTTAATATGAATAAATCAGATTCTGCTTACTCTTTTTGTTATCCTGAATGCAATTCTGTTTACGATGATAATGAGGATGACCCAGACCCAGACTCAATCGAACTACCTCCCTACATAGCTAAAGAAATACTACAAGAGGGGGAAGGGCACCAGTTATAGAGAACACTGAACCCATCAAAGTAGGAACCGAACTAGAACCCCAAGAACTTAAGATAAGGACAACCTTCAGCCCCACTGAAAGGGCCAATTTCATAGACCTCCTACACGAGTTCAAAGACGTTTTGGCTTGGTCCTACAAAGACATGCCAGGGATCGACAGGGACATTGCCGAACGAAGAATTCCAATCAAACCAGGTTTCAAACCGGTAAGACAGAAGCTTCGTCGAATGAGGACAGAATGGGCTCTTAAAATCAAAGAAGAAGTCGATAAATAATTCAAAGCCGGGTTCATCAAAGTTTCCGAGTACTCGAACTGGGTAGCCAACATAGTACTCGTGCCCAAAAAGGATGGGTGAATACGTGTTTGTGTTGATTTCAGAGACTTGAACAAAGCGAGTCCCAAAGATGACTTTCCTCTACCACATATCGACATATTGGTAGACAATATAGCAGATCACGCGTTGTTGTCCTTCATGGATGGGTATGCAGGATATAATCAGATCAAAAAGGCCATAGAAGACATGCATAAGACCGCCTTCGTCGCTCAATGGGGCAGCTATTGCTATACTGTTATGCCATTTGGGTTAATCAATGTTGGAGCTACATATCAACGCACCACAACTACACTCCTACATGACATGATGTATAAAGAAGTCGAGGTGTATGTAGACGATATGATTGTTAAGTCCAAGGATAGAGAGGGGCACATTAATAACCTTCGCAAGTTCTTCTTAAGACTACGAAAGTACAACATGAGGCTCAACCCTCATAAATGCGCATTTGGAGTGACATCAGGCAAGCTTCTGGGATATGTCGTCAGTCAACGAGGGATAGAAATCGACCCTTCCAAAATCAAAGCTCTAATTGAAATGCCGCAGCCTCAGACAGAGAAGGAGATTAGAGGATTTCTAGGCAGGGTGCAATATATAAGTCGATTCATATCGAAACTCACCATGATCTGTGAACCTATCTTCAAAATGCTAAAGAAAACAGATCACACCATGTGGGATGACGACTGTAAAAAGACGTTCGACAAAATCAAGGAGATACTAGCCAAACCGCCAGTGCTCATGCCTTCCCAACGAGATCAACCTCTTGGTTTATATCTCACAGTGACCGAAACAGCCATGGGGTCTATGCTAGCGCAAACCGTCGGAAAAGAAGAAAGAGCTATCTACTACCCAAGTAAGAAGTTCTTGGAGTATGAATGCAAGTACACACCACTCGAAAAGACATGCCTCGCTCTTGTGTGGGCAACGAAGAAGCTACGCCGTTACATGCTTCGCTATTCAGTCAAGGTATACTAAAAAATGGATCATGTCAAGTACCTCTTCAAAAAACCCGTCCTCAATGGACGCTTAGCAAGATGGACCTTGATGCTCTCAGAGTTCGACCTCAAATATGTGCCTCTAAAATTTATAAAAGGGCGTGCCGTCGCCGAATTCTTCGCAGAAAATCCCATCAACGATACTCAAACGATAGATACCTGGTCGTTTCCAGACGAGGATATACTCCAAACCGATGTAGACTCCTGGGACCTTTATTTTGATTGGGCATCGAACCTAAGAGGATTTGGAATAGGAGTGTTGCTCATTTCTCCTGAAGGTGAGCATACACCACTCTCTGTCAAGCTCGACTTCGAGGTGACAAATAACGCAGCAGAATACGAAGCTTGCCTCATTGGGATACAAGCGGCGGTAGGCTTAGGCATCAAGAATCTTCGAGTACATGGAGATTCATCCAAGAATCTTCAGCCAAATTACGGGGTCTTGGAAAATTCGAAGTAAAAGTCTAGCACCCTATCAGGCCAGAATAGACCAAGTTGCCCAATTCTTCGATCAAGTGACTTATCTACACCTACCTCGAGAAGAGAATCAATTTGCAGATGCTCTTGCAAAACTCGCATCTTTGATTAATATGCCAGATGATATGGTAGAAATGCCTTTATGCATCGAACGACGGTCAGAACCAGCTTATGTGCACCAAATCACAGACGAAGAAGAAAACCCATAGGAGCCCTAGTTCCAAGCAATTCTAAACTTCAAGCTCAATGACACTGATGTGACCATAATTAGCGCATATTTAGCCCCCGAATTAGCCTTGTTCCCATGCTTTTTAGTGCCTATTTGGGTCATTTCTTATCTTTAGTTCTTTGTTTTGCATATTCTTTGAGATTTTGATCCCTTGGTAGGAAAGGAGTAAGAATCTTGCATTTTCATGGCAAAACGAGGCTAAATTGATTGTATTCAATGACCAAGCATCAAGAAGAGACAAGACTAGAAGGCCTTTGTACATATCATAGTAGAAGAACAATGTTGAGAAAGGATCCTTGCGTCCCCAAGAAAATCCCCAAGGAATTTATGAAGAAAAGGGAAGGCATTACAAGAAGAAATCGCTCGAAAACCGATCCAAGGGTTACTCCTTTGGCTCTGAAAGTTTGCTAGATGGAACGGCATCGAAAAATCAAGTGATCTAGGCTTTTGAATCACTCCAATAGGAGTCCGGATGAGAAAATAACGTCCGCTTTACAATCCGAGCTCAAGATACAGCTCAACCCGCTCGGGTCAAATTCAACCCGCTCGGGTTGAAGCCCAGGACGCCCATATTTCGCTCGGGACGGGCGTATTCCTGGACAGAAAACTATCCCTTGCTACGTGAACCACAATCCGAGCGTCTTCTCCCAAATCCGCCCGGATTGCATCTCCCGAATCCGCCCGTCTTCTCCCAAATCCGCCCGGATTGCATTTTCAGAATCCGCCCGGATTCTCTTGAATCCGCCCGGATTCCATCGCCAGAATCCGCCCGTCCCGACCTTAATCCGCCCGGATGGGCAACCCACTTGAACTTGTTAATCATAATGTGCATATTAATAAGATGGCCACCTTCCTTTGCTTTGTACTTCTTATCCTTATTGAAATTAGGATCAAAGTGCTTAGCTAGGACCGTGACTAGGCCGCCATTGACAATAACGGTCGTACCCTTCTTCCTATTATCAACATTAAGCCATCTATCAACCAATAGCCTCAAAGAATTGAAAGGCTTGGTGTGAATTCTTCCGACATTCAAAGCCGATTCAAGGAGAATAAAATCAAGTCTTGTGAAATGATTGGTGTCTTTCCTAGCAATTATGGTATTTCCCACAACTTTGTGCCATACTCTTATGCCCGGATGATGGACCAAAAGAGCACGACAAGCATGAAAATCATCAAATTTCTTCCCGGAGATTGCCTCCCAAAGAGGTTCTCAAAAACAATTAGAACAATCCTTGAGGAGTTTTACTTCCCCAAGGTGAAGAAAGACACAACTAATAACAATAAAAAGAAATCTTAAATCAATTAAACACCGTCCCCGGCAACGGCGCCATTTTTTATCGGGTGATGTCGTCGGGTCTCCCAATCAAACACAATTATAATACTCAACAAACTACTAGTTAGCGGTAAGTCGAGGTCGATCCATGGGACGGTGTGCTTTGGGTTCTAAGTCTATCTATCTCAATTTATGCTAGTGTCACAATTTGGTTGGGTTTGTAGTTGTGTCCTAGACTAATGCAAGCAATAAGGTAAAGCAAACAATGAAAGAAAGATGTAGACAAATGATTAAAAATGCTAGGATATCATGGGGTCAAAGGGGATTCATGGTGTTCATCATACAAACATGTTTACAAAGTTGCAAGCAATTAATGTTGTGGAGGAACCGAGTTGGGTTATGTCTTACGGTTCATAGGAAGAGTTGGGTCCTGGAGCCGAATCGATTAGATTGTACAACACCTACAAGTCGACTTACTTTCCTCCTATTCAACTTCTATGCATGGTCTAACAAGACTCGAGTTGGTTTATATCTTACAAGTCAAGTTGAGTAGATAAGAGATGGTAAAAATGCAAGGATTCATATGCTTAGCATTTCATCAAACATAACATGTGCATAAAGTTGACATCACAACAAGCAAGCAATTTAATCATGTGAACATATTAGATTAAGCATGAATCAATCCCATGTTGGTTTCCCCTAATTACCCATTAACCCTAGCTAAAGAAACTACTCACTCATTATCATGGAAAATATGTCATTAATGGTGTCAATCATCACAACAAGTATAAACATGATAATAGAATGAAGAAATGAACAATAAAGATTAAAGAGTAAAGGAATTATACCAAACTTGAGGTGATCCAAATAATAAAGCAAAGAATAATAGAAGAAACTTGATGATTGATGGAAGGTTGTTAATCCTCCAATAATAACCCAATAATCTTCAATTACCCAATAATAAACTTGAATAATAAACTTGAACAATAATTAAGAGAGATTAATGTGAGATTTGTGGAAAGATTAAAGAGTAATCTATTCTAATCTACTCCTAATCTAATCTAAAGAAGGATTTGTTTCTAGCTAAAAGATGTGTACAAAGGATTATTACAAATGGGGTATTTATAGTGGAAATTAGGTGGATGCATTAGGGTTAACTAAGGGCTAAACTAGTAATTACACTTTTTAGATTGAGCAAGGAGGAGCCGGTATTTTTCGAAGGAAGGGCTTCTTTCTTTGTAGCTTGGAGAAGACGAAATTGTGCTGTGCCCCAAAGAAGGGGAATCATCAAAAGAAGAAAGTTCAAAGAAAAATGAAGACAAGGCCAAAGAGAAGGAGCCCATTATGATTAGACTTCCTTTTCCAAGTCGTCAAGCCAAGCCCAAATTTGATGATCAACTTGGAAAGTTCATGGAGATTGTGAAGAACTTAGAAGTCTTAATTCCTTTCACGGAATTAATCAATCACGTACCGGCCTATGCAAAATACATGAAAGATATCCTCACAAAGAAGAAGTCGATCCGGAAACTTGAGACTATCGCCTTCACTAAGGTGAGTAGTGCAATACTTCAAGGGAGTTCACCTCCAAAGTTAAAGGATCCGGGAAGCTTCTCAATACCGTGTACCATTGGCGACACGACGATCAACAAAGCCTTATGTGATCTAGGGGCTAGTGTGAGTGTCATGCCGTACTCGGTAAGTAAAAGGTTGGGGATGGGAGAGCTTAAATGCACCAATATCACGCTCCAAATGGCCGATAGATCGACGAAGACACCGTTAGGGATATGGGAAGATGTCCCCGTGCGAATTGGGAAGTTTTTCATCCCGGTGGACTTTGTCATTGTTGATATGGAGGAAGATTCCAACATTCCAATCATCTTAGGAAGACCTTTCCTACACACCACGGGTGCGGTGATTGATGTGAAATATGGAGAGCTCACTCTAGAAGTGGGAGATGAAAGCATAACTTTTAATCTTGACAAAACCATGAGAGCTCCTCGTTTGCATGAGCCATGTTTCATGATTGATCATTATAGCCGGAAGGATGAAAGGAAGATATCGGAACTCCAATGGAGGAAGAAAATTGAAGATGCTCCATTCAAAGAGCAAGTGAATTGTGACAAGGAGAGCTTGCAAGGCTCATCAAAATCAACCAAGGAAGAAGAAGATGGCCTCATTGGCCAAGAGAAGAAATTGGGAGAGTCGTCTCCATCTAAGCAAGAGATTTTCAATGATCAACTCAATGAAGTTTGTGGTCTTTGGGACGACGAATTTGAAGGGATTTTTAATCCCTATATTGGGCATGCCATCGATCATGATCAACAACAAGGGGCACGGTCTATTGAGGACCTCTACCATAATAATGAACAAGCTTTTGATTACTTTTTCAAGGTGTTGAGCAACATCAACAACACCTTGAACATGCCCCCTTGACATCTCATCAAGAATGAGAGTTTGGTGGAGTCCTCCCTAAACCACCACTTGTAAATATTTCTAACCTCCTAACTTACATTTCAATTTTTGTATTGCATTTTTTGTCATTTTTGGATTTTTATTTACTTTGATCAAAATAATTGTCATGTAAGAGAGAAGTGAGGGAGGGACTAACGACTTC
This sequence comes from Silene latifolia, assembly GCF_048544455.1. Taxonomy (NCBI): domain Eukaryota; kingdom Viridiplantae; phylum Streptophyta; class Magnoliopsida; order Caryophyllales; family Caryophyllaceae; genus Silene; species Silene latifolia. The sequence continues at coordinate 95,723,693 of NC_133537.1, read as the reverse complement.
CATTGATGTGTAGTGCTTTACCTTAGTGTGGGGATAGGAATTGCCTAGGCTATTCATGCCTTAGTAGTGCCCCCACAATGAAGAACACAAGATTTGAAAGAAAGAAAGAAAGAATGATATGGGAATGCGTTTGTGCACGGGTGGAGCTGAATCCGTGTACAACAGGGAAGAATCCGAGCGGATTCCTGAGAATCCGCCCGTCTTCAACAATCCGAGCGTCCTGCTGAGAAGACGCCCGTCCTGAGCTGAGCTGAAATTGAAAATTTCTTGACTGTTGAAGAATCCGAGCGGATTTCTGGAAAGACGCCCGTCTCATAGAATCCGTCCGTCTTGTGAAGAAGACGCCCGTCTTTGCAGCTGAAGAAAACAAAGAAATTTCTCTGGACTGAAATCCGTCCGTCCTGAAGCAAATCCGCCCGTCCCATCACAGAAGAATCCGAGCGGATTCCCCAGAATCCGCCCGTCTTTAGGCGAGCTTCAGAAAATTTTGAAGCTGCAGAATCCGCACGGATTGGGCCTAATCCGCACGGATTGCCCCTGCGTTTTCGAAAATTTCGACTTCTTTAAATACCCTCCCACCTTCATTCCTTCATTCATTCATTCATAAACACTACCCACAACATCAAAACCCTCATCCTCTCCATCACAAAAACAAAAACCCTCAACAAAATCCACCAAAATCAAATCAAACCATCCTTCAAACAACAAATCAATCACTCCATCTTCAATAAAAATCAAAACCAAGAACAAAATCTTCAACCTTTGAGTCGATTTTTGATTTCATAAAGGCAAAGCCTTTCACCTTCAAATCGATTTGGGCATTCTACAAATTGAAGATTTTTGATTCTTTTCTTGGTTAGTTCATCAAATGGCAAGGACAAAGGGAGCAACAAAGGCACCAAAGGCAAAGGCTCTCTCTCAAAGGCAAAAAGCTCTCCAAACAAAGAAAGCTTTGGCAATGGTGGTATCAACACCAAACTTGGAAGTGCAACAACAACAACAAACTTCTATGGGAGCATCACCTTCTACTCCGTGTCGATCAACTCTTGCATTATCCGGAGGTAACTTTTATTTCCGATACCCATAGAAATACATTTGTCAAGTTTGCTATGAAATCAATTCAATCCACCAAATTCATATGTAAAGATGCCTTGGAGAAATTGGGTGTTCTTGAACAAACAAAAGCCTTTTTCAATGCCATGGGTTTGAAGAAATTGTTTGAAACAAAGGAATCGACATACCCTTCCCTTGTCTTGGAATTCTTAAGTTCTTTAAAAGTTACCAAAGTTGAGGATAGGGAAAATCTTGAGTTTCGTCTAGCTAACATTAGTAGACGCATTACCTTTAAGGAATTAGGTGAAATTTTGGGTCTTAGCGATGAATCGAGATATCTTAAGCATTATGGAAAGTATGACCCCGAACCTCTTTGGGAGGCACTCTCCGGGAAGAAATTTGATGATTTTCATGCTTGTCGTGCTCTTTTGGTCCATCATCCGGGCATAAGAGTATGGCACAAAGTTGTGGGAAATACCATAATTGCTAGGAAAGACACCAATCATTTCACAAGACTTGATTTTATTCTCCTTGAATCGGCTTTGAATGTCGGAAGAATTCACACCAAGCCTTTCAATTCTTTGAGGCTATTGGTTGATAGATGGCTTAATGTTGATAAGGGGAAGAAGGGTACGACCGTTATTGTCAATGGCGGCCTAGTTACGGTCCTAGCTAAGCACTTTGATCCTAATTTCAATAAGGATAAGAAGTACAAAGCAAAGGAAGGTGGCCATCTTATTAATATGCACATTATGATTAACAAGTTCAAGTGGGTTGCCCATAACCCCCTTGACACTAAATATGGATGGCTAACTAGTGAAGCTAGATCGTTCACCTTACCCTCGAAGATTTGTCGCCTAAGTGTCCACCGGACCAACTATCTACTTCCCCTATCCGAAGAAGCCGAGTACATCATTCAACAACAAAAGGGTGATCATGAAACCCCCTCCTCTTCCATTGTTATACCACCTTACCCCTTTGTGTATGAAGAGTTCAAACCGGAAGGAGTTGAAATTGGGAAAGACTATGTCACTCTTCTTATGCAAGCCATGCACAAGCAAGCTTATGAAGATCGGAAGAATGCATATTTGGCTCAATATCCTCCCCTCCTACATTTAGCTAGGCAAGGACTCCTTGATCCATCTTGTCCTTTGCCTAGTTGGGCGGATAAAGAAGCCTTGTTTCCGGGTGCATCTAGGGACGTGGTGGAAGACAATGAGGTTGTTGGAAATGGTGAAGAAATTGATGATAATATTGAGGAAGAAGCAAGTGGAGATGGAGAAGGAGATGGAGAAAGAGATGGTGAAGATGATGATGAGGAAGAAAGTGACAAGGAAAGTGGCAATGTGACCACTTCTCATGAGGGAAGTGATGATGATGATAACATGATGGAGGACTAGCAAGCCTTGGAGATTCCTACTCTCCCACGGTTTGTCTATATCTCTTTGTATTTTATTTCATTTTGATCATTGTTGGTTTAGTCCTAGCAACATCAAAGGACTCACACCTCGGTTCCATTGAGGTGTTCTTCTTTTTGTTCCCATTTGTAAAATCCAAAATGACAATCTAGTTTCATGCATAGCATAGTGTGTGCATGAACTATACCCATCCTTGAACATTAGCAATAGTGTCTCACTCGGTTTGGGGAAGTTGATGCATACGCAACGGGAGGTAATCTAAATTATCCTCTCCGTCATAACAAAAACCATGCATCATGTAGTGTAGCTTAGTATAGAATTGCATTTAGTATAGAAATCATGCATCATCTTTGCATAATTTCCATCATTTTGGCCATTGAGGACAATGCCCATATTAGTGTGGGGATGGGAATTCTAACATTTAACTCTTATTCAAAAACCATAAAAATTTAAAAATTTCAAAAATCATAAAAATTGAAAAAATTGAAAAATCCAAAAACAAGTTCATTTCCTTTGTATATATTGTCTTGTATATATTGTGTTTGTTTTGTCCTTGTTCACATTGATTGACTACGCCACATCCGAGACATGAGGATATTGAAGACCGCATGGTATGATCTTTCCAATCTCCTTTTCCCTCTTTATGTTAATGACTATGTGGCTTTATTTTGATTGATGCGGTATAACAATGTGAACTTAGGATTGCATTTAGTTTATATGGCATATTAGTTGGTAGAATCATATGCATTAGGATGTTTATATGCTAGTTGCATCATGGCATGTAGTTTGCATGTTAGAAAAAATTTTGCGAAACCATCTACTTGGGAAACTTGACAAGTGTATATAGGCCCTAGTAGATGCTTTTTATTCTTAAGACTTTGCTTGTTAGAATACTTGTAAAACCCCCTAGGATGTGTCATGCTAGTATCCTTTGACCCATGGATTAAGGCCTAGTCAAGAGTACCTTGTGGTGTGATAACTCCTTGGCTACCGTTTATTCCAAGGTGACCCTTGAAACCATGCACCCATACATCCATCATCCATATTCTACCATATTTTTGTCAACAAAAGGGAATGGGCACAAAAAGAAATCAATTTGAGTTCAATGAAATAAAAAGTGAAAGAAAGTTTGCAAAAATGCATCAAATGAAAAGAGGAGCAAAAATAGAACTCCAAAAGCTTCAAAAATAAGGCACCCTCGTTACTAATTGGGGTGACTTTGAAAATGTTCAAAAGAAATGCAAAAAGTTGTCAAGTATTGAAATGCCAAAAATCAAAAAGAAATGGCAAGAAAGTGTTCTCAAATGTCAAATGCCACATGAAATTGGGGGGAAAAACAACAATAAAGCAAACTCCCAAAAGTGAAACTCAAACATCTATTGATCCCTTTATCCGTCGTATCCATTTTTGTGCATGGTAGAGAGGGGACGACCCTTCTTCTTGTCTAGGCAAGAGGGGGAATTCCGCGATCCTCCAGTGTTTCTAACACCATAGGGAGTCTACTCTTGACGAAAGCATTTAACGATTGAGGACAAAGGTACCCTAGCTTAACACATTTTGGAGGTGATTTATTGGTATCCTTCTAGGCTTAGTAGTTTGAACAAATTGCATCTATGAAGGATTGTGTACCCTTGAATTGCTTCCCTTGTAGATAATTTCCGCCACTTAGATGAGGAAAGTGGCTATTCTTTTTGTAGATGCATCCATTATGTGATTTTATGTGCTTTAATGTTTGGATGTGTCGCCATTTTGGCAAGACCCACCTTGCCTTGCAAGAAGGCATCCTACCTCATGGTTGTCTTGTTGTGAGTTGAAGGGGCGGAGTGAGACCCGCTAATTGTCTCATATCGGCTATTATTATTAGGATAGGTTAGTTTTGGTCCTAGTCTTTGTCACCTCTTTACTCGGGACGAGCAAAGGTTCGGTTTGGGGATATTTGATGTGACCATAATTAGTGCATATTTAGCCCCCGAATTAGCCTTGTTCCCATGCTTTTTAGTGCCTATTTGGGTCATTTCTTATCTTTAGTTCTTTGTTTTGCATATTCTTTGAGATTTTGATCCCTTGGTAGGAAAGGAGTAAGAATCTTGCATTTTCATGGCAAAACGAGGCTAAATTGATTGTATTCAATGACCAAGCATCAAGAAGAGACAAGACTAGAAGGCCTTTGTACATATCATAGTAGAAGAACAATGTTGAGAAAGGATCCTTGCGTCCCCAAGAAAATCCCCAAGGAATTTATGAAGAAAAGGGAAGGCATTACAAGAAGAAATCGCTCGAAAACCGATCCAAGGGTTGCTCCTTTGGCTCTGAAAGTATGCTAGATGGAACGACATCGAAAAATCAAGTGATCTAGGCTTTTGAATCACTCCAATAGGAGTCCGGATGAGAAAATAACGTCCGTTTTACAATCCGAGCTCAACATACAGCTCAACCCGCTCGGGTCAAATTCAACCCGCTCGGGTTGAAGCCCAGGACGCCCATATTTCGCTCGGGACGGGCGTATTCCTGGACAGGAAACTATCCCTTGCTACGTGAACCACAATCCGAGCGTCTTCTCCCAAATCCGCCCGGATTGCATCTCCCGAATCCGCCCGTCTTCTCCCAAATCCGTCCGGATTGCATTTTCAGAATCCGCCCGGATTCTCTTGAATCCGCCCGGATTCCATCGCCAGAATCCGCCCGTCCCGACCTTAATCCGCCCGGATTCCTGCACAGCACAATTTCGTCTTCTCCAAGCTACAAAGAAAGAAGCCCTTCCTTCGAAAAATACCGGCTCCTCCTTGTTCAATCTAAAAAGTGTAATTACTAGTTTAGCCCTTAGTTAACCCTAATGCATCCACCTAATTTCCACTATAAATACCCCATTTGTAATAATCCTTTGTACACATCTTTTAGCTAGAAACAAATCCTTCTTTAGATTAGATTAGGAGTAGATTAGAATAGATTACTCTTTAATCTTTCCACAAATCTCACATTAATCTCTCTTAATTATTGTTCAAGTTTATTATTCAAGTTTATTATTGGGTAATTGAAGATTATTGGGTTATTATTGGAGGATTGACAACCTTCCATCAATCATCAAGTTTCTTCTATTATTCTTTGCTTTATTATTTGGATCACCTCAAGTTTGGTATAATTCCTTTACTCTTTAATCTTTATTGTTCATTTCTTCATTCTATTATCATGTTTATACTTGTTGTGATGATTGACACCATTAATGACATATTTTCCATGATAATGAGTGAGTAGTTTCTTTAGCTAGGGTTAATGGGTAATTAGGGGAAACCAACATGGGATTGATTCATGCTTAATCTAATATGTTCACATGATTAAATTGCTTGCTTGTTGTGATGTCAACTTTATGCACATGTTATGTTTGATGAAATGCTAAGCCTATGAATCCTTGCATTTTTACCATCTCTTATCTACTCAACTTGACTTGTAAGATATAAACCAACTCGAGTCTTGTTAGACCATGCATAGAAGTTGAATAGGAGGAAAGTAAGTCGACTTGTAGGTGTTGTACAATCTAATCGATTCGGCTCCGGGACCCAACTCTTCCTATGAACCGTAAGACATAACCCAACTCGGTTCCTCCACAACATTAATTGCTTGCAACTTTGTAAACATGTTTGTATGATGAACACCATGAATCCCCTTCGACCCCATGATATCCTAGCATTTTTAATCATTTGTCTACATCTTTCTTTCATTGTTTGCTTTACCTTATTGCTTGCATTAGTCTAGGACACAACTACAAACCCAACCAAATTGTGACACTAGCATAAATTGAGATAGATAGACTTAGAACCCAAAGCACACCGTCCCATGGATCGACCTCGACTTACCGCTAACTAGTAGTTTGTTGAGTATTATAAATGTGTTTGATTGGGAGACCCGGCGACATCACCCACATCAGACACCTATCCACCAGATATGGATAAAAGAGGACAATGTGCTATACGCTTACTAGCCTCCCAGTACGTCCTCATGCAAGGAGAACTGTATAAAAGAACATCTCTTGGTGTAATCTTGCGTTGCCTTGATCGTTCACAGGCACAAAAAGTGATGGAAGAAGTCCATGATAGAGAATGTGGCCCTCACATGAGTGGACCAATGATGGCAAAGAAAATCATGCGTTTGGGATATTACTGGACCACAATTGAATCCGATTGCATCAAATATGTCAGACATTGCCACAACTGTCAAATCTTCGGGAATGTGCAACATGTCCTCCTTCATTACTCTACACCATGACATCTCCTTGGACATTTTCTGCTTGGGGAATCGACATCATCGGGAAGATTACCCCAGCCGGAACAGGAGGTCACTGTTTCATTTTGGTGGCAATCGATTATTTCACCAAATGGGTAGACGCAGCATCCTACACTAGTCTCACAGCCAAAAAAGTGGCAAAGTTCATACAAACCAATATCATCTGCCGATATGGTTGCCCACATGAGATCATCAGTGACAATGGATCATATTCCAGGCTAAGACTGAACAATTGCTAGCCAAGTACAAGATCAAACACCACCATTCCTCGCCATACAGACCACAAACTAATGGCGCGGTAGAGGCAGCCAACAAAAACGTTGTCACCATCCTCAAGAAAATGATTGAAATTATCGGGACTGGCCAAGTAAGATACCATTTGCCTTATGGGGATATCACACATTCGTTAGGACACCCAGCGGGGCTACTCCTTTCTATTTGACTTACGACATGGAAGCCGTGCAACCAGTTGAACTGGAAATCCCATCCTTGCGTATTCTACTCGAAAGTCAAATGCCAGAAGCTGATTGGAAGAGAGATAGATATGAACAACATGTCCTCTTGGATGAACGAAGGTTGCGTGCATTACACAATGTGTAAACGTATCAGGCACGTATCAAACGAGCCTTCAACAAAAGGGTTAAGCCTAGAAACATCAAAGAAGGAGACTTAGTCCTTAAATCAGTTAGAGCTCTTTTACCTGTCAATCCACGAGTAAATTTCAAACCCAACTGGGCTGGACCATTCTTGGTTAAGTCCATACTCCCGGGGGATGCGGTTAGAATCACAGACCTAGATAGGAATGAATTTGCCAACCCAACTAACGTCGACCAACTAAAATGATATTATGCCTAGAAATGCGCCTCGCGTGACACCACGTGTCGCTCATGCGGCACGAAATAAAAAAAAAACGGCCCCTGGCCCGCTGAAATAAAGCTTATGTCACCTTGCTCTTGTATTCTGACAATTCGTCATCCTCATATCATCAAATAAATTGAATTGTGCTTTAGGAGTAAGTAAAGCTCATGCTCATTTTCTAGTTCATTACAAGCTCTTGCTTAGAACAATTATTCTTTTACATTTATTCGAACTACGGGCAAGGGTTTGATTTCATTTTTAAAAATGGATATGTAGGCAATCCTTCGCAGGATACAACCCATTATTTTAAATGTAAATAGAAGGACATTTGCATATGCATTTGGAATTCGACAATTATAAAATCACAACGGTTTCATAACTAATTAATCTTTTATTCATTTTCCTTCCATAAATAATAATAGTACGCCACATAATATAAAAATGCTAAAATAAATAGGCTAGGATTCTAAAAACCCCACCATGCATTACAAATAATAATAATAAATAATACTACGACTTAGGCTATTCTTTCATCTTCCCCTTACCTTTGTCATTTTTGTCATATTTCTTATCTCGACCACGAGTCGGGCGCTCTGGTGTTATCTCGGACCTAATCACCAACAGTCTCTCTCGCGGTCTAGCCTTACCATTTCGATCAACCATCATTTCGACGGCAAGAGAAGTCTTCGGTTTCTTCGATGGATGAACAACTCGGAATCCGTCTTCTTCCTCTCCCTCAGTCAAACATTTCTCCTTCTCCTTTGCTACATCACGAATCTTGTAATCAACGAGCTCACGCTTCCTTAGCTTCTCACGCTCCTCAGAAGTAGTAGCCTTCCTCCACTGCAAGTAGGAATCTGATACCCATAATGAATTAATCGAAGAGTTTAGGAACCACATGTTTCTCTGAACCCATTTGAGAGCCCACTCTCTACGACTCTCGGCGGTAAGCGCCACTGCAGTCTGAGGAACAGTATCGAGCTTGGGGATCTTCTGTTTTAAGCCAACTTGCCTCACTAGTCTCTCCGGGAAGATGCATATCATGAATTCGAAGCCAGGAATACGCACCGACCGAGTATGATCCAAAGACGATACTCCAGTAACTGATCTGAGATGCCACCATGGCACAATCCATCTGATCAAGGGACCGTCCTCATTCTTCAACTTGTTCTCCCAATAGTTGCAAACCCGGGTGAAGTCCACCATATAAAGTCTGGTCCTCATTGCAATCGAACTAGCATGGTACGCAGGAACATTAACTCGAGGCTCGATCAACCGCAGACGCTTCATGAGCCAAACCTACCAAGGCAGGAATTAGTATCCAACAAAAAAAAAAAAAAAGAAAAGAAAAAAATAACCAAAAAAGGAAAAAAAAACAATAAAAAAAAATGTTGCCCTTTTTACCTGCAGAATGATAGGACTTCCTAAATAAGGGAGGTCGCGGTTAGCTTTCCTGTTATCCAATCCCAATATGATCTCCCCTAAGCATAGACAAGCTGGGCTCCTGCGCAGCTCCATTTACTCAACCAAGCTCAAATAACGAGGATCACCTCTCATCTCCTTATCGACATGCCCTTGGGGGACATAACCATGCAATAGGCAAAACCCGAATGCCCTAGCCTCGCAACATAAGAAATAGAAGGGTTTGCCCTGTTTATGAATCGATCAACGAAATCAAGCATACAGACTCCTTTTGAGGTCACGAGACGACCAACCTCAGCTTTAGTCAGTCCAAGCAAATCCCTAAACTTGTTTTTGTGCCCTTGAGAGCTAGAAGGTATAGCAGGCATATGTTCAGGGTCCAATCCACCAATTGCAGCAATTTCCTTAGGAAAAGGACAGATATCACCTACAGGGAAGGCGAACACGTGGAAATTAGGGTCCCAATATTCGAGACAAGCATCCAAGAACGGTTTCAACACCTTCACCAACTTCAAGCTCAAAATTGACCCCAAATTGAAAGCACCCATATCATGCTTCTCGACATTTGTAAATTCGTTTGTCCATTCTTTGAGACGGTTTTCCAAGGCATCCATGATGTATAAATTTTTCTATATAATTGGAGAGTTTTTTATGTAATAGACGGAAGCAAGACGGAAGAATTGTGTGAATAAAAACTCAATCGACGTCTATATTTATACTAAAAGATGTTTCCTAAAACCTGTCAGAACAGACAAGCTGGGGAAATAGCGCGGATTTTGCGCGCCTCTTGAAGGGTCGCGGCTCGTCTTTGCGCTCTTCCTCAGAGGGTTTCTGTGGTTTTTCCGCGTTGGATCTTTCCTAATTCCTTTAAACATAATTTCCTATTCGTATAGGTTATTATTTTTGGTAATTCCGTCAAATTACCATATTTTTGTGTATCCTAATCTTACGGGCACGCTTTTCGAGTCGAAATCGACATTTTCGTCAAACAAGCGCACTTACCCATTTCTTTTTATTTTTCTTTTTAGGGGAATCATTTCACTCCCGTTTCACATTTCATTTCAAACTTTTACGTTTCTTTTTTCGTTTTTTAGGGGGTAGCCCTCCCTACCGTCCGGTCATTTTCGGCAATTTTTGCGCTCATTTCTGGGCAATTCTTCGAAGTTTTCAGGTCCTTTCTATGTTTTGAGCTAGTTAGGCCATGTGTACAAATATGTGTTTTATGTGCAATTTTTATGTAAATTTCGGCAGCATGACGGCGTAAACCGCCATCTACCAAACCTGTTCAAAGCTAACCTGCAGGTACAAACAAGACAAACCAGCAGCAAAGGCACTCAGGCCGCCATATATACAATCAAAAGGTCGTATGTACATCAAACTGGGGGCTCTTGCCCGAAATAAAGCCCAAAAGTCCAAAATGAAAGTCCTAAAATGTACAAAATGTATATGGTACATCCGACAACAGAAGCAAAAAAAAAAAAAAAAAAAAACAAAAGCAACTACTACTCAGCTCGGTAACTCTCGCCTCGAGAGCAGCAATCTCGGCGTCTCGGATCTCCAACTCCCTCAATAGGCGAGCCGTCTCCTCCTGGTGCTGCGCTAGCTGACGCTCCAGGTCGCGCTCCCTCTGCAAATGACAGAGGAATGGCTCATGTCAATCATTTCAAATGCAAAGAAAGTTAAAAAATTCAAAAATGAAGTAAACGAAAGGTTCATACCTGTCGTCATCGACCACCAGCAAGTGCCTCAATGGCAGTAGCCCGAAGCCGGTTGGCTACCCTCTACAAGGTCACAAACCGAGATGGCGCCACCTGCATTTCAATGAACAAAGATTCACGATAAATGGACAAAAATGGACAAATGTATTCTTATACAAAAGCTAACTGAGTTGGGAACTTACCCTCCGAATCAAATGCTGCCACTCATCAAGGCCAGCATCTGTCACCGCCTCGCCAAAGTCGCGAAGCTCGGAGATCGACGTCATCCCCGCCGTGTCGGTGTACTCGAGGGTCTCGGGGTACGCTGGGGGCTCGACGCCCGCCTCCTAAACCTCTTGCAAAATTCAAATGGTTTCTTTATTTGATGATCATTCATCATTTCTTATCAGGTCAACTCAAAAAGGGAAAAACAAAGCACTTACCACGACCGGCCAGTACGCCAGCCTACGGCGAGTGAACGCAGAGTAAGTCTCGCCAGGAAGAAGGAGAGCGTCGCCACCGACGTCTGCCAGGTCAGTCTCCCTCTTAGCGTCGGAAGGCTCCCTAAACATCATCCGAGGAGGATCGATGGGAACCGTGAAAGCGTCACGGGAGCACTGACGAGTCAAACGCTCGCCCAGATACCACACTGGACCCATCGACGTCCTCAGCAGCAACCGACTCGAGCTCCTAGGTCGAAGGACCTCAGCCACGAAAGGAGGGGTGTTAGCATAGTCCGCCCAAGGCCTGGGCACCCACTGAGACAAGCAAACAAGAGGTCATTCCTATGATCGTTTCTAAAAAGTGATGAATAAGTAAGTAAAAGAAAATGATCAAGAAATACTCACATCACTCAGCTTCAGGGCATTCACGCCCCGTTGACAGACATCGTAAGAAGAGCGCTGGCTCTTCCTACGACACATCACCCAATCCCTCACGAAGGGATAATCTCTCGCCCCCGGCTCCGTCCTCTTGGGCGCAAATCCTGGAAAGTAGGAGTACACCCATACCTGCAAAGCAAGATAATCAATGATGATCTTTCACGATTCGACTTGAAGAAAGAAATGATCTTTCATGATGCAAAATGAAGGTTCATACCTCCAACAGCAGTCCAGGGCCAACAGTAGCAGGAGAAGTACCCTTCTCCACCAGCTCGGGACGAACCATGGCCCTCATGTAGCGGGCGAGGACCGCAAAGCCAGGAGTGACCCAGTCCCAACGACCCAGGTCACTCAAGTCAGAAAGGAAGGGAAGAAGCTTCGTCGACAGCCTCTCCCCCTTCTCTTCAAGCTAGAGTGAAGACAAGAACCACCAGAGCCACATACGAGCTCTCTGCTCCGCAATGCAAGGAGGAGGAGCCTCCTCCCTCCCGTCAATCATCACCATCGTCGGGATCTGGCCAGCAAAGTAATCCCTACCGTAAGTGCTCGACACTAACCCGGGAACTATAGCAGCACTCGCCGCTAGGTTCCAGCCGATCATCCTCCTGGCCTCAGCCGAGTCCACCCTCATGGCCGTCGACGGCCACACCACAGCCTCCGCTTCACACGGCAGACCAGAAATCATGCCACAGTCCTCCAACGTGACCCCAACCTCGCCGAAAGGCATGTGAAAGGTCGAGGTCGTGTCCCAGAACCGATCAAGAAAGGCTCGAATCGGGCTAAGGTTAGCTCGAAGCTTCCTCTCCTTGATCTCCCTCCACGCTCGTACCAAGGCTCCAAAAGCTCTAAGCTCGATGATGGCCTGCTCCTCCGCCGACAGAGTCCCGTAAGCCTCCATCATCGTCGTGTAGCCAGAAAAGGACCTCATGTTCACGGCCTCCTATTTTGATTCAATGCAAAGCTATCTTTAGCTCGAGTGAATTAGAAATGAAATGACAAATGAATGAGTAAAGAAATATGGAGAGAGAATGATGAATCCGAGATTTACCAAGTTCTTCAACGTCCTATAAGACAGGTGACTCTCCGCTGCCCAGATGAGATATCGGCTATCCCATCTCTCAGCTAATGACCACCTTGTCCGACGTTGGTCCATCTCGGGGACTCCTCCTCAGCAACCTCCTCCTCGGCAGCCACTATAGCAAAAGCCTCCTCTAACGCCTCCTCAAACGTAAGAGAAGGGTCAAAACCAGTATCCATGTTCATGGGAGCTCTCTCTGACGTAGAAGCCTCGTCACCTGTAAAACTAGAGTGGATTAGGCCGCATCAAGTGACGACGAGCCTTAGTCAAGGTATTTTCAAGCTTTTCAAGCTCCGAAATCGCTCTTTTCTCGCCATTTTTTGGCCTTTTCTCCCGAAACCCGACCGCTCATGTGGTAATATGGGTCGAGTCAAGTCTAAGTTCAAGCCTAAGCATGGCTTTGAGTCGAAATTTCGGCTTCATTTTGTTATAACGGCGATTATGTCCTAGAAAAGTGTCCTGAAAAAGCCGTCGCAAAAAAAAATACGAGATGGTAGGAAGTTTACCCATCACACAAGGATTCCAAATATCAAGTTTCGTCACAAATGGGCAATCCTAAGGCTATTTTCGAAGCAATTTACGACACAACTGTGAAACCGTCTCAATTTTACTCAAATGCTCAATGCTCGATGAAAATTCGAAATGAACGCATGGTTACGATCCTTATGCTACCAATTACCCCTTTCTAAGGTCAATTTCACAAGAGAAATTCATTTGGGGGAAAAGCCCCAAATTTTCGACAATTAGGGTTGAAAACCCCAAATTTGTCAACTCAAATTAAGCAAACGCGAATGTTTAATGCAAGAATAAGACACATACCTCGATTAGTCATGGCAAATGCAAGCTTTTGATCAAATTTTGACAGAAAATAGTTGGAATTTGAGGGAGTTTTTGACGAATTTGTGTTTTGTTATTATGAATAAAATACGGTTCTGTCGAGGTTTTACTCGGACAGGGACGAACCCAGGAAAAGATGCAGCAGGTGTTGCGCCTCTTCCTCAGCTTCCCTCCAATTCGATTTTCGAAAATTCGTTGTAAGTTCGTTATTTGTGGGCTCATCTTTGGTACGCCTCTTCCTCAACACCATATATCGTATATTTGGTCCGTTTGATGTTTATTCTTCGTCCGGGCCCGTATTTTCGAGCAGACTGTGAATTGTCGCAGTACTTTATCAAGACTTCGCTTGCAACAACGAGCGGATTTTCTCTAACGGTGTTTCGACACGCCTCAATTAATCACCCAGCGAGAGTTCATGACAGCCGACTGTTCTTCTCGAGACATGGATATTAACGTCAAGTTTTGCCAGAGTTCGCTTGAGACCGACGCAAGCAGATTCCACCCAGCAGTTTCTACCGATGTCATGCTACCCCTTCAATATTACGTTTTATGATCTCTTCTTATGGCTGGCGAGCCTCCTTACGTAGTCTAATGGACGTTAAACGACCCTCCCCGATAGTCGACAGACTCTAAAATGTTCCCGACGACAGGTCCTTGGCTCAGACCCCTTAAGCCGCCTCGCGTCGCCATAGTCGTCAGGTTGTAATCTTCGATTGACCTGATGGCTATAATTTGACTTTTGCCTTGTCCAAGCCTCAGTCAATGTGGGGGCTCTGTAGATACCTCATTTCTGCACATCCCGCAAGCCACCCGGTGATGTTTGGGCCGCATATTTGGTACACGGAACAATTTATGACAATTCGTAAGTTTATCATCAAGTGATAGCTCAAATACTTGTGTCTACCCCTTGATCGTCATCTACGCGCCGTTACGGTCGTTTTGACAGTAATTAGAGTTCATTTGGAGTCCGAGTCAAAAACCGTCTTCATTTTCTAATAACCGTTAAAAATGTCGAGTCAGAATATTCTGGAATGTTCCGGATATTTCTATACCATATTTCAATCCTTTAATCTTTTGGCAAAATATTTCCCGAAATTATATTTTGAATAATAAGGAAATTGAGATCTACCGCAATTCCATAACAGAAACGCGGAAAATCATTCTTCTGCAGGAAGAAACCCATGGGGAAAGGACACAACACCTGATGCGCCTCTTCCAAGAGCCGCAACGGTTGCTGCGCCTCTTCCCCGGCTCCTTTCTGCGTATTTTAAGATCTTTTCGAGATTTATTTCCAAAGTTTTACCGAAACCGTAATTCCTCCGTTTGATTAATATAAATAGGGACCTTCGTTCCTCATATTTCTCACGCAAGTGTCCGCCCTTCTGATGTCACCATAATTAGCGCATACTTAGCCCCCGAATTAGCCTTGTTCCCATTCTTTTTAGTGCATATTTGGGTCATTTATTGTCTTTAGTTCTTTATTTTGCATATTCTTTTAGATTTTGATCCCTTGGTAGGAAAGGAGTGCAAATCTTGCATTTTCATGGCAAAACGAGACTAAATTGATTGAATTCACTGACCAAGCATCAAGGAGAGACAAGATTTGAAGGCCTTTGTACATATAATAGTAGATGAGCAATATTGAGAAAGGATCCTTGCATCCCCGAGGAAATCCTCAAGGATTTTATGAAGAAAAGGGAAGAAAAGAAGAAGAAACCACGCTGAGCTACAATCCGAGCGGATTGCCTTGAATCCGCCCGTCCTCCACAGCACAATCCGTGCGTCTTCGCAAAGACGCCGGGTAGCAGCCACCAGAATCCGCCCGGATTCCCTTGAAGACGCCCGTCTTCCCCTGCTACAATCCGCCCGTCCCGACACCAATACGCCCGGATTCCAGCCCACCACGAATTCGTCTCTTCATGCATCAAAGGAAGAAGCCCTTCCTTCGAAAAATACCGGCTTCTCCCTGCTCAATCTAAAAAGTGTAATTACTAGTTTAGCCCTTAGTTAACCCTAATGCATCCACCTAATTTCCACTATAAATACCCCATTAGTCTAATTAGAAGAGGATGTTCTTCTTACCAATTATTAGAGTAGTTAATATCAATCAAATCTCTCTTTAGTATTGTAATCAACAATTAATCAAGTTTTAATACAAGTTTTATTTCCTTAATCTCTCTTTTGTTCATCCTTTATTTTGGGCAATTGAAGATTATTTGGGTTATTATTGGGAAATTAACAACCTCTCAATCAAGCATCAAGTACTTCTTTTATTCTTTGCTTTATTATTGGAATCATTAGTAGGTATAATTCTCTTAATCCCTTTTTAATTATTGTTAATTACTTTCATTTATTCATCATGTTTCCTTTTGTTGGTATGATTGACAACCTTGCTAGCATGATCAACATGATAATGAGTGAGTAGTGACCTAGCTAGGGTTAATGGGTAATTAGGGAAAACCAACATGGGGAATGATTCATGCTTAAATTAATATGCTTTCATGGTTTATTTGCTTGCTTGTTTTGATCTCAACTCATGCACATGTTATGTTTGATGAAATGTGAGCCTATGAATCCTTGCATTTTTTACCCATCACCTATCTTTTCAATGAGTCTTGTAAGACATAAACCAACTCGAGTCTCATTAGACCATGCATGTTGTTGAGTAGGGAAGACTAAGTCGACTTGTAGGTGTTGTACAATCTAATCGATTCGGCTCCGGGACCCAAACTTTCCTAGGATTGTAAGATATAACCCAACTCAATCCATCACAACAATAATTGCTTGCTTATAATTTGAGAACATGTTTGTATGATAAATTCCCATGATTCCCCTATGACCCCATGATACCCTAGTGCTTTTTATCAATTGTTTACAACCCTTTCATTTCATCTTGCTTATTTATTTTCATTGCTATGTAGTTAGTGACCTTCTACATCAACCCAAATTGTGACACCCCTAAGACACCACTAGTTTCAATAGAAATCTCATCTCAATTCCCGTCCCTTGGGATCCGACCTTTACTTGCCTCTTTACTAATTGTAGAGTTGTTTGTGAAGTTATAAATTGTGTTTTGATTCGGACGTGACCCAACGACAACATCTATTCAATTGTGAACACGAAACGGACCGATCAAAAATGGCGCCGTTGCCGGGGACGGTGTTAACTTGATTTAGATTTTCTTATATTGTTATTAGTTGTGTCTTTCTTTGCCTTGAGGAAGTAAAACTCCTCAAGGTTTGTTCTAATTATTTTCAAGTTGTTTGATATTTTGCAAGATGGACCTTATAGATTGTCTTATAGAGGACCACTTAAGTATACCTTTCTTCAAAGATCCCATGCAAGCATTGGAAGCCTTGGAAGCAAGTGAGGCTAAAAATATGTATTGGGAATTGGAGGTGGATCTTTTTGAGGCCGCTCTAGCTAACAAAGAACTTACTCATGCACAATCCGTATTGGTGCATAACATCCTTGTGGAAGCATGTCAACCCATAGAAGATGAGCAATCCATCCTAGAAGATATTTTACAAGCTCAAGAGCAAGAGGAACCCATCATGGAATTTAAATATGATGAGGTTGATGAGAATGAAGTTGAATATGCTATGACAATGGAATGTCTAATGGAGATGGAGCAAATTCTCAATGAAACTCCAAAGGAGGAAAGTGAGGTACAAATTCCTACTTTAAAACCCCTTCCCCCAAATTTGAAATATGCTTACCTTGATGAATCAAAGACCAAACCCGTGATTGTTAATGATAGACTTGATGAGAACCAATTGGAAAAATTGCTTGATGTGTTGAAACAACATGAAAAAGCTATAGGTTATAGTCTAGATGACCTTAAGGGGATAAGTCCCAACTTTTGCATGCATAGAATTCATCTAGAGGAAGACCATAGACCTACTATTCAACCCCAAAGAAGATTGAACCCCCACATGCAAGAAGTTGTCAAAGGAGAAGTTATGAAATTACTTGATGCGGGAATCATATATCCCATATCGGACTCTTTGTGGGTTAGCCCCGTCCAAGTGGTACCTAAGAAAGGAGGTACCACGGTAGTAACAAATGAAAAGAATGAACTAATACCCACAAGAATGATCACCGGTTGGCGTATGTGTATTGACTATCGAAAATTAAACTCCGCAACAAGAAAGGATCATTTCCCCCTACCATTCATTGACCAAATGCTTGAGAGGTTAGCCTCCAACAAATTCTTTTGTTACCTTGACGGGTATTCGGGATTTTTCCAAATCTATATACACCCGGATGACCAACATAAGACCACCTTCACATGCCCTTATGGTACTTTTGCATATAGGAGGATGCCTTTTGGTTTATGTAATGCCCCCGCCACTTTCCAAAGATGCATGATGAGTGTCTTCTCCGATTACTTAGAGACCATAATGGAAGTTTTTATGGATGATTTTAGTGTTTATGGAAAGGACTTTGACTCATGTTTGCATAATCTTTCTCTTGTGTTGCAAAAATGTGAAGATGTTAGTCTTGTTTTAAATTGGGAAAAGTGTCACTTCATGGTCAATGAAGGAATTGTTTTGGGTCATTTAATTTCGGAAAAGGGCATCGAGGTCAATAAAGCTAAAGTTGAGGTGATAGAGAAACTCCCACCTCCCGTGAATGTTAGAGGGGTGAGAAGTTTTCTCGGTCATGCGGGTTTCTATCGCCGTTTCATAAAGGATTTTTCAAAAATAGCAAAACCCCTCACTCAACTTTTGCTTAAAGATGCCCAATTCCAATTCAATGATGAGTGTGTTGAAGCCTTTAATAGAATCAAGGAAGCACTAATCTCGACACCGATCATCCAACCTCCAAATTGGGAATTACAATTTGAGATTATGTGTGATGCTAGCAACTACGCCGTTGGAGCGGTTCTTGGCCAACGGGTAGGGAGAGCTCTTCACGCCATCTATTATATAAGCAAGACTCTTGACTCCTCCCAAGTGAATTATGATACCACCGAGAAGGAGCTTCTTGCCATTGTCTATGCTTTGGATAAATTCCGTTCCTACTTGCTTGGATCCAAAGTGATTGTATTTTCGGATCACCGTGCTCTCCGACATCTCTTGATAAAGAAGGTGGCAAAACCAAGATTGTTGAGATGGATTTTGCTTCTTCAAGAATTTGACTTAGAAATAAGAGACAAGAAAGGAGCCGAGAATGTAGTGGCGGATCATTTGTCAAGGATCCGGTTTCATGATGAAAATGGAGAAGCCCCGATCAATGACTCATTTCCCGACGATATTTTAATGGCCATTCAAACACAACTCGAAAGGCACATCACCCCATGGTTTGCCGATTATGCTAATTATATTGTTGGAAAAGTACTCCCTCCATATTTGAATCACAACCAAAGGAAGAGATTCCTATTCGAAGTGAAGAGGTACTTTTGGGACGACTCAAACCTCTACAAAGAATGTAGTGATGGGCTCTACCGGAGATGCATCCCGCAATGGGAAGTCCAAGGAATCTTGGAAGGATGTCACTCATCACCCTACGGTGGGCACCATGGAGCAAGGAGGACAGTTGCAAAAATTCTTCAATCGGGCTTCTATTGGCCTACAATGTTTCAAGATACAAGAGAATTCATCATTCATTGCGATACTTGTCAAAGAACGGGGAATATCTCTTGGAGGAACGAAATGCCACAAAGGGGCATTCTAGAGGTAGAGATCTTCGATGTTTGGGGAATCGACTACCAAGGTCCCTTTGTGACATCCAATGGGAATAAGTACATCCTTGTGGCCGTAGACTACGTCTCAAAGTGGGTGGAGGCAATTGCCACTCCAAATGATGATGCAAAAACGGTCACCAAGCTCTTCAAGAAAATAATCTTCCCAAGATTTGGAGTTCCTAGAGCAATCATAAGTGATGGAGGAACGCATTTCCATGAGAAGAAACTTGCATCTCTTTTGACCAAATATGGTGTTCAACATAGAACCGGCTTGGGATATCATCCTCAAACAAGCGGTCAAGTTGAAATTTCAAATAGAGAGATCAAACAAATCCTTGAGAAAGTTGTGAACAAGACCCGAAAAGATTGGAGCACAAAGCTTGATGATGCTCTTTGGGCTTATAGGACGGCCTATAAGACTCCCATAGGAGCCTCCTCTTACAAACTTGTTTATGGAAAAGCATGTCATTTGCCAATCGAATTGGAGTACAAAGCTTTTTGGGCAATCCGAGCACTTAATCTTGATCTCAAATTGAGTGGTCAAAAGAGGATGATTCAAATTCAAGAGTTGGAGGAATTCCGACTACAATCCTATGAGAATGCAAAGATTTACAAGGAAAGAACAAAATTACTCCATGACAAGAGAATTAGACAAAAGGCCTTGCACAAAGGGGACAAAGTCCTTCTATTCAATTCCCACTACCGACTTTTTCCGGGAAAGTTGAACTCTAGATGGATAGGTCCATATGTGATAACCGAAGTTGGAAAATATGGAGATTTTGAACTCAAGGCGGGAGATGGAAGCAAGTTCAAAGTCAATGGTCAAAGATTGAAGCCATATTATGAAGGAGCGTTCATTGGAGAGATCGAGGTCACCTACCTCGGGCCTTCTCATCCTTGAAAGAACCATAAAAGGGAGAGTTTGGTGGAGTCCTCCCTAAACCACCACTTGTAAATATACTAACCCTCTAACTTGTATTTATAATTTTATTGCACTTCTTTTGATAATAAGCATGAACTCTTTTCATGAGAGTAAGTGAGGGAGGGTCACTAACGAATTTTTATGAAGGAAGGAACCAATTTTTAAAGTGTGGGGAAGCATCTAAGAGAGGAAAGAAAGTCAAAGGAAGAATTCACAGCTTGAACACGTGCGTGTTCCCTGAATCCGGCCTCTTGCCGGAATCCGGCGGTCCGAGGAGAACCCGTCTCGTCTCCGCTAAACCGAGAATTTGAAGATTTTGGGATCAAGGAGAATCCGAGCGGCTCGAAAGGAAAACGCCCGTCCTGAAGAATCCGGCCGGCTTTGTAGAAAGACGCCCGTCTTTCTACCTGTGCATTTCAAGAAAAATTCCTGGAGAGGAATCCGCCCGTCTCCAGAAGAATCCACCCGTCCCGATAAAAAGGAATCCGAGCGTCTCATGCTCGGGACGCCCGTCTTTGTGGCGTTATATTTTTGGAAATTTAGCTGTGAAAGAATCCGCCCGTCTTACCCAGAATCCGCCCGTCCCGAGAAGCCTGAATCCGAGCGTCTTCTGCTCGAATCCGCCCGTTTTCCCACGTTGATTTGACCCGTCTTTTCTTAATTAAAATTACACCCCACCTCACATTTAGTGACACATCACCCTTCCTTCCACTTGAATTATAAAACCCACCTCCTTATGACTCCCAAGCACATCCAAATCACTCTTAAACCCACAAAAATCAAAAAGCCCCAATTTTCTAGGTTTTCCAAAGGCAACACTCAATCAACAAGGAGCATCTTTATTCCTTCACAAATCAAAAGAATCCAGCTCTATAATCAAGGAATGGCACCAAGGAGATCCTCTTTTAGGAATAGGAGGAGACCAAGGATGAGGGGAAATTCTTCTACCTCCCATGTCAACACATTAAGAAGGGAGCATGAAGAGATTGTAGATCTCACAAGGCTTGATGACTTCTCAAATGTGGAATTTGTCAATGATGTGCAAAGATTAGTCTTCCACTGGCTTCTAAGTAAAAATATTCTTCCCACTAAGTTTTTATGTCATGCTACCTTGAGGAAACTTGGGATTTATCACCAAGTGGAAGCTCTCTTTGAAGTATTTGGTCTCTCAACCCTTTTTCGCATGTATGAACAAACTTATCGATCTCTTGTGCTTGAATTTTTGAGCTTTTTGAAGATTACAACCTTGAACAAAACAATTTGCATAGAGTTTAGGTTGGAGAATGTTTCTAGGATGATGACCCTTGTAGAATTCGCAAATGTACTCGGTCTCGATGTTTCGCCTATCCGAACATCGAAGCCAAAGAAGTATAGTGTTGAACCTTTGTGGAGGGCCATGACCGGCCGGGATTTCATACACACCAAGGAATGCCTCGCTTTTCATATCCAAAATCCGATCATGAGGCTTACTTATCGATTTCTTTCGGGCACCCTACTTGCCCGCCGAGATCCGGCCATAGTGAACCAATTAGACCTTGTGTTTATGGAATCCTACCTCAATATTCAAGGAATAAATGTGTACCACTTCAATGCACCTCTAGTATTACTAGAGAAATGGGCAAAGTTTAGGAATGGTGACGATGATGGAATGAAACACATTGTGAATGGAGGACTCATTACTAGGCTTGCGAAGCATTTCAACCCGAGATTCAACGAGAATAATGAGTATGCTCCTCTTTCGGGAAACATGAGGATAAACGAAGATCTTCTTCTTATTCATCACCATTGGATAACCCTTGAGGGGGTCGATAAGCGGATCAAGTGGTTAACGAAAGGAAGCGATCCGATATATCTACCAATGAACGACCTACCACGTATCTCCCCGAGAAGAGGACATTTGTCTCCAATCCCATCCTACCTCATCCCTCCAAACCCAACCCAACCAAGACAAGCACCACCTCCAAATCCCCAACAATAACAACAAGAGCAACAATCCCGAGATGACAAGATCAAAGTGACTCCCTACCCATTCCCTTACCAACCGTATAACCATCCCAACCCCTTCATCCTTCCCCGTGACGACTTTGTCACGGGAATTCTACAAGATTTGCACTTCCGCCAATACGAAACCAACGTGGACATCTACTATGCACTCTATCCTCAATACCACGATATGGTTCAAAAGGGAAAGATTAGTGAGGAAGGAGCATTTCCCTCATGGGCTCAAATGGACCTACTCTTCCCCAATTCGGAGAGAGAAAATGAAGGAGCAAACGGGAGACAAGAGGAGGGAAGCAACAATTCTTGTGGAGGAGACACGGTGGAGCTTGAAAGTGAAGAGGACGAGTTCATGGACCCAAGTTTGAGTGATGCATCAAAGGAGATATGGGATAGCGATCTAGAAGGAGATGATGCCGACCTCTAGAGGATTACTTCATAGCTAGGTGGAGCGGGCGAGAGGCACCCAGCTAAATTTAAGTGAAGTTCCCTCATCTCCTCTCTTTAATTTTAAAGTTTCATGAAAAGAAGTTTATGTTTTGTTAACTTGTATTTTATTAATCTTTATCATTGTTGGAGTAGTCCTAGCACCATTGAGGACTAACACCTCGGCCCCATTGAGGTGTTCTCATTTTATTGTTCCCACCTTTCAAAATCCAAAATGACACAATTAGTTTCATGCATTGCATAGTGTGTGCATGAACGACACCCATCCTTGGACATTAGCAATAATGTCTAGATCGGTTTGGGGAAGTTAATGCATACACAACGGGAGGTAATCTAAATTATCCTCTCCGTCATAAACAAAAACCATGCATCATGTAGTGTAGATTAGTGTAGCTTGCATTTAGTGTAGAAATCATGCATCATGTTTGCATAATTTCCCATCATTTTGGCCATTGAGGACAATGTCCATATTAGTGTGGGGATGGGAATTCTAACTTCACTTTTATTCAAAAATCCAAAAAAAATTGAAAAATTTCGAAAAACCATAAAAATTTGAAAATTGAAAAACCCAAAAACATGTTTATTTCTTTTGTAGTGTAGTTATATATATATTGTATATATTGTTTGTTCTATCCTTGTTCACATTGATTGACTACGCCACATCCGAGACATGAGGATCATGAAGACCGCATGGTATGATCTTTCCAATCTCCTTTTTCCTCTTTATGTTAATGACTATGTGGCTCTATTTTGATTGATGCGGTATAACAATGTGAACTTAGGACTTGCATTTAGTTTATATGTCATATTAGTTGGTAGAATCACTTGTATTAGGATGTATATAATAGTTGCATCATGGCATGTAGATTGCATTTAGATGAAATATTTTGAAAAGTGCCTAATTGAGAACTTTGACAAGAGCAACTAAGCCATTACAAATACTTTTTCAACTTAAGACTTTGCCTACTAGAATGGTTGTAAAAAACCCTAGGTTGTGTCATACTAGTGTCTTTTGACCCATGACCCAAAGCCTAGTCAAGGGTTTGCATGTCAGTCACCTATCCAACCCCGTGATGCGATGTGGACTTGGTTAACTTGTCTAGGTGACCTTGATTGACCTTGTGGTAAGGCAACCCAAAAATACTTTCTATCAATAAGTTTGAAGTGCTCATTTCGAAAATTTTGTCATGTGGAAGTAATTTATTGCTAAGGAAACCTCAAATGTTGAGAAATTTTAGTTGTTTTGATGGAGGCGTACCACTTCGATGTGCTTTGGAGAGGGATCCATTGAATTGGGCCCCCACACGGTTGTGAATTCGACCGCCCAGAGACAGAGTGACTATCACCTCGAAAAGCTATTGTCTAGAGGTTAACCGGTTGCCTAATAAGCGATTGGCGAAAGCAAAGGACACTAGCCCGGAAGGGACAAACCCCATCTTAAATTTTTGAAATGTGAAAGTTAAATGAGGACAATTTTGAATACTAGTCATATCCACCCTTATTTATAAAGATTTGAGCATTTCATTCCCAAAAAGCCTTTTGTCAAACCACTTTGTCGAGCTTGGGACGATCCATGACCTTTACTTTTGTAGAGAATTCGAGACTTGTCATGTCATATGCTACTAGCATCATAGGGATCATCATTCCACCACCATCCGATCGCTCTTGACGAAAGCATTTGGAAATTGAGGACGAAATTAGTCTAGTTTAACACCATTTGGAGGTGATTTAGTGCCATCCTCTTAGCCTTAGTAATTTGTTGAACTAGTATTTGTGAAGGATTATATGCTCTTAAATTTTTTCTCTCTTGGTTGCCTCCGCCACTTGATGAGGAAGTGGCTATTCCTTTTGTAGATGCGTCCATTATTTGATTTTGTGTGCTTAATGTTTGGATGTGTCGCCATTTTGGCAAGACCCACCTTGCCTTGCAAGAAGGCATCCTACCTCATGGTTGTCTTGTTGTGAGTTGAAGGGGCGGAGTGAGACCCGCTAATTGTCTCATATCGGCTATGTTATTAGGTTAGTTTAAATAATGGTCCTAGTCTTTGTCACCTCTTTACTCGGGACGAGCAAAGGTTCAGTTTGGGGATATTTGATGTGACCATAATTAGCGCATATTTAGCCCCCGAATTAGCCTTGTTCCTATGCTTTTTAGTGCATATTTGGGTCATTTACTGTCTTTAGTTCTTTGTTTTGCATATTCTTTGAGATTTTGATCCCTTGGTAGGAAAGGATTGCAAATCTTGCATTTTCATGGCAAAACGAGACTAAATTGATTGAATTCAATGACCAAGCATCAAGGACAGACAATATTAGAAGGCCTTTGTACATATGATAGTAGATGAGCAATGTTGAAAAAGGATCCTTGCAAACCCGAGGAAATCCCCAAGGATTTTATGAAGAAAAGGGAAGAAAAGAAGAAGAAACCATGCTGAGCTACAATCCGAGCGGATTGCCTTGAATCCGCCCGTCCTCCAGCACAATCTGTGCGTCTTCTGCCAAAGACGCCCGGGTAAGCAGCCACCAGAATCCGCCCGGATTCCCTTGAAGACGCCGTCTTCCCTGCTACAATCCACCCGTCCCGACACCAATACGCCCGGATTCCAAATTGACAAAGACGAATTGTCTCTTCATGCATCAAAGAAAGAAGCCCTTCCTTCGAAAAATACCGGCTTCTCCCTGCTCAATCTAAAAAGTGTAATTACTAGTTTAGCCCTTAGTTAACCCTAATGCATCCACCTAATTTCCACTATAAATACCCCATTAAACTAATTAGAAGAGGATGTTCTTCTTACCAATTATTAGAGTATTTAATATCAATCAAATCTCTCTTTAGTATTGTAATCAACAATTAATCAAGTTTTAATACAAGTTTTATTTCCTTAATCTCTCTTTTGTTCATCCTTTATTTTGGGCAATTGAAGATTATTTGGGTTATTATTGGGAAATTAACAACCTCTCAATCAAGCATCAAGTACTTCTTTTATTCTTTGCTTTATTATTGGAATCATTAGTAGGTATAATTCTCTTAATCCCTTTTTAATTATTGTTAATTACTTTCATTTATTCATCATGTTTCCTTTTGTTGGTATGATTGACAACCTTGCTAGCATGATCAACATGATAATGAGTGAGTAGTGACCTAGCTAGGGTTAATGGGTAATTAGGGAAAACCAACATGGGGAATGATTCATGCTTAAATTAATATGCTTTCATGGTTTATTTGCTTGCTTGTTTTGATCTCAACTCATGCACATGTTATGTTTGATGAAATGTGAGCCTATGAATCCTTGCATTTTTTACCCATCACCAATCTTTTCAATGAGTCTTGTAAGACATAAACCAACTCGAGTCTCATTAGACCATGCATGTTGTTGAGTAGGGAAGACTAAGTCGACTTGTAGGTGTTGTACAATCTAATCGATTCGGCTCCGGGACCCAAACTTTCCTAGGATTGTAAGATATAACCCAACTCAATCCATCACAACAATAATTGCTTGCTTATAATTTGAGAACATGTTTGTATGATCAATTGCCATGATTCCCCTATGACCCCATGATACCCTAGTGCTTTTTATCAATTGTTTACAACCCTTTCATTTCATCTTGCTTATTTATTTTCATTGCTATTTAGTTAGTGACCTTCTACATCAACCCAAATTGTGACACCCCTAAGACACCACTAGTTTCAATAGAAATCTCATCTCAATTCCCGTCCCTTGGGATCCGACCTTTACTTGCCTCTTTACTAATTGTAGAGTTGTTTTTGAAGTTATAAATTGTGTTTTGATTCGGACGTGACCCAACGACAACATCTATTCAATTGTGAACACGAAACGGACCGATCACCTTCTCTTCTCCCTTTGCATTTTAAGACCGTGCTCTTTGCTTATTGGCATCTACGTGCTTGAACTCTCGACCACGGAAGCTCGGATCCTTCTGAGTACCAGCCTCGTTTTGCATGACCGACCAATTTGACCAACTCCACTCAATCAACTTAATCAATCTAGTTTAATTCCTCTTACGAGGGCACTTTCGTCGTACATTCGAGTCGAGCATATTAGAAATATTAATCTCATTATTTAACATATTCATATATGTGATATTTAATTTAGTCATAAAATTAAATCTAGATCTTATAAATACAAACATAATTAGAAATAAAGAAGAAATCATCAATCCTTACTATGATAGTTTCGGATTTAGGGCACAAGTGAGTTCTCCTTCTCACTTGTTCTTGAGCTTTCCTTACAAATGGAAGAACAAGGATTCGAAGATAGAATCCCTCCTTAAAGCATATACCTAAGATGACCCTTAAAAGACTATTATTATTTGATCTAGAATAATTATAATCTTACTAAAAATGACTCAAAAACTATTGTTTTGATCTCTATTATTTCGGTATAGAGAAGAAGGATTCTGGAGTTTTATTTCTCTTACAAAACTTCTATAAGTTGTTTATGAATGAACAAAAATAATGCACAACACTAGTAGTGATATTATTTGCATTATAAAGATTATAAAGGGTAAAAACCCTTGGCTTGCTAGGTTGGGAAACCGGGTATGGGGAAGGGGCAAGGACAAATGCATGACCAAGATACTCTTCACAAAAGCAACTAGGTGTGCATGGCTATAAATTAGGTTTAATGATTATGCTTCTTATATATTATAAAACATAATACAAACCCCAACCCTCCCCATTATTTCGGTATATATATTGTAAAATGGAAAGTCCATTTTACAATTTATTTGTCAATTTGTCACATGTAACATGTTCCATGACATTATGTGTATAAAATGTATTTTTAACAATTAAAAATCAACATATTAATAAAATATGTTACTTATAAAATTAACCTAGTAATTCATAATTACTTGTACCCTAATGGGTTTCCGAATCATAAATTACAACATTCTGTATTTATAATAATTTATTCATTCCGTTTCAATTGTTTCCGTAAACAATAATTTCATCTAAGTAATAAAACAATTCGATCACTTAGATCGTATCTTATTTAATCAAATTACAATGAGACACGTAAATATTAATTCCAAAATCGTCCGTCAATTTTAAGTAATTTAATTAACTCGTATCGTCATACGATCAATTAAATATTCAATTAAGAGTATCATCTTGTAGGTATGACCTTACGGGTTCAACTGATCACCACCGGCCGCATTTGACAAGAATGTCAAACTCTAGTCAGCCAATCATTACCGATATGTGTGGACCAGTTGACTGTAAAATATTACTTCCCACATGTATTCTTAAATATGAGATTTAAACATGTGATCAACATGATCGACAGTTATGATCGCATTATTGTCGGAGGACACATATTCCAACAATCTCCCACTTGTCCTCGACAAGTGTGCGTCACCAATTCTCTTGTCCCATTACTATCTCCCACTCAATGCAAGGTGTCTTTCGGGTCGTACTTGCAAGTGATCATATCGAGAGTGGTTTCCTCGATCTGGAGAATAACTGATTGACCGGAATTATCTACCATAGATACCTTCCGAGCGTGGCCACGCATTTCCAGTTTATTACTCCTCGAGTGGCCCTGAGATATTGTTATAACCCTGACAAGGGGTGGACAATTCCTATTGCACTTATTTCCTTCGACTAGCCACAACCATCATAACCCAAAATATGCCCATTTGGCCCCATTTACGAAGGTCGTAGTAACATAAATCAAAGTTAATCTGAAACTGTGCCACCTTAGGCGAACAGTCTTTAGTCAAAATAATCGACTCATTAGAATACTATAGTAGCTCTCGCCACGACCAAGCTATATAAATTTGCCAGAACTCTATAAGCGGTCATTAGCCCGACAAAGTGTTCCTAACAAATCGCCATGTGATCGACTAGTCATCTCACATGACTCCATGGCACTTGAACTTGCCAGCAATCGCATCACACTCTAGTCACTTCGAGACGTCACCTCATTTAAGTGACTATGGGCGAATACAATGCTAATCCGTGTTCACTTTAACGGGGTTCAATTGTCTCTACAACCCGTTTGGATGTAACAAAGTATAAGGTGAGTTAATAATAACTCAAACGACGAATGTCGACATCACATCCGGGTAGTCAATACCATATTACAACCTTGTGATGTATATCGTAAGTGTGTAAACACTAGTCGATTGCAATAGAAGTTTAACATACCATGTGTCCATGTGTTCATACTTCTTGTATTGCACTTTCCTTTATATTCATGTTATCTATCATAGCATGAACCTTACCAAGTACACATCTAGGTTCCCAACCTAGGTTTAGGCTCTTTATCTTGAAAGAACTTTCTTGTTGCTTATCACATAACCAACAAATTGTGGTGGATAATATAACTTGCAGTGGTCAAGTGTTGTACCAACTCGCAATGCACTAGGTATACGTTTTGTAGGGTCTTGCAACAATTGTCATGACAATTAGCCTAACACTTCTCATAAGTCCTAGCATATTAGAAACTACTAGTTTGAGTAACTTCTTACTATAACTAAGTATCTTTCAAACTTCTTATTTCTCTTTAAGCTTAAATAGCTTAGGATTTTCATAAATCCTTACGTGTTTTCGAATTTCAATATGTGCAACTTCTTGTCACATAACAGAGTGTTCTGTCAAACACTAGAATAGCTCATTAGTTCTCCTCGAGAATTCATGACGATTCTTCTATGGCTTACCAATGAGTCATCATGCTCTTAAGCATATGATTCATTATTGGACATGTGCATGATTATTCTAATGGCGGAAACATTAGTAATTTTAATCATGTGATCAATCATTCTTAGATTCATTGAATGACCATGACTGCTTATGGTAATTCCATTTTCATCGATATGAATAACCTACGTTTCTCGTTGATTTGATGTGTATTATTCAATACCTATCCAATATCCCATGATGTGATTGGATTCATCAAAGTCCATTTTCATCCAGAATTGAAAACTCAAATACTTCTTTGTGAAGTTAGAACTAGCTCGTCATTCTCAATGAGTAATGAGTTATAAATTTTACAAGATGATTGCTCCCACTAAATTTCATGTCTTCACATGATAATTTCAAATTCCCACTTAATTCCACATGTTTCGCAATTGACTACTAAATCGAACATTTCAAGAATTGAAATACATTTTGCTTTGCCAAGTTATTAAGATTAAAACCATATATGTTCCCAACATATCCTTTCAAAATACCTATTTTGAAAAGGTTTCAGTCTTAAACTTATGGAAAGAGATTTTAATCTCTAACTCATTCATTTTTATAATGATGCGTAGCAATGTCATTATTTAAAAGTGAAATCCTATTTAATGTATGTCCTTCTCAAAATACCCTTTTCGGAAGGAGGTTTAACCATTTCATTTTCATAATGAGGTTATGTAATGACACTAGCGTGTTTAACAATTAACTTAGCTTTTGTGGATATCGGCATATCTTCCTTTGCAACTTTTAATCATAAATCTCATTTATTTTCAAGGATGCAACTTTGTTTCATTTTCATTTAGGCTCTTAAGTAAATATCAATATTGAAACTCTTGGTCATATGTTGTTCATAAACTAGGCAAATCTCTTGTTAAGACTTTTCTTTAGTCATTTTCTTTCAAAACTTTCTTTTGGTCTCCTCGTGTAGTTATCTTAGGAACATATTCTTTTGATTACTTCACTTGGTCTCTTTTGTCATGTAGATCTCATCTATTCGAGACCATAGATCTCATCTATTTTTGTATACTATCTATTTAGGTATACAAATCATTCTTTCTTTCGTAGATCTCATTTACTCAAGTATACAAATTATTCTTTGTATTCTTTGTGTCTTCATTTTTCTCCCACTCTATCTTTTAGAATAAATACACTAAATATTCAAAGATAGTTTATGAGACACAAGTAATGATTTTGAAGTAGAAGGAGGACTATCTCATAGATTGACTAATAGATTTTAGGTTTGATGAGTGTACTTGGTAGTTGACATTCCTTTAGAAGAGTTCATCAACTTAACATTACTTTATAATTGATCATACACAAGCTTTAAGCTTGTGGACATATAATGAATCCCATCATTATATTTGTTTATTGGATCACATAAGTAGATGATCATATGTTTCTATGTGCAAGCATATAAAGACGAATTTTTAGAACAAACAAATACGATAAAAGGGGTGACTTGGGTTGCAAACGAAGCCATCATAATCCAAAATAGAACCATTGTTTAGAAAGGATCAACCATTTCCATGTCGAACACAGAAATCAAAATAGTTCTAAAAATACGAAGCACAACTTAAAATAAGACAATAATAAAAGCCAAGCTTCATTGGTAGCTACTCCTAGCTCCTTGATGATTTCTCAAGCTTGTTTTTCCTTTCCTTTGTCTTTGCTTGGAGGAGGCCCTATTTACAATAAAAAGGGGATACATTATCACAACTTTGTATCAAAATACCATAGTTGAATTAGAAACATAAAAGAAAGGATAGTCATTTACCTACTGGAGTGATCTTTCCAGCTTTGATGTCACCAAGGTACTTGGAACAATTCCTTTTCCAATGTCCAACACCATTACAATAATGGCATTTATCAAGAGGACCCTTCTTGGTCTTGGAAGTGCCAGCTTCAAAAGTCTTAGCCTTGGTGGACATGGGAGCTTGCCTCTTACCATTTTTCCCATTCTTTTTGAATTTCCCTTTGCTCTTAGTGCTTATATTAAGCACGTCCTTAAGTGGGTTAACATTTAACCCCATGTCTCTTTCGGCTTGCACAAGTAACTTGTGCAACTCTTCAAGAGACACGTCCTTGTCTTGCATGTTAAAATTCACCCGGAATTGAATATATGCTTTGACTTTGGATAAGGAGTGTAGAATCCTATCTATAATGAGCTCTTTGGGGATTTCAACTTTTTGAATCTTCAAAGTCTCGACTAGCTCCAACAATTTGAGCACGTGAGGGCTAACCTTTTGGCCCTCCTTGAAATCGAGATCAAAGAATGCCGAGGCCGCCTCATATTGGACGATCCTCGGTGTTTGTGAAAACATTGTCACAAGTTTGGAATAGATTTCATTAGCGGTGCCCATTTTAAAGGCTCTCCTTTGGAGATCCGCCTCCATAGAAAAAATCAACACATTTTTCATAGCGGCGGACTCTTTGTGGTAAGCCTCATATGCTTTCCTAGTAGCGGCACTCGACCTAGCATTAGGTTCGGGTGGAGAGGCCTCGGTGAGGTAACGAAGCTTGTCGTCACCTTAGGCGGCTAATTTGAGTTGGGCATCCCAATCGGAGAAATTTGACCCATTCTTTTCAAGTTTACAACGATCCATAAAGGATCGGAGCCATGAAACATTAGTGAGAGGTGCGGCGTTGGTGTTTGGTGCGGCCATTTGTTATGAGAAATAAAAGTGGTCTACAAAACAAAATAAAAGGAATAAAACATTTGTCATTTTAAAATAATAATAATACTCGTAAAATTTTAATTTAAACAAGTTTTATTGCATTTATCTAGTGACCTCTACCCAACTTGATAAATGATTCCGAGACCCAAATTCATATGAACTTGGGCACGGGGTAGCCGATTCATCCCTTATCAATATAACTCGGTGGATTAACTCTTTAATCGATTCTACTTTTAGAAATCTCGGTCGATAAAATTATCTAATATTTATCTATAGCCCGGAACACATGCGACTACGGTCACGAATACTTCCGTTGAGCTCAATCCAAATTTCAAATAGATGTGTCCATAATCCAAATTCACATTAACTTGGGCACGGGGTAGCCGATTCATCCCTTATCAACATGAATTCGGTGGATAGACATTTATCACCCACTTCCCCTACGTAACAAGGTTTGTACCCCGGTGTGGCCGAGCGCACTCCCTCACGAAATAGGTTTTCATGGTTTCTACTTTTTGGTAAGGCTAAATCTCAATTGTTTATTTTAGCGAGAGGTCATGTCAATTTATTATCTATCACGTTTTAAGTGAACTAAAGCGGTGAACTACGATAATTGTAATTGACACGGTCGATAAACTCGATTAAAATGCATGTTTAGTTATGGCGATTTAGCGATGCGTACAACATATAAATAAAATGCAAAGTATAAATAAAATCCTAGTATGGCCTTCCTAGAATAGTAAATCTAATAAACTATTACAAATTCGGAAACCAACTCCTTTGGTCCCTTGAACTTCGGTCTTGGCACGTATTTCAAGGCAACACTTTCTTTAATGGATCGCCTTCTCGAGTGGCACCGTCTTCAAGGAACTCCGGAATAAATAAATTACATAATAAATTACATAATTTCCTATTATACATTTGTAATTAAAAAATAAAAATAAATCTATTATATTACAAAACGGTGATACGAGATCACAAATATTACAACCGAATCGATATTCCCATACATTTCGGTAATATCAATTAAAAAACTAAGGCCATACTAAGTAAAATTACATAATTCAAAAATTACATAAAATTAAAATATGACAATCATAAATAAAATGCAGCATTATAATCGGTTTTTACGGATTTGCGTGATTTAAGCTTTTAAAATCACAATAATTACATAAAATCATATTTATGTACAAGTTAATTACCCTAACCATATTAGGACTCAAAATTAGTCTCCACTAACATTTGACAATAATTAACCTAGATTTCTTAATATTGTTCATGAATGGACCTAAAATACAAAATTATGTCATAAACTTCAAATTAAATCATAAAAATTTCAAATAATTTCAAAATTTGAAATTTAAACTCATGAACATTCTGGTAAAATACCATGACACTCATAATGTTCAAAAATTAGGTTAAAAATTTCGAAAATTTATCGAGAAAAACAATGTTGCGGTTTATCGATTTTAACAATTATCACCATAAAAATATGAGAAAAATTATTTTTATTAAATTTTCACTTTTAGATCTGAAATATATGATAAAATGCAACATGATATGTTTTTTCTTAGTCATGAAGTATGTTTTAGCATTTTTACTAATTAAAGTCACTATTTATGTGATTTTTCATCAAAAATTCATAAATCATGCATAAAGACTTCATTATAGCCAAATATTTTACACACATCTTGTAAAATTTCATGTGATAACATACTAAATTTCTATGACCAGATTCAAAATATAACTCATATTAACCTATTTTCCCATTTAAATACGATTTTAACTTGAAAAATCCATATTTCGAGCAATACAACTCATTTTATTATGAACATTTACAGGCCATCAGTAGATAATATATGTGAAAACATATACAAAAACCACTGGAAAATCGAAGTTTAGCTATTTTTAGTCAAAAAATGACATTTTTATTATAAAAATCACATTTTAGTGCCATTATTATATAAAATGAACAATAAAATCCATAAATAAACCAAAATATCCTAAATACATTTTAGGACCAGAAACTTTAACATGCAAATAAATTTCGTGATATTTCATAATAAACACAAATTTATAAGTTTTGTTTGTTAATCTTATAACTCGGAAAAACAATAACCGATTTGCATGCAAACAACCTAAGGCTCATGATACCGCTTATTAGAAATATTAATCTCATTATTTAACATATTCATATATGTGACATTTAATTTAGTCATAAATCTAAATCTAGATCTTATGCATGCAAACATAATTAGAAATAGAAAAGAAATCATCAATCCTTACTATGATAGTTTCGGATTTAGGGCACAAGTGAGTTCTCCTTCTCACTTGTTCTTGAGCTTTCCTTATAAATGGAAGAACAAGGATTCAAAGATAGAATCCCTCCTTAAAGCATATACCCAAGATGACACTTACAAGACTATTATTATTTGATCTAGAATAATTATAATCTTACTAAAAGTGACTCAAAAACTATTGTTTTGATCTCTATTATTTCGGTATAGAGAGGAAGGATTTTGGAGTTTTATTTCTCTTACAAAACTTCTATAAGTTGTTGATGAATGAACAAAAATAATGCACAACACTAGTAGTGATATTATTTGCATTATAGAGATTATAAAGGGTAAAAACCCTTGGCTTGCTAGGTTGGGAAACCGGGTATGGGAAAGGGGCAAGGGCCAATGCATGACCAAGATACTCTTCACAAAAGCAACTAGGTGTGCATGGCTATCAATTAGGTTTAATAATTATGCTTCTTATATATTATAAAACATAATACAAACCCCAACCCTCTCCATTATTTCGGTACATATATTGTTAAATGGAAAGTCCATTTTACAATTTATTTGTCAACTTGTCACATGTAACATGTTCCATGACATTATGTGTATAAAATGTATTTTTAACAATTTAAAATCAACATATTAATAAAATATGTTACTTATAAAATTAACCTAGTAATTCATAATTACTTGTACCGTAATGGGTTTCCGAATCATAAATTACAACATTCTGTATTTAGAATAATTTATTCATTCCGTTTCAATTGTTTCCGTAAACAATAATTTCATCTAAGTAATAAAACAATTCGATCACTTAGATCGTATCTTATTTAATCAAATTACAATGAGACACGTAAATATTACTTCCAAAATCGTCCGTCAATTTTAAGTAATTTAATTAACTCGTATCGTCATACGATCAATTAAATATTCAATTAAGAGTATCATCCTATAGGTATGACCTTACGGGATCAACTGATCACCACCGTCGTACGATAGTAATGTCAAACTCTAGTCAGCCAATCATTACCGATATGTGTGGACCAGTTGACTGTAAAATATTACTTCCCACATGTATTCTTAAATATGAGATTTAAACATGTGATCAACATGATCGACAGTTATGATCACATTATTTTCGGAGGACACATATACCAACAGAGCAATCACTAATCGTTAACTTAGTCAATCTCGTTTCGTCAAACATGTAAGTCTGAGGGTTTAAATTCCATCTTTTATATTTTTATTTTACTTTTGTATCAATTATTGTAAAATTTATGTCGAAAGCATATTTAAAATCGATTTATAAACCTTTTATTCAAACCCTTTTACGGATTAACGGAGATCGATGTCGAGCGAAAACGCAGACAAGTCTTTGCGCCTCTTGAAGAGCCATGAAGATCTGGCTGCGCGCTTCTTCCCGAGGGCCGCCAGCCTCGCTTTTCTTCTTCTTCCTTCGTCCTCTGTTAAGTCGTCTACTTTCATTCGTCTTTTCTTATTTTTCCTTTATTTCGTTCGTATACTAAATTTAATACTTAGTTTATTAATAATTTATCACTTTCAATTTCCGACTTAAATCCCAAGTAATTAATATTTGCGGGTTTTCGTCATTAAAATCAAATCCGGGTATTAGAGATTCGATTCATCCATATCAAGTCTCTGGAATTCACTTTTGTATATTTTTTCATTTGTTTATCGTCACCATCATCAGTAGTTCGACATTAACAGACATAATTAATTTGTTTTAATAAACTTAGTTCATAATTAGTTTTGTAATTAGACTTTAATTTGTTCTAATTAATTTGAGTCTTTCCTTTATTGTTTTATGACCCTCTCATATGTAAATCACTTTCATCTGAATAGAATATCAATAATCGATCATTAAAACACCAACGAATATTAACAATATGCGATTCAAACTTCACGACGAGAACTCACCTCAGAGAATGACGCAGCGACCACTGCGCCTCTTCGAGGACGCGACTCTACTTGCTTTCCGTTCGTTGAGTTCTGTCTCTGAACTTCCGTTATTGATTTGACCTAATTCGTTAGTTTACGCATTAATCAACTATTATTCGTATTATCACTGCTAATCTGTTCGTTAATTTATTTTCTTCTATTTTTCTCAAATTATCCGTTTTAAATGTATTTTCGACGTAAATCATTAACCGATGTAAATATTGTAATTTTAATTATCGTATTTCATTTATTATACTCTTTATTATTGCTTGTATGCTTTCACATGTAATCAACCTTAAATTCCTACTTCGACCTAATGTGTGCTAAATTACGTGTTCACCGACTTAGTCTAAATCTTCACATGCTAGGATTAATTTATTGGATGTTGCATTGCATGCATATAATCGACAACATATCAAGTATAGATGATTTTCCCTAATCATTAGTAGAGGCCGCTATCGAGGCGAGCGGATTAGGTGTTCGATCAAAAGATCTTCCTAATACGTACCCTCACCCCTTACTCCAGATCTCTGTGAACATCCGTGTTCATTGGCATCCACGAGAGTCATTCTAGACATAGAATGCTAAGGGCAACGAGTTCTTAGTATCTATGTCATTACTTTGTGTCTTCACATGACGCGAAGTATTCGAACGGTTTCCAATTTTCCACAATAAATTGGTGACGACTCCATAAATGCAAACGCTTATTTTCCCAAGCAACCCCGTGGGCCCCCCGTGTCCACACCCGTATTTGCAGATGATGTTGTCCTGGATGAACTTGGCCACTTGTTTGGCGGTCAAGACTATATAGGACTGTGCTTCCACCCATTTGGTGAAGTAGTCAATTGCGACGAGGACAAAGTAATGTCCTTTGGTGCCTATAAGGTTGACTTTTCCGATGATGTCGATGCCCTAGATCGAGAAAGGCGAGGGTGATGTTATGGTGTATAAAAGGGATAGTGGTATGTGTAACACCCCCTCATACCAAGGTGCCTTACCAGGACCACCCTACCATGAAAGTGTGTTACCATCTCGGTTGCCCGATGCTAGTATATATCAAAAGCATCTGAACTGAGCACATTTATTAAAATACCATAACATGTAAAATTTTACATTCAACCAAATCCAAAACTGATTCAATAAAATAAATCCAAGGTCTAACAACTATGAAAACATAACTAAGACTCGACCGTGATGCTACGACTGGTGATGACAACTCTCCCATGACTGCCCCAAGTTCACCAATAGCAATACCTGTCAAGCCTGCTCACCATCCCCGAATGGATCACAGCAGATTCCACAAACAACAACGGGGTCAGTATTACTCAATCAATATAAGACAAAGAAATAAGGTAACCAAAAACGTCACCATGGCTGTCATGACATTATGAAAAATATCATGAGAGAGGAGAGAGAAGGGTTATTTTCTCTGAAATTCTGACCTAAAATTCTGAGCCGTCACCATGGCTGTCATGACATTTACTGCAAATTCCTTTTCACCTTTAGCATCTTCATCGAATAAACAATCATCAGGAAAACAAAAAACACCAAAAATAATAACAAATAAAAAGCCTACTGATGAGGGTAAGGAACAAGCTACTTGATCTTCATCGCAGGGTCCTCAATCTGGTGATGCTCGGAAAACAAAATCGATAAATGAAATTCAAGGTATTCCAGTCCTGAAGTTACCTGAGGATACTCTGGGGAAGGCGGATGACGGATGGATGACAAGGCATAATGGGAAAAATGTTCTGGTAATGGAAACCATTCCTGAGGAGGAGGATGTCTCTGAGTTGTTGCAATTTACGAAGGAAGATATACAACCTGAGGTAGAATTCTGGTCTAACTCTGTATACTGCTATATCTTAGGGGCTAATCCTCCAACTGAGATTATAGAAGGTTTTGTTTATTCTGTTTGGGAGGAATTTGGGGTAGATAGGGTTTCCTTCCTGCCTAATGGAGTCTTCCTAGTTCGGTTTAAGCAGGCTAAACAAAGAGATGCTCTGTTGCAATCAGGATATTATCTGTTTGATAACAAACCAGTGGTGATTAAACCATGGGATGTGGATGCGGAATTGATTAAAACTGAGGTAGATATTGTCCCTGTTTGGATTAGATTGTATGATCTTCCTCTCAAGTTTTGGGGGGCATGTTTATCTTCAATTGCTGGTCTTGTTGGCAAATTTGTTCAAAAGGATGGACTAACTATTGATAGGACCAGGTTGAGTTATGCTAGGGTTTTGGTGGAACTCAACATGGGACAAGACTTACCTGAGAAGATTAAGTTTTTGGATGAAGCTGGCAGATTAGTTAATATTAGAATTGAGTATGAATGGCGTCCTGAGACTTGTGCTTTGTGTAAGGGTATGGGTCATGATGAGCACCAATGTCGGAAAAAGAAGGCTGGTAAGAAGATTCCTAGTGTACAACAAGGGGGACCAAAGGGGGTGCAGCAACAGAAGAAAATCTGGAGACCTGTACAAAAAGCACCTGAGCCTGTGCCTGCTGTACATTCTCCAACGATCTTCACTCCTGCTGCTTTTCCTACTTTAGCTGCAGCAATCAAATCTACTCCAGCTAGGCAAATAATGAGGATGAATAGACAAGGGAGTATGAGTGGGGGACAAAGAGTTAAAGACTGGTCAGGAGTTCCTACCTTCCTAGATGCTCTTAATGGTATGAAAACCCCTGGGGAGGGTGTAGTTCAGAGTGGTAAAGACCCCCAACCAGTTATACCTAATGCATAGTATAGGTTTTTGGAATGTGCGGGGTCTAAATGACCTGAATAAACAGAAGTTGGTGAAGTGGTTCATGCATAATAATAGTGTTGGGCTCTTTGGACTACTTGAGACCAAGATAAAACCTAATAAGCTTTTGAATAAGAATACTACTCTTTGTGATGGGTGGAATATTTCCACAAATTGTAGTTGGCATAGGATCTGGGTGTTTTGGAAGCCTACTTGTTTTGATGTCAATTTTATTGAGTATGGAGCACAATTTATTCACATGAAGGTGGAGTCTATTAGTGATAATAAGAGTTTCCTTCTTACTATGATTTATGCCCATAATGGGTTGGTTGAGAGGCAAACACTGTGGCAATTTCTGAAATGCAAGGCAATGGATTGTGAGATGCCTTGGTTGTGGGCAGGGGATTTCAATACTGTCCTCTCTCCACTGGAAAGACTAGGTGGCAATACTACTGAAGCTGAAATGCAACAATTCCAGGATTGCGTTTCTATCTGTTGTATGGAGGATGTGCCTGCAACAGGTGCTTTGTTCACTTGGTCTAATAAGCAAGAGCCTGCTGATAGGGTTTATAGCAGATTGGATAGGATGATGGGTAATCAGGACTGGTTTGTGATGTTTGCAGATTATGTTGCACACTTCCACCCTGAAGGAATTTTTGATCACTGTCCCTGTACTTTGATGGATAGACAGGCAAATTTTGGTGGAAAAAAGAGTTTTAAATACTTTAATATGTGGGGCACAGCAGAGCATTTCAAAGAGCTAGTGAGTAAGAGTTGGAAACATGGGTATAAAGGGACCAAAATATTTCAGGTGGTGAAGAAGTTGAAGGCTTTGAAACCTGTCCTAAAGAACATTAATAAAGAATGTTTCTATGACATTGAAAATAGCACTAGTATAGCTAGTGCTTTGCTGAATAGAATACAGAAGAACCTGATAGACAATCCTGGTAACACTGAACTTATGCAGCAGGAGTATGACACAGCACATGAGTTGAGGGAACTAATTGTTGCACGAGATAGCTTTCTAATGCAGAAGGCTAAAGTACAATGGTCCTTGGAAGGGGACCTGAATACTACCTATTTCCACCACATTATTGAGAAAAGAGTGATGTTGAATAAGATTTTGCAGATAGAGGATAAGGATGAGGTGCTCTGTAGTGAAGGGGGAGCCATTCAAAATGCCTTTCTTACTTATTATCAGGAGCTCCTGGGTGAAAATCATGCTACTGATAATGTGAATTTGACAGTAGTAAGAAGGGGGAAGTGTTGCACTAATGCTCATGCTCTTATTCTCAGTATGCCTGTGACTAAGGAGAAAATTAAGTCTTGCCTCTTTAGTATTCCTAAGGACAAGTCTCCTGGTCCTGATGGCTATACAAGCCAGTTCTTTAGAGATGTGTGGGAGATATTAGGGGAGGAGATTAGTGGGGCTATCATGAATTTTTTTGAAACTGGAAAATTGCTTGCACAAATCAATTCTACTGTGATTACCCTCATTCCTAAGGTGGACAGGCCAAGCAGTGTTAAGCATTTTAGGCCAATAGCCTGTTGTAATGTGGTTTATAAGACTATTTCTAAACTCATTTGCAACAGGTTAGCTTTGGTTTTACCTGATATTGTGAGTAGAAATCAAGGTGCATTTGTGAAGGGGAGGAGTATACTGGAAAATATCCTCATTTGCCAGGATTTAGTAAGACTATATCATAGGGGCCATGTATCCCCTAGGTGTATGTTTAAACTAGACCTTTAAAAAGCTTATGACACGATTGAGTGGCAATTTTTGGAGCAAATGTTAGCTGCTCTTCAGTTCCCTGAAAGTTTTATTCATATGGTGATGGGATGTGTGACCTCGACAACTTTCACTCTAAATTTGAATGGGGTCCAGTTTGGGTATTTTCATGGCAGGAGAGGTTTGAGACAAGGGGACCCCTTGTCTCCTCTATTATTCACAGTTTGTATGGAGTACTTGACTCGTATTTTGGATTATGCTGCTCAACATTGGCCATTCAGATATCATCCTCTTTGTGCTGGTTTGAAGCTGAGTCATCTGCTATTTGCAGATGATCTATTAATGTTCTGCAAGGGTGATGTAGGGTCTATTATGCTGATGCTGAGAGCTATGGCTACCTTTTCTGCTGCCTCAGGTCTGAAGGTAAATGCCAGCAAGTCAGAGGTGGTCTTCAATGGGGTTTCAAATGATGTGAAAACTGATATAATTCAGGTTTCTGGTTTTAAAGAAGGATGTTTACCTTTCACTTATCTGGGTGTTCCTATACAGCCTACCAGATTAACCAGACTGGATTGTAGTATTTTGATTGATAAGATCACAGCTAGGGTAAGAAGTATAGGTGCAAGGAAGATGAGTTATGCAGGACGATTAACTCTTGTTAATGATGTGTTTAATACTTTGCATAACTATTGGGCTTCTATTTTCATTATACCTAAGCGTGTGATAAAAAGAATTGAAGCAATTTGCAGGACCTTTTTTTGGGAAGGAGGTGTTGAGTATCAGAGGGCTCCTTTGGTAGCTTGGCACAATGTTTGCTGCGCAGAAGGGAAGGTGGGTTAGGAATAAAACAAGCAGGGGTGTGGAACATTGCTACAGTTGGGAAATTGGTTAATTGGATTTTCACAAAAGCTGATAGGCTATGGGTTCTCTGGATTGATCATATCTATCTGAAAGGAAGGGACTGGAATTCAAATCAACCTCCAGCTGACTCCAACTGGAATTGGAGGAACATATGCAAGGTGAGAGATTGCATGGCAGCTGGATACCTTAATAATGTTTGGATACAAGATCCAAAAGGATACTCAGGTAACCGGATACCACTGGTTACATGGTATACACCCACATGTCCAGTGGTATAATGATATTTGGGATGTTTGGGGTCTTCCTAAACATATGCAGGTTGGTTGGCTGATAAAGCATGAGGCTTTAAACACTAGGATGAAGTTGAAACAGATTGGTATTTGTAGCACTGATCAGTGTGTTTTGTGTGAGAATGGTCAGGAGACACATGAGCATTTATTTGATCAATGTGCTTACAGTAGAAGAGTACTTGTAGACACCTCGTTTCTGCACCCCTCGCCAAACACCCGGTGATGATTGGGCCGCATGTTTGATACGCGGAACGATTTGTGACAGTTCGTAAGATTATCGTCAAGTGATTGCTCAAATATTAATATCTACCTCATGGTTGTCATCTACGCGCCGATACGGTCGTTTCGACAGTAATTAGAGTTCATTTGGAGTCCGGGTCAAAACCGTCTTCATTTCTTAAAACCGTCAAATCCCGAGTCAAAGCAATGTGCTTGTCTACCTAAGGTTAGGATGTCATAAAATGTTGATATTATATCTCATTTTGAGTCCCATGTCACTTCATTAGGCTAAACTAAAAGCTTACATTACAAAATGTGCATTTCATTTAGTTAAAATGATAACCCGAACTTTAGGCCCACTTTTCGAGGTGATAACAACTTTGTTGGGTAAGGCCTATTTCACAGAAAGTTCTAGATCTCTTTCTTAGCTTTCCAACGCCACCGAAATCACCTTAATCAGAGTCTTGTAGAGAAAGTTATGCCTAAAATACGACAGTCATCAAACGCGCTTTCTTGCGCAGAGGAACCCGGCGAGGAAAGGACGCAGCAGTGTCGTTGCCTTTTCCAAGGGACGCAGCTCTGCTGCGCCTTTTCCTCAAGGTTTTCTTTTTGTCCAAATTT
Source organism: Silene latifolia (assembly GCF_048544455.1). NCBI lineage: Eukaryota > Viridiplantae > Streptophyta > Magnoliopsida > Caryophyllales > Caryophyllaceae > Silene > Silene latifolia. The sequence continues at coordinate 95,681,026 of NC_133537.1, read as the reverse complement.
CCGCGTTTAACCTAAGTCGGTTATTTCCGGATCTTTCTCTCCTTTTCTAAACCCTAATTCCGTAATTAGTATAAATAGGAGCCTTCGTTACTCATATTTCTCACGCGAGTGTCCGCCCTTCTCTTCTCCCTTTGCATTCTAGACTTTGTTCTTACTTTTTAGCGTCTACGTGCTTGAACTTTCGACCACGTAAGCTCGGATCCTTCTGAGTACCAGCCGTCCCGTTGCATGACCGACCAATTTGACCAACTACACAATAATCAACTTAATTACTTAATCGTTTTCCTCTTACGAGGGCACTTTCTTTGCATTCGCGTCGAGCATCACTAATTGATATCTTAGTCCTTCTCGTTTCGTCAAACATGTAAGTCTGAGGGTGTATAATCCTTATTTATTTATTGTATTTATCTTTTGTATAATCAATTGTAAGGTTTACGTCGAAAATACCATTAAAACCGATTTCTAAAACCATGTTTAAAACCTCTTTTTAACGGATTTCCAGTAGATAACCGTCGAGAAAAGGACGCAAAGAATCGCTGCGCCTCTTGAAGGAGCGCAGCCTTCTGCTGCGCCTCTTCGTGAGGCTGCCGCAGTTCCTGCTTCCTTTCTTCTTCGTTTGTCCTCTGTAATTCGTCCTTTTGTATTGTTTCGTTTTGTTTGTTAATTCTTCGCCATAATAGCATAGTAATTCACATGTATATTTACCATCATCATTAATATGTTTTAATCATCGCAAATCCGACTTAAATCCCTTATAATCCAATATTTGCGAGTTTTCGTCATTAAATTCAATTCCGGGTTGTAGAGATTCAATTCATCAGTATTGGGTTTCTGGAATTCGTCTTTGATATAGTTTTCATCTGTCTTTTGTCATATTTATCACATATTCGTCATTAATCCATCATATTTAACTTAATTGATTTAATTTGTTTGGTTTGTTAATATTTTTCACTCCTGTAATTAATCCATCTTATGTCAATTCATTTGCATCCGTCTCATCCATGTTTATTGCTTTTATGACTATCGATCATTCACATGTAAATAACCTGATAATCACTTCCATCCGAGTATATATTATAAATCAATCATTGAATTAACCCACAAACATTAACGATTTGCAGTTCCGGCTTCACAGTCAGAACTCACCCTTGGAACAGACGCAGCAACTGCTGCGCCTCTTCCAAAGGGTGCAGTCCTGCTGCGCCTGTTCCAGGTTAAATTCTGTCTCTGAACTCCGTTGTTGCTTGACCTAATTTAATTAGTCTACGTATAATTGAATATTAACCGTATTATCACCTTCTGATTTGTTCGTAATTTATTCTTTTATTCTTTTTCTCAAATTATCCGTTTTAAAGGTATCTTCGACATAAATCGCCTGTCCCATTGTAATTATTGTAATTTTTCTGTCATTGTAATATTTATTGCTTTGTATCATTTGTATGTTTTCACATGTAATTGAACATTAAATCCTACTTCGACATTAATTGCATGTTAAATTAATTGTTCACCGACTTAGTCTAATTCTTCACATGCTAGGATTAAAACTTGGATGTTGCATTGCATGCATATAATCGACAATATATCGAGTATAGATGATGTCCCTAATCATTAGTAGAGGCCGCTATCGAGGCGGGCGGGATTAGGTGTTCGATCAAAAGAGCTTCCTAATACGTACCCTCACCCCTTACTCCAGATCTCTGTGAACATCCGTGTTCATTGGCATCCACGAGAGTCATTCTAGACATAGAATGCTAAGGGTAACGATTGCTTGGTGTTCATGTCTTTACTTTGTGTCTAGACATGGCACGAGGTATTCGAACGGTTCCAATTTCCCATAAAAATTGGTGGCGACTCCATACAAAAATGCAAACGCTTGTTTCCCAAGCGCCCCCCTGGCCCCATGTCCACAGTTTGGCGACTCCGCTGGGGATAATACACTTACGTGTAGCCAAAAGGGTGAAACTTGAACAAGGTTAGGGAATAGTTTGTACAAGACAATTGTCGTTTTCATAAGTCGGTCTTCCTAGACCGTTTCATTCGGCCTTCCTAGGCCCAACCCAACCCATTCGACCAATCGTCCCGTCTAAACGGTCCTAATTCTTATTTGGGCCTAAGGATGGATAGCGATTGACGTCATCCATACCATGATGCTTACTCTTGTTTGTATCAAGGGCCTTCACTATTTGATGAAATGGACTAGGAATCGGCCTTACTCTTGTTTGGTACAAGCCTCTCCACAGACTTCGGGTTTGATGGTTCGGTATGGCAACCCACCCTTTAAACCAAAGCCCTTTTAAATGCACTCAGCATCCCGTTATAATGCCTGTATATGTTTGTATCATATACGTGATCACCATTTTGTAAACAAAACCATGACGAATTTTGTAAAATCAAAAATTCTTTTCAAAATATAAAATAGCGCAAAACAAAGCCGAAACTCTGTCCAAATGTCAAGTCAAACTTCGGGCCTCAAACTCATTTCAAAATCCGTAGAAAAACAAAAAAAAGTCCGAAAAAAAAAAAATCCAAAAAAAAACAAAAACGTCTTAACCAAAATATTTTCTAATCGTGTAAATGTAAGTATGTAAATTTAATTGGGCTAAGTTAGAGTCAAAATTCAAACCGACTATGTCCTAGTCGGAACTCTGTCAAATCATAAACTCGTCTTCCTTTACATTTTGGGTCTTTTCAAGTTCAAGTCAAGTCCTAAGGCGTCACGCCGTCATTTTGGACTCCCTACCCTAATTCAGTTAGGATCTAATCATTTTCGACACATCGAGTCACACGTTTTGAGGCTCAACACACGAGTCTCAATGGGCCTCGTATTTGAGTCTAAACTACAATAGTCTTCTTAACACCTATAAGCAAATCTCGAGTCCAGAATCAACATGTGTCATCAATCCCGTCAATAAAGTCAATCATATTAGGGTCACTCTGTCAGAGTCAACACTCGAGTCTAAAATCAAGGTCAAACACCGTGAATCCAAACACGAGAAGTAACTCACGACATTTCATGGATTCACATGTCAAGAGTCTAGCCATCTCGTCTCGTCGTGTATCCTTTGTTTGTTGCTCTAGTATGTGTGATCCCATGTCAAATCAAGTTGTAATGCGCATCATTTTCTTCTCGGTAGGAATTCCGCAATTTCCAATGAAAGTGTTCAAGAACGTTTATCTGTCGTCGTTGAGGGACTAAGTACTGCAGTCATTAAGCTTCAGGCCACGATCGAAGACTTGAGCGCTCGTGTCATCAATATGGAAGACAAGATAGACATGATGAAACCTTTACCATCCTCTCATACCCCAAGGCCAAGTAATAGCTTCAACACAACTAACCCATTTAAGAAGGCCAATGAAGACAAGGGAGTTAACCTCTTGGAAACTCCACCCAGAAGGCTGGGACGAGCTTATAGGGAATTCGTTGACCTCGAAACCACATATGAAGTAGCTCTACGAAGACTGGTTTCCCAGGGAAAACTTCATCCAATCGGACCAACCCCAGACCTTGAAAAGATATTCCCTAGATGGAAGGGCGATTCATATTGTCAGTACCATCAAGGTAGGGGACACGATACGGAGGAATGCTTTTGTCTAAAGCATATTATTCAGGATATGATCGAAGATGGCAAGCTTCCTGTGCCACCTTCCGCCAAGAAATCCAAGAAGACCAACCCTCTTGGGTCCAAGATCATTAAGCATGATGAAGAACCATCTCTAGATTGTTCTCATCTCCTCAGTCATCATGATGATAAAGAAATCAATGTCCTCGACGATGAAGATATCCAAAATGGAATGCTCATGCTTTCCATGGCCTTCGATAACAAATTTTCTAAAATAGAGGGAGCTATTGATAGCATAAACTCTCGGCTTTCCAACATAGAAAACCAGTTCGCCGAAATGAGTATGAAGCTTGATGCCCAACCTCTCAAGATGAAAAGTGTCCAGACAAACCCTCAATCTGACAGTCTTAAGGAGAAAGCAACAAATGGACAATCTATTCCTAGTTCTTCTCATCCAAGAATCAAAATCAACAAATGCAACCTCATGGAGCCTTCGGGGTCATTTACAAAGGCTTCCGAAAATAAGGGCACACCTCCTAGGAAATTTACCAACATTGGTATTACATACACCGATGCCCTTCAGAGACTCATGGAGCGACGAATGTTGAAGCCTATAGGACCTACGCCTAACCCAGAGAGGAAATCCAAGTTCTGGGATGAGAATGCCTACTGCAAATACCATAGAGGCAAAGGGCATGATATAGAGAAATGTTACAAGTTAAAGAACGTCATTCAGGATATGATCGAAAGCGGGAGGTTGTCCCTCTCAACCTTTTATCCACAAGGTAGCTTAGGTAATCCTCATGGATGTACCACTTATCAAGAAACTCTTCTTGACTATTATCCTTTCAGTGTTCCCAATGATGAGGACGAGGTGCTCAAATGGGTGAATGCTCAAAGTCAAATGTCAAAGCCAGTTGCTGGAAGAGAAAACGTTCAAGCGTGGGCCGATGATTACGAGTCTAGATCTAAGATCGCGTCAAAGTCCGGGTCCGAGTCCGAGTCTTAGGCTTTCTATCTCATATTTGTTCTAGTATCTTTCTCTATTTTCATTCTTGGTGACAACCTGGGGGCTGTCCCACGAGTCACATGTCTTCTCGAGTCTATGTTATATACATTTATTATTCATTGCAATAAAAGCACAATTCTCAATCCACATATCTCTTCCTCTACCCTTTTCCTGTGACAACAAGAATTGGTTTGAGACATTTTTTTTTAAAATGACAACAACAACACATGACAGTCAATGTGAGTGCACTTATATGATGTTCCGTTCAAAGTTGTAGAGGACCTAAAACTCCGTGTTCTTTTCTTACCTATTCCATGTCGGGCAATAGAAACCACAATATAACCCTAGTCTAGGACGAGCATATCTCAAGAGATTCTAGGACGAATCCAGACCATCTCCTTGTTAACAATCCATGATGGAAGGCAAGCCCATTCCCCACAATAAACAACCCGTGTTACTAAAGACCAACCCGTTTCACACCAAAGGTGCTAGTCTGACCCAAATCCATGATAGCAATCAAATCCAAGACGATACGAGCCATGATCAAAGACAAAAGGCTCAATCAAGAGAAATGACCAAGATCAATATCCAAGACAAAAAAGTCAAAGAACAAGGCTCAATCAAGCGAGTCAGTGTCAATATCCAAAGTTAAAGTCTTCCTCAAAAACCTGAATCATGAATCTGAGCAAAGGCAAAGATATATTCCAGACCAAAAATCTGAATCTGAATCAAGAACAAGCCTGGAATCAAATGCTATACAGAATACTGCCGAAGTCTAGGTAGAATCAAGACATCAATGAAGTTGGTTAGCTAGCACCCTCACTTAGCTTTTCATACATTACACACCCTAAGTCCTTCTCGAGACCGTTACAGGGAGATAGTTAGGAATTTTGAGAATCCTCTCAAGCTTGTCAAGTATACCCATCCTTTAGGGCCAAGACATGGAGACTTGAACCCACGTCATTTTAACCTACCCTTTATGTGCTCAGGCTACATCTAGCCAAGAGACTCCATTTCCAAGCCACATTACAAGCCTTAATCCCATTAAGCCTTAACACCACAAAATCAAAGCTCCAGAGATTTGTTCATCAAAGCCTCTTATTACCGAGCTCCACATTCCAAATATCCAATCCAGTTTCACCTTGACCCAGACATGGAATCTTCAAATACTTTGCTACCAGAACGGGACATACCCATATTCATCCTTAGGGTCCACTAAGTGTGCTCACATGACAAGGAAATTTTTACAAAATTAGTTATACCTCTTTGGTCTACAATCAGAGGGAGTCATCTCAAATCGATTCTTCGAGTCACCAAAGGAATATTACCCTTGTGACCTATGCACTTTAAGGCCCTGACAACATAGCTTAGGCACACACTTGAACTACGAGCATGGTTTGATTTCACCTCTTGAGGTGGATACGTAGGCAGTCCTTTCTTACCCAAGAAGGATACAACCACAACACCCAAATAAAATTAACCAAACCCCTAAACTACGATCTGGTTTGATTTCACTTCACGTGAATACGTAGGCAGTCCTCAAGGACACAACCATCCCCACTTCCAACTTTCAATCTCAATTATCAACCATCCCAATTTTCAACCTTCCAACCTCAATTAACATCCCTTCCACAAACAACACCTCTATACTGGGGGCTCCTTATTGTCACCCAGCCTCTTTTTACCAAAGTCCAGAGTCATCTTCTCATCCTGGGGGCTTCTCTTCCAAGGTGCCACCCTTCCTTTATTCCTCTAAGTCTAGCTAGTACTCGGTCCAGACAATGACAAAGATCTTAGATCAATTCTCTAGTTTATCGTGCCTCAGAAGGATCTCTTTTACAGCAAGCGGCAGCAAAAGAAGTCCTAGTAGACAAACGATCCATGGCTCATGCCTTGCCTTTATATGCCTTCATCATTCTTGCAATTCTTATACCTTTGGAACTGATACGCATTGTCACCCACACTTGGCTAGGGGTTGCGCATACTTAAGCAAAGTCTGTTAAAGTCATCCCTGTGTCGCGTCAAATTCAAATGGTGTTGCGTTCGTCCAAGCCAAGTCTATATTTTGTGTCCGTATAAGGTCTACGTCGCGTCAACCACGTGTCTAAAGCCCATTGAATATGCATAACGCATTACAAACGACAAATTTCTTTGACAAGTTTTAAACACTTTTAAAAAGAAACAACTTTTGAAAGCCTATGTGTTTCCTCATTCGAGGTCCATGTGATAATTACTTACGTGCATATATTAGATTGCATTCTTGTGTGGGTACTAACCATGCAGGTAAGTATCAGAAGCAGCACTTTATCAAGACCTCGCTTGCCACAACGAGCGAAAATTCTTTGACAGGTGTTTCGACACATCTCTATTATATTTCCCCAAGCGAGAGTAAGCGGATAGACAATCTCTCTCAAGACATGGAAATAAAATCCCGATTATGTTCCCCAACGAGAGTTCACGACCGACAGTCATTTCCTCTCGAGACATGGAGATCAACATTGACCCAACATTCTTATCGAAGTTTGTTTGAAAACGACCCAAGCAGATTTCCCCCAGCAGTTCCCGCTTACGTCCTGCTACCCTTGACATTTTGTTTCCTCATAGAGTTCGGCAAAGGTGTCGTTCCCCAGAAGTTCCCAAACCAGCGCCTCCTTCCTTAGGTTCGTAAACCCAAAGTAGGATTCTTAACCCTTGATTCTTAGATCCCAAAATAGCCTCCTTTAAGTTCATAAGCCTTTAAGCTCCCACACCAACATCTTTAGGTTCATAAACCCATAAATTCTTTTGGAGTTCTCGTACCCCTCAGAAAGCTTAAGTGCATGCGTTCAAAACAAGAATTAGTAACCCAGTAAGTTCCTAAACTTAACCCTAGGATCCCAAATCCTCTTAGGTTCACAAGCCTTTAAGTTCTCATACAAGCCTTTCATATACCCAGGTTCATACACCCAACTCTTTAAGTAACCCTTTTCAGGATAAACCCTTCAGATCTTTCAGAAACTTACCTTAATCTTTCAGACAACCCTTTAGATATCTCTTTGAGGATAATCCTTCCTTCAGCCTTATCCCTTCAGATAACCTTCCTATATTAAGATAACCTTCAGATACCCTTCAGATAACTCCTTAGATATCCCTTTCAGGATAATCCTTCTTTCAGCCTTATCCCTTCAAGATAATCCTTCATATGTTGATCCTTTCAGTAACCTTCAAATAACCCCTTTTCAGTTAAGTCCCCTTTCAGCCTTCCCTTTAGAGAGAACTATCCTTCAGCCTTCCCTTTAGAGAGAGTTATCCTTCAGCCTTTCCTTTAGAGAGAGATAGCCTTCAGAGTTAGCCTTCAGGAGTATTCAGAAGTTTCTTCAGAATCCCTGTGACCCCTAATGCCTTCAGACACCAAGTTATTTTCAGACCAAAGAGTTTTGCTTGAAGCGTCTTGATCCCGTTTCACCCGGGGTATCTCAGGTATGGTCTCTTCTTATGGCTGGCGAGCCTCCTTACGTAGTCTATTGGACTTTAAACGACCCTCCCCGATAGTCGACAGACTCTAAAATGTTCCCGATGACAGGTCCTTGGCTCAGAACCCTTGAGCCGCGTCGCATCGCCATAGTCGTCAGGTTGTAATCTTCGATTGACCTGATGGCTATACTTTGACTTTCGCCTTGTCCAAGCCTCAGTCAAAGTGGGGGCTCTGTAGACACCTCGTTTCTACACCCCTCGCCAAACACCCGGTGATGATTGGGCCGCATGTTTGATACGCGGAATGATTTGTGACAGTTCGTAAGATTATCGTCAAGTGATTGCTCAAATATTAATATCTACCTCATGGTTGTCATCTACGCGCCGATACGGTCGTTTCGACAGTAATTAGAGTTCATTTGGAGTCCGGGTCAAAAACCGTCTTCATTTCTTAAAACCGTCAAATCCCGAGTCAAAGCAATGTGCTTGTCTACCTAAGGTTAGGATGTCATAAAATGTTGATATTATATCTCATTTTGAGTCCCATGTCACTTCATTAGGCTAAACTAAAAGCTTACATTACAAAATGTGCATTTCATTTAGTTAAAATGATAACCCGAACTTTAGGCCCACTTTTCGAGGTGATAACAACTTTGTTGGGTCAGGCCTATTTCACAGAAAGTTCTAGATCTCTTTCTTAGCTTTCCAACGCCACCGAAATCACCTTAATCCGAGTCTTGTAGAGAAAGTTATGCCTAAAATACGACGGTGTCAAACGCGCTTTCTTGCGCGGGAGGAACCAGGCGAGGAAAGGACGCGGCAGTCTTGCGCCTCTTCCAAGGGACGCAGCTCTGCTGCGCCTTTTCCTCAAGGTTTTCTTTTTGTCCAAGTTTCCGCGTTTAACCTAAGTCGGTTATTTCCGGATCTTTCTCTCCTTTTCTAAACCCTAATTCCGTGATTAGTATAAATAGGAGCCTTCGTTACTCATATTTCTCACGCGAGTGTCCGCCCTTCTCTTCTCCCTTTGCATTCTAGACTTTGTTCTTACTTTTTGGCGTCTACGTGCTTGAACTTTCGACCACGTAAGCTCGGATCCTTCTGAGTACCAGCCGTCCCGTTGCATGACCGACCAATTTGACCAACTACACAATAATCAACTTAATTACTTAATCGTTTTCCTCTTACGAGGGCACTTTCTTTGCATTCGCGTCGAGCATCACTAATTGATATCTTAGTCCTTCTCGTTTCGTCAAATATGTAAGTTTGAGGGTGTATAATCCTTATTTATTTATTGTATTTATCTTTTGTATAATCAATTGTAAGGTTTACGTCGAAAATACCATTAAAACCGATTTCTAAAACCATGTTTAAAACCTCTTTTTTACGGATTTCCAGTAGATAACCGTCGAGAAAGGACGCAGCAACTGCTGCGCCTCTTCGAAGGAGCGCAGTTCCTGCTGCGCCTCTTCGTGAGGCTGCCGCAGTTCCTGCTTCCTTTCTTCTTCGTTTGTCCTCTGTAATTCGTCCTTTTGTATTGTTTCGTTTTGTTTGTTAATTCTTCGCCATAATAGCATAGTAATTCACATGTATATTTACCATCATCATTAATATGTTTTAATCATCGCAAATCCGACTTAAATCCCTTATAATCCAATATTTGTGGGTTTTCGTCATTAAATTCAATTCCGGGTTGTAGAGATTCAATTCATCAGTATTGGGTTTCTGGGATTCGTCTTTGATATAGTTTTCATCTGTCTTTTGTCATATTTATCACATATTCGTCATTAATCCATCATATTTAACTTAATTGATTTAATTTGTTTGGTTTGTTAATATTTTTCACTCCTGTAATTAATCCATCTTATGTCAATTCATTTGCATCCGTCTCATCCATGTTTATTGCTTTTATGACTATCGATCATTCACATGTAAATAACCTGATAATCACTTCCATCCGAGTATATATTATAAATCAATCATTGAATTAACCCACGAACATTAACGATTTGCAGTTCCGGCTTCACAGTCAGAACTCACCCTTGGAACAGACGCAGCAACTGCTGCGCCTCTTCCAAAGGGTGCAGTCCTGCTGCGCCTGTTCCAGGTTGAATTCTGTCTCTGAACTCCGTTGTTGCTTGACCTAATTTAATTAGTCTACGTATAATTGAATATTAACCGTATTATCACCTTCTGATTTGTTCGTAATTTATTCTTTTATTCTTTTTCTCAAATTATCCGTTTTAAAAGTATCTTCGACATAAATCGCCTGTCCCATTGTAATTATTGTAATTTTTCTGTCATTGTAATATTTATTGCTTTGTATCATTTGTATGTTTTCACATGTAATTGAACATTAAATCCTACTTCGACATTAATTGCATGTTAAATTAATTGTTCACCGACTTAGTCTAATTCTTCACATGCTAGGATTAAAACTTGGATGTTGCATTGCATGCATATAATCGACAATATATCGAGTATAGATGATGTCCCTAATCATTAGTAGAGGCCGCTATCGAGGCGGGCGGGATTAGGTGTTCGATCAAAAGAGCTTCCTAATATGTACCCTCACCCCTTACTCTAGATCTCTGTGAACATTCGTGTTCATTGGCATCCACGAGAGTCATTCTAGACATAGAATGCTAAGGGTAACGATTGCTTGGTGTTCATGTCTTTACTTTGTGTCTAGACATGGCACGAGGTATTCGAACGGTTCCAATTTCCCATAAAAATTGGTGGCGACTCCATACAAAAATGCAAACGCTTGTTTCCCAAGCGCCCCCGTGGCCCCATGTCCACATCTTTGCAAAGATGTCGATCCGGTTGCGAGCTAATGGAACTCGAGAAGCGATACGATGCGAACGCAGGATCGAAGGGTTGCTAAATTAGCATGTTGGTATCTGATTTGGTTGGAGAGGAACCGTTGTCGGCATGAGCTGGTGCTAGCACGGCCAGACAAGATAGGAAAGGAAGTTCAAGTGATCATCAGACAGAGGATGCAGCACCTTATTCAAAAACCAGTTAATAGGAATGATAAAATTTGGCTAGGTCAGATTGGCATTTATGTAATCTAGAGCTAGTTATTCACAAGATTGAGGAATTGTATTGTATTGCCTAAGTTTGGTTATGTTTTAATGAGAAGCTCACATTTTACCAAAAAAAAAAGAAACAAGGTGACCAGCTGATCATCCTCCACCCCCAGTCTCCCGATCTCACACAGTAACCGATTACACACCGAGGTGTGTAGCCCTGCCAGATTAACCATCGCAACAGGTAATCCTCGCCGCCAGTGGATGACCGCAGCCCAGCCCACCTAGGCCAGCTCATCAACGAGCGACTAACAATCCATGTCCCTTAATGTGCACATCCCCTCCCATGGCGGGTTCCACGGAGGGCGAAATAGGGTGTGAAGGTACTCCCGCAAGTGACTCCACCACAATCACAACACACACAGCATCACAGCTGTCACAACATCTCCCCACCAACACCGTCACAACAACGCCCGTACACCGATGATCAGCAGATAACAACAATCACAACACAATCATGTCTTAACAAAGAACAGTAAACTGAGTAGGAAAACCCTACCTTAGCAATCATCGGCAGTACGAAACCGAACAATCAGAAAGGCTCCTCTATGAAGTCTTCTCCTATACAATAACCACATAACACAATTACACATTGCAAAATACCCCCTTATTTCCCAAATTCCATACACACAGTACCCCAAAAGAATATAAATAACATGGGAATAACACTTACCAACAGTAGAGTGAGAGATTACACGCAAGGACCACGACGATTGCACACACAATGAGATTATGGAATGATTTGGGGAGTGATTACAGTATGATTAGGGAAATCGTAAAGTGATTAGGGTAGAAATGACGTTTTAGAAACTGACTTTGAATATAAAATAACCCTAAACACTCCCGTATCAAACCGCTGAATTAATACTCGCCAGACCGGATACTCGGTCGAGTAAAGTTTTGGTTCTGCCGAGGAATACTCGGCCGAGTAAGCTCTACTCGGTCGAGTATTCAACTTAAGAAAATCCGTAGTATTACAGTCTTCCTCCCTTAAAAAGAACTTCGTCCTGAAGTTCACACACCATCCTAAAACAAGACACCAGAAAACACAAAACGACTTCCCAAACAAACATTTATCAATGCCAAAGAACCACACAAGACACCACAAGAATCACTAACCCGACTCAAAAATAAAACAAAACACACACGCGGCCATCTCCTACCCCCCTAAAAAGACAATGGTTACGTCCCCATAACCAAACAAACCTGATCGAAAAGACTAGGAAAACGTTCTCGCATGGCTTCCTCAGGTTCCCATGTGACTTCTTCCACATTGTGATTAGACCAAAGTACTTTGAGTAAGACCGTCTCGCCATTTCTTGTCTTACGAACTTTTCGGTCAAGAATCTCTTTAGGAACCTCGGCATAGGACAAGGACTCATCAAACTCGATGTTCTCCATCTCAAGGATATGCGATGGGTCACTCACATACTTCCGAAGCTGGGAAACATGGAAAACATTGTGGACTCTGTCCAAAGCTGGTGGTAAGGCTAATCTGTAGGCTACCTCGCCTATCCGGTCCAAAATCTCATAAGGACGTATAAACTTCTGACTTAGCTTACCTTTCTTTCCAAACCTCATTACACCGCGCATAGGTGACACTTTCAAAAGGACCTTGTCTGTGGACATGGGGCCACGGGGGCGCTTGGGAAACAAGCGTTTGCATTTGTGGAGTCGCCACCAATTTTTATGGGAAATTGGAACCGTTCGAATACCTCGTGTCATGTCAAGACACAAAGTAGTGACATGAACACCAAGAACTCGTTACCCTTAGCATTCTATGTCTAGAATGACTCTCGTGGATGCCAATGAACACGGATGTTCACAGAGATCTGGAGTAAGGGGTGAGGGTACGTATTAGGATGCTCTTTTGATCGAACACCTAATCCCGCCCGCCTCGATAGCGGCCTCTACTAATGATTAGGGAAGTTATTCGTACTCGATATATCGTCGATTATATGCATACAATGCAACATCCAAGTTTTAATCCTAGCATGTGAAGATTAACTAAGCCGGTGAACAATTAATTTAACAAACAATTGGGTCGAAGTTGGGATTAAGGTTCAATTACATGTGAAAACATACAAATGATACAAAATACAATGATAAATACAATAAAAAAATACAATAATTACATCGGGTTTAGCGATTTATGTCGAAAATACTCCTAAAACGGATAATTTAAGAAAAAGAATAAAAGAATGAATCAACGAACAAATCAGTAGGCGATAATACGGTTAATAGTTAATTATACGTAAACTAATTAAACTAGGTCAAGGCGAACGGAAGTTCGTGAGGCGTAAATCAACCTGGAACAGTGCAAAGAGATCGCCCTTTGGAAGAGGCGCAGCAGATGCTGCGTCTGTTCCAAGGGTGAGTTCTGGCTGTGAAGCCGGAACTGCAAATCGTTAATGTTAATTGGTGATTTTAAGGATTGATTATGATATTAACTCGGATGGAAGTGATTTAATGGATTAATTACATATGAATGAGTCATAAAAGCGATAAAACATGGATGAGACGAACTAGAACGAATTAATACAAGATTACAAGGTTAATTAATTACAAATTAATAAACTAAATAAATTATTAGGCTAAACAAGATGAATTAATGATGAATATGATAAATAGACAGATGGAAATATATCGAAGGTCGAATTCCAGAAACTCAATATGAACAAATCGAATTTCTACAACCCGGATTGATTTTAATGACGAAAACCCGCAAATATTGTATTATAAGGGATTTAAGTCGAATTTAATGATTAAATTACATGCTAATGAATGATAAACAGTGTACATGTGGAATTATTATGCTATTACGTCAAAGAATTGAAGAAAACAAACGAAAACAAATAAAAGCTGACGAATTTACAGAGGACGAAGGAAGAAGAAAGGAAGCAGGAACTGCGACAGCCTCACGAAGAGGCGCAGCAGGTAGTGCGCTCCTTCGAAGAGGCGCAGCAGTTGAAGCGTCCTTTCTCGACGGTTATTTTCTGGTAATCCGTAAAAAGGGTTTTAAAGCACGGTTTTAGAAATCGATTTTAACAAGTATTTTCGACATAAATCTTACATTAATGATACAAAAAGTAAATAACAATAAATAAAAGAGAGATTTACACCCTCAGACTTACATGTTTGATGAAACGAGATGAACTAAGTTTACGATTAGTGATGCTCGACTCGAATGTAACGAAAGTGCCCTCGTAGGAGGAAGACGATTAAGATTAATTAAGTTGATTGATTGTGGAGTTGGTCAAATTGGTCGGTCATGAAAATGAGGCTGGTACTCAGAAGGATCCGAGCTTACGTGGTCGAATGTTTAAGCACGTAGGCGCCAAAAAGTAAGAACGTGGTCTAGAATGCAAAGGGAGAAGAGATGGGCGGACACTCGCGTGAGAAATATGACGAGCGAAGGCTCCTATTTATACTAATCACGTGAAGGAATAGGGTTTTCGGAGAGACTTTGGAAGTGAATCTCGAAAAGATATGAAAAAGATACGAAAAATATGCGAGAAAGGACACGGGAAGAGGCGCGGCGATCAACTGCGTCTCTTGGAAGAGGCGCAGACACTGCTGCGTCTGTTCCCAGTGGGTTTCCTCTGGAAGAAAGATTTCCGTGTTTGGTTTATGGAATAACGGGATTATCTTATTTTCCTTAATATTTTGTATGAATATTACGGGAAATACTTTACCAAAGATTAAAAGATTCATAAAATATGGAATAGAAATATCCGGAACATTCCAGAACATTCTGACTCGGGATTTAGCGGTTATCAGAAAATGAAGACGGTTTTAGGCCGGACTCTAAATGTACTCTAATTACTGTCAAAACGACCGTATCGGCGCGTAGATGACAACTAAGAGGTAGACATCAGTGTTTGAGAAATCACTTGACGATAAACTTACGAACTGTCACAAATCATTCCGCGTACCAAACATGCGGCCCAATCATCACCGGGTGGTTTGCGGGAGGTGCAGAAACGAGGTATCTACAGAGCCCCACTTTGACTGAGGCTTGGACAAGGCGAAAGTCAAAGTATTGCCATCAAGTCAATCGAAGATTACAACCTGACGACTATGGCGACGCGAGGCGATTCAAGGGGTCTGAACCAAGGACCTGTCGTCGGAAACATTTTAGAGTCTGTCGACTATCGGGGAGGGTCGTTTAAAGTCCATTAGACTACGTAAGAAGGCTCGCCAGCCATAAGAAGAGACCATACATGAGACTTCTTGAGAGACGTTTTCGGAGGTGCATAGGAGCTAAGGGTAAGCGTAAGAGCTAAGGGTAAGACCTAAAAGATATATAAGGGTTGTGCTAGGGTGTGGGACCCTAAAGGAAAGCATCAACGGGAAGGAGGCCCGAAATATAATTCAAACTGAGGGGTAACTAAGGCTCGAGTGTAAGAACTCTGTTGGTCTGGGAACTTCTAGAGAACGACACCTTTATCGAGCTCCGCGGGGAAACAAGAAATATTGTGGGTAGCAGGACACAGGCGGGAACTGCTGGGAGAAATCTGCTTGGGTCGTCTTCAAATAAACTTCGGAGGGACTTGAGAAGGACGATTGTATGTCGTGAACTCTCGTGTTGGGAAACCTTATCAGGAATGTATCTCTATGTCTCGAGAGGGATTGTCGATCCGCTTACTCTCGCTGGGGGAATATAATGAAGGCGTGTCGAAACACCTGTGGAGGAATACCTGCTCGTTGTGACAAGCAAGGTCTTGGGAGCGACAAATAATGTATAATAGTCTGCAGTTGGCTTAGAAATGCGGGTCTGAACGAAGAATTATCGTCAAACGGACCAAAAAAAGATAAAATGGCATCGGGGAAGAGGCGCACCAAATATGGGCCCACAAATAACGAACTCATAACGAATTTTTGAAAACTCGTATGGAGGGAAGCTAAGGAAGAGGCGTAGCAAGAGCTGCGTCTCTTGGAATAGGCGCAGCGCCTGCTGCGTCTGTTCCTTAGTGTATCTTTTCTGCGTAAAAACGCGATAAACAGAGGGCTTCATTTCATTTGTTCGAAATACAAATTCATCCATTTCTCTCTCAAATCTTAACCATTTTCGCCAAAATTTGATCTAAAAGCTTGCATTCGCCATGACTAATCGAGTTATGTATATCATTCTTTCATTAATCTTCCATAACGGATGAATTTGATCGACAAAATTAGGGTTCCCAACCCTAAAATGTCGAAAATTTGGGGCTTTTCCCCCAAATGATCTTGCCTTGTAAAATTGATCATGTAAATGGCTAATTGTTGTATAAGGATCATAACCATGTATTTGTTTCGAATTTTCTTTGAGTTTTGGGTATTTGAGTGAAATTGAGACGGTTTCACAGCTAAACTGTAAATTGCTTCGAAAATGGCCTTAGGATTGCCCATCTGCGATGAAACTTGACATTTGGAATCCTTGGATGATGGGTAAATTTCCTACCATCTCGAAATTTTGGTTTGTGATGGCTTTTTCAGGACACTTTTCTAGGGCATACTCGCCGTTATAACGAAATGCTGCCGAAATTTCGACTTGAACCCCATGACTAGGCTTCAACTTAGGCTTAACTTGACCCAAATTACCACATGAGTGATCGGGTTTGTGGGAATACGGCCAAAGATGGCGAGAAAAGAGCGGTTTCAGGGCTTCCGAAAGCTCGAAAATCCCTAATCAAGGCTCGTCGTCACTTGACGCGGCCCTAATTTACTTTAACGTTGCAGGTGACGAGGCTTCTACTTCTGGGAGAGCTCCCATGGATATAGACACTGCTGTTGACCCTTCTCGTGCTATCGAGGAGGCTTCGGAGGAGGCTTTCACCGCTGCGGTGATGGCTACTGATGACGAGGTCCATGAGGAGGCTGCTGGGGAAGAGGAGGCCCCGAGGCGGGCCAACGTTGGGCGAGGAGGTTGTCAGCTGAGGGGAGCACCCGCGTGGGCTGAGACCTGGGATAGAAGGCACTTGCTTTGGGCTGTGGAGCGTCACCTGTCCTATACGACGGTGAAGAGCTTGGTAATCCTGAATTCATTATTCATCACTCATATTCTTTCGTTTCATTCGCTCATATCTCTTCCAATTTCATTCAAACTAAAGATAGCTTTTGTTTCAAATCACAATAGGAGGCCGGGAACATCAGATCGTTCTCGGGCTACATGACGGCGATGAAGTGCTAGGAGAGGCTGTCGGCGGAGGAGCGCGCCATGATCGAGCGGGGAGCGTTTGGTGCCTTGGTGCAGGCTTGGAGGGATATCGCGAAGAGGAAGCTGCGGGCTAACCTTAGCCTGGTCCGCGCTTTCTTGGACCGATTCTGAGACACGACTTCCACTTTTCACATGCCTTTTGGTGAGGTGGGAGTCACGTTGGAGGACTACGGCATGATCTCTGGTCTGCCGTGTGGGACTGAGGTGGTAGAGTGGCCGGAGACTGCCATGAGGGTGGACTCGGCCGAGGCTAGGAGGTTGATCGGCTGGAACTTGTCGCCGAAGGCTGTTAAAGTGCCTGGTTTGGTGCCGAGTTCTTACGTCCGAGACTACTTTGCGGGGAAGACCCCGACGCTGCTGGTGATCGACGGGAGAGAGACGGTTCCTCCTCCCTGTACAGCTGAACAGAGGGCCCGCTTGTGGCTTTGGTGGTTTCTGTCTTTGATCTACCTCGAAGATAAGGGAGAGAGGCTGTCGACGAAGCTTCTTCCCTTCCTTTCTGACCTGAGCTCCCTAAGACGTTGGGACTGGGTCATTGCTGGCTTTGCGGTCCTCATCCGCTTCATGAGGGCCATGGTTCGTCCGGAGTTGATAGAGAAGAGGACTTCTCCTGCTGCTGTCGGCCTTGGACTACTGTTGGAGGTATGAACCTTGATTTAGACTAATAATCATTTATTTTCCTTATTGAATTATGAAAGATCGTTATTGACTATCTTGCTTCACAGGCGTGGGTGTACTCCTACTTTCCGAGCCTCTCGCCCAAGAGGACGGAGCCGCTGGAGAAGGCCTATCCCGTCGTGAGGGATTGGGTGATTTGTCAGACGAGGAGCAAGCACTCCTCTCACGGTGTCTATCGGCGTGACGTGAACGCTCTTCAGCTGGACAGTGTGAGCATCTCACTTATATTTTTTTTCCTTCTTCATTACTTTTCAACCGATCATAAGAATGATTCTTTGTTTATCTTTTCCCAGTGGGTGCCCAGGCCTTGGGTGGAGTACGCTGGCGCGCCTCCTTTTGTGGCTGAGGTCCTTCGACCTAGGAGCTCGAGCCGGCTGCTGTTGGGGACGTCGATGGGTCCTGTGTGGTACTTGGGCGAGCGCTTGGCTCGTCAGTGCTCTCGGGATATTTAGACGGTTCCCATCGATCCTCCTAGGACGATGTTCATGGAGCCTTCTGAGGCTGAGAGGGAGGCTGACTTGGCTGGCGTTGGTCGTGACGCCCTCCTTCTTCCTGGCGAGGACTACTCGGCGTTCCTCTACGGGAGGTTGGCGTACTGGCCGGTTGTGGTAAGTGCTTTATCCTTCTTTATTTTTGCTGATTTTGAGAATACGATGAAAGATCATCGATTGATGGGAATCTTTTGACTTTGCAGGAGGTCGAGGCGGCGGGAATCGAGCCCCCAGAGTACCCCGAGACCCTTGAGTACACTGACGCGACCGGGAGGACGACGATCTCCGAGCTGCGTGACTTTGACGTAGCTGTGACGGATGCTGGCCTGGACGACTGGCAGCATCTGATTCGGCGGGTGAGCCTCCAATTTGCATGGTTTTTTTTTTGTGTAAGAACACATTTGATTGCATTTATCCCATTATTAAAAACTTCTTTTTTGAAAATGCAGGTTGCGCCGTCCCGGTTTGTGGCGTTATGGAGGGTGACCAACCGGTTGAGAGCTACTGCCATCGAGGCACTTGTCGGCGGTCGAGGCCATCAGGTATGAACCTTTCATTTATGTCTTTTCTTCCTAATTTTGATTTTCCAACTTTTCTTGTAATTGCTTGAAATGATTGACATGAGCCAATTTTGTTGCTTGCAGGGGGGGAGTGAGCTGGAGCGAGAGTTGGCCCAGTCTCGGGAAGAGACGGCTTGCTTGTTGAGGGAGCTCGAGGTCGTGACGCCGAGGTTGCTGCTCTCGAGGCGAGAGTTGCGGAGTTAGAGGGCGACCGGCAGTAGGTTTTGTTTTGTTGTTGTTTGTTTTTGTTGGCTGTATCTTGCACATTTGTATATTTTAGGACCTACATTTTTGGACATTTTGGATTTGGCTTGGGGCTTGAGCCCCCAGTTTGTTGTACATTTTTGGTTGTATATATGATGGTCTGAGTGCCTTTGCTGCTGGGTTGTGTTGCTTGTACCTGCAGGTTAGCTTTGAACAGGTTTGGTAGATGACGGTTTACGCCGTCATGCTGCCGAAATTTACATAAAAATCACGTAAAACATACATTTGTATATACATATGGCCTAAATTAGCGCAAAACAAATGACTCAAAAGTGCTAAAAAATGTAGAAAAATGCAAAAAATTTAGCGGAAATGACTGGACGGTAGGGAGGGTTACCCCTTAAAAAAAGGAAAAATAGAAATCTATAAGTTAGAAATGTAGTATAGGACGGGAGCGAAATGATTCGCCAGAAAAGAAATAAATAAAAGAAATATATAAGTTTGAAATAAATTACATTAATTTGGAGAAATAATTCCCCGAAAAAGAAAAGAAATAGAAAGAACTATGTAAGTGTGCTAAAATGACGAAAATGCTGATATTGCCTCGAAATGCGTGCCCTCGAATTTAGGAAACACGAATTATGGTAATTTTGACGTGTTTACCAAAACAAATAACCCGTAGGAATAGGAAATTATTCGTTAAAGGATTTAGGAAAGATCCAACGCGGAAATTCACAGAAACAAAGCTGAGGAAGAGGCGCAGCAGGAGCTGCGTCCCTTTGAAGAGGCGCAGCAGGTGCTGCGCCTGTTTCCAAGTGTATCCATTCTGGCGGATTTTTGGAAACAGATTTTAGTATAAATAGAGACGCTGATGGAGGTTTTATTCACACAATTCTTCCGTCTCTTATTCATCTTATTACATAAAATTCTCAATATAATCACTCATCATGAATACTTTGGAGATTCGTCTAAAAGAGTGGACTAATGAGTTTTCCAACATGGAGAAGCACGATATGGGTGCTTATAATCTTAGATCTTTGTTGAGTTTGAAACTTATCAAGGTTGTCAAACTATTCCTAGATGCTTGTCTTGATTATTGGGACCCGAATTATCATGTTTTTGCGTTCCCCGGAGGTGACATTTGCCCATTTCCTGAAGAAATTGCTGCGATTGGTGAGTGGGACCCAGAACACTTGCCTGCTATTCCTTCTACTTCACAAGGGTATAAGAACAAATTTAGAGATTTGCTTGGATTGTCTAGAATTGAGGTGGACCGTCTAGTGACCTCGAAAGGAGTGCGGATGTTGGATTTTATCGACCGATTCATTAACAAGGCCGACCCCACCGTTTCTTATGTTGCTAGGCGAAGGGAATTTGGATTTTGCTTGTTGCATGTATATGTCCTTCAAGGGCATGTTGATGAAGACTTGAGAGGTGATCCCCGTCTCCTGGGCCTAGCTGAGCAAATGGAGCTGCACTGGAGCCCAGCTTGTTTATGTTTAGGAGAGATCCTGTTGGGCTTGGATAATAGGAAAGCCAATCGCGACCTACCGTATTTGGGAAGTCCCATTATTTTGCAGGTAAAAGAACACTTTTCTTTTTTTTCTTTTCCTTTGTTTCGTTTTTTTTTGTTCTTTTTTTTTGTTTCGTTTTTTTTTTCCGTTTTTTTTTGTCTAATACTCGCTTTTGGTAGGTCTGGCTTATGGAGCGTCTTCGATTGATCGAGCCCCCAGTTCATGTTCCTTCTTATCATGCTCGTTCGATTGCAATGAGGACTAGGCTTTACATTGTGGACTTCACTCGGGTCTGCAACTACTGGGAAAACAAACTGAAGAGTGATGATGGCCCTTTGATTAGATGGGTTATACCATAGTGGCACCTCAAATCTGTCACTAGAGTATCTTCCTTGGATCCTACCCGATCTGTGCGCATTCCTACACTACTACAGAATTCATCAAGGACATCAATGGATGGACATCGGATTTTTGAAAAAACAGATGTAATAAGTTTGCACATCGGATTTTTATAAAAGTCTGATGTAATTATATTATATGGACATTGGTTGTTATTTTCAACCCATGTCCATTATAATGGACATCGGATTAAATTACAACCCATGTCCATATAATCCTCAATTTGGGCGCAAAATGAAAACAATTCCCCCGCCCCAAATTATTTTCACTAGCATACTGAGTCAATCTATTCTAGTGATGGAAATATGCACTTGGTTATTAACATATCTCGCGTGTCTCTCTCTTCATATCATATATACTCAGTACTTTCCCAAATCAATCAAGATACCCAAACCCTAACCCCCAAAATCGGCACCTACCATATCCCCCACCATCACTGGCACCCCACCTCCGGCCACCCTCCGACTCCCTTCTCTTCCCCTGACCACCATCCGGCCTTGCTGGGCCTTGCTGAACTTACTAGGTATTATTCACGCAATTCAATCAACTTTTCCGTAATTTTAGCGCTTCACCTTTTGCTTTTAAGTGTTTGTTTTGATTTTCAAAGCAGTGCTCAATTTTTTTTCGTCAATTTTTGTTATTTTAATTGAGTATTGCTACTGTTTTAAATTGTTTTCTTATGATGTAGGTGATTCAAATGCTTATATACTAATTGTTTGATTGATTAATTTGTGTTGTGTAATTTAGTTTGGTTTAATGAACTGTGCATAATTTTGATAATTTGATAGAGCCATTGAGGCAATAAGGTGATTTGGTTACTGTTGTATTATCTAGGATTTTGAGCTATGGGTTATTTAACTTATGTTGATTATTACTCCCTACGTCTCAATCGTTTGTTTACCTACCCCTCACAAAAAGAATTAAAAGGTAAACAAATGACTACGAGGGATGGAGTAATTTGAGTATTTGATTTTTCAAGGGTGGAAAGTATGGATGCATTTTATGAAATTGAGTTAAACCTTCCCTTGGGCTGGTCAGGATATGGGTTGGTGGTTATAACTTAGTTAATGTCATCAGAAGAGAATGGAAAGCATGATAACAATAAGTTGTTGTGATGTTTTTATTATGAACGAGATTGTGCTAGATAAAATATCAAAGTATATGTACATCATGGAGCTATTATAAACTAGATAAAGAAAAGAACTTCGGACAACTTGCAAGCGCACTAGACAAACAGAAGAACCTAGGACAAACAAGTGTAGTGTCATTATTACATTGGCATTGACATTCCACGTCAATTAGCTCCTGGGATATTAAGCACATTGCTTTTCTCTAATAAGCTAATTGTATTGTGTCACTAGATTAGATAATACTATCCTGCTGTTGACACAACATTTCTGGCATGTGCTTTATCTTATTTTGGTTTTGTGCGGGAGCCGTTCAAGCGACTAAAGGAAAAGGCGTAGAAGCCGAAAGGTGTGAAGGAAGATCGAAAAAGTTAGGTATGAGTTTCTGTCTCCTGCTTTTATTTCTTTTTTCATTTAAAAGTAGTCTTGTTTAAGATCGATGTATGAATATAAGTCATGTTCACAATTATGAAATAAGTCGTATCACATGAAATTGGACCGTTGGAAGCATACTAGGGCCTCAATTGAGTTTTTCCGTGCATATATATATATATATAGCCAGAGTGAATGTCTTTAATGTGAACTCTGATATGCAAATGTTTTAATATTTCAATGCAAGTAAAGCAGACGATGGCTGAGCAGCTGTACAAACATGTAGATGGTGTGTGGAAAGGAGCTAAAGAAACATAATGTAAGTTGTTGCTTATTATGACGACAAATTCAATGTCTGATCATCAATCACTTTTAATTGACAAAGTCATGTTATTGGTTTAATTCTTGTCGAGTTGTTGTTTTAGTGTG
Source organism: Silene latifolia (assembly GCF_048544455.1). Lineage (NCBI taxonomy): Eukaryota > Viridiplantae > Streptophyta > Magnoliopsida > Caryophyllales > Caryophyllaceae > Silene > Silene latifolia. Next base: position 95,657,942 of record NC_133537.1, on the reverse strand, counting down.
CTCTTCACCGGCGATATCATCAGTCTTCGTTCTCATCACCTCGTGACATCAAACCCTAGCTGCTGCTGCTTCGTTCTTCGCTCTTTATTATTAGGTAATTAATCTTCCCCTATCATTTATATATTTATTCTCGATCATTTTATGTTTTATTTGAATATTTTACTGAAATGGTTTTTGATTTGTTTGTAATTTTGACTGAAGAATGAATTATAGGGTTATAATTTAATTGATAATCTAATTGGGGGTTTATTATTATACATTGCTATTATTGTATTACATGCATTTATATTCCTACTTTGACAGACTCTTAGACTTACGGGTGTCAACGACGTGGTGCAATCTTCTGAGGGAAAGTCTACCAAAGCACTTGAACTCCATCAGTTTGCTCAGGTATGAGTTATTTTTTTGGATAACATGATGTCTGTTTCATGTTCTGATTTATGGCTACATGGACACAATAGTTTCACAATTGTAGTCTGCAAATATGTTATTTCTGGTTAACTAAGCACCGTGTATATTCTGGAAGTAGTATGTGTGGATCTTTCTTATACGGTTGTTTAACATCTCTCAGGAATTCAAAAATGCTAGCACGTCTCCGTGTCTCCACCCATGTTCAGCAGCTATTGATCTTCTGGTAACTCATTATACCTTTAGATGCTATTCTTCATCTGTCTATCAGTAACTTGAGAAAATCAGCGCTTAGTTTAATTTTCAATTACCCTCTTGTTGTGGAAAACATAGTTGTATATTCTCTGATGCTAATCCGTTAATCACTGCTTTCGTAATGTTTCCATCAGTCTAGTTTGTATCCGTTAATCACTGCTTTGGTGCATTTTGGTATCTGTTTAAAGAACGTAAACATTTATTACTATTTTGCTCGCTATTCTAAATGCTGTGTATAATAATCTACGCTTATTGGCTGCCTTAATAAGTTTTTTTACCCTATTCTGACAGGAGGATAGGATCACTGCGTTTATGAAAATGGAGGTAGAGTTGCTCTCTTACCTTGCATGAGAACAGTTCTTTGATGTTTGTATACTTTGACTATGTACCAATGTGGTATACGGAGTATGTAATTATGTAACATTGTGAGGCCATGTCTGACTGCCCCATTGTCATTAATATGCATTACAGGTTTTTCAAGACACCACGCCATATTCACAAGAAGAATTAGATGAGGTTCGGGACTTGTGGGCGAACTATTTTCTCAATATCTAGCCGTAGATAGCTAGCTAGCGTAGTAATGTATTAGGTAGTTGCATTTTGAAAAACTGATTACATGATCTGCAAGACCATATGTTATGTTGGTTGGGATTTGTTATGCCCTTTGTTGTTGTTCGTTAGTTGTTGAATTCGGATGACGGAGACGGTTGCGTTGTATGTTGATTGGGATCGGTTTTTATTAATTGAAATCGATCATTTTGGTTGAATGGCAGTTGGCATGTTTTATATTAATGTTTTGGCATTCAAATTGGTGTAATGCAATATGAATTGGCCTGCTCTTTTCAATTTTTTTTTAAAAAAAAAACAATATAAAGGACAGCGGATTTATAAAAGTTCGATGTAATTATAGCTTCAAAGGACATGGGCTTTCTATAAAAATCTGATGTACATTACACATATGGACATCGGATTAATGTTAAAATCTGATGTTCATTACTCATATGGACATCGGATATATTTAAAAATCCGATGTGCATATATTAATGGACATCGGTTTAAAGTCCCATGTCCATTACACCCCATATGGACGGGACTGAACTCTACATCGGCCTATAATCCGATGTCCATGTGTCTAGAAGTCCGATGTCCTTCATGATTTCTGTAGTAGTGCTAGCTTGGAATTCATGATATGCATCTTCCCAGAGAGGTTGATGAGACAAGTTAGAATGAAGCAGATGATCCCGAAGCTTAACACTCTCCCGCAGACTGCCGTGGCGCTTACTACTGAGAGTCGAAGGGAGTGGGCCATTAAATGGGCTCAAAGAAATGTGTGGTTCTTGAACTCTTCTGTTAGTGCCTTATGGGTGTCGGACTCCTATCTGCGATGGAGGAAAGCTACTACTCCAGAGGAACACGAGAGATTGAGGAAACGCGAGCCCATAGACTACAAGGTGCGCGAGGTGGAAAAGGAGAAAGAGAAGCATCTGACTGAGGGAGAGGAAGAAGCCGGGTTTCGAGTTGTTCATCCTTCGAAGAAACCGAAGACCTCTCCTGCCGTGAACAAAGTGATTGACAATAATGGGAAGACTAGGCCTCGAGAAAGACCGTTGGTGATTAGGTCCGAAGTGGCGCAAGAGCATCCGGCTCGAGGTCGTGACAAGAAGTATGACAAAAATGACAAGGGCAAAGGGAAGATGGAGGAATAGCCTAACTCTTTATTATTCTTTACTATTATTATTATTGTAATAAGAAGGTAGGGTTGTTAGAATCCTAGCCTATATTTTTTATTTTTGTTTTAGCATTATTATTATTATGTAACGTATTATTATTAGAAATGAATAAAAGAGGTTAATTGGTTATGAAACCGTTGTGACTTTCTATTTATTATTCTTGTCGAATTCCAAATGCAACTGCAAATGTCCTTCTATTTACATTTTTGAAATTAATGGGTTGTATCCTGTGAAGGATTGCCTACGTATTCATTTAAAAAATGAAATCAAACCCTTGCGCGTAGTTCGAGTAAATGTAAAAGAATAATTGTTCTAAGCAAGAGCTTCTAATGAACTTAGAAGATAAGCATGAGCTTTTTACTTACTCTAAAGGTGCGAATTTAGTTTATTTGATGATATGAGGATGACGAATTGTCAAAATGCAAGAGCAGAGTGACATTGGCTTATTTCAGCCTGGCCAGGGGCCGTTTATTTAGTGCCGCAAGAGCGACACGTGAGGTTACGCGAGGCGCGTTTTTGTTCCTATTCTAGGCATAATACCGTTTTAATTGGTCAAGGTTTGTTGGGTTGACAAATTCATTCCCATCTAGGTCTGTGATCCTAACCGCACCCCCTGGAAGTATGGACTTGACTAGAAATGGTCCGGCCTAATTAGGTTTGAATTTTCCCCGTGGATCGACAGGTAAAAGAGCTCTAACCGACTTGAGTACTAAGTCTCCTTCCTTGATGTTCCTTGGCTTGACCCTTTTGTTGAAGGCTCGTTTGATACGTGCTTGATAGGTTTGGACATTATGCAATGCGCGTAGCCTAGGTTCATCCAGGAGGATGAGTTCTTCATATCTATCCCTCTTCTTCGATCGGCTTAGGATTTGACTTTCGAGTAAGATACGCAAGGATGGTATTTCTAACTCGACTGGCTGTACAGCTTCCATGCCATAGGTCAAATAGAAAGGGGTGGCCCCAGTGGGCGTCCTAACTGATGTGCGATATCCCCACAAAGCAATGGGTATTTTGCTCGGCCAATCTCGATAGTTGTCAATCATTTTCTTGAGAATTATGACAACGTTCTTGTGTGCTGCCTCTACCACGCCATTAGTCTGTGGTCTATATGGCGAAGAGTGGTGATGCCTAATTTTGTACTTGGCTAGCAATTGCTCAGTCTCAGCTTGGAAATGTGATTCATTATCACTAATGATCTCATGTGGGCAACCGTATCGACAGATGATGTTGTTTTGTATGAACTTTGCCACGTTTCAAACCGTGAGACTAGTGTAGGAAGCCGCTTCTACCCATTTGGTGAAATAGTTAATTGCCACTAGGATGAAACAGTGACCTCCAGTTCCGGCTGGGATTATCTTCCCGATTATGTCAATTCCCCAAGCAGAAAATGGCCAAGGAGATGTCATTGTATAGAGCAATGAAGGAGGGACATGCTGTACATTTCCTAAGATTTGGCAGTTGTGGCAAGGCCTTACGTATTTGATGCAATCGGATTCCATTGTGGTCCAATAGTACCCCAAATGTGTGATTTTCTTTGCCATCATGGGCTCACTCATGTGAGGACTACATTCTCCATCCTGAACTTCTTCCATTACTTTACGCGCCTGTGAATGATCAAGGCAACGTAGGATTACACCAAGAGGTGTTCTTTTATATAGTTCTCCTTGCACGAGAATGTATTGGGAACCTAGTAGACGTATAGCACGTTGTCCCATTTTGTCCATATCCGGTGGATAGGTACCGTTGAGCTTGAAATTTAGGATTGCTTGGAACCATGGTTCTTCTGTGATTTCCTCTTCATCGGTGATTTGGTGGACATAAGCTGGCTCCGACCGCCGTTCGATGCAGGCATTTTCACCATGTCATCTGGCATATTAATCAAAGATGCGAGTTTTGCAAGAGCATCCGCAAATTGATTTTCTTCCCGAGGTAGGTGTAGATAGGTCACGTGATCAAAGAATTGGGCAACTTGGTCTATTCTGGCTTGATAAGGTGCTATGCTTTCGCTTCGGATTTTCCAAGATCCCGTAACTTGATTGATGATCAGGGATGAATCCCCATGTACTCGGAGGTTTTTAATGCCTAAGCTTACTGCCGCCTGTAGTCCAATGAGACAAGCTTCGTATTCTGCAGCATTATTTGTCACCTCGAAGTCGAGTTTGACAGAGATTTGTGTATGCTCGCCTTTAGGAGAAATGAGCAACACTCCTATTCCAAATCCTCTTAAGTTTGATGCTCCATCAAAGTAAAGGTCCCAGGAGTCTACATCGGTTTGGAGTATATCCTCGTCTGGAAATGACCAAGTATCCATTGTTTGTGCATCATTGATGGGATTTTCTGCAAAGAATTCGGCAACGGCGCGCCCTTTTATAACTTTTAGAGGCACGTATTTGAGGTCGAACTCTGAGAGCATCAAAGTCCATCTTGCTAGGCGTCCGTTGAGGACGGGTTTCTCAAAGAGATATTTGACTGGATCCATTTTGGAGTATATCTTGACGGAGTAGTTAAGCATGTAGTGGCGTAGCTTCTTCGTTGCCCACACAAGAGCGAGGCATGTCTTTTCGAGTTGTGAGTATTTGCACTCGTACTCCAAGAACTTCTTACTAAGGTAGTAAATAACCCTTTCTTCCTTTCCTACGGTTTGAGCTAGCATGGCGCCCATGGCTGTGTCAGTCACTGTGAGATATAAATCAAGAGGTTGATCTCGTTGTGGTGGCATGAGCACGGGTGGTTTAGCTAATATGTCCTTGATTCGGTCAAATGCCTTCTGACAGTCATCATCCCACATTGTGTGATCTGTTTTCTTTAGCTTCTTGAAGATAGGTTCACAAATCATGGTAAGTTTCGATATGAATCAACTGATATATTTTACTTTACCCAGGAATCCTCTGACTTCTTTTTCTGTTTGAGGTTGTGGCATTTCGATCAGAGCCTTGATTTTGGAAGGGTCTATTTCTATACCTCGTTGTCTTACGACGTATCCCAGAAGTTTTCCAGATGTTACTCCGAATGCGCACTTTTGAGGATTGAGTCTCATGTTGTACTTTCGTAGCCTTGCGAAAAATTTGCGAAGGTTCGCAATATGCCCTTCTCTATCCTTGGACTTGACGATCATGTCGTCTATATATACCTCAACTTCTTTATGCATCATGTCATGTAGGAGTGTGGTTGCGGTGCGTTGATATGTAGCTCCGGCATTGATTAACCCAAACGGCATGACCGTATAGCAATAGGTTCCCCATTGAGTGACAAAGGCGGTCTTGTGCATGTCTTCTATGGCCATCTGGATTTGGTTATAGCCCGCGTACCCATCCATGAAGGATAGTAACGCGTGGTCTGCGGTATTGTCCACCAATATGTCGATATGTGGTAGAGGAAAGTTATCATTAGGACTTGCTTTGTTTAAGTCTCTAAAATCAACACAAACACGGATTCTCCCATCCTTTTTGGGTACAGGTACTATGTTGGCTACCCAGTCAGAGTACTCGGAAACTTTGATGAATCCGGCTTTGAATTGCTTATCGACTTCTTCCTTAATCTTGAGAGCCCATTCTATCCTCATTCGACGAAGCTTCTGTTTTATGGGCTTGAAACTTGGCTTAATTGGGATTCTATGTTCGGCGATATCCCTATCGATCCCTGGCATGTCTTTGTAGGACCAAGCAAAACGTCTTTGAACTCGTGTAGGAGGTCTATGAAACTGGCCCTTTCGGAGGGGTTCAGGGTAGTCCCTATCCTAAGTTCTTGGGGTTCTAGTTCGGTTCCTACATTGATGGGTTCAGTGTTCTTTATTACTGGTCCCCCTTCCCCCTCTTGTAGTATTTCTTTGGCTATGTAGGGAGGTATCTCAATTGAGTCCGGTCCGGTCATCCTCGGTATCATCGTAAAATGCAGTGCACTCAAGATAACACAAAGAGTAAGCAGAACCTGATTTATTCATATTAAAGTTTGAGAAAAGTTGAAACAAAGAAGCCATCTGATTTGTGGTCAGTGGCGGTAAAGGGACGGTTGTTGGGACATTTCCCGAACTACTGTTACTATTTGAGACTAAGCTAGGAGAAACAAAGGGAATGGGGATGGCGACAGGAGGAGACTCCTTAGTGACTTCTCTAGACTCCGACTCTGACTCCGACTCCGACTCTTACTCGAATTCATCGTCTTCTGGTTCTCCTTTAAACATCTCTCCTTCTCCAGTGGTGAGCTTGAAGAGTCTTCCTTGATTGTTGGTTCACTTGATTGACTTTCTCCATCCTTTCTGCTAATTCGCGTTTGTTTCTGTGATTAACGCGGTAGGGTTGGAGTGGTCGTCTTGAAGTATCATGGTAATGATCTCATCCTGCGCGGCTCTAACAAATCGATCTTCTCCAAACAATAGACTAACAGCTTGTTCGTCTAAGCAAGGTGCTTGACGAGCTTTGATGGTAGGAACCGTTTCTGGAGGAATGAAGTAGCAATCGTGAAAGATCTCGATTCCGGCTAGCTTCCTTTCGAGATAGTGCCAAGGTTCGGGAAATCCGTGAAAGAGTTCTAGACTTCCTTCCTTAACAAAGTATCCATTTAGGGTAGGGAGATAGGGTCGCATTTGGACTCCTACGTACTTACGGTTTTGAACTTGAGCAAGCATCTCGAGAACTTCCTCTTTAGTGGGTTTGTACCCTATTCCAAGTGGTATTCTTTTTTAGTTGCCTTCCTTGTAGGGTGCGAAGGTGTTTCTTCGGATAGGGTTCAAAAGCATTCCAGGGAAGTATCCCTGGGATTTGAGTATGTGGTTGACCACCAAGTTGGAGTAGGGATCGTAGTATAGGGGTGCTAATTCGCTTTCTATGACACTTATGATTTGAAAGCCCCCAAGTTCATATACTGGATCCGCAAGGACTTGATTATTCGACTTCTTTTCGATTATCGCCTTGATGGGTGACGAAGTGATCGTCACCACTTTGCCATTTAGTAGGATTTTGATCTTTTGGTGAAGGGTGGATGTTACCGCTTTGGAAGAGTGAATCCAAGGTCTTCCCAGAAGTATGTTGAAGGAAGCTTCGATGTCCACTATTTGGAAGTTAACCTTTCGCTCAATTGACCATGTGGCTATGGTTAGGTTAACGAGTCCTACGACCTTTCGTCGTGTTCCATCATATGCACGGACACCTTGATTGGTAGGGGTCCAATCCGACTCTTTCATGCCTAGTTTGTATGCCGTTTTGAGGGGTATAACGTTGACCGCGGAGCCATCATCAACCAATGTCATTGGCACATTCTTCTTTAGACAAATGATGGTGATGTAAAGAGCCAAGTTGTGACTAGCGCCAAAGGGTGGCAAATCTTCGTCTGAGAAAGTAATAGGATTACTTAGCTTCGGTGATTCTTGGAAGACCAAGTTGACTACATCGTCGGGTGTGGAGTTATGTGCTACATTTAGCTTGGCCAAAGCTTGCAGTAAAGCTTGGCGATGTGGGAACGAGCTTGCTACTAATTGCCAGACTGAAAGATCAGCCTTTGTCTTCTGTAATTGCTTGAGCAAATGATCAGTAGAGTCATCTTCATTATCATTTGGTGTGATAACGTTGGTTGGACCATTTTGAGTAGTACTTTGATATGGACGCCCTGAAAGGGTTAGGTGGTCCACATCTTGGGCTTCACCATTTTGGACTATTTCCTTGACTAGGGAGTGTTCAATGAGATACTCGTCTTCATCGTCATTGGCCCATACTCCATTGACTGTAGCTAGTGCCCTCATTCTCATGATCTCGTCCTCTAATTGCGTGATTTGGTCGACTAGTTTATCAACCACGACAACTATTTCTTGCATGGTAGCATTTTGAGAGAAGATTAGCGGCGCATGTTCTTTAGGTGTCGCATTGGGGTCATGTAAAGTTGTCATCACATTTTCCAATTCCCAAACTTGCCTATCCACACTCCTTGCCCATGCGATGAAGTCGGCGATGGTAGGGGAAATGGTAGAGTAGAATCCTTCATTCTCGATTGCGTGGATTTCATTTTCAACTGGAGAAATGAGGTGTGAAAAATCTAAGGTAGATTTTTCACTTGTGATCACTAGAATTTCAAGAGGATTCTGAGTGTTGTTGGGCTTACCTCCCGGCGGTATTGGTAGTCGACCATCCTCGATCATTTCTTGAAGCACATTTTTCAATTTGTAACATTTTTCTGTGTCGTGCCCCTTACCCATATGATATTCACAGTATGAGTTTTCGTCCCAGAACTTGGACTTCTTTTCAGGTTCGGGAGTAGGTCCTATGGGTTGGAGTTTGCCTTGTTTCATTAGCCTTTTTAGAGCATTGGAGTATATGTCCCCAAGATTTGTAAATTTCCTTGGTGGGGCACTCTTCTTGGATGGCTCGAGGAGGTTAACTTCACCGGTCTTGCTAGTGGAGTCGTAAGAACGACTTGTTGAGCCTTGATATCCTCGACCTACCGTTTTGGACAAGAGCCCTTTACGGATGTCATCTTCAATTCTCGTCCCTAGTACGGTTAAGTCCTTGAAAGTTTTGATGTTTTGGTATCTCAAATGATTGGTATAGATGGGCTTTAAGTTGTCCACGAATTTCTCCATAAGGGTAGCCTCATTTGGGCGTTCAACTAGTTGGGTACTAGTCTTCCTCCTTCTACTTAGGAAGTCGGTGAAACCTTATTTGTCATTTTGGGTAAGAACCTCTAGAGTGCGCATGTTAACTTGGATCTCAGCATTATCCGCATATTGCTTAGCAAACTCGATCGCGGCATCTTCCCAAGTAGCGATTTTCTTGTGTTCTAGGGAGTAGAACCATTGCTTTGGGATGGTGTCAAGAGATGAAGGAAAGATCCTTAAGAACATCTCGGGTTAGATGCCTTTGATAGACATGTAATCCTTGAAGGCACGGATATGGTTCAAAGGGTTTTCGTGCCCCTTGAATTTAGGGATATCCGTCATGTTGAAGTTGGTTGGCAATTTGGAATTTACGGCCTCATACTTGCGATTATTCTCCCTATAAATGTCATCCCCTTTAAGGTACATCAATTGCTCCTCTAAGTATTGGAGTCTTTTCTCAGCTGCAGTCATTCCCATGGGAGGGTTTTCGTCCCTGAAGTCATTCACGAAGTCATCAACGACTTCAATTTCTCGAGGAGGAATCCTTGTTTCTACGGTATAGATCCGGCCCTCGATGGTGTCAAGGCGATCATGCACTTGGTCTTGAGTAACTTGGATTTGAGCCAGCGCGGCTAGGATTCGATCATTACTATCTTGGAGTTGATTGAAGTTCGCGTCGCTTGTTTCAGGCATCTTGGAAACTGGATAAGAGATCGACGACGAATCAAAACACGACCGACCATTCTAGCACACCTACTAAGAAAGAAATGTTTTGACTAGTGAAGTGGGTGTGTGCCACTTGTGTCAGTGAGCCTTTGAAGAAATGACCAAGTTTGAAAATGTGTGTCCTAATCAACTATAGTGTAGTAGTAGGAGTGGACTCGAAGTGAGGTTTTTGAAATGGGCTTGGGCCCAAAATTTGACTCGACAAATGGACAGAGTTTCGACTTTGTTTTGCGCTAATCATGGGCCTTTTTTCGAAATTTACACTTTAAAAGGGTTTTGATTTTACAAAAATCGTCATGGTTTTGTTTAGAAATGGTGATCACGTAAGGTACAAACATTTATACAAGCATTATAACGGGATGCTGAGTGCATTTAAAAGGGTTTTGGTTTAAGGGGTGGGTTGCTATACCGAACAATAAAACTCGAAGTCTGTGGAGAGGCTCGTACCAAACAAGAGTAAGGCCGATTCCTAGTCCATTTCCTCAAGTAGTGAAGGTCCTTGATACGAACAAGAGTAAGCATCATGGTATGGATGACGTCAATCGCTATCCATCCTTAGGCCCAAATAAGAATTAGGACCGTTTAGAAGGGACGATTGGTCGAATGGGTTGGGTTGGCCTAGGAAGGCCGAATAAACGGTCTAGGAAGACCGAGTTATGAAAACCGACAATTGTCTTGTACAAACTATTCCCTAACCTTGTTCAAGTTTCACCCTTTTGGCTAAACGTAAGTGTATTATCCCCAGCGGAGTCGCCAAACTGTGGACATGGGGCCACGGGGGCGCTTGGGAAATAAGCGTTTGCATTTGTGGAGTCGCCACCAATTTTTATGGGAAATTGGAACCGTTCGAATACCTCATGTCATGTCAAGACACAAAGTAGTGACATGAACACCAAGAACTCGTTACCCTTAGCATTCTATGTCTAGAATGACTCTCGTGGATGCCAATGAACACGGATGTTCACAGAAATCTGGAGTAAGGGGTGAGGGTACGTATTAGGAAGCTCTTTTGATCGAACACCTAATCCCGCCCGCCTCGATAGCGGCCTCTACTAATGATTAGGGGAGTTATTCGTACTCGATATATCGTCGAATATATGCATGCAATGCAACATCCAAGTTTTAATCCTAGCATGTGAAGATTAACTAAGTCAGTGAACAATTAATTTAACAAACAATTGGGTCGAAGTTGGGATTAAGGTTCAATTACATGTGAAAACATACAAATGATACAAAATACAATGATAAATATAATAAAAAAAATACAATAATTACATCGGGTTTAGCGATTTATGTCGAAAATACTCCTAAAACGGATAATTTAAGAAAAAGAATAAAAGAATGAATCAACGAACAAATCAGTAGGCGATAATACGGTTAATAGTTAATTATATGTAAACTAATTAAACTAGGTCAAGGCAGAACGGAAGTTCAGAGGCAGAAATCAATCTGGAACAGGCTCAGCAGGACTGCGCCCTTTGGAAGAGGCGCAGCAGATGCCGCGTCTGTTCCAAGGGTGAGTTCTGGCTATGAAGCCGGAACTGCAAATCGTTAATGTTAATTGATGATTTTAAGGATTGATTATGATATTAACTCGGATGGAAGTGATTTAATGGATTAATTACATATGAATGAGTCATAAAAGCGATAAAACATGGATGAGACGAACTAGAACGAATTAATACAAGATTACAAGGTTAATTAATTACAAATTAATAAACTAAACAAATTATTAGGCAAACAAGATGAATTAATGATGAATATGATAAATAGACAGATGGAAATATATCAAAGGTCGAATTCCAGAAACTCAATACGAACAAATCGAATTTCTACAACCCGGATTGATTTTAATGACGAAAACCCGTAAATATTGGATTATAAGGGATTTAAGTCGAATTTAATGATTAAATTACATGCTAGTGAATGATAAACAGTGTACATGTGGAATTATTATGCTATTACGTCAAAGAATTAAAGAAAACAAACGAAAACAAATAAAAGCTGACGAATTTACAGAGGACGAAGGAAGAAGAAAGGAAGCAGGAACTGCGGCAGCCTAACGAAGAGGCGCAGTAGGTACTGCGCTTCTTCGAAGAGGCGCAGTAGTTGCTGCGTCCTTTCTCGACGGTTATCTTCTGGTAATCCGTAAAAAGGGTTTTAAAGCACGGTTTTAGAAATCGATTTTAACAAGTATTTTCGACATAAATCTTACATTAATGATACAAAAAGTAAATAACAATAAATAAAAGAGAGATTTACACCCTCAGACTTAAATGTTTGATGAAACGAGATGAACTAAGTTTACGATTAGTGATGCTCGACTCGAATGTAACGAAAGTGCCCTCGTAGGAGGAAGACGATAAAGATTAATTAAGTTGATTGATTGTGGAGTTGGTCAAATTGGCCGGTCATGCAAATGAGGCTGGTACTCAGAAGGATCCGAGCTTACGTGGTCGAATGTTTAAGCACGTAGACGCCAAAAAGTAAGAACGTGGTCTAGAATGCAAAAGGAGAAGAGATGGGCGGACACTCGCATGAGAAATATGAGGAGCGAAGGCTCCTATTTATACTAATCACGTGAAGGAATAAGGTTTTCGGAGAGACTTTGGAAGTGAATCTCGAAAATATATGAAAAAGATACGAAAAATACGCAGAAAAGGACATGGGAAGGGGCGCATCAGTCACTGCGTCTCTTGGAAGAGGCGCAGCACCTGCTGCGTCTGTTCCCAGGTGGTTTCCTCCTGCGGAAGAAAGATTTCCGTGTTTGGTTTATGGAATAACAGGATTATCTTATTTTCCTTAATATTTTGTATGAATATTACAGGAAATACTTTACCAAAGATTAAAAGATTCATAAAATATGGAATAGAAATATCCGGAACATTCCAGAACATTCTGACACAGGATTTAGCGGTTATCAGAAAATGAAGACGGTTTTAGGCCCGGACTCCAAATGTACTCCAATTACTGTCAAAACGACCGTATCGGCACGTGTATGACAACTAAGAGGTAGACATCAGTGTTTGAGCAATAACTTGACGATAAACTTACAAACTGTCACAAATCGTTCCGCGTACCAAACATGCGGCCCAATCATCACCGGGTGGTTTGCGGGAGGTGCAGAAACGAGGTATCTACATTGTCACCTACTGCGAACTCAATGTCTCTGCGGTGCAAATCAGCATAACTCTTCTGACGGTCTTGAGCTGCTCTCATCTTTTGCCGAATCATCTGGACCTGCTCAACCATATCCTAGACTAGCTGTGGCCCTAAAACCGCAGTCTCAGAACTATCATCCCAACAAACTGGACTTCGGCACTTCCGACCATACAAAGCCTCAAAAGGTGCCATCCCGATACTCAAATGATAACTTTTGTTATATGAAAACTCAATCAGGTCAAGCCTGTCTTCCCAGCTGCCCCAAAACTCCATGACACATGGTCTCAACATGTCCTCTAAATTCTTGATGGTTCGTTCTGTCTGACCATCGGTTGCCGGATGAAAAGCTGTACTCATCTTCAAGGTTGTACCCATCAACTCCTGCAGTTCTTGCCAAAACTTGGATATGGACCTCGCATCACGATCAGAAACGATATCCTTGGGTATACCATGTAACCGTACCACATGCCTCCTGTAACCCAATGCCAGCTGCATCTTAGACCAGGTATCTTTCATAGGAACAAAGTGAGATGACTTGGTTAACCGATCAACAATCACCCAGATCATGTTATTACCTTGCTGTGACCTAGGCAATCCCACAATGAAGTCCATGGAGATGGACTCCCACTTCCACTTGGGTACCTCCAAGGACTGAATCTTACCCTGTGGTCTCCTCTGCTCACCTTTGACCCTCTGGCAGGTCAAACATCTAGCCACAAACTCAGCTACATCCCTCTTCATGTTTGGCCACCAGAAAGTCTTCTTAAGGTCTTTATAAAGCTTGTCACCACCCAGGTGAACCGAATAAGGAGTGCAATTAACCTCCGTCAAGATCACTTTCCTCAACTCTAAATCCTTAGGAACACCCCATCTCCCATCAAAATGGACACTCCCATCTGTATGGATAGAAAACCTGAAAACTGTTCCACTCTCCACCCTGGACTTCCATTCCTGAATCTTAGGATCAAGCTCCTGTTTACTCTTGATATTCTCATATAACTCTGGCTCGATCGTCAAATCCCCAATGGTATCTCCCTTCCTTAACATAAAGATCCTCATCCTAGATACCTCATCCGTCAGCTTCAGCAAGGACATGGCCGTACATAGCGAATGAACGCTCTTCCTGCTCAAGGCATCTGCAACAACATTAGCCTTACCCTCATGATAGATGATCTCCATATCATAATCTCCGATCAGCTCCATCCACCGTCTCTGTCGCATGTTCAGCTCCTTCTGAGTGTAGATATATTTTAAGCTCTTATGATCAGAAAACACCTTAAAGGTTGCTCCATAAAGGTAGTGCCTCCAAATCTTAAGAGCGAAAATGACTACACACAGCTCCAGATCATGAGTAGGGTAGTTCTCCTCATATGGCTTTAGCTGCCTCGAAGTATAAGCTATGACCTTCCCTGCCTGCATCAAAACACAACCAAGACGATTCTTTGAAGCATCGGTATACACCTCAAAGTTCTCGCATCCATCTGGCAAAGCTAGAATAGGAGCTGTGGTAAAGCGTTCCTTTAAGGTCTGAAACGCCATCTCACAACTCTCATCACAAACAAATATGGTCTCTTTCTGCATCAAGGCTGTCATAGGCCGCGCTATAGTTGAGAAGTCTTTCACAAACCTCCTGTAATAGCCGGCAAGACCTAAGAAACTCTGAATCTCAGCAACATTCTTCGGTGATTCCCACTTGGTCACGGCCTCAATCTTACTAGGATCCACAGACACCCCCTTCTTAGATATCACATGACCCAGAAAAGCCACCTCCTCCAACCAGAACTCCAACTTAGATAGCTTGGCATAGAGTTGATTCTCTCTCAGAGTCTGCAAAACCATCCTCAAGTGTTCCTCATGTTCTTCCTTAGTGTCTTGGAGTAGACTAAGATGTCATCGATGAAAACAACCACAAACCTGTCCAATAACGGTATAAAGATCTGGTTCATCAAATCTATGAAAGCTCCTGGTGCATTGGTCAACCCAAAAGGCATCACCACATACTCATAATGACTATAACGAGATCGGAACGCTGTCTTTGGGATATCCTCATCTGCTATCCTCAGTTGATGATAGCCTGACCTCAGTGCAATCTTGGAAAACACACCCGCTCCACTTAGCTGATCAAGCAAGTCATTGATCCTAGGCAAAGGATACTTATTTTTCATTGTGACGCGATTGAGCTCTCTATAATCAATGCACAGTCTCATACTCCCATCTGTCTTCTTCATAAACAGCACTGGGGCTCCCCACGGTGACACACTAGGCCTGATATAAACCTTGCTTAGCAACTCATGTATCTGTTTCTTCAACTCAACTAACTCTTTAGGTGCCATACGGTAAGGTGCTTTAGATATAGGACCTGTTCCTGGTTTAAGCTCCACTTTGAAATCAACATCCCTCTTGGGCGGCAAACTCGGTATCTCCTCAGGAAAGACATCATTAAACTCCTCCACCACAGGTATCTCAGCAGCTGTCTGCGGCTCTACTCGGCGATCTCTCACATGACAGAGAATCAAAGGACACTTTTTCCTCAAACATGACTTTAAAGTCATGACAGCTATGAACTTACACTTAGGTTTCACCACAAACCCTCAATAGGACACCCTAACCCCCTTAGGACCCTTTAAGGACACTTTATTTTGTCGACAATCCATCTTAGCATCATACTTACCCAGCCAATCCATCCCAACAATCACCTTAAACCCGTCCATAGGAAACTCTAACAGGTCTACCGGTAAATCTACCCCTCCAACCACCATAGACACACCCTTATACAACTTGAGACATGACACAGACTCCCCAGAAGGTATGAACACATCATCTTTTACAACCTCAAACTTCCCTAAACCCATGGATAAGGCATGACTCTTGGACAAAAAAGAATGTGTAGCCCCCGAATCAAACAAAACAAAGGATGGTACATTATGAACAAGAAAGGTATTGGTGACTACATGTACATCATCCTGTGCTTCCTGTTTATCCATCATGAAGAGCTTTCCATTGCTTTTCTGCCCTCCTCCCTGAACCGAAGCATTGGAGGTGCTCGGCTTAGCTGCTGAATCCTGGGTGTCACTGTTGTTCTGCGCTGATAAGATCCACCACCACTGCGATTATAGCTGCCCTGGTTACTCTGTCCCCCTCTGTTGCCCCATGATCCACTCGGTCGGTTACTAGCAAAGCTTTGAGTCGGCCCCTGAGAGAAATTCTCCTGATGAGCTCCTGGACCAGTGCAGGGCCTGTAACTCGTGCATTCCCGCCTACTGTGGCCTACACCACCACAATTGAAGCATGTAAGGCTGGAGTTATCACTCAGACTCCAACCTCCAGTCTTTCCCCAGCCACGAGATCCCCCTGAGAAACCAGCTCCACCAGAAAAAGCCTTAGCATGGTTGAAGTTTCCCTTCTTGTTGCCCGACTGACTGTTGCCTCCATTGTCGGCCTTCCTCTTTTTAGCAGCAGTCCTCTCATTAATCTCTCTTGAGAGAGAGATATACCATTCTCTCAGCTTGGCCCGCTCTTAGGTATACTTCCTTAAGGTCGGTAGCAACCCCAGCTGACATACGGCTCACGATCTTGGCAGATAAACCCCTCTCAAAACGGAGAGCCAAACCTCTCAGTCCCAACTGCATGTCCTCAACATAGCGAGATAACTCTAGGAAACGATGATAGTACTCGGTGACTGTCATCTCCTCCGACATGGTGAAGGAATCAAACTCAGATCTCATCTTGTGTCGGATATGCTCCGGCACAAACTGCTCTCTCATAGCGCTCTTCAACCCTGACCACGGGATAACTCCCAAACCCTCAGCCTGGTAATAAGCTCTAGCATCTTCCTTGACGTTTTGCCAGCACACTGCGGCTTCACCTCTCAGGTAGTATACTACCTGCTCAACGATCATGTCTTCGGGACACTTAACCATTTCCATGAGACTTTGAATCTCACGGTGCCACTTCTCGAGCAGCTTTGGTTCCCCAACCCCTTCATATGTGGGAGGGTTGAAGCGGGCAATGATGATGCTTAGCTAAGTAGCATCCACCGGCTTCTCATTCCCTTTTCCCACATTCCTAAGAGCCTCAAGGAGAGCCTCTTGTTGCTCAATCATACGAGCAACCTCATCAACTGTCATCTCAGAAGCTTGAATCTATGCGACAGTTCTTTTGGGCGGCATTTTGAGCTGATAAGAGACAAGGAAGCGTAAGCACAAAAGCATACGGCTCAAAACATAAAAATTCTCCGCCAAAGGAACACTCGGCCGAGTACTAGACAGTACTCGGTCGAGTAACGACTACTCGGTCGAGTATCCCCGATACTCGGTCGAGTTGTCGACTCCAGTATCCGACCTCAAATTCATAAAACGCATACTCGGTCGAGTATACACGACACTCGGCCGAGTACGCTCTACTCGGTCGAGTACGCCTAAGTACTCGGTCGAGTAAACACATCTAGTAGCCTCTGCTACCTACTGCCAATCTACACTCGGTCGAGTGCCTAGTTACTCGGCCGAGTACTCCCTACTCGGTCAAGTACCCGCCCTGCTCGGCCGAGTCATGCCAAAGACGATCAAAACATTACAAGGTCTCTATCATGCTTTCTATCCCAATCATCAAACATATAACGACAGTAATTTTAATGCCACATTATAAACACATAATCATGCCAATCATTCACATGCCAAATCCGACTCACCGAATCCACCTACCCGTCCTTCTACTACTTTCCCGTTCACCATATTTACGAATTCCACATACAATTTTCCGACCATCACTTATTATCACCATGAACCTTCGCATACATGCACAAACATGACACAACTCTCAACACGCTCCCCCATGTGACCGGCTCGAGTTAGTGAGGGCCAAATTGCGACTCCGGGACGTCTCCCAAGTCTTTGCGGTAGCTCCAAAGAACTCTCCCCGTGTTCATTTTATTTAGACTCCCTAAATTCATCATGTTCATTTATTTTAGGTGTCAGAATCTTCGTCTCTGATAAAACTTCGTAACACCCCCTCATACCAAGGTGCCTTACCAGGACCACCCTACCTCGGTTGCCCGAGGCTAGTATATATCAAAAGCGTCTGAACTGAGCACATTTATTAAAATACCATATCGTGTAAAAGTTTACATTCAACCAAATCCAAAACTGATTCAATAAAATAAATCCAAGGTCTAACAACTATGAAAACATAACTAAGACTCGACTGTGATACTACGACTGGTGATGACAACTCTCCCATGACTGCCCCAAGCTCACCAATAGCAATACCTGTCAAGCCTGCTCACCATCCCCGAATGGATCACATCAGATTCCACAAACAACAACGGGGTCAGTATTACTCAATCAATATAAGACAAAGAAATAAGGTAACCAGCTGATCATCCTCCACCCCCAGTCTCCCGATCTCACACAGTAACCGACTACACACCGAGGTGTGTAGCCCTGCCAGATTACCCATCGCAACAGGTAATCCTCGCTGCCAGTGGGTGACCGCAGCCCAGCCCACCTAGTCCAGCTCATCAATGATCGACTAACAATCCCTGTCCCTTAATGTGCACATCCCCTCCCGTGCCGGGTTCCACGGAGGACGAACTAGGGTGTGAAGCCACTCCCGCAAGTGACTCTACCACAATCACAACACACACAGCATCACAGCCGTCACAACATCTCCCCACCAACACCGTCACAACAACGCCCGTACACCGATGATCAGCAGATAACAACAATCACAACACAATCATGTCTTAATCAATTAACAGTAAACTGAGTAGGGAAACCCTACCTCGTCGCAAAGCATGTAAGACCTCCATACACAGCCACACACGACTCCAATAAGCATCCTAACAATGATAACAACAGAAAGGCAGTACGAAACCGAACAACAACGGCAAAGAACAGTAAACTGAGTAGAAAAACCCTACCCTAGCAATCAACGGCAGTACAAAACCGAACAATCAGAAAGGCTCCTCTATGAAGTCTTCTCCTATATAATAACCACATAACACAATTACACATTTCACAATCCCCCCTTATTTCCCAAATTCCATACACACAGTACCCCAAAAGAATATAAATAACATGGGAATAATACTTACCAACAATAGAGTGAGAGATTACACGCAAGGACCACGACGATTGCACACACAATGAGATTATGGAATGATTTGGGGAGTGATTAGAGTATGATTAGGGAAATCGTAAAGTGATTAGGGTAGAAATGACGTTTTAGAAACTGACTTTGAATATAAAATAACCCGAAACACTCCCATATCAAAACGCTGAATTAATACTCGCCAGACCGGATACTCGACCGAGTAAAGTGTATACTCGGCCGAGTATCCTCTACTCGGTCAAGTATTCACTATACTCGGCCGAGTATTCCTCGGCAGAACCAAAACAGACTACACCATCAGCACTACTCGGCCGAGTAGGCTCTACTCGGTCGAGTATTCAACTTAAGAAAATCCGTAGTATTACAGTATGTGTTGTATGTTGGTGAAGATTTGGCAATTGTGGCAATGTTTGACGTAGTTTTTGCAATCGCCTTCCATGGTGGACCAATAGTAGTCTAACCGCGTGATTTTTCGGGCCAGCATCATTGCGCTCATGTGAGGGCCGCATTCTCCGTCGTGGACCTCTCCCATGACTTTTTTTGGCTTTGTGGTGATCAATGCAAAGGAGAAGAATCCCTTGGGGTGTTCTTTTGTATAATTGTTCTTGGTTTATGATGTATTATGATGCAAGTAAACGGATGGCTCTTTGTCCTCTTGTACCAGAGTTGGGAGGGAATTCGTTTTTGATTTTGTAGTTGAGGATGGCTTGGTACCAAGGTTCGACATGGTTTTCCTCGTCGTTGATGATGGCACGGATGTGAGCTGGCTCGCTCCTTCTCTCGACCCATAGGGGCATCGATGTTATGTCGTCGGGTATATTGACGAGCGCGACAATTTTTGCTAAAGCATCAGAGAATTGATTTTCCTCCAGTGGCAAGTGGAAGTAGTCGACATGGTCGAAGAATTCGGCCTCTTAATTGATTTTTGCTTGGTAGGGTGCTAAGCTATCGGTTCGGATTTTCCATGATCCGGACACCTGATTGATGATGAGTGAGGAATCGCCGTGGACCTTCAACTTTTTGATGCCAAGTGTTATGGCTGCTTCCAGGCCGATGAGGCATGCTTCATACTCGGCGGCATTGTTGTTGACGGCAAATCCTAGCTTGATTGAGATCAGAACATGTTCCCCTTCTGGTGATATTAGAAGGATTCCTACCTCGAAGCCTCTCAGGTTTGATGCACCGTCGAAGTATAGGTCCCATGCGTCAGTGTTGGCACAAAGGATGTCTTCGTCAGGGAGTGACCATGTGTCGGTCGTCGGATCCTCGTTGACGGGATTTCCTGATAGGAAATCAACTATTTCCCTTCCCTTGATAACCTTGATGAGTACAAAATTGAGGTCAAATTCGGATAGCATGTGTGTCCACCTAGATAGCCTTCCAATTAGCAAGGGCTTTTCGAAGATGTATTTGACCGGGTCCATCTTGGAGTAGATGTGAATCGTGTAGCTGAGCATATAATGTCGTAGCTTCTTTGTCGATCAAACTAGGGCAAGGAATGTCTTTTCCAGTTGGGTGTATCTTATTTCGTATTCAATGAACTTTTTGCTGATGTAGTAGATGGCTCATTCTTCGCCGTCGACAGTTTGTGCTAGCATTGCTTCCATGGCTATCGGTGATAGTCAGGTATAGGGATAAGGGAATTCCCTGCTGAGGTGGCATGAGGACAGGAGGTTTGGATAGGATTTCCTTTATCCTGTCAAAGGCCTTTTGGCAATCGTCGTCCCAATCGGTGTGATCGGAGGCACGGAGCTTCTTGAAGATTGGTTCACAAATCATGGTGAGCTTGGCTATGAAGCGGCTGATGTATTGGATTTGACCGAGAAATCCCCGCATCTCCTTCTCGTTCTTAGGCCAAGGCATTTGTTGAAGAGCTTTTATTTTGGTAGGATCAATTTCGATGCCCCTTTTGCTGACGACGTGTCCCAAGAGTTTTTCGGAGGTGACCCCGAATGCACATTTCTAAGGCTTTAGTCTCATGTTGTATTTTCGAACGGGAGCGAAGAATTTCCGAAGGGCGCTGATGTGGCCGTCCTGCTCTTTTGATTTGACGATCATGACTTCGACGTATACCTCCATTTCCTTGTGCATCATGTCGTGTAGGAGAGTGGTGGCGATTCTTTGATAGGTTGCTTTGACATTGATTAGACCGAAGGGCATGACAGTGTAGCAATATGTACCCCATTGTGTAGTGAATGCAGTCTTGTGCATGTCTTCCTCAGCCATTTTGATCTGGTTGTACCTAGCATACCCGTCCATGAATGATAAGAGGGCGTGCTTGGCGGTGTTATCCACCAAGATGTCAACACGTGGCAGAGGGAAGTCGTCTTTTGGTCTTGCCTTGTTCAGGTCCCTGAAGTCGACGCAAACCCGAATTCTCCCGTCTTTCATGGGTACGGGGACTATGTTGGCTACCCAGTCAGAGTATTCGGAAACTTTGATGAATCCGGCTTTGAATTGTTTGTTTACCTCTTCCTTGATTTTCAGGGCGCATACGGCGCAACTTCTGGTTCACGGGTTTAGCTCCCGGTTCAATGGGTATCCTGTGCTCTGCAATCTCTTTGTCAATCCTAGGCATGTCTTTGTAGGACCTTGCAAATACGTCCTTCTACTCGTGTAAGAGGTCGATGAACTGCTGTCTTTTCGAGGCTCAAGGGTGGTCCCTATCCTAAGTTCTTGAGGTGTATTGTCGGTCCCTACGTTGATGGGTTTGGTCTCCTCAATGATGGGTGTCCTATCTTCTCGTTTGTCAAGTTCTTTGGCTAGGCGAGGTGGGTAGCCACTCAAGCCAAATTCCTCATATTCATTTAGAATTGCATTACAATTAAATTTAGACGAGTCGTAAACAAACTTAGCGTTCATTAAGTCGACCCGAGCGAAAAGCTCTGATAGGACAGACATCTTATGGGCAGTCAGAGGCGACACAGTAGAGCAGGTGGCCCCTGGAACAAGCTCCAGGTTGCTACCTTTTGCAGGAGTGGGGGTGACCCTAGTTGACTCAGCCTCTGAGGCAGCCACAAGTTTGTGATAAAACCGTGGAAAAGGGACTTTGACCGGGACATCAGGAGTGCTAGGAGCTAAGATAGACTCTAACTAAAGTTTGTCATCGGACTCAGACTTAGACTCCTGTTCACTTCCCTCTTTGAACGTGGGGCCTTCTCCAGTTGTTATCTTGAGAATGCAGCCTTGACGATCGCTCCACTTGACAGTCTTCCTCCAGCATTGATTAACTTTCTCTGGGTCAGCATTAGAGATTAAGGCAGTGGGATCGAACTGGTTGTCTTAGAGAGCGATGTTGATGATGTCCTTATAGTTGACGTGTTTGATATTGTCTTCTCCGAAGAGGAGAATCTCGGCTTGCCCGTCTAGGCAAGGGGTTGATTCAGATTTGGTTGACGCAGCTTGGTGTTGTCGGGGATGAAGTAGCAGTTTTGAAAGACCTCTACACCCGGGTGCTTGACCTTTGCTACGGGGTCGTAGATTAGCTCAGGAAAGTCGTTGTAGAGCTCGGACTCTCCCTCGGGGATGAAGTATCCATTGAGAGTCAAGTGGTAGGGGTGGAAGATGACTCCTTGCTTTTTGCGCTTTCGTACTAGGAGACCCATTTCCTGGATGTCTTCCTCGGTCGGTTTATAACCTAGCCCGAAGGGGATGTTGGGGACCTTGGCCTATTTCATGGGAGGCAAGGTGCTCTTCAGTGGGTTGAGAGGTAGGCCCGGGAAATAACCCTCGCGCATCAAGATGCGGTTGACCGTGAGGTTCGAGAACGGGTCACAATCAAAGGGTGTTAATTTGTTGGTTAGGGCATTCACAACTTGGAATCCCCACATTTTGTTGTCGTCCTCCTCAATGACTTGAGAGGCTATTCCCTTCTTCATGATAGCTTTGATCGGGGATGAAGAAATTGTGATTGTTTTCCCGTTGAACGGGACCCTGATTTTTCTGATGAAGGGTGGAAGTGACGGCCTTGGCCGCATGAATCCAGGGGCGTGCCAGAAGCATGTTGAAGGAGGCGTCGATATCGACCACCTGAAAACTGGCTTGTCTTTCTAGGGGTCATGTTGTAATGATCAAGGTGATGAGCCCTGCGACCTTACGACGAGTGCCGTCATAGGCGCGTACTCCTTGATTAGTTGGGACCAGGTCAGCTTCCTTGATACCCAGTTTATGGGCCGTCTTAAGGGGAATGACATTGACTGCAGATCCATCATCCACTAAGACCATAGGTACGTTCTTCTTCAGCCACTGCATAGTTATGTACAGGGCCAAGTTATGGTTGGCTCCGAACGGGGGGATATCTTTCTCGGAGAAGAGGACCGGGTTGCCCGAGTCAGAGACATCTTTGGTCAGGTGTGCTACCACTTCTTCAGGAGAGGAGGTATAGGGAACTGTCAACTTCCTCAAGGCTTGTAGCAAAGCCTGCCGATGTTCGAAGGATGTGATAATCAGTTGCCAAATGGATATTTCGGCCTTGTCTTTTTGTAGTTGCTTACGGATCGAGTTCTCGGGAACCCTGGGTTGAACGTCCACGTCCGGGACGATTTGGTCATTTGTTGTCAGATTATTTGTTGAATTGTTCGGATTCTGGTAGGGGCGTCCGGATCCGGTAAGGTGACCGATCTCTTTTGCTCGTTTCCCCTTTCCCGAAATAATTTTGACATCCTCCACATCGTCTCTCCAGATACCGTTGATTTCGGGTCGTGAGGGTATCTTGGAGGGGTATTCCTTGGCGGATAATTTTTGTAGGGGAAGTTTTTATGGGGGTAGTTTTTGTGGGGTTGATTATTGTGTGGTTGATTATCGTGGGATTGATTATTGTGGGATGCATGCCAGAATGGTCGCGGGAGAAATCCTTTCTGGAAATGGGAGTTTTGGGTGCTTGGAGGACCCTCCCTTTGGCGTGGTGTTGGTGTTGGCGGGTTGAATACCAGCCGATAGTAGGCGTCCTCAAGTCGGGTGATCCCTTCTGAGAGACTGGCTATGGCTTCTTCAACTTGCTGAAACATGGTGAGCATGGTTGCACCGCTGTATACGAACATCCCGTCCAGGTGTCCTTTTCCAAGCCGTTCACCTCGTCTTCAATAGGCAGGATGAGGTGTGAGCAATCCAGAGCTGGCTTGTCATTGGAGATGGCGTGGATTCCCAAGGGGTTTGTCTTGTTATTTGGTTTTGTTGGCGGAGGTAAAGGTAATTCTCCTTTCTCGATCATATCTTGAATGGCGTGTTTTAGCTTAAAGCAAGCTTCTGTGTCATGACCTTTGCTCTGCTGGTATTGGCATTAGGCGTTGGGATTCCAGAATCGGGTTTTCTTTGCTTTAGACAGGTCCAGAGTGGGCCCGATTTGCTGTAGATTCCCTTGGTCCATGAGCCTTTTTAGGGCGCTGGCATAGGCTAGGTAGCACGAAAACGGACACGGACACTGACACGGACACGACACGGACACGTGACACAGCATCCCATGAAATATAGGACATGGGATACGTTATTTAAATTTAATAAAATATTATATTATAGTCATAAAAGTTCGATTTTTTTTTGTATAAGTATTTGATAATAAATTTAGATAAGTGATGGTAAAACTTGGCTTTGAATATAACTCATTTTCATTTCTCACCCAAACCCATCTTCTAATCAATCTCTTTCGACAACTCATTTTTTGTCTAAATAACATCATTCACCCCAAATGATGTCCAAATACCAAGGACACGGGTCGGACACGTGCCCAAATACCATGGACACGCGTCGAACACGTGCCCAAATAAAAGCAGAAGGTTAGACACGGCTTTATAGGAATCCGACACATTTAGGTGTGTGTCCGATTAGTGTCGGTGTCGGACACGGGACATCTGATTATGAGGAGTGTCCGTGCTACCTAGGGCATAGGTTGTTCCCAAGTTGGTGAATGCCCTTTCAGGACGCTCAGTTTTCTTTGTAGTTGGTTCGAGGATGTTGACCTCATCGATTTTGTTTGTCTAACCGTAGGGACGAGATCCGGTTGATGTAGACCCCTGGTAGCCTCTACATGTGGTTTTGTCTAGAACGCCCTAGCGTAGGTCGTCTTCAATGCGGGCTCTGAGGATTTGCAGATCATGGAAGGTTTTGATGTTTTGATACCTCAGCAGATTGGCATAAACTGGACGGAGGTTGTTGACAAACTTCTCCACCAGGGTTGATTCACTCGGCTTACTGACCAATTGGGTACTTACCCTCCTCCAACGGGTTAGGAATTCGGTGAATCCCTCTTTGTCATTCTGGGTCAAGACCTCAAGAGTGCGGGTGTTGGCCTGAATTTCGACGTTGTCGGCGTATTGTTTACAACGGCGACTTCGTCCCAAGTGGTAATGCTCTTTGGGTCGAGGGAATAATACCAAACTACCAAGGGAGGGGAATCGGTTCCAGGGATGATGGAAAGCTCCGGGTAAAGAGTTCTTATTTGACCCCTTTGATGGACATGTAATCCTTGAAGGCCCGAATGTGATTGAGTGGGTAATCCACTCCCTTGAACTTAGGTACATCAGTTAAGGTAAAGTTGTCGGGCAGCTGATCCCCGACGGGTTTGAATCTTCGATTTTTCTCAAGGTGGTTGTTGTTCCACGGGGCAAGAGTTGCTGTTCCAAGAGCTTGAGCCTTTTCTCAGTTTCGGTTAAAAGCAGAGTGTTGTGTTCTCCGGTTTCCTTGTTTTCCAGGGTGTCGATACGGGTCTCGACACGGTCCAGCGTGACCTTAGGGCCATGAGCAGGCTGGCTAGCTGAGAAGTTGTGAGATCTATGTTGTCATCGTTGTTGTTGGACGAAGCTGAAGATGGGGCCATGGTTCTAAGGTTGAAATGGCTCACGTTATATCCCAATCCGACACGGCTTAACGACTAAACGCAGACAACACAGAAGACGGAAAGACACTTCAGACCCAACTAAACGAGGGCAACCGTGTATGGTGCCTCTGTGCTAACTCGATTTATGGTGTGACGGTGTTGAACGAGTCTCGAGGTGAAACGACTCATAAGCAAAGACCCATAAGTACCTTTGCTTTGACTCGATAGACACGAGGCGGAATTGGAATGGTAGACTGAAATTTTCGAAAATAAAAATTTTCAAAAAGGTTAATTTGTCGTTTATGGACGGCTTTCGAAGAGTAGGGATCTTCAAAAGGTCGGTTTGAGTTCGAGTCGCGGCGGCTTTGAAAATGATGTGTTGTTTCCGAATACGGCTTTTAAAATTCAAAATCGTGTGTTTTGAAAATCAAGTTTTGAAAGGTTTGAAAAGGTTGTGGTCTCGAGGACGGTGTATGGTCCTCGAGATTTGAAAACCCTTGAAAAAGGGCGTGTGTCATTTTCGGGTATTGAAAGAGTCATTGTGTCGGCGCGAGACGGGTTAACATCCATGTCTTGACGCGGCCATTATAACGGCGTAAAAAGGTGTTTTTGAAACGGTTGTAAGAAAATGGGTTTGAAAATTGTCATTATGATGGCCTAAAAGGTGCTTTTCTGAAACGGTTGTAGAAAACCGGGTTTGAAAATCGTCATCACGACGGCATGAAAAGGTGCTTTCTAGAAATGGTTTTAGAAAATCGGGTTTGAAAATCGTCATTACGATGGCCTAAAAAGGTGCTTTTTTGAAACGGTTGTAGAAAACCGGGTTTGAAAATCGTCATTACGATGGCCTAAAAAGGTGTGCAACGGTCGGCGAAAGACCGAGGTTTGAAATGGCCATTATAACGGTGCAAAAAAGGGTGTTTTGAAAGTTGAAGATGACACGGAAAGACTTATGATCATATAGCATATAAGCACTGGCAGTTCATTATATTATGCATAATGCTGACACAGATTTTGGCTTAGTAAGGGTGGGTTACACACCAAGCGATCAATCCCTGATTTTCAAGAGGGATACCAATCCAAAAGAAATGTGTAAGGAGGGTGCCCTAGCCTCGTGCACGAAGGAAATGCTTTTTAACGAAACAGAAATGTGTAACATCAATGGCAGGCTTGACTCAATCGGGATTCGAGACGTGGGGATGAGAAAAATCACGTCGACGGGATGAGCCAATTGGTCGATAAAGGTTAGGTTGTGGCCCCGGACAAGGAACCCGACTTATGACCATAATATCAATTAATGCATTTCAACCAAGACCTCATTCGAGTCTCACCATCTAGGGATCACAACGACACAAGTGCCCTAGTTCTCCCCAGCAGAGTCGCCAATCTGTGGACGTAGGCCACCCGCGACGCCAATCCAATCCGTGGACGTGCGGCGTTCGGAAAGCCACGCTCGGTGGCGTATAAATGCTTTCGACCGGATCTTTTTAGAACGGTCGGTTTCGTCTCGGCAATGGTTGATGCGTGCCTATAATATGATGTTTTACATCTTTATTTCCACTCATTTTATGTTTATTATTAGTAGTTTATTCTACTATTTTGCCCCTTTTCGTCGACTTCCGCCTTTTTATGTAATATTGCAGATTATTGCGGAATTAAGTAGATAATGAGCCAAATCCGTCCCAAAGTGCTTAGCATTGCATTTTACATGAAGTAGATGCTCGAGGAATGAGCTTGGTGCGCGTTTCAAGGCCTAAAGATAGCAAAAGCATGGGTGCATAAGAGTTTAACAAGCAAAGAAGCACTTCACGATATTGCAGCCTGCTTCAGATGGCAATATCTCGAGTTATAGAGCTGATAATCGAGTGATTCCAATTGGAGGTGAAAGCTTATCCTCTTAGCTTTCCAACGCTGTGTAGAACGCCTGATTTGACCAAGTAACAAAGAATTGGCAGCTCGTTTAAGATCGTTGCGCGCTGCAGAATTCGTCAGAATGCACTACTGTACAACACCCTTGGTCGATCGACTGACCTACTTGGTCGATCGACCAGAGCGCGATTCTTAAATAAGATCAGAAGCTACTGTTCAGCTATGCTCAGTCGATCGACTGGGTCTTGTGGTCGATCGACCAGTCTATGCTGCAGCGAGATTTGTTTGCGCGAGACTTAGCAATTAATCTTATCTTTTATTAATTTAGGAAATAATAATATCTCTTATTATATATAAGAGAGACGACTAAGACCTAAAAAAATCATCATTCCTTTACTCAGTTTTTATGTTTTGTTTTGGAGGTTGCTTGGAACGGCTCTTCATTGCTTCTTCTTCTTCCAATTTTATTTGTAATTTCTACTCTTAATCTTTCAATAATTACTCTTTTGCTTTCTTGCTTAATTGTTATTATTAGTTATTGCTTTTAGTTAATTTGTTTTATGCCTTTTGATTTATTCAATTCAATTGCTATGTCTTCTTATTTAGTTTATACGCATCTTATTGTTATTTCAATTATCAATATGAGTAGCTAGATTTCCTTCGCTAGGATGTGAGGGGATCTATGGTGTAGACGGCTTAGGATGTTGTATGATTGTTTAGGTCGGTAATTTCTTTATCATAGTTATTTAATTGCTATATTTAATGAGGAGACCAAAAGGAGAATTGTTAATTGACTTGGGAATTCTAGACCTAGATCGAGAGATTAGAATAAAATAGACCTAAAAACTATGATAATTAGTCTACCCTTGAGACCGAAAGGCAGTAGGAGTTTCTTGAGACCGAAAGGAGATAGAAGTTTTAGACTTAGTTACACTGACTAGAGCGAAAGTTAGTTAGTGTGATTTTGGGAGGGAACACAGTTTGAAAGGTGTTTCCTGTTGATAGTGGACCGAGAGGACCTGTCACTTACCCGTCTTACCGTACCTGTATCAAACCTATTTTAGATTAATGCCGTCGAAACTATAGTGAACCGATCGTTTTAGCTATTTCTTTATTATTATTTCCATCTTTTTATATCGCTTTTATTTTACTTGTTTTAGCTTTACAATCAAATCAAAACCCCCCCTTATTTGTTACTTTTAGACTGAAATCTAGAACAACTAATAATTCCCTACCTCCCTGTGGTTCGACCCTGACTGCCACTAGCTATAGTAGTAGTTTGGAAAGTTATAAATATTATTTTTGATACTCACATCGACAGGTATCAAATTTTGGCGCCGTTGCCGGGGAGGCAGCGCTAATTTTTAGTTGTTTTTAATTTTAATCTTTCTTTCTTTAGTCTCAGGGAATTTCGGTTCCTTGAGACCGTTCTCATGTTTCATTTTATGAGTTTTCCACAGGAAAAGGATGAAATCTTTGGTGCTTATTTCGCCAGGCTTTGGGAGTTTATTGAGCCCAGACGAGATGCATTCTCTGAATTCCAAATATTCATGACTCTCTTCAAGGGTATGACTGACCCTACACAAGCATACCTAAATTCTATTTGTAAAGGGGATTTCACAGGACTCCCCGTTAATGAGGTATTGGAATTCTTTGATTGGTTTGCTGCTGAATCTCTTAAACCCAACTTTTCTCTTCATGTTGACTCAGATGAGGGGGTGGGTGAGACCTTAGAAACCGATCTAGGAAATGTTGACGGAGACATAGAGGAAACCATTAGCGTGGTTGACAATCCTTTTTATGAGGATAGTTTAGAACCCCTTTATGATTCTTGCACTGATAGTGAGGTCGATTTGGAGGATCTATTTGAGAACCTCCAACTTGATGAGTCTAGCGATAAGGAGAGTGAGGAGGAAAATTTTGACAGTCTTGAGGTTAATTGGGATGTGTATGACGATATTATAGATGAACCTATTATAGAGGACCCGATTGACCCATTTGACTTTACCGGCCCTTGCATTTGGGATGATTATCCACCTTCTCCTTTAGCTGACCAGACTCCTCCACCTCACAGTTCTTACCCGTCTGAGTATCTGGATTCTACTCGCGTTATTTTTGAGTCAAATGCTACAGAGCTCCTTCATTTACCACCTGCGGTTAATTTGAGCTTTTATATTCCGCCCTTAGCTGGAGGGCAGAATTATTTTGTGAATGATTTTAGGAGCTTTCATAGGAAATTTGTTAGGCTTAAATATTATTATATTTTGATTTCCTATGCTATTACTATAATATGATGCTACTTACAATTTTGTGTAGCACATGCGCAGCTTTTTGACAGGTTGCTGCGAGCTTTGAGCTGTTTTGATTGGGTTCATTTAGAGTAGTTGGCTGAAGAAAAAGAGGTCGAGCGGGACCTGTCTTAAACCAGCGCTAGCCGGGAGGCAACCCGGATGTGTTTTGTTTTTGTTTTGAATAAAACTTCATAGCTGATTAGAAATAAAAACTCTTAGTCGTGTGCTTGGTTTTTAAAGACCATAGACTATAATTTTGGGCCGCGCAATTTTTCAGCGTGTTATTATGTGCAATTGCAGGTATATAGACCACATTAACTCAATTTATTGAGTTATGTCGAAGAACAACACTGTTACGCCAGGTATGACAGTCGATCGACTGCCCATAGTGGTCGATCGACTGCCTTATTCAGCACAAAAGCTTCTGTTTCAATTCCAATGGCCGATCAACTAGCTATATTGGTCGATCGACCAAGGCCCGATGCTCAGTTGTTCTTTCTCCAATTTTAAATTCTTTGCACGTAATTTCCGCTTCAATTTTGTTTTCTCGGATAATGCGCGGTATATTCTGTCTTTTCAGGTACTTATGGTAGCACTGCTGGCTACTGAAACCTCCTAGCTCACGCTGGTTTGGGGAGGTTTCCTTTTGCTGCGCTTAAAGTCTTGTGAGTTTCCGAGTTCCTCTTCATGTCTTTTTAGTTAATTTTATCCAAAATCCCATTTCCTTTGCTATTTACTTTTATATGATTTTGCACTGGGGACATTGTGTGATTTGGTTTGGGGAAGGGTTTTGCGTTGCATTCATATGATTTATTGCATTTCTGTTTCACGTTTATTGCATTTCAGTTTGCATTGTTATTTCATTTCCCTTATATTTAAAAAAAAAAAAAATTCAAAAATATCACGTTTAATTTTGCATATTAGGTTGAGGCAGATTGGAGTATTCATTACTGATAGTTGTCATTTGCTTAAACCCTGCATTTTATCACATCTTTTAGCAAAAGTTTTTGCAATATCTCGAATTTCGTTTCAAAATTTGTTGAACTAGTAGACTTGACTTGAAATCTTGGAAAACTACAAAACTTTTTAAGGAATTAGAGCTTTATAAACTGGTGTCATTCATGACCAGTTTCATTTAGGATTGTGAGTAGTTACTCCCTGCATGTCGTGTAACATTAATTTGCACAAGTATAAAATTTAATTGCTTTTTGCCTGCATACATTCGCGTTAGTGGTTGGTATTGCATGTTTGGAGAATGCTTGCGAAAATCCCTTTTATTCATTTTACCCATTAGCTTCACATTAGCCAAAAATTGCCAGTTGACCCTTTAGCTACAATCCATAAATTAAGCCCACCCTTTGCTGAGCTAGTTTAGTAGTTTTAGTGGTATTCGTTGTATTGTATCAATTTTGGCTTGATTTGCACTCTATGAAGTTGGTAATGAATGAAGGAGAAAAGAAAAAGAAAAATAAAAAAATTGAAAAATAGTGACTGCCGAAAAAAAACGAAAACAAAAGAAAAAGAAACGGCAAAAAAAAAAAAAAGAAAAATTTTACTCCTATGTTTGCTTTATATTTTATGAGGAGTATTGAGTTTGGATTAGTGAAGTGTTTGCCTAATTCATTAAGGCATTTGAGCTTATTTCATTGAGTTAGAAGTGGACGTATTTATTCGGTTTGATAGGATGCTAACTTGGCTATTTCCCTCTCATTCCCATATCGTTTTGCCTTTTCTTACCCATAGCCTCACTTATCCATATCTTTGCAAGTATTCGGCATGTAATGGACTTTGATTGGTTGGAATGTATGTGCACGGTAGCTAGAATTACTTATCATACTATATTGCATGCACGATTATGTCAGTCGTAGTTTAGGTGAGCGACTCTTATTTCCTTCTCTCTTACACATATATTTGCTTACCATTTGCTTTGTTAAGAGAAGCGTGATCCGGAAGAGTCCAATTTTGAAAGTCTTGCAAGGTCAAAAGTTCAACATCTTTTTGGAATATGCATAAATTCGTTTGCTTTACATTGCGCTATTAGTAGTTGATTCATATACATTAAATTGGTTTAAGTAGACGGTTTTCAGTTTGTCCATGTTTTGCTCCTTTCTATTAAGATTTAGTTTTGCATTTAGTTTGCTTGGAGACAAGCAAAGGTTTGGTTTTGGGATATTTGATGCGTGCCTATAATATGATGTTTTACATCTTTATTTCCACGCATTTTATGTCTATTATTAGTAGTTTATTCTACTATTTGCCCCTTTTCGTAGACTTCCGCCTTTTTATGTAATATTGCAGATTATTGCGGAATTGAGTAGATAATGAGCCAAATCCGTCCCAAAGTGCTTAGAATTGCATTTGACATGAAGTGGATGCTCGAGGAATGAGCTTGGTGCGCGTTTCAAGGCCTAAAGATAGCAAAAGCATGGGTGCATACGAGTTTAACAAGCAAAGAAGCACATCACGATATTGCAGCCTGCTTCAGATGGCAATATCTCGAGTTCTAGAGCTGATAATTGAGTGATTCCAATTGGAGGTGAAAGCGTATCCTCTTAGCTTTCCAACGCCGTGTAGAACGCCTGATTTGACCAACTAACGAAGAATTGACAGCTGTTTTAAGATCGTTGCGCGCTGCAGAATTCGTCAGAATGCACTACTGTACAGCACCCTTGGTCGATCGACTGACCTACTTGGTCGATCGACCAGAGCACGATTCTTAAATAAGATCAGAAGCTGCTGTTCAGCTATGCTCAGTCGATCGAATGGGTCTTGTGGTTGATCGACCAGTCTATGCTGCAGCGAGATTTGTTTGCGCGAGACTTAGCAATTAGTCTTATCTTTTATTAATTTAGGAAATAATAATATCTCTTATTATATATAAGAGAGATGACTAACACCTAAAAAAATCATCATTCCTTTACTCAGTTTTTATGTTTTGTTTTAGAGGCTGCTTGGAACGGCTCTTCGTTGCTTCTTCTTCTTCTTCCAATTTTATTTGTAATTTCTACTCTTAATCTTTCAATAATTACTCTTTTGCTTTCTTGTTTAATTGTTGTTATTAGTTATTGCTTTTAGTTAATTTGTTTTATGCCTTTTGATTTATTCAATTCAATTGCTATGTCTTCTTATTTAGTTTATACGCATCTTATTGTTATTTCAATTATCAATATGAGTGCTAGATTTCCTTCTCTAGGATGTGAGGGGATCTATGGTGTAGGCGGCTTAGGATGTTGTAGGATTGTTTAGGTCGGTAATTTCTTTATCATAGTTATTTAATTGCTATATTTAATGAGGAGACCAAAAGGAGAATTGTTTATTGACTTGGGAATTCTAGACCTAGATCGAGAGATTAGAATAGAATAGACCTAACACTAGTAGAAAAATTACATTAGGCAAATACAAAAGGCTACGGTCTTTAAAAATAACCGTAGCCTTTTATAAATGGCTACGGTCGCCTACCAACAACCGTAGCTATAATTACAAATTAAAGTGAAAAACTACGGTTGTAGTATTGAACCGTAGCCAAATGTCAACATAAGGCAACGGTTATCGCTAAACCGAAGCCAATTAGATCCTACACCTTGTAATATAAGCTGCCCAAGTGTCCCTCACAAGCCCTTTTTGTCCTGATTCAATTCCCGTCTCCCTCAATCTTCAACCCTCAACTGCCCCATTATTACTCCTCACTTCGACGCAGAACGCTGGTAGCCACATCGTGACCCACAGCCACCTTGTCATTTCCGGTACCAACCTCGTGACCCATATTGTTGCTTCCGGCAGCACCTCGTCATCTAGTTCGCATGCAATTTTCAATCAGGTTGGTGTTTTCATCAATTTTTTTCCTTAAACCCTTTGTTTTTCCTCATTTCTTTCGGTTTATAACCGAACTTAGGTTTTTTTTATCATTTAGGGTTTATGGATTCAATTATTTTATCTATTAGGGTACAGTTAAGTATTAGGGATATGGCTTTCAATTAAACTTCTGTTCAATTGGGAGATGGATCGTTTTGATCGATTAGATTAAAAGGGAGGGAGATTTTTCAGTTCAATTAAGTTGGACTTACAATATTGTGGATACAATAAAGCTCCTGTGGTTGTGTATTATATTTCATATTGTATTATACTCATGTTTTTGTTTAAAACCCTCGTTCTAGCTCTATGAAGATTCATTCAACTAAACCATTAGCGAATTTTATGGTTAATCGTTATTTCATGGTTTAGATACTGCTGTTTTGATGGGTTCCATATAATTTGCAGTTTTGAATAAATAGTTTCTTATTTTAAAACACCTAAAATTAGACGTTTTTTGTAGAAGTGCAAGCTCTGCAAGTCACTAGCCATGCTCGCAACCAGTTCATGTTTACAAACGGCTATTTACCCTAGGAATTACGATTTAGAAGCTTTATGGTTAAATTAATTAACATGAATGCCTGGTAAACTTTGTTGATTCAATTGTTTACTTGATTCAGTGTGTTATATGTTCCGCTCTGCTTTATCTTTCATGATAGGTTGTTCCCACTTCTCTACTAGTCTAGGTTTTGATCTATTTACAAACCTTTGTGGCATGCATAATTTATTATGTGATACTGATTTCTGATGGTCTCCATCATTATAACTTCATTACGTGCTCTTTAACTGGTGTTGCCCTTGTATTGCTTTGAAAGATTATAGCTTTTGGTGTGTTAATTTTTGTTGATAGGTTTCGTACGTACAGGTCGATAGATAATGAATTTAAATGTCAGTATATTTTAGAACTTTTTAACTGTCTGCAAATTATCGAGAAGATTCCTATTCAGATGGATTATGATTACACTTTTTTACATCTTGTGTTTACTGCCAGTTAATTTGGAGAGGGAAATTGGAATAGTAATAAGCGAATTTATGCCAGCATACGACATGCATTCAGTTGATACAGATGCTAATTTTATAATCGAACAGTCAAAAGAACAGGTATTTATCGCACTCTCTTAATACTCAACTTCCCCTCTATTATATACCCTTCTTTACTACTGGTTTTCAATTTGTTTTTCGTCTCTTCACTGGTGTGAATGTCTGATATATTCTACACTAATATTATAAGTAGCTATCTTCCTCCTCTTTTTTAAGATCAAGGAGTTGCAAGTGGAAAAGGTATTTGGTGCTCAAAACTTGGAAAGTGCTATTGATCTGGCCAAGAAACAGAAAAACTTTTGCCACTGAGAGATACGAAAAGGTGAATATGCTTTGTCTTGCTTTTTAGGTTGCTTAGATGTATACTCCTAGAAATGTAGATACTAGCAAATTGACACAAAAGGCTATGTCAATTTTCAAGTCTACTCAGCCATCTACTATATCCTTATTACTTAAAGGATATACAATTTTTCCTTTCCTTTCATTTCTAATTGTATTGATAATCTCTTTTTCTATTCTTGCAGGTTGTGCCACCTACAGCAGAATTCTGCCCTTATTGAGTCGATGCCAGATGAAGTAAAAACAGCAGGTTAGTATCGAGGCATGTACCTTCTTCAACAATTTTGTGTCACGCCTCCCATTCATGTAGTTAATAGTAGTATTAGGCTATTAGCAGCAATAGGATACTGGCATAAATTTGTGATGGTATCCTTAAATTGATTTATTTTGAATTATAGGGTTCGATGACCGTGTATTTTGACATAAATTTGACATAAGTTTGCTTTATTCCTTCATATTTCCAAACAAACCAAAGGTCAATATTACTAGTAGGGCGATGCACTACTGTCTGATGCAGCCTACTATGCACGTCGTTGTTGACTAGTGCTTCTTTCTGATATAGGTCGTTGCTGCTGTTGTCTGTCGTCCACTCGCGCTGCCTGCTGCCTCTGTCTAATGGGGCATGCTGCTTGTACTTAGATGCAGGTTTAACAATAAAGATTTTAGAAATTGTAACATTTTTTTGTGTGTGTGTGTAACTCTGTATTATACTTATTTTGTTTAGCTTTGAGAATTAATGTTGATTTGTAATGACAATTCTATGTTTAAGATTCATCTTGTAATTAATTATTATCTTAATAAAAACTTTACATTCAACAAAAATATTAATGGAAATAATTTTTTTTTTTAAACTTTAATTGAGAAACGGCTAGGTTTGTTAAAAGAGAACCGTAGCCTAAAGTGTCTTATAGCTACGGTTTAAGCTTAATAACCGTAGCCATAAGTCACTTTAGGCTACGGTTCCTATTAATAACCGTAGCCATAAGTACTTGATCTAAGGCAACGCCCCGATTTACTACGGTTGAAGAACCGTAGCCAAAAGTCGTTTTTAACCGTAGCCAAAAGCCATTTCTGTACTAGTGTAAAAACTATGATAATTAGACTACCCTTGAGACCGAAAGGCAGTAGGAGTTTCTTGAGACCGAAAGGAGATAGAAGTTTTAGACTTAGTTACACTGACCAGAGCGAAAGTTAGTTAGTGTGATTTTGGGAGGGAACTCAGTCCGAAAGGTGTTTCCTGTTGATAGTGGACCGAGAGGACATGTCACTTACCCGTCTTACCGTACTTGTATCAGACCTATTTTAGATTAATGTCGTCGAAACTATAGTGAACCGATCGTTTTAGCTATTTCTCTATTATTATTTCCTATCTTTTTATATCGCTTTTATTTTACTTGTTTTAGCTTTACAACCAAATCAAAACCCCCCCTTATTTGTTACTTTTAGACTGAAATCTAGAACAACTAATAATTCCCTACCTCCCTGTTGTTCGACCCTGACTGCCACTAGCTATAGTAGTAGTTTGGAAAGTTCTAAATATTATTTTTGATACTCACATCGACAGGTATCAAGGGTCTTGAAACGATGTTATAGATGTTCGGAGTCGCCACCAAGAAATTTTGGGATGCTTGGAAACCGTTTGAATCCACTTTATACCTAGGTCAACCAAGGCAAAAAGCAGTGTTTGACATAGGTACTAAAGATAAGGAGTCATCCCTCTTTAGTATCCTATCTCTAGAATGACTCTCGTTCGCCCTGCATAAGGTCGTCCACTATCCAAAGTTTCTGAGTAAGAGGTAAAGGTACGTATTGGAAAGCCCTTTGAAGAGTTAGGAACGATAAACACCTAAGAGGGGGAGGGGGTGAATTAGGTGTACCTTTTTAAAAAAAATTCTTAACTTAGTTACTTGATAACTTAAGTAAAGAACCTTGAAGTACAAACCTTGAAAAACTTAATAGAATGTAAGTTCACAAGATGGTACAACCGTTTATGTCACAGTATAGCTGACTGTGAAACAGAACTTGATTAGATATAAGCGAGAAATAGCAAAGTGAAAGAACGTAAAAGTAAATGAACAAACAAACGACATTTACAAATTGGTTCAGCCTCTACTCTGAGGCCTACGTCCAACCGTTATTTTATTGCTTGTTTAGAAATTTACTCAAACTTACTAAACCCCTTACAATGAAAATAACTCTCCAACCAACTCCGGTTGCACTCAAACTTAAAGCTACTCCGCTTCAAGAGTTTATGGGTTCTATCTCAAGGTGTACAGAATCTTTGAATCTCAATAGTTCACTTGATGAACATGGAGATTACAATTAAGACTTAACACGAGAATCAAGGAACAAACTCATTATGTCACAGTACAGCGAACTGATACTTGGAGGTTTACAGCTTTTCGAAAACAAATGAAGACTTTAAAATCTGAAAAACGTTTTGCAAACAGTTGAAGAACAAAGCTTTAAATGCACAAATGATTTGCAAGGTTTTACAATAAATGCTTTGGAAAGTTTTGAGAAATAAATTAGACTAAGACACTCTATTTATAATGGATTTGATCACAAGTAAGTACAACTTAGGTAAATTAAATCCAATATAAAATTAGTAGCCTTTGAATGATGGTAAGTGTTAGGCTTTAGGCTTGGGGCTCAAGTCATTAATAAAAATCAGAAAACTTAGGCCAAAACACTCAACATGTGACATTTTACCAAAATGGCAAAAAACTTTTCTAGCTTTAAAAGTTTGACAAGTTCAACTTACTATTTTGGTAAAAGGTAAATGCACAAATCTAGAGGTTTAATCAATGTGGATTTGTGACTTAAAATTTCATATTTGTTTTCAAACTTTTGAAGATTCTAATGTTAAGGTTTGAAATTAGTGAAATTTTAACACTTAAACATTTCGAGTAAAAAGATCCTCCATACAATAGTATCAGAAACCACAGTGCAGTGCACTGTTGCATGGTTTTGCGGCTACTTGACATAAGTGAGAGTGTTACACTTACTCTTACAATTTTCGACAAAGGCTAGGATAATATCATTGTCTCGACTTCTTGATTGCTTTATCTTGATCATCTTAAGCCATCATTGAGAGTCCATTTGATTGCTTCAATCACTAATCATTTTCAACTAAAAGCAAACAATCAAATAAAAACAAAGGGACTTGGCATCATCAGCCAAATGTGTTCTAACACCCTTTAATCGGACACCCAATCCTGCCCGCGGTAGCGGCCTCTACTGATCGATCTTGGTTGGTTGAATGCAAAAGTTGATAAAACGGGTAAATGCATGAATGCGCATCCACAAGTTTAAACCTAACATGTGAGTTTACTATGTCGGTTGTTTATCCAAATATCAAGTAATTGATGTCAAGTTGGATTTAGTGTTGATTTGCAT
Organism: Silene latifolia; assembly: GCF_048544455.1. Lineage (NCBI taxonomy): Eukaryota > Viridiplantae > Streptophyta > Magnoliopsida > Caryophyllales > Caryophyllaceae > Silene > Silene latifolia. The sequence continues at coordinate 95,619,371 of NC_133537.1, read as the reverse complement.
GCAAGACGGAAATTAAACATCCATTTACCGAGTTAGGTTTATGGTGCATAACGTGATCCATATGTCTTAGAAAGGCGTTTTGCAAATACGAGGTAAAATATGGACTTGTCAATCTGATACGTCCTGTATTCGGCTTAACCAAAGTCGCGATCGTCCTAGACAAGTGCTAGAAAGGAAACAGGACCTGCATCAGGCAGCCTATTGAGGCGCGAGCCTTAAGGCGATGCAAAGGGGCATGTCCAGGTTTGAAAACTGGAAATCAGTGTAACACCCCTATACTCCAAGTGCCTTAACAGGACCACTTAAGGCATGGCAGTGCTACCATCTCGGTTACCCGAGGCAATGATAATCAAAAGACAATAAAGAAATGTACTTTAAAAGTAAATATCGTTTAAGTGATTACATGTTCAAAATCAAAACTGATGAAAGGAAATACAAGTTCTCAAACTGTCTACTATCAAAAATACTATAAAGTGTCAGACACAGCGGAAGACTTCTAAACAGCAACGTGGCGACTCATCCCAGCTATCCCATACGCATCATCTCATACCTGGTCAATAACTGCTCACCACCCCCGAATGGATCACCACAGTTTACAAAACATTTAAACGGGGTCAGTACTAATTACATAAAAAAAAAAACAACGGCAGTCACAATGAATCAGAAACACAAACAGCTCAAACAGCTCAAACCAATCTCCAGTCTCCATCTCCAATCACCACTCAACTGACTACACACTAAAGTGTGTAGCCCTGCCAGAGTACCCATCGCAACAGGTACTCCTCGCCGCCAGTGGGGAACCGCTGCCGTTCCCACCTAAGCCCCGCTCATCTCCATCGAGCGATAAACCCATGTTCATTAATGTGCACAACCCTCCTGTGGCGGGTTCCACAGGAGGCGAATCAAGGGCGTGAAGCCACTCCCGCAAGTGACTCCACTCAGCCAGGGACGCACCCCGAAGAACATAGACAGTTAAACAGTAACACCACAATACAACATCAACAACCGTCTGAAACAATCAACAATATGAAATCACAACCGTCTGAATCAATCAACAATCACTAACTACAGCACAATCACCACACACATCATGTAACTAATACTGAGTAGGGAAACCCTACCTGGAACAGCAATCCACAGACGGTCACAATCAGCTAACCAACATCGCCTTTCACTGAAATCACTTCCTATCAATCATACAATCATACAATCACAATCCAATCACCAACAATAAACCCAAAACCCCCAAATTACTCAATTAGGGTTTTAAAGAAACTCAACGAAACCCAATATAAATGATAAATTTAACTTACCCTCGGCACAACGATCGCAACGATATAAAGAATAAGATAATCCGACGAACGTAGCCTTGGGGATTTGCTAATGATGCGACGAAAGCAACTTACGTAACTCCTCTACTTCTCAATTAGGTTGTTAGGATGTTAAAAAGATTAGGAAAAGTGACGGTCGTCAATATATATTAACCCCTCATCATTAACAAAACCCGTCAAAACTCAGCCCGTAAACTCATTTACTCGATCGAGTAAGGAACTTACTCGATCGAGTGCCCCCTACTCGATCGATTACCCAACTTACCCGATCGAGTACCCTACAGGCAGACTATTGTTTTGCGTCAAAAACTACTTACTCGACAGAGTAAGCCCCACTCGATAGAGTACCCATAGACATACAAAACCGTAAAACTACAGTCTTCCCTCCTTAAAAAGAACTTCGTCCCCGAAGTTCAACCCAAACTCAAAACAAACATACAAACTCGACCAAGACACAACAACGCAACTAAAAACTCAAAACGAAACCCCAACCTATAAAACATGAACTCTTACCACCAACTCCACCAACTACGCCTACCTCCACAACATGTCTCACGATACCGTATCAACTACATTATATCTCTCTCGACACTTACTCCATACACTACCAACACAAACGCTGCTAGCTCCATAACATATCATCCACTAGAAAATCCAATATCAAGATATTCATAACATCAAACGGAATGTTACATTCTACCACCCTTAAAAGGAACTTCGTCCTCGAAGTTTACTCACACTCATAACATCATCATCCAACTGTCAACACTATTGAAATATTCTCCCATTCCTAAACATCGAACTACTACCAGCACGGTCATGACCTTTAATAAAATCAATCAAAACAAATATCCATCCTTTATGCTACACCAACACTCTACTTCCAATTATACTACCATATGCACAACCATCAAAATCTCTTTTATCGCATCCTACTCCTCTTAAGATAAATGTTACGTCCTCGTAACTCACTAATACTAAATCCTAGCTATTTCTTCTCATTATCCCCCACCACCGCATGTCAAGGATAACCACCTATAATCTAAACACTCGCCATGCATATACCCAAGGCTCTCTTACTTAAGCAATTCTCATACTTCAATTCACTCGTCACACCACCTAACCTATATCTCAAAATATTCAGCTTAACCAAAACTTCAATTGTTCCCTATTACTCCAAAACGACATAATCCTCTATACCTGTATCTATCTCCATAATCATAATTCACGATCCACAATTATTACATACACTCACACTAAATCCTCAAGTTCTCTTCTTTCTTTACCGCAAAACTCATACATAACTTAACATGACACTAATTCCCAACACCCTACACTCACTGTCTCAACGAAAGATTATGAACCACCTGCAGCTTTCATATCATTACCACACATGTTCTACAAAGATACACAATTCACAAGATAAACACATAGCGATCCCGACTCGTATCCCTTGGTGACCGGTTCAAAATTGTAGGGCGAGTTCGCGACTTTAGGACGTCTCCCAAGTCTTTGCATTAGCTCCTACAACTTCTACCCCGGGTTCATTTTAATTAGACTCTGTAGGTTCATTAGATTCATTAGTTACAGGTTTCAGGATCGTCGCTGTGATACCATTTTGTAACACCCCCATACTCCAAGTGCCTTACCAGGACCACTTAAGGCATGAAAGTGCTACCATCTCGGTTACCCGAGGCAATGATAATCAAAAGACAATAAAAAAACGTACTTTAAAAGTAAATATCGTTTAAGTGATTACATGTTCAAAATCAAAACTGATGAAAGGAAATACAAGTTCTCAAACTGTCTACTATCAAAAATACTATAAAGTGTCAGACACAGCGGAAGACTTCTAAACTACAACGTGGCGACTCATCCCAGCTATCCCTAACGCATCATCTCATACCTGCTCAATAACTGCTCACCATCCCCGAATGGATCACTATAGTTTTCAAAACATTTAAACGGGGTCAGTACTAATTACATAAAAAAAAAAACAACGGCAGCCACAATGAATCAGAAACACAAACAGCTCAAACCAATCTCCAGTCTCCATATCCAATCTCCACTCAACTGACTACACACTAAAGTGTGTAGCCTTGCCAGAGTACCCATCGCAACAGGTACTTCTCACCGCCAGAGGGGGACCGCAGCCGTTCCCACCTAAGCCCCGCTCATCTCCATCGAGCGATAAACCCATGTTCATTAATGTGCACATCCCTCCTGTGGCGGGTTCCACAGGAGGCAAATCAAGGGCGTGAAGCCACTCCCGCAAGTGACTCCACTCAGCCAGGGACGCACCGCGAAGAACTGTAGATACCTCATTTCTGCACCTCTCGCAAACCACCCGGTGATGATTGGGCCGCATGTTTGGTACGCGGAACGATTTGTAACAATTCGTAAGATTATCATCAAGTGATTGCTCAAATATTAATGTCTACCTCTTAGTTGTCATCTACGTGCCGATACGGTCGTTTTGACAGTAATTAGAGTACATTCGGAGTCCGGGCCTAAAATCGTCTTCATTTTCTGATAACCATTAAATCCCGAGTCAGAATGTTCTGGAATGTTCCGGATATTTCTATTCCATATATCATAAATTTTATCTTTTAGTAAACAATTTCCCGTAATATTCACATAAGATATTAAGGAAAACCGAATTATTTTCGTCCTACCATAACTCAAACACGAAAATCTTTCTTCTGCAGGAGGAAACCCCTTGGGAAATGGACGCGGCCCAGTGTCTTTGCGCCTCTTCCAAGAGACGCAGTGGCTGCTGCGCCTCTTCCCAGGTCCTTTTTTGCATGTTTCTCGTATCTTTTTCATATCTTTCCGAGATTCACTTCCAAAGAGTCTCCGAAACCCTAATTCCTCCACGTGATTAGTATAAATAGGAGCCTTCGCTCCTTATATTTCTCACGCGAGTGTCCGCCCTTCTCTTCTCCCTTTTCATTCTAGACCTTTGTTCTTAATTTTTGGCGTCTACGTGCTTGGACTTTCGACCATGTAAGCTCGGATCCTTCTGAGTACCAGCCTCCCCGTTTGCATGACCGACCAATTTGACCAACTCCACAATCAATCAACTTAATTAATTAATCGTTTTCCTATTACGAGGGCACTTTCTTTGCATTCGCGTCGAGCATCACTAATCGATATCTTAGTCCTTCTCGTTTCGTCAACATGTAAGTCTGAGGGTGTATAATCCTTATTTACTTATTGTATTTACCTTTTGTATCATCAATTGTAAGGTTTATATCGAAAATACCATTAAAACCGATTTCTAAAACCATGCTTTAAAACCTCTTTTTTACGGATTTCCAGTAGATAACCGTCGAGAAAGGACGCAAAGAATCGCTGCGCCTCTTGAAGGAGCGCAGATACTGCTGCGCCTCTTCGTGAGGCCGCCGATTCTGCTTCCTTTCTTCTTTGTTCGTCCTCTGTTATTCGTCAAATCCTTTTGTTTGTTTTGTTTGTTTGTCAATTCTTCATCACGATAGAATATAATTCATATGTATATTTATTATTCATCATTAACATGTTTTATCCATCATAAATCCGACTTAAATCCCTAATAATCCAATATTTACGGGTTTTCGTCATTGAATTCAATTCCGGGTAGTAGAGATTCAATTCATCAATATTGGGTTTCTGGAATTCGTCTTTGATATAGCTTTCATCTGTCTTTTGTCGTATTTATCACATATTCGTCGTTAATCTATCGTATCTAACTTAGTTAATTGATTTAATTTGTTTGACTCATTAATATTTTTCACTTCTATCATTAATCCATCATATGTTAATTCGTTCAATTCCGTCTCATTCATATTTTACTGTTTTCACGACCCATTCATATGTTAAATAACATGCTAATCACTTCCATCCGAGTAAATATCATTAATCGATCATTAAATTAACCAATTAACATTAACGGCTTGCAATTACGGCTTCACAGCCAGAACTGAGCCAAGGAACGGACGCAGCGTCTCTGCTGCGCTATTCCAAAGGACGCACTCTTTGCTGCTGTTCTCTGGCCGAGTTACTCGTCCGTGAACTCCGTTTCTGCCTTGACCTAGTTTAATTAGCTTACATATTAACTAACTATTATTTGTAATATCACGCTAATTCCCGTTCGTTAATTTCTTTCTTTTATTCTTTTTCTCAAATTATCCGTTTTAAAGGTATTTTCGACATAAATCGCCTATTCCAATGTAATTATTGTAATTTTCATTATTGTAATTCATAATTATTGTATTTCTTTTATTGCTTGTATGTTTTCACATGTAAATGAGCATTAAATCCTACTTTGACCCAATTGTTTGCTAATTACGTGTCCACCGACTTAGTTAATTCTCACATGCTAGGATTAAAACTTGGATGTTGCATTGCATGCATAGAGCCGGCGATATATCAAGTATGAATAACTTCCCTTATCATTAGTAGAGGCCGCTATCGAGGCGGGCGGGATTAGGTGTTCGATCAAAAGAGTTTCCTAATACGTACCCTCACCCCTTACTCCAGATCTCCGTGAGCACCCGTGTTCATTGGCATCCGCGAGAGTCATTCTAGACATAGAATGCTAAGGGTAACGATTGCTTAGTGTTCATGTCTTTACTTTGTGTCTTGACATGACATGAGGTATTCGAACGGTTCCAATTTCCCATAAAAATTGGTGGCGACTCCATACAAAAATGCAAACGCTTGTTCCTCTTTTCCAACCCAAGCGCCCCCGTGGGCGGCCCGGTGTCCACAGTTTGGCGACTCCGCTGGGGATAATACACTTACGTGTAGCAAGGGTGAAACTTGAACAAGGTTAGGGAATAATTTGTACAAGACAATTGTCGGTTTTCATAACTCGGTCTTCCTAGATCGTTTTATTCGGCCTTCCTAGGCCCAACCCAACCCATTCGACCAATTGTCCCGTCTAAACGGTCCTAATTCCTATTTGGGCCTAAGGATGGATAGCGATTGACGTCATCCATACCATGATGCTTACTCTTGTTTGTATCAAGGGCCTTCACTACTTGAGGAAATGGACTAGGAATCGGCCTTACTCTTGTTTGGTACGAGCCTCTCCACAGACTTCGGGTTTGATGGTTCGGTATGGCAACCCACCCTTTAAACCAAAACCCTTTTAAATGCACTCAGCATCCCGTTATAATGCTTGTATAAATGTGTATACCTTACGTGATCACCATCTCTAAACCATGACGATTTTCCAAAAATCAAAACCCATTTTTCAAAAAAAAAAATTTCGAAATAGGCTTCTAATTAGCGCAAAATCCGGTCAAAACTCTGTCCGTTTGTCGTGTCAAAATTCGGGCCACAAGCCCATTTCAAAACCTCACTTCGTGTCCACTCCTACAACTACACTACAGTTGACTAGGACACACGTTTTCAAGAACCTTGTCTTTCTTCAAAGCTCACTCAACACAAGTGGCACACACCCACTTCACGAGTCAAAACATTTCTTCTTTTAGCAAGTGTGTTAGAATGGTCGATCGCGTTTTGATTCGTCGCCGATCTCTTGTCCAGTTTTCAAGATGCCCGGATCAAGTGATGAAACAAATCTCCACCAACTTCAAGATGGTAATGATCGGATCCTAGCCGCACTAGCCCAAATGCAAGCTACCCAAGAACAAACCTATGACCGCCTTGAGCTCATCGAGGGCCGTATCTATGCCGTAGAGGGAAGGTTGCCTCCTCATGAAAGTGAAGTACTACGTGACTCTGACAACGAATCCAAGGATGAAAATCCTCTCATGGGGATGATCAGGCGAGAAAAGACTCCAATACTTAGAGGAGCAATTGATGTACCTTAAGGGTGATGACATTTATAGGGAGAACAATCGCAAGTATGAGGCCGTCAATTCCAAATTGCCAACTAACTTTAGTATGACGGATATCCCTAAGTTCAAGGGGCATGAGAACCCTTTGAATCACATCCGTGCCTTCAAGGATTACATGTCTATCAAAGGCCTCAAACCCGAGATGTTCTTAAGGATCTTTCCTTCATCTCTTGACACCATCCCGAGGCAATGGTTCTACTCTTTAGATCACAAGAAGGTCGCTACTTGGGAAGATGCCACAATCGAGTTCTCTAAACAATATGCGGATAATGCCGAGATCCAAGTTAATATGCGCACTCTAGAGGTTCTTACCCAAAATGACAAAGAAGGATTCACCGACTTCCTAAGTAGGTGGAGGAAGACTAGCACTCAACTAGTTGAACGCCCGGATGAGGCTACTCTTGTGGAGAAATTTGTGGATAATCTCAAACCCATCTATGCCAATCATTTGAGATACCAAAACATCAAGACTTTCAAGGACTTAACCGTACTAGGGACAAGGATTGAAGATGACATCCGTAAAGGACTCTTGTCCAAAACGGTAGGCCGAGGATATCAAGGGTCTACAAGTCGTTCATACGGCTCTACTAGCAAGACCGATGAAGTTAACCTTCTCGAGCCATCCAAGAAAACTACCCCACCAAGGAAATTCACAAACCTTGGGGACACTTACTCCAACGCCCTAAAAAGGCTAATGAAGAAAGGTAAAATCCAACCCATTGGACCTACTCCCGAACCCGAAAGGAAGTCCAAATTCTGGGACGAGAATTCGTACTGTGAATACCATAGGGGCAAGGGACACGACACAGAAAAATGCTACAAGTTGAAAAACGTGCTTCAAGACATGATTGAAGATGGTCGACTACCAATACCACCGGGAGGTAAACCCAACAACACTCAGAATCCTCTTGGAGTTCTAGTAATCATAAGTGATGGATCTACCTTAGATTGCTCACACCTCATTTCTCCAATCGAAAATGAAATTCATGCAATCGAGAATGAAGGGTTCTACTCCACTATCTCCCCTACCATTTCCGACTTCATCACATGGGCAAGGAGTGTAGATAGGCAAGTTTGGGAATTAGAAAACGTGGTGACAACTTTACGCAATCCCAACGCAACACCCGAAGAACATGTGCCACTAATCTTCTCTCAAAATGCCACTATGCAAGAAATAATCACCGTGGTTGATAAACTAGTCGACCAAATCATGCGACTAGAAGATGATATCATGAGAATGAGGGAACTAGCTGCAATCAATGGAGTTTGGGCCGACGATGATGAGGACGAGTATCTCATTAAAAACTCCCTAGTCAAAGAAATAGTCCAAAATGGTGAAGACCAAGATGTGGACCACCTAACTCGTTCGGGTCGTCCATATCAAAGCACTACTCAAAATGGTCCAACCAACGTCATTATACCAAATGACAACGAAGATGACTCCACAGATCATTTGCTCAAGCAATTATAGAAAACAAAGGCTGATCTTTCAGTCTGGCAATTAGTAGCAAGCTCATTCCCACATCGCCAAGCTTTACTGCAAGCTTTGGCCAAACTAAATGTAGCACATAACTCCACTCCTGAAGATGTAGTCAACTTGGTCTTCCAAGAATCACCAAAGCTAAGTAATCCTATTACTTTCTCGGACGAAGATTTGCCATCTTTTGGCGCTAGTCACAACCTTGCTCTATACATCACTGTCATTTGTCTAAAGAAGAATGTGCCAATGACCTTAGTGGATGATGGCTCCGCGGTCATCGTCATACCCCTCAAAATGGCATACAAGCTAGGCATGAAAGAGTCGGATTGGACCCCTACCAATCAAGGTGTACGTGCGTATGACGGTACACGATGAAAGGTAGTAGGACTTGCTAACTTAACCATAGCCACAGGACCAATCAAACGAAAGGTTAACTTCCAAATAGTGGACATTGAGGCTTCATTCAACATACTTCTGGGAAAGCCTTGGATTCACGCTTCCAAAGCGGTAACATCCACCCTTCATCAAAAGATCAAGATCCCACTAAATGGCAAAGTAGTGACAATCACTTTGTCACCCATCAAGGCAATAATCGAAAAACAATCGAACAATCAAGTCCTTGCAGATCCTGTATACGAACTTGGGGGCTTCCAAAGTGTAAGTATCATAGAAAGTGAGTTGGCACCCTTATACTATAATCCCTACTCTAACTTGGTGGTCAACCACATACTCAAATCCCAGGGATACTTCCCTGGAATGCCTTTGAACCCCATTCGGAAGAATACCTTCGCACCATACAGGGAAGGCAACTCAACGAGGATACCACTTGGACTAGGGTACAAACCCACGAAAGAGGAGGTTCTCGAAATGCTTGCCCAAGTCCAAAACCGCAAGCACGTAGGAATCCAAATACGACCCTATCTCCCTACTTTAAATGGGTACTTTGTTCAAGAAGGAAATCTAGAACTCTTTCACGGATTTCCCGAGCCTTGGCATTATCTCGAGAGGAAGCTAGCCGGAATCGAGATCTTTCACGATTGCTACTTTATCCCTCCAGAAACGGTTCCTACCGTCAAAACCCGTCAAGCACCTTGCTTAGACGAACAAGCTGTTAGCCTATTGTTTGGAGAAGATCGATTCGTTAGGGCCGCGCAGGATGAGATCATTACCATGATATTTCAAGACGATCGATTCAACCCCACCGCGTTAATCACAGAAACCAACACAAGACAGCAGAAAGGATGGAGAAAATCAATCAAGTGGACCAACAATCAAGGAAGACTCTTCAAGCTCACCACTGGAGAAGGAGAGATGTTCAAAGGAGAACCAGAACACGATGAGTTCGAGTCGGAGTCGGAGTCAGAGTCGGAGTCTAGAGAAGTCATTAGAGAGTCTATTCCTGTCGTCATCCCCACTCCCTTTGTTTCTCCTAGCTTAGCCTCGAGTAGTCACAGTAGTTCGGGAAATGCCCCAGCCACTGTCCCTTTGCCGCCACTGACCATGGATCAGTTGGCTTCTTTGTTTCAACTCTACTCAAATTTTAATATGAATAAATCAGGTTCTGCTTACTCTTTGTGTTATCTTGAGTGCAATTCTGTTTATGATGACACTGAGGATGACCAAGACCCAGACTCAATCGAAATACCTCCCTACGTAGCCAAAGAAATACTACAGGAAGGGGAAGGGGGACCAGTAATAGAGGACACCGAACCCATCAATGTAGGAACCGAACTAGAACCCCAAGAACTTAGGATAGGGACTACCTTGAGCTCTACCGAAAGGGCCGATTTCATAGACCTCCTAAATGAATTCAAAGACGTTTTCGCTTGGTCCTACAAAGACATGCCAGGGATCGACAGGGATATCGCTGAACATAGAATTCCGATTAAGCCAGGTTTCAAGCCTGTGAAACAGAAGCTTCGACGAATGAGAACGGAATGGGCTCTAAAGATTAAGGAAGAAGTTGACAAGCAATTCAATGCCGGGTTCATCAAAGTTTCCGAGTATTCTGACTGGGTAGCTAACATAGTACCCGTACCCAAAAAGGATGGGAGAATCCGTGTTTGTGTTGACTTTAGGGACTTAAACAAAGCAAGTCCAAAAGATGACTTCCCTCTACCTCACATCGACATATTAGTGGACAACACCGCTGATCACGCGTTACTATCCTTCATGGATGGGTATGCGGGTTATAACCAAATCAAGATGGCCATGGAAGATATGCATAAGACCGCATTCGTCACCCAATGGGGAACCTATTGCTATACGGTAATGCCGTTTGGATTAATCAATGCCGGAGCTACATATCAACGCACCGCAACTACACTCCTATATGACATGATGCACAAAGAAGTTGAGGTATACGTAGATGACATGATTGTCAAATCCAAGGAAATATAAGGACATATCGCGAACCTTCGCAAGTTCTTCGCAAGGCTACGAAAATACAACATGAGACTCAATCCTCAGAAATGCACATTCGGGGTAACATCTGGCAAACTCCTGGGATACATCGTTAGCCAACGAGGTATAGAAATAGATCCTTCCAAGATCAAAGCTCTGATCGAAATGCCACAACCTCAAACAGAAAAAGAAGTCAGAGGATTCCTGGGAAAAGTGCAGTACATAAGTCGATTCATATCGAAACTTACAATGATTTGTGAGCCTATCTTCAAGAAACTCAAGAAAACAGACCACACCATGTGGGATGATGATTGTCAAAAGGCATTCGACCAAATCAAAGAGATATTGGCTAAACCATCAGTGCTCATGCCACCACAACGAGATCAACCTCTTGGTTTGTATCTCACAGTAACCGAAACAGCCATGGGTGCCATGCTGGCTCAAACCGTAGGAAGTGAAGAAAGAGCTATCTACTATCTTAGTAAGAAGTTCTTGGAGTACGAGTACAAATACTCACAACTCGAAAAGACATGCCTCGCCCTTGTGTGGGCAACGAAGAAGCACGCCATTACATGCTTAGCTATTCCGTCAAAATATATTCCAAAATGGATCCAGTCAAATACCTCTTCGAGAAACCCGTCCTCAACGGACGCCTAGCAAGATGGACCCTGATGCTCTCAGAATTCGACCTCAAATACGTGCCACTGAAAGTTATAAAAGGTCGCGCCGTCGCCGAATTTTTCGCAGAAAATCCTATCAATGACGCACAAACAATAGATACTTGGTCATTTCCGCAGACGGATATACTCCAAACTGATGTAGACTCCTGGGACCTATACTTTGATGGAGCATCGAACTTAAGAGGATTCGGAATAGGAGTGTTGCTCATTTCTCCTGAAGGCGAGCATACACCAATTGCTGTCAAACTCGACTTCGAGGTGACAAACAATGCTGCAGAGTATGAAGCTTGTCTCATTGGACTACAAGCGGCAGTGAGCTTAGACATCAAAAACCTCCGAGTACATGGGGATTCATCACTGATCATCAACCAAGTTACAGGATCTTGGAAAATCCGAAGCGAAAGCCTCGCACCTTATCAGGCTAGAATAGACCAAGTCGCTCAATTCTTTGATCACGTAACCTACCTACACCTACCTCGGGAAGAAAATCAATTTGCAGACGCTCTTGCGAAACTTGCATCTTTGATTAATATGCCAGATCACATGATGGAAATGCCTTTATGCATCGAACGACGGTCGAGAGCGCTTATGTCCACCAAATCACCGATGAAGAAGAGATCGCGCAGAACCCTGGTTCCAAGCAATCCTGAATTTTAAGCTTAATGGTACATATCCACCGGATATGGACAAGAGGGGACAACGTGCTATACGCCTACTAGCTTCCCAATACATTCTCATGCAAGGAGAATTATACAAAAGAACACCTCTTGGTGTAGTCCTACGTTGCCTTGATCATTCACAGGCACGAAAGGTGATGGAAGAAGTCCACGACGGAGAATGCGGTCCTCACATGAGTGGGCCTATGATGGCAAAGAAAATCACACGTTTGGGATATTATTGGACCACAATGGAGTCCGATTGCATCAAATACGTAAGACATTGCCACAATTGCCAAATCTTCGGGAATGTGCAACATGTCCCTCCTTCATTGCTCTATACAATGACATCCCCTTGGCAATTTTACGCATGGGGAATTGACATAATCGGAAGATAACCCCGGCGGAACAGAGGTCACTGTTTCATTCTAGTAGCAATCGACTATTTCACCAAATGGGTGGAAGCGGCTTCCTACACTGGTCTTACAGCTAAAAATGTGGCAAAGTTCATACAAAACAACATCATCTGTCGGTATGGATGCCCACATGAGATCATTAGCGATAACGGATCGCATTTCCAAGTTGAGACCGAACAATTGCTAGCAAAATACAATTCTCAAGAAAATTATTGACAACTATAGAGATTGGCCAAGCAAGATACCCTTTGCTTTATGGGGGTATCGTACGTCTGTCAGGACGCCCACTGGGGCTACTCCTTTCTATTTGACCTACGGCATGGAAGCTGTACAACCAGTCGAGCTAGAAATACCATCCTTGCGTATTTTACTAGAAAGTCAAATCCCGGAAGCCGATTGGAAGAGGGATAGATATGAAGAACTCATCCTCCTGGATGAACGTAGGCTACGCGCCTTGCATAATGTCCAAATATATCAAACACGTATCAAACGAGCTTTCAACAAAAGGGTTAGGCCAAGAAACATCAAAGAAGGAGACTTAGTGCTCAAATCGGTTAGAGCTCTTTTACCTGTTGACCCAAGAGGAAAATTCAAACCTAATTGGGCCGGACCATTTCTAGTCAAATCCATACTCCCAGGGGGTGCAGTTAGAATCACAGACTTAGACGGGAATGAGTTCTCAAACCCAACAAACCTTGACCAACTGAAACGATACTATGCCTAGAATGGGAGCAAAAAACACGCCTCGCGTAAACCCACGTGTCGCTCTTGTGGCATTAAATAAACGGCCCCTGGCCAAGCTGAAACAAGCTAATGTCATTGTGCTCTTGCATTTCGACAAATTCGTCGTCCTCATATCATCAAATAAACTAAATTCGCACCTTCAGAGTAAGCAAAAGCTCATGCTTCTTTTCTAAAGTTCATTACAAGCTCTTGCTTAGAACAATTATTCTTTTACATTTACTCGAACTACGCGCAAGGGTTTGATTTCGCTTTTTTAAAGTGAATACGTAGGCAATCCTTCACAGGATTCAACCCATTATATCTAAAATGTAAATAGAAGGACATTTGCATTGCATTTGAAATTCGACGAGAATAATAAGTAGAAAATCACAACGGTTTCATAGCCATTTAACCTTTTTTATTTCATTCATTTTCTAATAATAATAGTACGCTACATAATGAAAATAGAATAGGCTAGGATTCTAAAAACCCCACCTTTTTATTACAACAATAATAATAATAATAACCAAATAATAATAAAGAGACTCGGGCTATTCCTCCATCTTCCCCTTGCCCTTGTCATTCTTGTCATATTTCTTGTCACGACCTCGAGCCGGACGCTCTTGCGCCACTTCAGACCTAATCACCAACGGTCTTTCTCGAGGCCTAGCCTTTCCATTCTTGCCAATCACCATTTCCGCGACAGGAGTAGTCTTTGGTTTCTTCGAAGGATGAACAACTTGAAACCCGGCTTCTTCTTCTCCCTCTGTCAGATGCCTCTCTTTCTCTTTCTCTCCCTCGCGCACCTTGTAGTCAACAGGCTCGCGCTTTCTCAATTTCTCGCGCTCTTCCGGAGTAGTGGCCTTTCTCCATCTCAGATAAGAATCCGACACCCATAAAGCATTGGCGGAGAAATTCAAGAACCACATGTTTCTTTGGGCCCATTTAATGGCCCACTCTCTTCGGCTCTCTGTAGTAAGCGCCATAGCAGTCTGCGGGACGGTGTCAAGCCTCGGGATCGTCTGTTTCAGCCCAACTTGCCTCATCAGCCTTTCCGGGAAGATGCACACCATAAACTCCAATCCAGGAATGCGCACGGACCTAGTGGGATCCAAAGAAGACACTCCAGTGACGGACTTGAGGTGCCACCACGGTGCGACCCACCGATCAACGGGCCATCATCGCTCTTGACTTGTTCTTCCGGTAATCACAAACCCGCGTGAAGTCCACCATATACAACCTTGTCCTCATCGCAATCGAGCGAGCATGATAGGAAAGCGCATGAACTGGGGGCTCGATCAATCGGAGCCGTTCCATAAGCCAAACCTACCAAAAGCAGGTATTAGACATCGAAAAAAAACGAAAAAAAAAAGAAAAAAAAAACGAAAAAAAAAAAAGAAAAAAAAAAACGAAAAGAAAAGGTGTCTTTTACCTGCAAAATGACGGGACTCCCCAAATACGGTAGATCGCGGTTGGATTTCCTATTATCCAAACCCAAAATAATCTCTCTTAAGCATAAGCAAGCTGGGCTCCTGCGCAGCTCCATCTGCTCAACAAGGCCCAGAAGGCGGGGATCACCTCTCAAGTCTTCATCAACATGCCCTTGGAAGACATACACATGCAACAAGCAAAAGCCAAATGCCCTCCTCCTAGCAACATGGGAAACGGTGGGGTCAGCCCTGTTGATGAATCGATCTATGAAGTCCAACATTCTCACACCTTTCGAGGTAACTAGACGGTCCACCTCAAGCCTAGTCAATCCGAGCAAATCTCTAAATTTGCTCTTGTCCCCTTGAGAAGTAGAAGGAATGGCAGGCAAGTGTTCGGGGTCCCACCCACCAATAGCAGCAATTTCTTCAGGAAAGGGGCAGATATCACCTCCAGGGAACGCAAAAACATGGAAATTCGGGTCCCAATAGTCAAGGCAAGCATCCAAGAACGGTTTAACAACCTTGATAAGTTTCAAACTCAACAACGATCCAAAGTTATAAGAGGTCATATCATGTTTCTCCATATTTGAAAATTCGTTGGTCCATTCCTTCAAGCGGATCTCCAAAGTATTCATGATGAAAAATTTATTTTGAAGAGTTTTGTGTAATTAGACGAAGAAGAGACGGAAGATTTGTGTGAATAAAAACTCCATCGACGTTTCTATTTATACTAATTTCTGTTTCCAAAAATCCGTCGAAACAGACCACCTTGGGAACAAAGCGCAAAGACTGCTGCGCCTCTCTCAAAGGGACGCACTCATCTTTGCGCCTCTTCCTCAGCTTCACTTCTGTGATTTTCCGCGTTGGATCTTTCCTAATTCCATAACGAATAATTTCCTATTCCTACAGGTTATTATTTTGGTAAATACGGGAAGATTACCTGTTTCAAGTTTCCTAATTTCACGGGCACGCATTTCGAGGCGACATCGACATTTCTGCCATTTTATCACACTTGTATATTTTCATTTTTTTAGGAAATAATTTTGATTTTAATTCGTCATTTTAGGAAATAATTTTCATTTTAATTCATTTTAATTCATTTATATCCCAACATTTCTATATTCATTTCAATTTCTTAATTTCGTTGCTACATTTCTAACTTATAGATTTCTTTTTTTTCTTTTTTTAGGGGGTAACCCTCCCTACCGTCCGTCCGGTCATTTCCGGCAAAATTTTTGCATTTTCGCGTTCTTTTGAGTCTCTCATTTTGCGCTAATTAAGGCCATATGTATATAAAAATGTATGCTTTGCGTGTTTTCTATGTAAATTTCGGCAGCATGACGGCGCAAACCGTCATCTACCAAACCTGTTCAAACTAACTCAGAGATACAAGCAACACAACCCAAAGAAAAAAGGCACTCAGGCCGTCATATATATACCAAACGGAGGAAATGTACAAACTGGGGGCTCGAGCCCCAAGCAAAGTCGAAAAAAAAAATGTTCAAAATCAATGTCCAAATGTACAAATGTGCAAAATACGACAAAAAGCCACACAAAACTATTGCTGGGCGCCCTCCAACTCTGCAACTCTCGCCACAAGAACGGCGATCTCGGCGTCCCGAACCTCGAGGTCCCTCAACAAGCGAGCTGTCTCCTCCCGAGACTGGGTCAACTCTCGCTCCAGCCCACGGTCACCCTGTAAACAATAAATTGGCTCATGTCAATCGTTTCAAGCAAAATCAGAAAAATCAAAAATGAACTAGGCGTAAGGTTCATACCTGACGACCTCGACCGCCGACAAGTGCCTCGACGGCAGTAGCTCGCAGCCGGTTGGCCACCCTCCACAATGCCACAATCCGAGACGGCGCAACCTGCATTT
Source organism: Silene latifolia (assembly GCF_048544455.1). NCBI lineage: Eukaryota > Viridiplantae > Streptophyta > Magnoliopsida > Caryophyllales > Caryophyllaceae > Silene > Silene latifolia. The sequence goes on along the minus strand of NC_133537.1, from coordinate 95,602,527 downwards.
TCAAAAAGAAAATCTCAACAATTGAATAAACTCAATCAAATGTGTTCTTACACAAAGGATATACAAGTTAGAGGCTCACCCTCCGAATCAGATGCTGCCAGTCGTCCAGGCCAGCATCCGTCACAACTACGTCAAAGTCACGCAGCTCGGAGATCGTCGTCCTCCCGGTCGCGTCAGTGTACTCAAGGGTCTCGGGGTACTCTGGGGGCTCGATGCCCGCTGCCTCGACCTCCTGCAAAGACAAATGGTTCTCATTAACCGATGATCTTTCATCATAAATCTCATAATCAAATCAAGAGGAAAAATAAAAGATGCTTACCACTACCGGCCAGTACGCCAATTTCCCGTAAAGGAACGATGAGTAGTCCTCGCCAGGAAGAAGAAGGGCGTCGCCACTGGCACCAGCCAAGTCCGCCTCCCTCTCAGCCTCAGAAGGCTCCCTAAACATCGTCTTGGAAGGATCGGCAGGAACCGTCAACACGTCCCGCGAGCACTGACGAGCCAAGCGCTCGCCCAAGTACCACACAGGACCCATCGACGTCCTCAACAGCAGTCGGCTCGAGCTCCTAGGTCGAAGGACCTCAACCACAAAAGGAGGCTGATGTGACCATAATTGGCGCATATTTAGCCCCCGAATTACCCTTGTTTCCATGCTTTTTAGTGCTTATTTGGGTAATTTCTTATCTTTAGTTCTTTGTTTTGCATATTCTTTGAGATTTTGATCCCTTGGTAGGAAAGGAGTAAGAATCTTGCATTTTCATGGCAAATCAAGACTAAATTGATCAAATTCAATGACCAAGCATCAAGGAGAGACAAGATTAGAAGGCCTTTGTACATATCATAGTAGAAGAGCAATGTTGAGAAAGGATCCTTGAGTCCCCAAGGAAATCCCCAAGGAATTTATGAAGAAAAGGGAAGAAAAAGAAGAAGTATCACGCTGACTGACAATCCGAGCGGATTGTCAGCAATCCGCCCGTCCCGCCTATCCACAATCCGAGCGTCCCAGCTGGAATCCGCTAAGATTCCCCCTCAGCAATCCGCCCGGATTCCCCAGAATCCGCTCGGATTCCATCGACCAAATTCGGCCGTCCCGACCCTAATCCGCCCGGATTCCTTCACAGCGCGGGTTGTCTTCTTCAAGCTACGAAAAGAGAAGCCCTTCTCTCCAAAAATACCGGCTTCTCCTTGCTCTACTTAAAAAGTGTAATTACTAGTTTAGCCCTTAGTTAACCCTAATGCATCCTCCCTAATTTTCACTATAAATACCCCATTAGTCTAATTAGAGGAGCATGTTCTTCTTATCAATAATTAGTGTAGTTAATATCAATCAAATCTCTCTTCAATATTGTAATCAAGTATTAATCAAGTTTTAATCCAAGTTTTAGTTCTTTAATCTCTCTTTTGTTCATCCTTTATTTTGGGTAATTGAAGATTATTTGGGTTATTATTGAGAGATTGACAACCTCTCAATCTAGCATTCAAGTACTTCTATTATTCTTGCTTTATTATTGGAATCATTAGTAGGTATAATCTCTTAATCCCTTTTTAATTATTGTTAATTACTTTCATTTATTCATCATGTTTCATATTGTTGGTATGATTGACAACCTTGCTAGCATGATCAACATGATAATGAGTGAGTAGTCTCTTAGCTAGGGTTAATGGGTGATTAGGGGAAACCAACATGGGGAATGATTCATGCTTAAATTAATATGCTTTCATATCTTATTTGCTTGCTTGTTTTGATCTCAACTCATGCACATGTTATATTTGATGAAATGCTAAGCCTATGAATCCTTGCATTTACTATCATCTCCTATCTTTTCAATGAGACTTGTAAGACATAACCCAACTCGAGTCTCATTAGACCATGCATGTTGTTGAGTAGGGAAGATTAAGTCGACTTGTAGGTGTTGTACAATCTAATCGATTCGGCTCCGGGACCCAAACTTTCCTAGGATTGTAAGATATAACCCAACTCAATCCATCACAACAATAATTGCTTGCTTATAATTTGAGAACATGTTTGTATGATCATATCCCATGATTCCCCTATGATCCCATGACACCCTAGTGCCTTTAATCAATTGTTTATACCCCTTTAATTCATCTTGCTTGTTTATTTTCATTTTTATTCTAGTTTAGTGTCCTTCTACATCAACCCAATTTGTGACACCCCTTAGACACCACTAGTTACAATAGAAATCTCATTTCAACTCCCGTCCCTTGGGATCCGACCTTTACTTGCCTCTTTACTAATTGTAGAGTTGCTTGTTAAGCTATAAATTGTGTTTTGATTCGACCGTGACCAACGACCACATCTATTTATTTGTGAATACTAAACGGACCGATCAAAAAATGGCGTCGTTGCCGGGGACGGTGTTTGTTTGATTTAGATTTCCTTTTTGTTATTAGTTGTGTCTTTCTTCGCCTTGAGGAAGTAAAAATCCTCAAGGTTTGTTCTAATTGTTTTTTAGTTGTTTGATATTTTGCATGTCTAGAAGGTTACAAAGTGATTTGTTACCTTTTGACCGTGAAATCGAAAGAACCTTGACGAATAATAGGAGACTTGATAGGAGGAATTTGAGAGGTGTTGGTGAAGTTGTTCAACCCACTAGTGAGTTTGTCAATCCTTTCGCAATAGAAGGAGAAGAAAACCCATTACACAATATCCCACAAAATCCACCTACAATGCCAAAATTCTCGTCAAACTCCGTACCCACCGAGGAGAATCTACCAAATGGTACTCCTACACCGCAACATCTCACCGGAAATTTTATTGCCAAGTCCGCCTTCATCCAACTAGTTGAGAGGAGCCAATTCGGGGGAATGCCTAGTGAGGACCCTCATTCTCATATGGAAACCTTTTGCGATTATTGTGATGCTATCTCTCAAACGGGCGTGACTCAAGACCAAATAAGATGGGTCTTATTTCCTTTTTCCTTAATCGGCACCGCAAAGCAATGGTTGAAGGGCCTTGATAAGGCCACCCTTGGAATAGATTCTTAGAAGAAGTTGGCTCTAGCTTTCTACAAAAAATTCTACCCACCGGAAAAGACCAACATGCTAAGAGCTCAAATTACGGGTTTTAAGCAAAGGGATGAAGAGTCTTTGTATGAAGCTTGGGAGCGGTTCAAAGGTATTTGTCGCTCATGTCCTCACCATGGACTTAGCGAATGGTTTTTAGTGCAACAATTTTGGAATGGTTTATATGAAGATTCTAGGAACATTCTCAATATGGGATCAAATGGAATGTTCACCGAAGTTGATGACAATCAAACATGGAACAAGATTGAGGAAATGGCGGTCCATAATTCACAATATAGTAGACCTCGCAAGGCTACTAGAGGAGGAAAGCATGAAGTGGACTCCGTTACTCAATTGGGTGCTCAACTTAGTGCTCACATTGACACAATCAACTTGAAGTTTGAACAAGCTATGGCTAGACTTGAGGAAAACTCAAAATCATCGAAGCATCATGGCAATGCCATGATGGCATCCTCATCAATCCCAAGTGGGATATGTGAGAATTGTGGAACTTTGGGTCATGACCCAAGTGAGTGTAGGGGAACAACCGAACAAGTTAATGCTTTCCAAGCTTACAAAAGTGGTACCCCTTATTCAAATTTTTACAATGAAAACACCAAGTTCCATCCAAATCTCTCATACAAAAGCCAAAATGTTCAAAACCCTCAAACAACATACACTCCACCACCCATGAGAAACCAAAATCAAAGACCCTTTTACAATCAAAACCAAGGTTACCAAAATCAAAATCCATACAATCACCAAAATGACCAAGGCTTTGATGTCCAAAAAGCGGTCCTCCAAATGCAAAAGAATCAACAAGAATTTTTCACCCAAATGCAAAAAGATAGCCAAGCAAAAGAAACCACCATCAACAACATTCTAGCTCACACCAAGATGTTGGAAACACAATTGACTCAACTAGCATCTTCAAGCTCACAAAGACAAAAGGGGCAATTACCACCTCAAAGTAATCCCCCTAGACATGAAACGGTTAGTGCCATTCACTTGAGAAGTGGTACAAGGTATGAAGCACCGAAGAAGCAAGTTGAGAATGAAGTTGTGGAAGCTAGTGAAGAGGAAGAAATTGTGCAAAACTCCAAAGATGGAGAATCATCAAAAGAAGAAAGTTCAAAGAAAAATGAAGACAAGGCCAAAGAGAAGGAGCCCATTGTGATTAGACTTCCTTTTCCAAGTCGTCAAGCCAAGCCCAAATTTGATGATCAACTTGGAAAGTTCATGGAAATTATGAAGAATTTAGAAGTCTCAATTCCTTTCACGGAATTAATCAACCACGTTCCGGCCTATGCAAAGTACATGAAAGATATCCTCACAAAGAAGAAGTCGATCCGGAAACTTGAGACTATCGCCTTCACTAAGGTGAGTAGTGCAATACTTCAAGGGAGTTCACCTCCAAAATTAAAGGATCCGGGAAGCTTCTCAATACTGTGTACCATTGGCGACACGACGATCAACAAAGCCTTATGTGATCTAGGGGCTAGTGTGAGTGTCATGCCGTACTCGGTAAGTAAAAGGTTGGGAATGGGAGAGCTTAAATGCACCAACATCACACTTCAAATGGCCGATAGATCGACGAAGACACCATTAGGGATATGGGAAGATGTCCCCGTGCGAATTGGGAAGTTTTTCATCCCGGTGGACTTTGTCATTGTTGATATGGAGGAAGATTCCAACATTCCAATCATCCTAGGAAGACCTTTCCTACACACCGCCGGTGCGGTGATTGATGTGAAACATGGAGAGCTCACTATAGAAGTGGGAGATGAAAGCATAACTTTTAATCTTGACAAGACCATGAGAGCTCCTCGTTTGCATGAGCCATGTTTCATGATTGATCATTATAGCCGAAAAGATGAAAGGAAGAAATCGGAACTCCAATGGAGGAAGAAAATTGAAGATGCTCCATTCAAAGAGCAAGTGAATTGTGACAAGGAGAGCTTGCAAGGCTCATCAAAATCAACCAAGGAAGAAGAGGATGGCCTCATTGGCCAAGAGAAGAAATTGGGAGAGTTGTCTCCATCTAAGCAAGAGATTTTCAATGATCAACTCAATGAAGTTTGTGGTCTTTGGACAGCGAATTTGAAGGGATTTTTAATCCCTACATTGGGCATGCCATCGATCATGATCAACAACAAGGGCCACGGTCTATTGAGGACCTCTACCATAATAATGAACAAGCTTTTGATTACTTTTTCAAGGTGTTGAGCAACATCAACAACACCTTGAACATGCCCCCTTGACATCTCATCAAGAATGAGAGTTTGGTGGAGTCCTCCCTAAACCACCACTTGTAAATATTTCTAACTCCCTAACTTACATTTCAATTCTTGTATTGCATTTTTGTCATTTTTGGATTTTTATTTACTTTGATCAAAATAATTGTCATGTAAGAGAGAAGTGAGGGAGGGACTAACAACTTCAATTGATGTGTAGTACTTTACCTTAGTGTGGGGATGGGAATTGCCTAGGCTATCCATGCCTTAGTAATGCCCCCACAATGAAGAACACAAGAAATGAAGAAGAATGGAAGAATGGTAAAAGGGAAATGCATTGTGCACGAATGGAATAAATCCGGGTACAAAGGACCAGAATCCGAGCGGATTCCCAAAAATCCGCCCGTCTTATGAAATCCGAGCGTCTTGCACAAAAGACGCCCGTCTTGAACTGAGCTGAAATTTGAAATTTTCCCACTGTTAAAGAATCCGAGCGGATTCCAAAAAATCCGCCCGTCTTGAAGAATCCGGCCGTCTTGTAAAAAAGACGCCCGTCTTTGCAGCAAAGGAAAACAAGCAAAAATCTCTGGACTGAAATCCGTCCGTCTTTGAAGAAATCCGCCCGTCCCGTGTTCAGACAATCCGAGCGGATTGTACCAAATCCGCCCGTCTTTAGGCGAGATTTCGCAAAGATTGAAGAAGCAGAATCCGCACGGATTGTACCTAATCCGCACGGATTGCCCCTGCAGTTTTGAAAATTTCGGTCCCTTTATAACCCCTCCCACCTTCATTCATTCACTCATTCATTCATTCATAAACACTACCCACAACATCAAAACCCTCATCCTCTCCATCATAAAAACAAAAACCCTCAACAACATTCAACAAAAACAAATCAAACCACCCTTCCAACAACAATTTAATCACTCCTTCTTCAACAAAAATCAAAACCAAGAACAAAATCTTCAACCTTTGAGTCGATTTTTGTTTTCATAAAGGCAAAGCCTTTCACCTTCAAATCGATTTGGGCATCCTACGTATTGAAGATTTTTCATTCTTTTCTTGGTTAAGCTCATCAATGGCAAGGACTAAGGGTGCAACAAAGGCAACCAAGGCACCAAAGGCTAAGGCACTCTCACAAAGGCAAAAGGCTCTTCAAACAAAGAAAGCTTTGTCTATGGTGGTGGCAACACCAAACTTGGAAGTACAACAACAACAACAACCTTCTATGGGACCATCAACATCCTCTACTCCGGTAATTAATCAACTTCTGCATTATCCGGAGGTAACCTTTATTTCCGATACCCATAGAAATACCTTTGTCAAGTTTGCTATGAAATCTATTCAATCCACCAAATTCATATGTAAAGATGCCTTGGAAAAATTGGGTGTTCTTGAACAAACAAAAGCCTTTTTCAAAGCCATGGGGTTGGAGAAATTGTTTGAAACAAAGGAATTGACATACCCCTCCCTTGTCTTGGAATTTTTAAGTTCTTTGAAAGTCACCAAAGTTGAGAATAGGGAAAATATCGAGTTTTGTCTAGCTAATGTTAGTAGACGCATTACCTTTAAGGAATTGGGTGAAATTTTGGGTCTTAGTGATGAAGAAAGTTATTTCAAGAGTTATGGAAAGTATGACCCCGAGCCTCTTTGGGAGGCAATCTCCTGGAAGAAATTTGAGGATTTTCATGCATGTCGTGCTCTTTTGGTCCATCATCCGGGCATAAGAGTATGGCACAAGGTTGTGGGAAATACCATAATTGCTAGGAAAGACACCAATCATTTCACAAGACTCGATTTTATTCTCCTTGAATCGGCTTTGAATATCGGAAGAATTCACACCAAGCCTTACAATTCTTTGAGGCTATTGGTTGATAGATGGCTTAATGTTGATAATGGGAAGAAGGGCACGACCGTTATTGTCAATGGCGGGCTAGTCACGGTCCTAGCTAAGCACTTTGATCCTAATTTCAATAAGGATAAGAGGTACAAAGCAAAGGAAGGTGGCCATCTTATTGATATGCACATTATGATTAACAAGTTCAAGTGGGTTGCCCATAACCCCCTTGACACTAAATATGGATGGCTAACTAGTGAAGCTAGATCATTCACCTTGCCCTCGAAGATTTGTCGCCTAAGTGTCCACCGGACCAATTATCTACTTCCCCTTTCCGAAGAAGCCGAGTATATCATTCAACAACAAAAGGGTGATTTTGAAACCCCCTCCTCTTCCATTATCATACCACCTTACCCCTTTGAGTATGAAGAGTTCAAGCCGGAAGGAATTGAAATTGGGAAAGACTATGTGACTCTTCTTATGCAAGCAATGCACAAGCAAGCCCATGAAGATCGGAAAAATGCGTATTTGGCTCAATATCCACCCCTCCTACATCTAGCTAGGCAAGGACTCCTTGATCCATCTTGTCCTTTGCCTAGTTGGGCGGATAGAGAAGTTTTATTTCCGGGTGCATCTAGGGACGTGGTGGGAGATAATAAGGTTGTTGATGATAATATTGAGGAAGAAGCAATGGAAGGAGAAAGAGATGGTGAAGATGATGATGAGGAAGAAGATGAGGAAGAAAGTGACAAGGAAAGTGGCAATGTGACCACTTCTCATGAGGGAAGTGGTGATGATGATAGCATGATGGAAGACTAGCAAGCCTTGGAGACTCCTACACTCCCATGGTTTGTCTATATCTCTTTGTATTTTATTTCATTTTGATCATTGTTGGTTTAGTCCTAGCAACATCAAAGGACTCACACCTCGGTACCATTGAGGTGTCTTTATTGTTCCCATTTGTAAAATCCAAAATGACAAACTAGTTTCATGCATAGCATAGTGTGTGCATGAACTATACCCATCCTTGGACATTAGCAATAGTGTCTCACTCGGTTTGGGGAAGTTAATGCATACACAACGGGAGGTAATCTAAATTATCCTCTCCGTCATAACAAAAACTATGCATCATGTAGTATAGCTTAGTATAGAATTGCATTTAGTATAGAAATCATGCATCATCTTTGCATAATTTCCATCATTTTGGCCATTGAGGACAATGCCCATATTAGTGTGGGGATGGGAATTCTAACATTTAACTCTTATTCAAAAACCCATAAAAATTGAAAAATTTCAAAAATCATAAAAATTGGAAAATTTGAAAACCCAAAAACAAGTTCATTTCCTTTGTATATATTGTCTTGTATATATTGTGTTTGTTTTATCCTTTTTCACATTGATTGACTACGCCACATCCGAGACATGAGGATATTGAAGACCGCATGGTATGATCTTTCCAATCTCCTTTTTCCTCTTTATGTTAATGACTATGTGGCTTTATTTTGATTGATGCGGTATAACAATGTGAATTTAGGACTTGCATTTAGTTTATTTGTCATATTAGTTGGTAGAAACATTTGCATTAGGATGTTTATATGTTAGTTGCATCATGGCATGTAGTTTGCATGTTAGAAAAATTTTGCGAAACCATCTACTTGGGAAACTTGACAAGTGTATATAGGCCCTAGTAGATGCTTTTTCTTCTTAAGACTTTGTTTGTTAGAATACTTGTAAAACACCCTAGGATGTGTCATGCTAGTAACCTTTGACCCATGGATTAAGGCCTAGTCAAGAGTACCTTGTGGTGTGATAACTCCTTGGTTACCGTTTATTCCAAGGTGACCCTTGAAACCATGCACCCATACATCCATCATCCATGTTCTACCATATTTTTGTCAACAAAAGGGAATGGGCACAAAAAGAAATCAATTTGAGTTCAATGAAATGAAAAGTGAAAGAAAGTTTGCAAAAATGCATCAAAAGAAAAGAGGAGCAAAAATAGACTCCTAAGCTTCAAATACAAGGCACCCTCGTTACTAATTGGGGTGACTTTGAAAATGTTCAAAAAGAAATGCAAAAAGTTGTCAAGTATTGAAATGCCAAAAATCAAAAAGAAATGGCAAGAAAGTGTTCTCAAATGTCAAATGCCACAAGAAATTGGGGGGAAAACAAAAACAAAGCAAGCTCCCAAAATGAAACTCAAATTCTATCGATCCCTTTATCCACCGTATCCATTTTTGTGCATGGTAGAGAGGGGACGACCCTTCTTCTTGTCTAGGCAAGAGGGGGAATTCCGCGATCCTCCAGTGTTTCTAACACCATAGGGAGTCTACTCTTGACAAAAGCATTTAACGATTGAGGACAAAGGTACCCTAGCTTGACACATTTTGGAGGTGATTTATTGGTATCCTTCTAGGCTTAGTAGTTTAAAGAAATTGCATCTATGAAGGATTGTGTACCCTTGAATTGCTTCCCTTGTAGATAATTTCCGCCACTTGATGAGGGAGTGACTATTCTTTTTGTAGATGCATCCATTATGTGATTTTGTGTGCTTAATGTTTGGATGTGTCGCCATTTTGGCAAGACCCACATTGCCTTGCAAGAAGGCATCCTACCTCATGGTTGTCTTGTTGTGAGTTGAAGGGGTGGAGTGAGACCCGCTAATTGTCTCATATCGGCTATATTATTAGGATAGGTTAGTATTGGTCCTAGTCTTTGTCACCTCTTTACTCGGGACGAGCAAAGGTTTGGTTTGGGGATATTTGATGTGACCATAATTGGCGCATACTTAGCCCCCGAATTACCCTTGTTTCCATGCTTTTTAGTGCTTATTTGGGTCATTTCTTATCTTTAGTTCTTTGTTTTGCATATTCTTTGAGATTTTGATCCCTTGGTAGGAAAGGAGTAAGAATCTTGCATTTTCATGGCAAATCAAGACTAAATTGATCAAATTCAATGACCAAGCATCAAGGAGAGACAAGATTAGAAGGCCTTTGTACATATCATAGTAGAAGAGCAATGTTGAGAAAGGATCCTTGAGTCCCCAAGGAAATCCCCAAGGAATTTATGAAGAAAAGGGAAGAAAAAGAAGAAGTATCACGCCGATGACAATCCGAGCGGATTATCGGCAATCCGCCCGTCCCGCCTATCCACAATCCGAGCGTCCCAGGTGAATCCGCTCGATTCCCCCTCGGAATCCGCCCGGATTCCCCGAGAATCCGCTCGGATTCCATCGACCAAATCCGTCGTCCCGACCTAATCCGCCCCGGATTCCTTCACACGAGCGCTGGTTGTCTTCTTCAAGCTACGAAAAGAGAAGCCCTTCTCTCCAAAAATACCGGCTTCTCCTTGCTCTACTTAAAAAGTGTAATTACTAGTTTAGCCCTTAGTTAACCCTAATGCATCCTCCCTAATTTTCACTATAAATACCCCATTAGTCTAATTAGAGGAGCATGTTCTTCTTATCAATAATTAGTGTAGTTAATATCAATCAAATCTCTCTTCAATATTGTAATCAAGTATTAATCAAGTTTTAATCCAAGTTTTAGTTCTTTAATCTCTCTTTTGTTCATCCTTTATTTTGGGTAATTGAAGATTATTTGGGTTATTATTGAGAGATTGACAACCTCTCAATCTAGCATTCAAGTACTTTTATTATTCTTGCTTTATTATTGGAATCATTAGTAGGTATAATCTCTTAATCCCTTTTTAATTATTGTTAATTACTTTCATTTATTCATCATGTTTCATATTGTTGGTATGATTGACAACCTTGCTAGCATGATCAACATGATAATGAGTGAGTAGTCTCTTAGCTAGGGTAAATGGGTGATTAGGGGAAACCAACATGGGGAATGATTCATGCTTAAATTAATATACTTTCATATCTTATTTGCTTGCTTGTTTTGATCTCAACTCATGCACATGTTATATTTGATGAAATGCTAAGCCTATGAATCCTTGCATTTACTATCATCTCCTATCTTTTCAATGAGACTTGTACGACATAACCCAACTCGAGTCTCATTAGACCATGCATGTTGTTGAGTAGGGAAGATTAAGTCGACTTGTAGGTGTTGTACAATCTAATCGATTCGGCTCCGGGACCCAAACTTTCCTAGGATTGTAAGATATAACCCAACTCAATCCATCACAACAATAATTGCTTGCTTATAATTTGAGAACATGTTTGTATGATCATATCCCATGATTCCCCTATGATCCCATGACACCCTAGTGCCTTTAATCAATTGTTTACACCCCTTTAATTCATCTTGCTTGTTTATTTTCATTGTTATTCTAGTTTAGTAACCTTCTACATCAACCCAATTTGTGACACCCCTTAGACACCATTAGTTACAATAGAAATCTCATTTCAACTCCCGTCCCTTGGGATCCGACCTTTACTTGCCTCTTTACTAATTGTAGAGTTGCTTGTTAAGCTATAAATTGTGTTTTGATTCGACCGTGACCAACGACCACATCTATTTATTTGTGAATACTAAACGGACCGATCAGAGGCGCTCCAGCGTACACCGCCCAAGGTCTGGGCACCCACTGTGACAAGATAAAGCAAGGATCATTCCTACGATCAATTAAAAGCAAACATAAGAAGCAAGTGAATATAAGTAAGATACTCACGCTGCTCAGCTGAAGAGCGTTCACGTCCCGCCGGTAGACGTTGTGAGAAGAACGCTTGCTCTTCGTCCGGCACATCACCTAATCCCTCACCACGGGATAGGCCCTCTCCAGCGGCTCCGTCCTCTTGGGCGCGAGGCTCGGGAAGTAGGAGTACACCCACGCCTGAAAAGCAAAATAATCAATGACGATCTTTCGTGATTGAATAAAGAAAAGTAATTTACTTTGGTCTAAAGGAAGGTTCATACCTCCAGCAGTAGTCCAGGTCCGACAGCACCAGGAGAAGTCCCCTTCTCCATCAACTCCGGACGAACCATGGCCCTCATGAAGCGGATGAGGACCGCAAAACCAGCAGTGACCCAGTCCCAACGCCCTAGGGAACTCGGGTCGAAAAGGAAGGGAAGAAGCTTCGTCGACGACCCTCTCGCCCTTGTCTCCGAGGTAAATCGAAGACGAAACCACGAGCCACGGACGGGCCCTCTCCGCTCACCAGTCTGAGGAGGAGGAGGAGCCGTCTCCCTCCCGTCAATCGTCACCAGCGCCGGGGTCTTCCCCGCAAAGTAGTCTCGAACGTAGGAACTGGGTATCAAACCCGGCAGTGTGACAGCCTTCGGCGACAAGTTCCAGCCGATCAATCTCCTCGCCTCGGCCGAGTCCGCCCTCATGGCAGTCTCCGGCCACTCCACCTCCTCGGTCCCGCACGGCAGACCAGAAATCATGCCGTAGTCCTCCAGAGTGACTCCCACCTCACCGAAAGGCATGTGGAACGTGGAAGTCGTATCCCAGAATCGGTCCAAGAAAGCGCGGACCAGGCTAAGGTTAGCCCGCAACTTCCTCTTCGCGATATCCCTCCAGACCTGCACCAAAGGACCGAACGCTCCACTCTCGATCATGGCCCTCTCCTCCGCCGACAGCCGCTCGTAGTGCTCCATCGCTGTCGTGTAACGCGAGAACGACCTGATGTTCCCGGCCTCCTATTGTGATTTGAAACAAAGCTATCTTTAGTTTTGAATGAAATTCGAAAGGAATTTGAACAAAAAATGAAAGAGGATGAGTAATGAGTAGTGAATTCCTATTTACCAAACTCTTCACCGTCCTGTAGGACAGGTGACCCTCTGCAGCCCACACCGGTGCACGCTCTCCCAAGTCTCGGCCACGCAGAGCCCCTCTCGGCTGACGACCTCCTCGTCCGACGTTGGCCCGTCTCGGGGCCTCCTCCTCCTCGACAGCCTCCTCCTCGTGAAACTCGTCCCCAGCAGCCATCACCGCAGCGGTGAAGGCCTGCTCTAAAGCCTCCTCAACAGTAGCAGCGTTGATCTCCATGGGAGCTCTCCCATAAGTAGAAGCCTCATCACCTGCAACATTAAAGCAAATTTAGGCCGCGTCACGTGACGACGAGCCTTGGTCAAGGGATTTTCGAGCCTTCAAAGCCCTTAAACCGCTCTTTTCTTGCCATCCTTGGCCATATTCCCACCAACCCGATCACTCATGTGATAATTTGGGTCAAGTAAAGCCTAATTTGAAGCCTAGTTCCGGGTTCGAGTAGAAATTTTGGCAGCATTTCGTTATAACGGCGTTTATGCCCCAGAAAAGTGCCCTGGAAAAGCTGTCACGAACCAAAATTCCGAGATGGTATAAAGTTTACCCATCATTCAAGGATCCCAAATATCAAGTTTCATCGCAAATGGGCAATCCTAAGGCTACTTTCGAATCGATTTACGGTTTAGCTGTAAAACCGTCTCAAATTTCACTCAAAGGCTCAAAACTTGACGAAAATTCGAGACAAATACATGGTTATGTTCTTAATACTACCTACTATCCATTTCTAATGTCAATTTGACAAGGCAAATGCGTTTGGGGGAAAAGCCCCAAAATTTCGATCAAATGGGTCATAAACCCTAACTTTTTCGGCTCAAAATTGGACAAATATGGATGATTAATGCAAGATTGAGACACATACCTCGATTAGTCATGATTAATGCAAGCTTTTGGATCAAACCTTGGCGGAAATGGTGAATATTTGAGAGAGAAATTGTATGAATTGTGTTTCGAGCAAATGAAACAATCCCTCTGATTCATCGCGTTTTTACGCAGAAAAACCAATTTGGGAATAGACGCGGCGAGCGGCTGCGCCTCTTCCAAGGGACGCAGCTCTTGCTGCGCCTCTTCCTTGTGTTCCCTCCATACGGATTTTCAAAAATTCGTTATGAGTTCGTTATTTGTGGGCCCATCTTTGGTGCGCCTCTTCCTCGATGCTATTTTACTCTTTTGGTCTGTTTGACGATTTTCTTTCGTTTCGGCCCGCATTTCCAAGCCCGCAGCAGACTGTCGCTCGTTATTTATTCCTTCCAAGACCTGTTGCCTGTCGCAACGAACATTTATTCCTTCACAGAGTTCGACACACCTTCGTTATGTCTCCAGCGAGAGTAAGCGGATATGTTTTCCCTCTCATGACAAGAAGAATAAACTCCCAATCATGTCTCCAGCGAGAGTATGCGGACGTACTGTCCCTCTCAAGACGTGAGGATTGACATCTACCTAAGCAGATTTCCCCTCAGCAGTTCCCGCTTGTGTCCTGCTACTCGCAATTATTTCTCGAAGACTACCCAAGCAGTTTCTCTCAGCAGTTCCCGCCCGTGTCCTGCTACTCACAATATTTTGTGTTTCCCCGCGGATTTCGACAAGGAGTCGTTCTCCAGAAGTTCCCAAACCTATAGAGTCCCTATACCCAACCTTCAGCTATCCCTTAAGTTGAACTTACTTTTGGCCTCCTTCCCGCCGATGCTTTCCTTTTAGGGCCCCACACCCTAGCACCAATCTTTATATATCTTTTAGGTCTTACCCTTAGCTCCCATGCTTAACCTTAGCTCTTATGCAACCCCGGAAGCATCTCGAGAAGAAGTCTCAGGTATGGTCTCTTCTTATGGCTGGCGAGCCTCCTTACGTAGTCTAATGGACTTTAAACGACCCTCCCCGATAGTCGACAGACTCTAAAATGTTCCCGACGACAGGTCCTTGGTTTAGACCCCTTGAACCGCCTCGCGTCGCCATAGTCGTCAGGTTGTAATCTTCGATTGACCTGATGGCTATACTTTGACTTTCGCCTTGTCCAAGCCTCAGTCAAAGTGGGGGCTCTGTAGATACCTCATTTCTGCACCTCTCGCAAACCACCCGGTGATGATTGGGCCGCATGTTTGGTACGCGGAACGATTTATGACAATTCGTAAGATTATCGTCAAGTGATTGCTCAAATATTAATGTCTACCTCTTAGTTGTCATCTACGTGCCGATACGGTCGTTTTGACAGTAATTAGAGTACATTCGGAGTCCGGGCCTAAAACCGTCTCCATTTTCTGATAACCATTAAATCCCGAGTCAGAATGTTCTGGAATGTTCCGGATATTTCTATTCCATATTTCTTAAATTTTATCTTTTAGTAAACAATTTCCCGTAATATTCACATAAGATATTAAGGAAAACCGAATTATTTCCGTCCTACCATAACTCAAACACGGAAATCTTTCTTCTGCGGAGAGAAAACCCCTTGGGAAAGACGCGGCCCAGTCTTTGCGCCTCTTCCAAGAGACGCAGTGGCTGCTACGCCTCTTCCCAGGTCCTTTTTTGCATGTTTCTCGTATCTTTTTCATATCTTTCCGAGATTCACTTCCAAAGAGTCTCCGAAACCCTAATTCGTCCACGTGATTAGTATAAATAGGAGCCTTCGCTCCTCATATTTCTCACGCGAGTGTCCGCCCTTCTCTTCTCCCTTTGCATTCTAGACCTTTGTTCTTACTTTTTGGCGTCTACGTGCTTCAACTTTCGACCACGTAAGCTCGGATCCTTCTGAGTACCAGCCTCCCCGTTTGCATGACCGACCAATTTGACCAACTCCACAATCAATCAACTTAACTAATTAATCGTTTTCCTCTTACGAGGGCACTTTCTTTGCATTCGCGTCGAGCATCACTAATCGATATCTTAGTCCTTCTCGTTTCGTCAACATGTAAGTCTGAGGGTGTATAATCCTTATTTACTTATTGTATTTACCTTTTGTATCATCAATTGTAAGGTTTATGTCGAAAATACCATTAAAACCGATTTCTAAAACCATGCTTTAAAACCTCTTTTTTACGGATTTCCAGTAGATAACCGTCGAGAAAGGACGCAGCAACTGTTGCACCTCTTCGAAGGAGCGCAGTACCTGCTGCGCCTCTTCGTGAGGCTGCCGCAGTTCCTGCTTCCTTTCTTCTTCGTTCGTCCTCTGTTATTCGTCAAATCCTTTTGTTTGTTTTGTTTGTTTGTCAATTCTTCATCACGATAGAATATAATTCATATGTATATTTATTATTCATCATTAACATGTTTTATCCATCATAAATCCGACTTAAATCCCTAATAATCCAATATTTACGGGTTTTCGTCATTGAATTCAATTCCGGGTTGTAGAGATTCAATTCATCAATATTGGGTTTCTGGAATTCGTCTTTGATATAGCTTTCATCTGTCTTTTGTCGTATTTATCACATATTCGTCGTTAATCCATCGTATCTAACTTAGTTAATTGATTTAATTTGTTTGACTCATTAATATTTTTCACTTCTATCATTAATCCATCTTATGTTAATTCGTTCAATTCCATCTCATTCATATTTTACTGTTTTCACGACCCATTCATATGTTAAATAACATGCTAATCACTTCCATCCGAGTAAATATCATTAATCGATCATTAAATTCACCAATTGACATTAACGGCTTGCAATTACGGCTTCACAGCCAGAACTGAGCCAAGGAACGGACGCAGCGTCTGCTGCGCCTATTCCAAAGGACGCAGCTCTGCTGCTTTGTTCTGGCCGAGTTACGTCACCCGAACTCCGTTTCTGCCTTGACCTAGTTTAATTAGCTTACATATTAACTAACTATTATTCGTAATATCATGCTAATTTCTGTTCGTTAATTTCTTTCTTTTATTCTTTTTCTCAAATTATCCGTTTTAAAGGTATTTTCGACATAAATTGCCTATTCCAATGTAATTATTGTAATTTTCATTATTGTAATTCATAATTATTGTATTTCTTTTATTGCTTGTATGTTTTCACATGTAAATGAGCATTAAATCCTACTTTGACCCAATTGTTTGCTAATTACGTGTCCACCGACTTAGTTAATTCTCACATGCTAGGATTAAAACTTGGATGTTGCATTGCATGCATATAGCCGACGATATATCAAGTATGAATAACTTCCCTAATCATTAGTAGAGGCCGCTATCGAGGCGGGCGGGATTAGGTGTTCGATCAAAAGAGCTTCCTAATACGTACCCTCACCCCTTACTCCAGATCTCCGTGAGCACCCGTGTTCATTGGCATCCGCGAGAGTCATTCTAGACATAGAATGCTAAGGGTAACGATTGTTTAGTGTTCATGTCTTTACTTTGTGTCTTGACATGACACGAGGTATTCGAACGGTTCCAATTTCCTATAAAAATTGGTGGCGACTCCATACAAAAATGCAAACGCTTGTTCCTCTTTTCCAACCCAAGCGCCCCCGTGGGCGGCCCGCTGTCCACAAGAACACAGACAGTTAAACAGTAACCACAATACAACATCAACAACCGTCTGAAACAATCAACAATATGAAATCACAACCGTCTGAATCAATCAACAATCACTAACTACAGCACAATCACCACACACATCATGTAACTAATACTGAGTAGGGAAACCCTACCTGGATCAGCAATCCACAGACGGTCACAATCAGCTAACCAACATCGCCCTTCACTGAAATCACTTCCTATCAATCATACAATCATACAATCACAATCTAATCACCAACAATAAACCCAAAACCCCCAAATTACTCAATTAGGGTTTTAAAGAAACTCAACGAAACCCAATATAAATGATACAAGGAACTTACCCTCGACACAACGATCGCAACGATATAAAGAATATGATAATCCGACGAACGTAGCCTTGGGGATTTGCTAATGATGCGACAAAAGCAACTTACGTAACTTCTCTACTTCTCAAATAAGTTTTTAGGATGTTAAAAAGATTAGGAAAAGTGACGGTCATCAATATATATTAACCCCTCATCATTAACAAAACCCGTCAAAACTCAGCCCGTAAACTCACTTACTCGGTCGAGTAAGCCGATCGAGTACCCAACTTACTCGATCGAGTACCCTACAGACAGACTACTGTTTTGCGTCAAAAACTACTTACTCGACAGAGTAAGCCCCACTCGATAGAGTACCCATAGACATAGAAAACCGTAGTATTACAATCAGTGAGCCTGTTTAGGCGCGAGGCAGCAGACGACCCAAAGGGGTGTCTCCTGGTTATTGAAAATGTTTGTGAAATGGTTTGTAAAAGGGTATTTGAACCCATCTTTGTTGAAAAGGTCGTTTGGACTTCTTTTGTGCCAATATGAAGAACGAGACTTGAATAATCATCATCGTGTTGATGATATTCGATGTCGGGGTCGATTTTGCAAGCTTGACATGAATAGTTTTGAAAAATATTTATTATGAACTAATTGTGTTAAGTTCATTATTTTGTAATTAATCAATGTTCATCATTGTACTCGGATTTAAACCGATATTGTATGTGGAACCAATGGATGATTATGCATGTATGACTAATATGGTTGTTTTTGAAATGTAAACAAATGAATAAAAGGTTTTAAAATACCTTTTAAAATGTAATTAACCAAATATTATCACCGAAATACGGATTAAACCGTCATGGTATAAAGAACCAAGGGTGGACATAATTAATGGTTAAAAATATTTATCATAAAAATGATTTGAAATGGTAAAAACCGGTTGTAAAAATGAAATGAAAATGGAAAGAATGAACTCAAACACGTTTGAGTTCTGACCTGGATAGCTCATTGAGGCGCGAGCCACCGAGTTGTGACTAGGGGCTTTTGTTTCAGGTCAAAACTCGGTTTTGGCTCATTCGATCCGTATTTTGGACCATGTTATGCATGGTTTAGCATGTTAAGGTCATAAAAACAGATAAAAAGACATAAAAGAAGAGGATTGATTACACCCTCATACTTACATGCTAGGTCGTTGGCGAGAAATCGACGGAAGTGTAAAAACTTGTTAGGTCGGAAAACTCGATTGAAAACCGTTTTAACAATGTAAAGAGTGTTGTTTTGTTTAGTGATTGTGTAGTTAGTCGAAATAGTCAGTCAAGGGATTTAATGAACGGTGACGGTACCAAACAATGTGCATGGCTCGTATTTTCGATCGGTAGGTCGAAAATACGTGTCGGTTTGTGACTTAAGAAGTCGGGTCAGGAATTTTAAGGGAGAAATGAGGGGGCGGACATTCGCGTACCTTCAAATGGTGGCATTTGAGGGGTATTTATAGAGGATTATGTGGTTATGTGCGTTTTGAACGATGTGGCCGTGTAGGCTACTCGAAGAGGCGCGAGTCATTTCGCGGATCTTCGAGCTGTCTTCTCACTATCACGCATTTGAAATCATGATTTATTTTATACTAGGTTTTGGATGGCATGATTTTTGTACTTGACCATCAAGTATACCGTGTATACTTAACATGGAAGCTTTGTGATGTTTGTTTTTTTTTGTGTTTGACTCGTTGTTGGAGTCGGGATTTGAAGTTTGAGTCGATTTTTGGTCCGGTGTCGCTTTTGACTCTAGTTAGTGTCATTATGACCCCGTCGTCGTGCATAAAACACTTCAGATACTTTTCAAAAGTTTTGAAAATGTTTAGTTTTTGAAATCGTTTTGAGTTTTCCGACGTATAGTTATACAAACCGTCGATTAAACGTAGCGATTCCTAAGCATCTTGTAGTCCGATAATCATCGGGTGTTTGTTGGGGATTCAACAGATACTGGGTATCTACAATACAATTAATAATTATTATATGTACATATTGTTTTAAATCGGGTCCTAACAAAGATATCAATACTTCAATACTATATATATATTCCATAAACCAATGGACTTCAATGTAATTAAATAAATCTATACAACTTAATTATACTATATAGTTTTTAATCAATAGCACTCTGTGATGGACCCGGCCAAGGGACTTCAATGTAAATATTATATAGTTTTGGTTGAAGTATAAATTTAGAGAATATCAAAATATGGTGTTTTTCCTTAAAATAAACATGTCACACTTATGTTATTAATTAGTATCATCATATAATTATAATTTATTTAACATACACAAATATAATATAAGTGGGTTATATTTTGGAAACTATTAAAAGGTAAATAAATCATGTTAGATTTCCCAACGATATATTATTCTATAATTATTTCTATTTGATTTAATGCATATATGTAATATATTATATAAATATATAACCTCTTAAAATTGTATGGCTAAATAGTAAAAGTAATTATGTTAGTAATGAAAATAACTGTACTAACATTTGATATAATAATATGTTAGTAATCACTCATTTCAATAGTCAAAGTAACTATGTTCGTAAGGGTAGTAGTGAAAGTAATAGAAGCAACAACGGGAGTAGTGAAATTATCAGTATTCATGCGGCAGTAGTAAAAGTAACAATAATTACGGCGGGAGTCGTGAAAGTAAACGTAGTAATAACAAATGTAATAAAAGTCACAATACTAACAATAAAAGAAAGCATAGATGAACAATTAGCTAACTAATCGATTTAAGTAAAATATTGATAGCGGGAGTAATGAATTTGTCTCATAATTTATTTCATCGTGATTTTAAGATATGACATTGAAAAATATATTAAAGATAAATTTATGAGTTATGTAACTTTGAAATAATTTTATTTAATTGAAAATAATTTTAAAGGTAAATAAAGGTAGCCCAGGCGTAGCCGGGCACCAATACTAGTATATCAAAATATATGAAAAATTGATAACAAGATGGATGTGTCCTAGTGGTAATAATAAATAATAAGGGCATTCAAACCAAGAGGTTGTGGGATCGAGCCTCATCAATGGCTAATATAATGTATAAAATAAAAAAAAAATATATATAGTTAACTAGAATTTAACTACAAATGCTAAATTACTAATTAATGAAGGTTAAACTAGTTCAACACGTGTCACAATGTAATTGGTTGTGTATTAAAAAAACTGATACACCTCGTGTATGTGTATCATCTGGGTATTTAATATGAGAAAATTGGGAATTATAAGTACCGAGACTAAAAATTAAAACTACAAAAATTGATACTTTACCGACCTAATTCATAGCTACTTTCGCCCCATTATTTATACTCATTTTAGCACACATAATGCATTAGAGTAGAGGCAGGGGCGGAGCCAGGATTGAAAATTTGGGGTAGAAAAGTAGCGTGAAGTCGTGAACACAATAACAACATAGAATTTTTTTATAAACAATTCGTTTTTTATTGTCAATAAGAACTACACTTTCAATTTGAAAATACGAAAAAAATGTTTTCGCGATAATTGACGTGGTTGTTGACGGGAATGACTATGCCTCAAATCCTAGGTAGTTAAGACCTTTCATCAAGCATTTGTTTTGCGAGAACAATTCGTATGACCATCAAACGTAAATAATAAAAAAAATGATAAAATATGTAACAATTTATATAATCTAATGAGTTGAGAATTTTTTTTTTAGGGAAATAGAGCTGGGAATTAGAGAATAGAATATTAGGAGAGATATTATTTAGGTTAAAAGATAATGTGGGTACCTTATACAAGCAATATACAACTCAACAAGTGAAAAAAAAATTCCTTATTGTAGGAGTTGAACCCGCATCCACTGAGACATGTACTTGTACTTTACCACTAGACCATGTACATCCTAATGCTACCTTAGAAACATATTATTTATTTATCCTTTGACAATTATCAGCGATATATGGAGTAGCAGAATTTCATCTTCTTATTCAAATTTTCGGGGTTTGGGGTAGCGACTGCTACCCCATGCTACTAGGTAGCTACGCCTCTGAGTAGAGGTTGCATTTTTTAGATGTGTCCGTGCTCTAAACGTTTTTGGTTTCATACTTTCATGTGCAGGCTGTGTGCAGCCATCTATCGAGGATCGCACTCCCAAGTTTTAGATCACTCACTTTCACCCTTATACCTTAGTCACACAACATAATTTGAGATGCTTGATTACATAGAAAAGGTCATATTTAGTTAGATTTGTAAATGTCACTAAGAGTGCACACTTTTTTTTTGAGAGCCATTTGTCTACCGGATTATCATCATCATATCATATCATATCATATATCATCATATATTATATTAAAGCAATAACCAGTAACCCCTTTAATCGCCACGTGTCAACACTTACTTCTACGCCACGTGTCATTTGCTGAAATCCTAAGACTATAAAAAAAATAGAATGAGAGTATAATTACTACGCACTAATGACAGAAGTAATTTGTTCATTTTCAAATGTTTGACTAACTTCCAAAATTATGTTATTTTCTTCAAAAATAAGGCAACAAATAAAAAAAAATATTGTAAGTCTGCATTATGCAATATCTACGGAAATTCCCAAATATTTTCTTCCCTATAAAGTAAACATAGTTAGGTAAACGAAATATTTTAAAGCGTCATTCACGGAAACAATATCATATCTACATAGTCTATTCATAACAAATTTCAGTCTTTTGGTAAATTTTTAACTGTTATTATTCTTTAGGGTTATTTCATAACAATAATCCATCTTATAGGTGGTCTGCAATAATCACTCCATCCTATCAATAATCTCAATTAAATCCAACCTAAACATCATGCCTTCTAATAACGAACTAGCTGATATTTTATGATGTTTATGTGTATCAAATAAACCAAGTTCTTGATTTATCACTTGAAAATATTACACATAAACTTCACATATACCAGCTAGGTTGTCAAAAAACTATCAAATATTCCAACATAAACTTCAAAAAATATCAGCTGATTCGTTATTAGAAGGTATGGTGCTTAGGTTGGATTTAATTGGGATTATTGATAAGATGGAGTGATTATTGCAGATTACCAATAGGATGGATTATTGTTATGAAATAACCCTTCTCTTTATCATAGAGTTATCGTGTAAAAAAAATGCAAGATTAAAAGGGAGAATATATTGTAGTTTGGCATGAGCAAGAGCAAATGACTAGCCGTCATACATTCGTTTCTCTTCCTTTGCATGAGAATAAATGTTAGTTGCTTTCCTATTGTCAATTTGTCATCAATCATCATAACAACACTTTTGATCATACATTTCTTGGTATGAAACTTTTCTTAATTTTATTGAACGTTATTATTTGGAGAATTTAATTTTTACTTCTAATTTTAAAATTTGTGTTGTTTTATTAGATATAAAATGAGTACTAATAAAACTGGGTACAAATATTAAAAAAAAAGGCATGATTGTTATGATAAAGATCATATTACCAATTTTCATAGTCCATAAATTATTTTGGTTCAATATTATTGATGTCGATTTTTGATTTTTTTTTCCGTATCTAGATACTGGAGGATGAAATTTGTACGTTCTCTTTAATTAGCTGAAACGTATGGTTTTTATATTATTTAATTAGTTAATGAGTATAAAATACTACATCAAAGTGTATGGTATAAGAGTTTATATTATTCAACGGATAAAATGGTACAAGAGGTAGCAAAATGGGAACTTATACTACAAAATAGGCTATTAATAAAATGGTTACGATGATAAAATAGTTAAGATTTTAATTGTTATTAAAACATGTACTATCTCCGGCGAGTCATTTGTTTACCTTTTGTTATGACACAACGAGCCAAGGAAAGAAGAGAGGCCAATCAATTATTGAATGACAAGTCGATCAAACTGAGCGTGGAGTATAACACTGCTCATCAAAGGCATTCCCAAAATAGAAAGGTAAACAATTGACTGAGACAGCCCAAAATGGAATAGGTAAAAAAACAACCGCGACGGAGGGAGTACCAAATAAAAGACATCATAACTAGTAATAAAAGGGATACGACTAAAGGCCTTTTAGTAACTTAGTGAGAGACTGTCTCTTCAAAATTACTGGGCTAAACCATAAGGTTACTTAACTGAACTATTCAATCTCCGCAACTTTTTTTACCATTTGGAAGTATATGTAAGACATATCAACAATTCAATATAGCTCGCAGGTTGTATCATTTATATTCATCTCATGTACTATTAATAGTTGTAAAAGAATGATTGACCTTAATAAATTAGACCAGTTATTCAAAGCTTAAGTGTTTAGCATTTTATATAAGATTGTTTTTATCGTGCAATTTGTAATGTGTTTAATTTTGAATTTAGATGTTCATTTGAATATTTATTGGTACAATATTGATTCAACAAAGTTTGGGTCAATGTGAGCTGGGTTTGGTTAATTTAAATTGTTGCTCGGTGCATCATATCATATCATATTTATATTATATTAAAATATAAATCAGGTGCTTATTTTATTGTCATGTGTCAAACCTAGGAAAATGGCTACATTATATCTAAAATATCTAAAATTTTAAAAATAATAATATCCCAATGTAACTTGCCATACTAAAATACGAGAATAAAATGACATTAAATATCAAACATTGTCAATAGTTAACGCATAGGGTAGGGCGGGATGTCAAACATTGTCAATAGTTTACGCATGGGGTAGGGCGGGATGATGCTTATGCTTGAGGAATGACGGGGATATAGGGGATGGTGGAAACAAGAGGGAGTAGGGTAGTTGGAGGACGTATGATATGGATGCACAGTGATGGTTAGTTGTGGGGACTACTGAGATAGGGGTTGAGAGGAACGTCGTGGTCTGTGGTGTTGGATGCGGTCACCATTGCGGTGGAGGGTTGTTGGTGATCATCTCGAGGTAATCGGTTACTAATGGTGAGCGCTTCCTCCATATGTGCAAGCGATGGTGGATGGGATGGTGGGTGGGAGAGGAAATGAGAGGGAGGTAAAGAGATGAGAGGAGAACAAACAAGAGAGGTAATATGATAAAAAAAAAAAAAAAAAAAAAAAAAAAAAAAAAAAACTATACAACGATGAGCAAAATTAAATGTATTTCGCGTAAATAAACAGCTTATGAAATCTAAAATAATTTTATATCAGCTTTTTAGATTTTACCTCTCATAAGTTAAAAAGTCGAGAAAAAAAAGTATTTCTAATAAAATTAAGCAATATAAACTTATCAAAAGTGTATGGTTAGATAAAGTAAAATTTTCTAAAATTTAGTAATTTACTATATAAAAAAAACGTAAATTTTTACTTTTATGAATATTTTCCGTTACCACGGGTTCAAAAACTAGTATGCTTAAAAAATCACAATCATATAATCATATCATATACTTCGTTGGGAAGGTGTGGATACGACACGCGTCCAATTCAGCCTTAAATACACCATTAATGACAACTTAGTTATTAATTACAACATTAATGTAACATAAACATCAACATCAACAATAATTTAATAAAGTTATTTATTAGATAAAACTAAATAAGTAATATAGCTAATTTTAAAAATATTTTGAGAAAAATACGAAATTAATTTTTAAAAATTTATAGCGAAAAATGCTTTCGTATTAGTATAATATTCATTAGAGTTATTAAATATTATATTTAATGAATATGTGCTCCCGTAGAAATAAATAAATTATGTAGATCACACAAAAGGATTAAATGTATTAAAACTTCACTTTTTTTAATTTAAATGCATGAATATAGTACAATACAAACAATTTATGTAAGAGTTAAGTATTTATATACATTGTTTTAATTTATATTTTTGCATGTATCTAAAACCTCTATTGATA
This sequence comes from Silene latifolia, assembly GCF_048544455.1. Taxonomy (NCBI): domain Eukaryota; kingdom Viridiplantae; phylum Streptophyta; class Magnoliopsida; order Caryophyllales; family Caryophyllaceae; genus Silene; species Silene latifolia. Next base: position 95,577,011 of record NC_133537.1, on the reverse strand, counting down.
CAAATTTCAAATTGTCAATATTATGCAATATCTAAAACCTTATCGTGCAAATTGAGGGTTTTACAACATAACTTAGCCTTAAATTTCATATAGTTATTTTATATGCAAGTTGGAATTATGGAGGCAGACTTTAGAGACTCGTGGGTTTAGGCTGAGCAGGAGTAAGCTTGAGTATTTGAGGTGTCAGTTTAATAAGGTGGCGGGGTTGAGATCAACAGAGGCGGGGAGTATTATTTTCGATGGGAATGTTGTTGAGGGGTCTGATTTCTTCAGATATCTAGGATCTATTATTCAAAAATATGGGGAGTTAGACGGAGATGTGGCTCACAGAATTAAAGCGGGATGGTTGAAATGGAAGAGTGCTTCAGGGTTTCTATGCGATAAAAATATGCCCCAAAGATTAAAGGGAAAATTTTATCGCACGACAATTAGGCTTGCCTTACTTTACGGTTCCGAGTGTTGAGCCGTGAAACATTGTGTAGATACCTCATTTCTGCACCTCCCGCAAACCACCCGGTGATGATTGGGCCGCATGTTTGGTACGCGGAACGATTTGTGACAGTTCGTAAGTTTATCGTCAAGTGATCGCTCAAACATTTATGTCTACCTCTTAATTGTCATCTACGTGCCGATACGGTCGTTTTGACAGTAATTAGAGTACATTTGGAGTCCGGGCCTAAAACCGTCTTCATTTTCTGATAACCGTTAAAAACCGAGTCAGAATGTTCTGGAATGTTCCGGATATTTCTATTCCATATTTTATAAATCTTTTAATCTTTGGTAAATAATCTCCCTTAATATTCACACAAAATATTAAGGAAAACCAAATTATTCCGTTATTCCATAAACTAAAAACGAAAATCTTTCTTCTGCAAGAGAAAACCACTTGGGAAAGGACGCAGCAGGTGTTGCGCCTCTTCCAAGAGACGCAGTGCCTGCTGCGCCTCTTCCCAAGTCCTTTTCTGCGTATTTTTCGTATCTTTTTCATATCTTTTCGAGATTCACTTCCAAAGTTTCTCCGAAAACCCTATTCCTCTGTGTGATTAGTATAAATAGAGACCTTCGGTCTCTCATATTTCTCACGCGAGTGTCCGCCCTTCTCTTCTCCCTTTGCATTCTAGACCACGTTCTTACTTTTTGGCGTCTACGTGCTTGAACTTTCGACCACGTAAGCTCGAATCTTTTTGAGTACCAGCCTCGTTTTGCATGTGCGACCAATTTGACCAACTCCACATTAATCAACATTAATCAATCTTGTTCGTTTTTCTCCTAGAGGGCACTTTCGTCTACATTTGAGTCGAGCATCACTAAACGTTAACTTAGTTCATCTCGTTTCGTCAAACATGTAAGTCTGACGGTGTAAATCCCTATTTTATTATTGTTCTTTATTTTTGCATCATATTGTAAGATTTATGTCGAAAGCATACTTAAAACCGATTTCTAAAACCTTGTTTAAAACCCTTTTTACGGATTATCAGAAGAAACTGTCGAGAAAGGACGCAGCAACTGCTGCGCCTCTTCGAAGGGACGCAGTACCTGCTGCGCCTCTTCGTGAGGCTGTCGCAGTTCCTGCTTCCTTTCTTCTTCCTTCGCCCTTTGTCAATTCGTTTGTTTTTATTTTCTTTCGTTTGTTCTTTGATTCTTTGATATAATAATTTAGGCATAATAATTCTAGCATTTAATATATTATTCATCATCATTAGTATTGAATTCGTCATTAAATCCCGACTTAAATCCCTTATAACCAATATTTGCGGGTTTTCGTCATTAAAGTCAATCCGGGTTTTAGAGATTCGATTTATTAATATTGAGTCTCTGGAATTCGATTTTTGATATATTCCCGTCTTTTATTTATCATATCCATCATTAATTAATCAGTAACAACTTGTTTAACCTAATTAATTCATTAATTAACCTTTTAATCTTGTAATTAACTCGTATCGTTTAATTACATCCATGTTCATGCTTTGTCACCCCAATCATATGTAAATAATCTGTTAATCACTTTCATCCGAGTCAAATAATATAATCAAGCATTAAATTTACTAATGAACATTAACGAGTTGCGGTTCCGGCTTCACGGCGAGACTCAACCCAGAATGACGCGAAGAATCGGGCGCCTCTTCCAAGAGACGCAGCTCTGCTGCGCCTGTTCCCGGTTGATTTCTGTCTCTAAACTCCCGTTTCTGCTTGACCTAGTTTTAATTACGTACTTAATTAACTATTATTCGTATTATCGCCTAATTCCTGTTCGTTTATTTGTTTATTATTTCTTTTCTCAAATTATCCGTTTTAAAGGTATTTTCGACATAAATCGTTTAACCCGATGTAATTATTGTAAATTTTCATTATTGTATCTATTATTGTATTCCTTGTATTATTTCACTTGTATGCCTTCACATGTAATGGAACTTAAATCCCGACTTTGACATTTATTGTATGATAAATTACGTGTTAACCGACTTAGGCCCTGTTCTTTCTGGCTTTTTAGAGCTGAATCAATCAATCAATCAATCAATGGAGTCAATCAATCAATCGAATCGAAATAATCAATCGAGCCAATCGAATCAATGGAATCGAGCCGAATCAATCAATCAATGAAGTTGAGCCGAATCAACTAAGCTGATTAGAGCTGAATTGAACTGAAATAATATTAATATTAATATTGATATTAATACTAAATATAATAAATAATAATAATAATAATTATTATTATTATTATTATTATTATTATTATTATTATTATTATTATTATTATTATAGGTATTATTATGAATAATAATAATAATAATAATAATAATAATATTATTATTATTATTATTATTATTATTATTATTATTATTATTATTATTATTATTATTATTATTATTAGAAGAAGAAGAAAAAAAATAAGAACATTAATAATAATAATAAGAACTGAACCCATCAACGTAGGAACTGAGCTAGAACCCCAAGAACTTAGGATAGGGACAACCCTAAGCCCCACCGAAAGGGCCAATTTCATAGACCTCCTACAAGAGTTCAAAGACGTTTTTGCTTGGTCCTACAAAGATATGCCAGGGATCGACAGGGACATTGCAGAGCATAGAATCCCAATCAAACTAGGTTTCAAACCCGTGAAACAGAAGCTTCGTCGAATGAGGACAGAATGGGCTCTCAAGATCAAAGAAGAAGTCGATAAACAATTCAAAGCTGGGTTCATCAAAGTTTCCGAGTACTCAGACTGGGAAGCTAAAATAGTACCCGTACCCAAAAAGGATGGGAGAATCCGTGTTTGTGTTGATTTTAGAGACTTAAACAAAGCAAGCCCTAAGGATGACTTTCCTCTACCACATATCGACATATTAGTGGATAATACGGCAGATCACGCGTTACTATCCTTCATGGACGGATACGCGGGTTATAACCAGATCAAGATGGCCTTATAGGACATGCATAAGACTGCCTTCGTCACTCAATGGGGAACCTACTGCTATACGGTTATGCCGTTCGGGTTAATCAACGCCGGAGCTACATACCAACGCACCGCAACTACACTCTTACATGACATGATGCATAAAGAAGTTGAGGTATACGTAGATGACATGATTGTCAAGTCCAAGGAAAGAGAGGGACATATCGCGAACCTTCGCAAATTATTCTCAAGGCTACAAAAGTACAACATGAGGCTCAATCCTCATAAATGCGCATTCGGAGTAACATCTGGAAAACTCCTGGGATACGTGGTTAGCCAACGAGGTATAGAAATAGACCTTTCAAAGATCAAAGCTTTAATCCAAATGCCGCAACCTCAAACAGAGAAAGAAGTTAGGGGATTCCTGGGCAAGGTACAATACATAAGTCGATTCATATCGAAACTCACCATGATCTGCGAACCAATATTCAAGAAGTTAAAGAAAACAGATCACACCATGTAGGATGATGACTGTCATAAGGCTTTCGACCGAATCAAGGAAATACTAGCCAAACCGCCAGTGCTCATGCCACCCCAACAAGATCAAACTCTTGGTTTATATCTCACGGTAACTGAAACGGCCATGGGCGCCATGCTAGCTCAAACCATAGGAAAAGAAGAAAGAGCCATCTACTACATTAGTAAGAAGTTCTTAGAGTACGAGTGCAAATACACACCACTCGAGAAGACATGCCTCGCTCTTCTGTGGGCAACGAAGAAGCTACGCCATTACATGCTTAGCTACTCCGTCAAAATATACTCCAAAATGGATCCTGTCAAATACCTCTTCGAGAAACCCGTTCTCAATGGACGTCTAGCGAGATGGACTTTGATGCTCTCTGAGTTCGATCTCAAGTATGTGCCTTTGAAAGTCATAAAAGGGCGCGCCGTTGCCGAATTCTTCGCAGAAAATCCCATCAATGATGCACAAACGATAGACACCTGGTCATTTCCGGATGAGGATATACTCCAAACAGATGTAGACTCCTGAGACCTCTATTTTGATGGAGCATCGAACTTAAGAGGATTTGGAATATGAGTGTTGCTCATTTCTCCTGAAGGCGAGCATACACCAATCTCTGTCAAACTCGACTTCGAGGTGACAAATAACGCTGCGGAATACGAAGCCTGTCTTATTCGATTGCAAGCGGCAGTAAGTTTAGGCATCAAGAATCTTCGAGGACATGGAGATTCCTCTTTGATCATCAACCAAATCAAGGGATCTTGGAAAATCTGAAGCGAAAGCCTGGTACCTTATCAAGCCAGAATAGACCAAGTCGCCCAATTATTCGATCAAGTAACCTACTTACATCTACCTCGAGAAGAAAATCAATTTGCGGATGCTCTTGCAAAACTCGCATCTTTGATTAACATGCCGGATATTATGGTAGAAATGCCTTTATGCATCGAACGACGATCAGAGCCGCTTATGTGCACCGAATCACCGATGAAGAGGAAATTACAGAAGAGCCTTGGTTCCAAGCAATCCTAAACATTAAACTCAATGGCACCTATTCACCTCAAATGGACAAAAGGGGACAACGCGCTATCCGTTTGCTAGCTTCCCAATACGTCCTCATGCAAGGAGAGTTATACAAAAGAACACCTCTTGGTGTCATCCTACGTTGTCTTGATCATTCACATGCACGGAAAGTGATGAAGGAAGTACATGATGGAGAATGTGGCCCTCACATGAGCGGACCCATGATGGCAAAGAAAATCACACGTTTAGGATATTATTGGACAACGATGGAATCTGATTGCATCAAATATGTGAGACATTGCCATAATTGTCAAATCTTCGGGAATGTGCAACATGTTCCTCCCTCATTGCTTTACACCATGACATCTCCCTGGCCATTTTCTGCTTGGGGAATTGACATCATCGGCAAGATCACTCCAGCCGGAATAGGAGGTCATTGTTTCATCCTAGTAGCAATAGATTATTTCACCAAATGGGTAGAAGCGGCTTCCTACACCAGTCTTATAGCCAAGAACGTGGCAAGGTTCATACAAACCAATATCATCTGTCGATATGGTTGCCCACATGAGATCATCAGTGACAATGGGTCACATTTCCAAGCTGAGACTGAACAATTGCTAGCCAAGTAAAAAATCAAGCATCACCACTCCTCGCCATATAGACCACACACCAATGGCGCGGTAGAGGCAGCAAACAAAAACGTTGCCACAATTCTCAAGAAAATGATTGACAACTATAGAGATTGGCCAAGCAAGATACCTTTGCTTTATGGGGATATCGTACATCCGTTAGGATGCCCCTGGGGCTACTCCTTTCTATTTGACCTACGGCATGGAAGCCGTACAACCAATCGAGCTAGAAATACCATCCTTGCGTATTTTACTCGAAAGCCAAATACCCGAAGCCGAGTGGAAGAGGGATAGATATGAAGAACTCATCCTCCTGGATGAACGAAGGTTGCGTGCATTACATAATGTGCAAACATATCAGGCACGTATCAAACGAGCCTTCAACAAAAGGGTTAGGCCAAGGAACATCAAAGAAGGAGACTTGGTCCTCAAATCAATTAGGGCTCTTTTACCTGTCGATCCACGAGGAAAATTCAAACTCAATTGGGCCGGGCCATTGCTAGTCAAGTCAGTACTTCCAGGGGGTGCGGTTAGGATCACAGATCTAGACGGGAACGAATTTGCCAACCCAATAAAGCTTGACCAATTAAAACGTTATTATGCCTAGAATAGGAGCAAAAACGCGCCTCGCGTGACCTCACGTGTCGCTCTTGTGGCACGAAATAAACGGCCCCTGGCCAAGTTGAATCAAGCTAATGTCATCTTGCTCTTGCACTTTGACAATTTGTCATTCTCGTATCATCAAATAAACTAAATTGCATTCTCGGAGTAAGTAAAGCACATGCTTATTTTCTAAAGTTCATTACAAGCTCTTGCTTAGAACAATTATTCTTTTATATTTACTCGAACTACGTGCAAGGGTTTGATTTCATTTTTTTTAATGAATACCTAGGCAATCCTTCACGGGATACAACCCATTTAATCACTATAAATGTAAATAGAAGGACATTTGCAAATGCATTTGAAATTCGACAAGAATAATGAAAAGAAAATCATAACGGTTTCATAACCATTTAACCTTTTTATTTCATTCCTAATAATAGTACGTTACATAATAAAGATAAATAGGCTAGGATTCTAAAAACCCCACCTTCTTATTACAATAATAATAATAAATAATAATAAAGACTTAGGCTACCCTTCTATTTTCCCTTTGCCTTTGTCATTCTTATCATACTTCTTGTCACGACCTCGAGCCGGACGCTCTTGCGCCACTTCCGACCTAATCACCAATGGTCTCTCTAGTGGTCTTGCTTTGCCTTTCTTGCCAACCACCATCTCGACGGCAGGAGAAGTATTCGGTTTCTTTAAAGGATGAACAACTCGAAACTCGACTTCTTCCTCTCCCTCAGTCAGATGTTTCTCCTTCTCCTTTTCAACCTCGCGAACCTTGTAGTCAACAGGTTCACGCTTCCTCAGTCTCTCGCGCTCCTCCAGAGTGGTAGCTTTCCTCCACCGCATATAGGAATTTGACACCCATAGTCCACTGACAGAAGAATTCAAGAACCAAATGTTCCTCTGAGCCCATTTGATGGCCCATTCTCTCCGACTCTCAGTAGTAAGCGCCACGGCAGTCTGCGGGACAGTGTCAAGCTTCGGGATCCTCTACTTCAATCCAACCTGCCTCATCAACCTCTCCGGGAAAATGCATATCATAAACTCCAAGCCGGGAATGCGAACAGATCGGGTAGGATCCAAGGAAGATACTCCAGTGACAGATTTGAGGTGCCACCATGGTACGATCCATCTAATTAAGGGGCCATCTTCAGTCTTCAGTTTATCCTCCCAGTAATTGCACACTCGAGTGAAGTCCACCATGTAAAGCCTGGTCCTCATTGCAATTGAGCGAGCATGATAAGTAGGAGCATAAGCTGGGGGATCGATCAATCGAAGACGCTCCATAAGCCAGACCTACCAAAAGCGGGTATTAAAAAAACGAACGAAAAAAAAACGAAACAAAAAAAAAGAAAGAGAAAGAAAAGCTTCTTTTAGCTGCAAAATAATGGGACTTCCCAAGTAAGGTAGGTCGCGATTGGTTTTCTTGTTATCCAAGCCCAATAGGATCTCTCCTAAACATAGACAAGCTGGGCTCCTGCGCAGCTCCATTTACTCAATCAAGCTCAAAAGACGAGGGTCGCCCCTCATGTCCTCATCAACATGCCCTTGAAGGACATATACATGCAATAGGCAAAACCCGAATGCCCTTCGTCTCGCAACATAAGAGACAGTAGGATCAGCCCTATTGATGAAGCGATCGATGAAATCCAACATTCGCACTCCTTTAGAAGTCACAAGACGGTCAACATCAACTCTGGCCAATCCAAGCAAGTCTCTAAACTTATTATTATACCCTTGAGAAGTGAAGGGAATAGCAGGCAAATGTTCCGGATCCCAACCACCAATCACAGCAATCTCCTCGGGAAATGGGCAAATGTCGCCTCCAGGAAAGGCAAATACGTGATAAATCGGGTCCCAATAGTCAAGACAAGCATCCAGGAACGGTTTGACTACCTTGATCAATTTCAAGCTCAAAAGTGCTCCAAAATTATAAGCACCCATGTCATACTTCTTCACACTAGAGAACTCGTTTGTCCATTCTTTTAGACGAATCTCAAGAGTGTTCATAATGTAGGCTTATTTTGGGAGTTTTGTGTGATAAGACGAAGAAAGACGGAAGAATTGTGTGAATAAAACCTCCCTCGACGTCTCTATTTATACTAGAAGCTGTTTCCTAAAATCCGTCAGAACGGACGCTTTGAGGAACAAAGGCGCGGCGGTCTTTGCGCCTCTTCTAAGGGACGCAGCTCTTGCTGCGCCTCTTCCTCAGCTCTTTTTCTGTGATTTTCCGCGTTGGATCTTTCCTAAATTTCTCAGCGAATAATTTCCTATTCATACGGGTTATTATTTTGGTAAATGCCTCAAGTTACCATATTTCATGTTTCCTAATTTCGCGGGCATGCATCTCAAGACGATATTGACATCTTCGTCATTTTAGCACACTTGTACATTTCTTTTTAATTTTCTTTTTTGGGGAATCATTTCACTCTCCATTTCAAACTTATATGTTTTTATTTTTTCTTTTTTTTAGGGGGTAACCCTCCCTACCGTCCGATCATTTCCGACCAAATTTTTGCTTTTGCATTTTCATTTCCGACCAAATTTTTGCATTTTCATTGCCGGTCATATTTTTGCATTTTTCATTCCTGTGTAAATTTCGGCAGCATGACGGCGTAAACCGTCATCTACCAAACCTTTTCAAAGCTAACCTGCAGGTACAAACAAAGCAACCCAGAAGCAAAGGCACTCAGGCAATCATATATACAACAAAAAAGGGATATGTACACCAAACTGGGGGCTCGAGCCCCAAAACAAAATCCAAAACAAAATCCAGGTGTCCAAAAGTGGGTTCTAAAATGTATAAATGTACAAAAATACAACCAAAAAACAAGAAGCAACGCAGAAGCTACTGCTAGTCGTAGTCTAACTCAGAAACTCTCACCTCGAGAGCAGCAACCTCGGCGTCACGAACCTCAAGCTCCCTCAGCTGGTGAGCCGTCTCCTCTCGGGACTGGGCAAGCTCTCGCTCCAGCTCACGCTCCCTCTACAAACAACAAAAAACTGGCTCATGTCAATCATCTCAAGCATAAAGGAAGATTATAAAAATTCAAAAATAAAGTAAGCGGAAGGTTCATACCTGACGTCCTCGGCCACCAGCAAGTGCCTCGATGGCAGTAGCCCGTAGCCGGTTGGCTACCCTCCATAAAGCCACGAACCAGGATGGCGCGACCTACATTTCAAAAAGAAAATGTTTAGCAATCAAGCAAACTTGAGCAAATGTGTTCTTACACGAAATCATATAAATAAGAAGACTCACCCTCCGGATCAGATGCTGCCAATCGTCCAAACCAGCATCTCTCACCGCCACGTCAAAGTCACGTAGCTCGGAGATCGTCGTCATCCCCGTCGTGTCAGTGTACTCAAGAGTCTCCGGGTACTCTAGGGGCTCGATGCCCGCTGCCTTGACCTACTGCAAGACCAGATGACTTCCGTTAACCGATGATCTTTCATCATATTCTCAAGCAATCAAACAATGAAAGAGGGTAAAGCACTTACCACAACCGGCCAGTACGCCAACCTCCCGTAGAGAAACGCCGAGTAGTCATCACCAGGAAGAAGGAGGGCGTCGCCGCCGACGCCAGCCAAGTCAGCCTCCCTCTCAGCCTCAGAAGGCTCCTTAAGCATCGTTAGAGGAGGATCGATGGGAACCGTCAAGACGTCCCGAGAGCACTGTCGAGTCAGGCGCTCACCCAAGTACCACACAGGACCCATCGACGTCCTCAGCAGCAGTCAGCTCGAGCTCCTGGGTCGAAGGACCTTAGCCACGAAAAGAGAAGCGCCAGCATACTCCTCCCAAGGCCTAGGCACCCACTAGAAAAGCAAACGAAGGGTCATTCTTATGATCAGTTCTAAAAGTAAGAGAAAGAAATACAGACAAATGTAAGGTGAAATACTCACGCCGTCCAGCTGAAGAGAGTTCACCTCCCGCCGACAGACGTCGTAGAAGGAACGCCGACTCCTCGTGCGGCACATCACCCAATCCCTCACAACGGGATAGGCCTTCTCCACCGGCTCCGTCCTCTTGGGCGCGAGGCCCGGAAAGTAGGAGTACACCCACGCCTGTAAATCAAGATAATCAACAACGATCTTTCGTGATTTGACAAGAAAAGGAAATGATCTTTCATGAGAAGAAGTGAAGGTTCATACCCCCAACAGCAGTCCAGGGCCGACAGCAGCAGGAGAAGTCCCCTTCTCCATCAACTCCGGATGAACCATGGCCCTCATGAAGCGGATGAGGACCGCAAAACCAGCAGTGACCCAGTCCCAATGGCCTAGGGAGCTCAGGTCAGAAAGAAAGGGAAGAAGCTTCGTCGAAAGCCTCTCTCCCTTGTCTCCGAGGTAAATCGAAGATAGAAACCACCAGAGCCACAAGCGGACTCTCTGCTCTGCAGTGCAAGGAGAAGGAGCCGTCTCCCTGTTGGAATATGTGTCCTCCGACAATAATGCGATCACGACTGTTGATCATAATGATCACATGTTTAAATCTCATTATAAAGAATACAATTGGGAAGTAATTTTGTTACTGTCAACTGGTCAACATATATCGGTAATGATTGGCTGACTAGAGTTTTACATTACCGTCGTGCGACGGTGGTGATCAGTTGACCCCCTAGGTCATACCTATAGGGCAACACTCTTAATTGATTATTTAATTAATCATATAATGTTACGAGTTAATTAAATTACTTGAAAATTGACGGACAATTTTGGAAGTAAAATTTACGTATCAAATTGAAATGTGATTAAATGAGATACGGTCTGAGTAATCAAATTGTATAATTACTCGGATGAAATTAATGTTTAAAGAAACAATTGAAATTGAATGAATTATTATAAATACAATCTGTTGTGATTTATAAATGGTAAAATATTTTGGCACAAGTAATTATGAAATTACTAAGTCGATTTTTGTATGTGACGTATTTTTATTAATACGTTGATTTTTAATATGTTAAAAATACATAACAAATTTATGTTACATATGACAAGTGACATATTGACAATTGATAAAAATAATATGGAATCCATATTACACAATGTGCCGAAAAATTGGAGGAGTATTAAGCTAATATTGTGTTTGTTTAATTAATGGAGAACACAATCATTAACCCTAATTATCTAGCCATGCAACCCTATGGTTCATTATAAAGACAAACAAGGGCATACATTGGCTCCTCTCACCTCCTCTTGCCCGGTTTTTCACAAGGGAAAAGCAAAGGGTTTTTGCTCTATAATTTTCCTATACACTACATGCATGAGTGTATTATTCATTCACTAATTCAATCATCCAAAAATTAAGATTTCTAGAGAGATAAAAAGCTCTCTTCTTCTCCCTCCATAATACCAAAATATTTAAGTGTTTATAAATATTTTGGATCAATTTTCTACTAAATTAATATTGTACTAGCTTCTATAATATTAATTTTATTAAGAGAAAGCCTTGGGTATAAAGCTTAGGGAGAGATCCTACACTTGGATCTTGGTTCATCCATAAGGGAAAGCTCAAGAACAAGAGAGAAAGGTGATCTCTCTTGTGCCCATTAAACCGAAATCACCAATGTAAGGACATGATTTCTCCTCTATTTTTCATATTGTTTGCATGCATAAAATCCGTATTTAATTTTATGACAAATTAATTTCGACATATATGAGTATGTTAGTATGTATAAAGATCTACATTTCCTTCAATTGGTATCAGAGCCACGGTTGTTTGCATGCAAATCGGTTAAAAGTTTTTCCGAGTTATAAGAATAACAAATAAAACTTGTAAAATTTGTGTTATTATGATATATCAGGAAATTAATTCATGCATGTTAATATTTCTGGTCCTAAAATGTTTTAGGATATTTTGGTTAATTTTTCGGATTTTTATTGTTCATAATTTACAATAATGGCATTTAAATGTGATTTTATGAGTAAAAATGTCATTTTTGGTCTAAAATTAGCTATACTTCGAATTTTCCATTGATTTTTGGATATGTTGTCACATATATTATTTTGAGATAACCTGTAAATTTTCATAATTTGTGGACTTGTTATGCTCGAAAAATGAATTTTTCATTATTAAATTCGGATTTAGGTGAAAAATAGGTTAATATGAGTTAAATTTCGAATCTGGTCATAGAAAATTAATATGTTGTCACATGCAATTTTACAAGATGTGTGTAAAATAATTGGCTATAAAGAAGTCTTTTTGCATGATTTATGGATTTTTGAAGAAAAATAGCATAAATAGTGACATTATTAGTGGAAAATTAATAAAACATAATCTATGACTTAAGAAAAACGTCTAATGTTGCATTTTATTATCTGTTTCAGATCTAAAATTGAAAAGTTAATGAAAATAATTTTTCCATGTTTTTATGATTATTTTATTAAAAATCGATAAACCGCAACATTGTTTTTCCGGGAAAATTTCGAAATTTTTAACCTAAGATTTTGAACATTATGAGTGTCATGGTAATTTTCCAGAATGTTCATGAGTTTAAATTTCAAATTTTGAATTTATTTGAAATTTTGTGATTTATTTGAAGTTTAATAGCTTATTTTTGTAATTTTTGGTCCATTTATGAACAATTTTATAACATATGGGTTAATTATGGTCAAATTATTAGTGAAGACTAAATTTTGAGTCCTAAGAGGTTAGGGTAATTAACTTATGCATAAATATGAGTTTATGTATTTTTTGTGATTATAAAATGTTGAAATCACGCAAATCCGTAAAAACCGAGTAATATACGATATTGGCTAATTAAAGGCGATTTAGCATAAAATTGAGCATGATAATACATATTATAATGCTGCATTTTCTTTATGATTGTCATAATTTTAATTTATGTAATTTTTGAATTATGTAATTTTACTTAGTATGGCCTTAGATTTTAATTGGTATTTCCCGAAATGTATGGGAATATCGATTCGGTTGTAATTTTATTGTGATCTCGTATCACCGTTTTGTAATTTAATAGATTTATTTTTATTTTAGTTACAAATGTATAATAGGAAATCATGTAATTTATTATGTAATTTTATTCATTCCGGAGTTCCCAAAGACGGATTTCTTCAAGAATGGCGATGCATAAAGACGGTGTTACCTCGAAATGCGTGCCACAACCGAAGTTCAAGGGACCAATGGAGTTGGTTTCCGAATATGTAATAGATAAATAGTTTTTCTATTTTAGGAAAGGCCATACTAGGATTTATTTTTTTTATGCTTGCATTTTATTTTATGTCGCATGCATCGCTAAATCGCCATAACTAAAACATGCATCCTTATTTTATCGAGTTTATCGACCGTGTCAATTAAAATTATCGTAGTTCACCGCTTTAGTTCACTTAAAACGTGATAGATAATAAATTGAGATGACCTCTCGCTAAAACAATTAATTGAGACATAGCCTTACCAAATAGTAGAAACCATGAAAACCTATTTCGCGAGGGAGTGCGCTCGGCCCCACCGGGGTACAAACCTTGTTACGTAGGGGAAGTGGGTGATGAATGTTAATCCACCGAATTCATGTTGATAAGGGATGTATCGGCCACACCGTGCCCAAGTTAATGTGGGTTTGGATCATGGACACATTTATTCGAAATTTGGATTGAACTCAACAAAAGTTTTTGATAAGGGATGTATCGGCCCCACCGTGCCCTTGTCGGATGTGTTTTGGGCTAAAGATAATTATTAATGTAATATTATCGACCAAGAGTTCTAAAAGTAGAATCGATTAAACGTTAATCCACCAAGTTGTATTGATAAAGGATGAATCGGCCCCACCGTGCCTAAGTCGATATGAATTTGGGTCTTGGAATCATTTATCTAGTTGGGTAGAGGTCACTAGAAAAATGCATAAAACTTGTTTAAATCATACATTTTTACGAGTATTATTAAAACGACAATTTTTTTACTCCTTATATTTTGTTTTGTAGACCACTTCTTTTTCATAACAAATGGCAACACCAACACCAACTCCTAATGCCACACCTCTCGCTAGTTCGTCTTGGCTCCGATCCTTTATGGATCGATGTAAACTTGAAAAGAATGGGTCAAATTTCTCCGAATGGGATGCCCAACTCAAATTAGCCGCCGAAGGTGACGACAAGCTTCGTTACCTTACCGAGGCCTCTCCACCCGAACCCTCCACTAGGTCCACCGCGGCCACTAGGGAAGCATATGAGGCTTACCAAAAGGAGTCCGCCGCAATGAAAAATGTCTTAATATTTGCGATGGAGGAGGACCTCCAAAGGAGAGCCTTTAAAATGGGCAATGCTAATGAGATATACTCCAAACTTGTGACCATGTTTTCACAAACTCCGCGGATCATCCAATATGAGGCGGCCGCGGCATTCTTTGATCTCGACTTCAAAGAGGGCCAAAAGGTTAGCCCTCATGTGCTCAAACTCATGGAGCTTGTCGAGACCTTGAAAATTCAAAAGGTTGAAATCCCCAAAGAACTCATCGTAGATAGGATTCTACACTCCTTGTCCAAAGTCAAGGCATATGTGCAATTCCGGGTGAATTTCAACATGCAAGACAAGGATGTGTCTCTTGAGGAGTTGCACAAGTTACTTGTGCAAGCCGAGAGGGACATGGGGTTAAATGTGAACCCTCCCAAGGATGTGCTTAACATAAGCACTAAGAGTAAGGGGAAGTTCAAGAAGAATGGGAGAAAGGGCAAGAAGCAAGCTCCCACATTCACCAAAGCTAAGACTTGTGAAGCTAGCACTTCAAAAATCAAGAAGGGTCCTCTTGATAAATGCCATTATTGTAATGGTATGGGACATTGGAAAAGAAATTGTTCCAAGTACCTTGGTGATATTAAGGCTGGAAAGATCACTCCAAAGAGGTAAATGACTATCCTTCTTTTATGTTTCTAATTCAACTATGGTATGATGATGCAAAGTTGTGATAATGTATCTCCCTTTTTATTGTAAATAGGGCCTCCACCAAGCAAAGACAAGGGAAAGGAAAAGCAAGCATGAGAAACCATCAAGAAGCTAGGGATAGCTTTCATGGAGCTTTGCTTTTCATTGTCTTATTTTAAATTATGTTTTGAATTTTAGAACCTTGAGTTTCCGTGTTCGACATGGAAAGGTATTTTGGATAATGGGTTGTATTTTGGATAATGGTGACTTGGTTTGCAACCCAAGTCACCCGTTTTATCATTTATCCTATTCGTTCTAAAAATTTATGTTTAAATGCTTGTTCTTTGAAACATAAGATTAGTCACTTAAAGTGATCTAATAGACAAATATAATGACGGGTTTCATTATATGTCCACATGCTTAAGGCTTGTGTATGATCATTTATAAAGCGATTTTGAGTCTATGAACTCTCTTAAAGGAATGTCAACCACCAAGTACACATATGAAATCAATAACTATTAGTCTATCTATGAGATAGTTCTCCTTATACTTCAACATCATTAATTTGTGTCTCATATGCTATCTTTGAATGTTTAGTGTATTTATTCTAAAGATAGAGTGGGAGAAAAATGAGGACACAACACACAAGACGAAATAAAATTGTGTACTTGTGTAAATGAAGATCTACGCAAGATAGAATGATTTGAATGAAGGTATATTTATTTACATAGTATGCCGAATAGATGAGATCTATGGTCTCAAGTTAGTTCTATATGACTAAAGAGACCAAGTGTAGTAATCATAAGAGAATATTCTCAAGATAACTACACGAGGAGACCAAAAGAAGGTTTTGGAAGAAAATGACTAATGTAAAGTCTCAACAAGTTTTTGACTAAGTTTATGAAATATTTGACCAATAGTTTCAACCTTGAGATTTACTTAAGAGCCTAAATGAATCATAGTAACATACTAGTTATGATCGAGTTGCAAAGATTGATATACCGATATATTCAATGGCCAAAGTTTTAACCACGCAAATGTCATTGCTTAACCTCACTATGAAATGGTTAAACCTCCTTCCAAAAGGGTATTTGCGAAGGACGTATTCTAGATATTGTTTATACTTGAATAATGACATTACTACACATCATTATGACATGAGTGTGTTGGAGATTTAAAATCTCTTTCCGTAAGGTTAAGATGAGACCACTTCAAAATAGGTATTTTGAAAGGATATGATGGGAACATATATGGTTTTATCCTAATAACTTGGCAATGCAATTTATATTTCAATTCTTAATAAAATTTTCGATTGAGAAGTCAATTTCGAAATGTGTAGAATTGAGTGGGAGTTAGGAAATTCTCATGTAAAGACATGGAATTTAGTGGGAGCTATCATCTTTTGAATATTTACGACTCATCACTCATTAAAGAATGACGAGCTAATACCTTCTTTCATAAAGAAGCATTTGAGTTTTCAATTCTGGATGAAAATGGACAATGATGAATCCAATTACATCAAGGGATGTTGGATTAGTATTAAGAAATACACATCATATCAGCATTCACATAGGTTATTCATGTAGATGAAAATGGAATTACCATTGGCAATCATGGTCGTTCATTGAATCTGTGAACGGTTGATCTCATGATTATTAGTAACTAATGTTTCCGCCATTAAAATAATCATGTACATGTCCAATTATAAATCATATGCATAAGAGCATGATGATTGATTGGTGAGCCATAATAGAAACGTCATGAATTCTCAAGTAGAATCCGATGAGCGATTTCGGTGTTTGACGGAATGTTCCATTGTGTGTTAAGAGGTTGCACATATTGTAGAAAATCCGAGCACATATAAGGATTTATGAGAATCCCAAATCTTTCAAGCCTAGAAAGAGAAATAAGAAGTTTTGGAAAGATGCTTGGTCGAATAAGAAGTTATTCAAAAATAATCTTTCCTAGTTAAGCTAGGACTTGTGAGAAGTGCTAAGCTAAATAATCTTGTCAATTGTTACAAGATTCTACAAAACATATAACTAGTGCATTGTGTGTGGATAGAATACTTGATCAGTACAAGTTATATTATTCATCACAAATTCGTTCGTTATGTGATAGTCGATAAGAAAGTTCTTTCAAGTTAAAGAACCGAAACCAAGGTCGGGAACCTTGATGTGTACTGGTAAGATTCATGCTATGAGAGAGAACATGAATGTAAAGGAAATTGCAAGTGTAAGAAGTTTGAACACATGGACACATGGCATGTTAAACTTCTATTGCAATCAATAAGTGTTTACACTGACGATATACATCACAAGGTTGTAATATGATATTGACTACCCGAGTGTGATGTCCACATTTGTCGTTTGAGTTATTATTAACTCACCTTGTACATTGTTATATCCAAACGGGTTGTAAAGACAATTGAACCCCGTTAAAGTGAACATGGATTAACATTGTTTTTGCCCATAGTTACTTATATGAGGTGACGTCTCGAAGTGACTAGAGTGTGATGCGATTGATAGCAAGTTCAAGTGCCATAGAGTCATGTGAGATGACTAGTCGATCACATAGGCAGACTGGTAAGAACATTTTGTCGGGCCTAATGACCGCTTATAGAGTTCTGGAAAATTTATATAGCCTGGTCGTGGCGAGAGCTACTATAGTATTCAAATGAGTCGATTCTTTTGACTAAAGACTATTCTCCTAAGATGGCACGATTTGATTAACTTTGATTTGTGTTACTACGACCTTCGTAAATGGGGTCAAATGGGCATATTTTGGGTTATGATGGCTGTGGCTAGTCGAAGGGAATGAGTGCGATAGGAATTGTCCATCCCTAGTCAGGGTTATAACAATATCTCAGGGCCACTCGAGGAGTAATGAACTGGAAATACGTGGCCACGCTCGGAAAGTATCTATGATAGATAAGTCTGGTCAATCAGTTATTCTCCAGATCGAGGAAACCACTCTCGATATGATCACTTGCAAGTACGACCTGAAAGACACCTTGCATTGAGTGGGAGATAGTAACAGGACAAGAGAATTGGTGACGCACACTTGTCGAGGACAAGTGGGAGATTGTTGGAATATGTGTCCTCCGACAATAATGCGATCACGACTGTTGATCATAATGATCACATGTTTAAATCTCATTATAAAGAATACAATTGGGAAGTAATTTTGTTACTGTCAACTGGTCAACATATATCGGTAATGATTGGCTGACTAGAGTTTGACATTACCGTCGTGCGACGGTGGTGATCAGTTGACCCCCTAGGTCATACCTATAGGGCAACACTCTTAATTGATTATTTAATTAATCGTATAATGTTACGAGTTAATTAAATTACTTGAAAATTGACGGACAATTTTGGAAGTAAAATTTACGTATCAAATTGAAATGTGATTAAATGAGATACGGTCTGAGTAATCAAATTGTATAATTACTCGGATGAAATTAATGTTTAAAGAAACAATCGAAATTGAATGAATTATTATAAATACAATTTGTTGTGATTTATAAATGGTAAAATATTTTGGCACAAGTAATTATGAAATTACTAAGTCGATTTTTGTATGTGACGTATTTTTATTAATACGTTGATTTTTAATATGTTAAAAATACATAACAAATTTATGTTACATATGACAAGTGACATATTGACAATTGACAAAAATAATATGGAATCCATATTACACAATGTGCCAAAAAATTGGAGGAGTATTAAGCTAATATTGTGTTTGTTTAATTAGTGGAGAACACAATCATTAACCCTAATTATCTAGCCATGCAACCCTATGGTTCATTATAAAGACAAATAAGGGCATACATTGGCTCCTCTCACCTCCTCTTGCCCGGTTTTTCACAAGGGAAAAGCAAAGGGTTTTTGCTCTATATTTTTCCTATACACTACATGCATGAGTGTATTATTCATTCACTAATTCAATCATCCAAAAATTAAGATTTCTAGAGAGATAAAAAGCTCTCTTCTTCTCCCTCCATAATACCGAAATATTTAAGTGTTTATAAATATTTTGGATCAATTTTCTACTAAATTAATATTGTACTAGCTTCTATAATATTAATTTTTATTAAGAGAAAGGCTTGGGTATAAAGCTTAGGGAGAGATCCTACACTTGGATCTTGGTTCATCCATAAGGGAAAGCTCAAGAACAAGAGAGAAAGGTGATCTCTCTTGTGCCCATTAAACCGAAATCACCAATGTAAGGACATGATTTCTCCTCTATTTTTCATATTGTTTGCATGCATAAAATCCGTATTTAATTTTATGACAAATTAATTTCGACATATATGAGTATGTTATTATGTATAAAGATCTACATTTCCTTCACTCCCTCCCCTCGATCACCACCAACGCCGGGGTCTTCCCCGCGAAGTAGTCTCGAACGTAAGAACTAGGCACCAAGCCTGGTACCGCAGCCGCCTTCGGCGCCATGTTCCAACCGATCAGCCTCCTAGCCTCCGCCGAGTCAACCCTCATGGCTGTCTCTGGCCACTCCACCACCTCAGTCCCGCACGGCAGACCAGAAATCATGCTGTAGTCCTCCAATGTAACCCCCACCTCACCAAAGGGCATGTGAAACGTGGAGGTCGTGTCCCAAAACCGGTCCAAGAAAGCTCGGACAAGACTGAGGTTAGCCCGAAGCTTCCTCCTCGCAATATCCCTCCAAGCCTGCACCAGGGCGCCGAACGCTCCCCGCTCGATCATGGCCCGCTCCTCAGCTGACAGCCTCTCGTAGCACCCCATCGCCATCGTATAGCCCGAGAACGACCTGATGTTCCCGGCCTCCTATATTGATTTGAAACAAAAGCTATCTTTAGCTCAAATGAAGAAAGAAAAGGAAGGACAAACAGAAATGAAGAAGATGAATGAAGAGTAATGAATTCTATTTACCAAGCTCTTCACCGTCCTGTAGGACAGGTGACCCTCCGCAGCCCAAAGAAGGTGTCTACTATCTCAAGTCTCAGCCCACGCAGGTGCTTCCCTCAGATGGCGACCACCTCGTCCAACGTTGGCCCTTCTCGGGGCCTCCTCCTCGTCATCAACCTCCTTCTCCAGGACCTCGTCCTCAGCAGCCATCACCGCAGCGGTGAAAGCCTCCTCCAACGCCTCCTCAAGCACCTGAGAAGGGTCAACAGCAGTGTCCACATCCATGAGAGCTCTCCCTGACGTAGAAGCCTCATCAACTGCAAAATTAAGGTAAATTTAGGCCGCATCAAGTGACGACAAGCCTTAATTAGGGGATTTTCGAGTTTTCGGAGCTCCGAAATCGCTCTTTTCTCGCCATCATTGGCAATTTTCCCACAAACCCGTCCACTCATGTGGTAGGGTCAAGTCAAGCCTAAGTTGAAGCCTAGTCATGGGTTCGAGTCGGAATTTCGACAGCATTTCGTTATAACGGCGATTATGCCCTAGAAAGTGTCCTGAAAAAGCCGTCACCAACCAAAATTCCGAGATGGTAGGAAGTTTACCCATAACACAAGGATTCCAAATATCAAGTTTCGTCGCAAATGGGCAATCCTAAGGCTATTTTCGAAGCAATTTACGGTTTAGCTGTGAAACCGTCTCAATTTCACTCAAATGCTCAAAACTCAACGAAAATTCGAAACAAATACATGGTTATGATCCTTATATTACCAATTAGCCATTTACAAAGCCAATTTCGCAAGGCAAAATCATTTGGAGGAAAAGCCCCAAATTTTCGACTAATTAGGGTCGAAAACCCTAATTTTGTCGATCCCATTTGATCAAATACGAAAGATAAATGCAAGATTGATACACATACCTCGATTAGTCATGGCGAATGCAAGCTTTTGGATCAAATTTTGACGAAAATGGTTGGAATTTGAGAAAGTGATTGAGATTTTATGTTTCGAACAAATGAAATGAAACCCTGTTTCATCGGGTTTTTACGCAGAATTGCCGCACCCAGGAATAGACGCAGCAGTTGCTGTGCCTCTTCCAGGGGACGCAGCTCTTGCTGCGCCTCTTCCTCAGCTTCCTTTCATACGAAATTTCAAAAATTCGTTATGAGTTCGTTATTTTGTGGGCCCATCTTTGGTGCGCCTCTTCCTTGATGCTAAATCGCATATTTGGTCCGTTTGACGTATATTCTTCACCCGGATCCACATCTTCCAAGCCAACAGCAAATTATCGCCTTATTTTTATCCAAGACCTAGCTTGTCACAACGAGCAAATATTCTTTGACAGGTGTTTCGACACACCTTTATTCTGTTCCCCCAGCGAGAGTACACGGATATACTTTCCCTCTCGAGACATGGAGATCAGTTCCCGATTATGTTCCCTCGGCGAGAGTTCACGACCGACAGTCACTCTCTCTTGAGACATAGAGATCAACATCGACCCCAAATTCTTTCCGAAGTTTGTTTGAAGCTGAACACAAGCAGATTTCTCCCAGTAGTTCCAGACTGTGTCCAGCTGTCTTATCCCAATATCGCGCTTTGTTTTCCCCTGGAGTTTCAAGGAATTTCAGGTATGGTCTCTTCTTATGGCTGGCGAGCCTCCTTATGTAGTCTAATGGACTTTAAACGACCCTCCTCGGAAGTCGACAGACTCTAAAATGTTCCCGACGACAGGTCCTTGGCTCAGACCCCTTGAGCCGCCTCGCGTCGCCATAGTCGTCAGGTTGTAATCTTCGATTGACCTGATGGCTATACTTTGACTTTCGCCTTGTCCAAGCCTAAGTCAAAGTGGGGGCTCTGTACATACCTCATTTCTGCACCTCCCGCAAATCACCTGGTGATGATTGAGCGCTCAAACATTTATGTCTACCTCTTAATTGTCATCTACGTGCCGATACGGTCGTTTTGACAGTAATTAGAGTACATTTGGAGTCCGGGCCTAAAACCGTCTTCATTTTCTGATAACCGTTAAAAACCGAGTCAGAATGTTCTGGAATGTTCCGGATATTTGTATTCCATATTTTATAAATCTTTTAATCTTTGGTAAATAATCTCCCGTAATATTCACACAAAATATTAAGGAAAACCAAATTATTCCGTTATTCCATAAATTAAACACGGAAATCTTTCTTCCGCAAGAGGAAACCACTTGGGAAAGGACGCAGCAGGTGCTGCGCCTCTTCCAAGAGACGCAGTGCCTGCTGCGCCTCTTCCCAAGTCCTTTTCTGCGTATTTTTCGTATCGTTTTCATATCTTTTCGAGATTCACTTCCAAAGTTTCTCCGAAAACCTTATTCCTCCGTGTGATTAGTATAAATAGAGACCTTCGGTCTCTCATATTTCTCACGCGAGTGTCCGCCCTTCTCTTCTCCCTTTGCATTCTAGACCACGTTCTTACTTTTTGGCGTCTACGTGCTTGAACTTTCGATCACGTAAGCTCGAATCTTTCTGAGTACCAGCCTCGTTTTGCATGACCGACCAATTTGACCAACTCCACATTAATCAACATTAATCAATCTTGTTCGTTTTCCTCCTAGAGGGCACTTTCGTCTACATTTGAGTCGAGCATCACTAAACGTTAACTTAGTTCATCTCGTTTCGTCAAACATGTAAGTCTGAGGGTGTAAATCCCTATTTTATTATTGTTCTTTATTTTTGTATCATATTGTAAGATTTATGTCGAAAGCACACTTAAAACCGATTTCTAAAACTTTGTTTAAAACCCTTTTTACGGATTATCAGAAGACAACCGTCGAGAAAGGACGCAGCAACTGTTGCGCCTCTTCGAAGGGACGCAGTACCTGCTGCGCCTCTTCGTGAGGCTGTCGCAGTTCCTGCTTCCTTTCTTGTTCCTTTGTCCTTTGTCAATTCGTTTGTTTTTATTTTCTTTCCTTTTTTCTTTGATTCTTTGATATAATAATTTAGGCATAATAATTCTAGCATTTAATATATTATTCATCATCATTAGTATTGAATTCGTCATTAAATCCTGACTTAAATCCCTTATAACCAATATTTGCGGGTTTTCGTCATTAAAGTCAATCCGGGTTTTAGAGATTTGATTTATTAATATTGAGTCTCTGGAATTCGATCTTTGATATATTCCCGTCTTTTATTTATCATATCCATCATTAATTCATCATTAACAACTTGTTTAACCTAATTAATTCATTAATTAACCTTTTAATCTTGTAATTAACTCGTATCGTTTAATTACATCCATGTTCATGCTTTGTCACCCCAATCATATGTAAATAATCTGTTAATCACTTTCATCCGAGTCAAATAATATAATCAAGCATTAAATTTACCAATGAACATTAACGAGTTGCGGTTCCGGCTTCACAGCCAGAACTCAACCCAGGAACAGACGCAGCAACTGCTGCGCCTCTTCCAAGAGACGCAGCTCTGCTGCGCCTGTTCCCGGTTGATTTCTGTCTCTAAACTCCCGTTTCTGCTTGACCTAGTTTTAATTACGTATTTAATTAACTATTATTCGTATTATCGCCTAATTCCTGTTCGTTTATTTGTTTATTATTTCTTTTCTCAAATTATCCGTTTTAAAGGTATTTTCGACATAAATCGTTTAACCCGATGTAATTATTGTAATTTTTCATTATTGTATCTATTATTGTATTCCTTGTATTATTTCACTTGTATGCCTTCACATGTAATGGAACTTAAATCCCGACTTTGACATTTATTGTATGATAAATTACGTGTTAACCGAATTAATATTAATTCTCACATGTTAGGATTAATCTAATGGATGTTGCATCGCATGCATATAATCGACAATATATCGAGTATAAATAACTTCCCTAATCATTAGTAGAGGCCGCTATCGAGGAGGGCGGGATTAGGTGTTCGATCAAAAGAGCTTCCTAATACGTACCCTCACCCCTTACTCCAGATCTCTGTGAACATCTGTGTTCATTGGCATCCATGAGAGTCATTCTAGACATAGAATGCTAATGGTAACGAGTTCTTGGTGTTCATGTCACTACTTTGTGTCTTGACATGGCACGAGGTATTCGAACGGTTTCCAATTTTCCACAATAAATTGGTGGCGACTCCACAAATGCAAACGCTTGTTTCCCAAGCGCCCCTGTGGCCCGTTGCCCACACATTGTCACATTCAAAAGATGAGTGTGGCGGAGATGCGCATGTTGAGGTGGATGTGCGGACATACAAGGAAAGATCGGTTAAGGAATGAGGTGATTAGGGAAAAGGTAAAAGTGGCGCCAATAGAGGACAAGATGATGGAAAACAGACTAAGATGGTTTGGCCATGTGAGAAGGAGACCTATGGACGCACTTTTAGGAGAGGTGAGACTTGGAGAACAGAAAAGGTCCCTAGAGGTAGAGGAAGACCGAGACAGACATGGTTGAGAGTGATATAGCACGATATGAGATTTCTGGGGCTTGAGGAGAGTATGGTGACAGAGAGGGCACAATGTAGGGAAAGGATACATGTGGATTTTTAGTATTTAATGTTTTTTTTTGACATATTTAGTGTTTTTTTATTTAATTTAAAGAAATTAAATTATTTATTCTTCTCTCCTTTATTACACTTTTTTACCAACCACTTTCTTATAGATTTTACTTGGTTCATTCCGGATCCTTAATTCTATTTCGGTTTTTAAAAATCGTTTTAATCTTTTCTCTCGATTTAAATTTTAAGTTTTTAAAAAAGAAATCCGGAATTCGATTTTAAAACCCCTAAGTTTACCTTGACTTTCCATTACATTTTCGTTCTTCCTTTTTGTTTTTCATTTTCTCTTTTTTTATTCGCATTTTGAGGCGTGCGTTCACCTATGGACGGTTCGAAATGATGATTCATGTCAGCCGACCCCAAATCATTTTGGGATTAAGGCTCTGATGTTGTTGTTGTTGAAAAATAGCAAGTGTCACATTGTGGTAAAGAGTAAGGTATGTGTATGTGCATTGTGGCATGAATCACATATTAATAATCACAATAAAAATAATGGACATTTGTATTATCAGAGAGACAGAGATATGAGAAAATAAGAATTATAATTCTTTTTTTTAGATATTCTCAAATAAATATTGCCTACACCATTTATAAAACATTAAGTATTACTTACTTTATATATTTTATCTAAAAATGCTTTAAAAAATACGTAAAAAATATTAATTGAAAAAAAGTTAATTTACTGTATTTTTCAGTCAAATACTAAATGTTATATATCAGTTATATTATTTTCTTTTCAATTATAATAATAAAATATACAAATAGACCGTGCGAAGCACGGAATGCTACCTAGTACTCCCTCTCATCCACTCTTTTCTTCCCCTTTGAAGTGGGCACGGGGATTAAGGGTGGGGAGTATAATATTGATAAAGATATGGGTGGGGTTTGGTAATTGGAGAGAGGTATGAATAATTAGGATTAAATATTAATAAAGGAGATGGGTGGGGTTCAGTTATTGGAGAGAGGTAGGAATAATTAGAATTAAATATTAATTAATGATATGGTGGGGTTTGAGGAGTGGAGAGATGTAGGAGTATAATATTAATAAAAACTTTCCTAAAAAAAAGAGGAAGAAAACCTAAATAATCCGTTTTAGGAAATAGGGAAGAAAAGAGTGGATAGGAGGGAGTATAACCTTAAAATCTGCATCTATGTCTCTAATTTCGTACGTTATTATCTTCACATCTAACAAAAAAATTCCACCCATATAAATAATGCATGCATTGAAATTACAACATGGGTCTTTTAATATGAGTAATTATGATGAAGTACATACATCCAGTCGTGCGTTACAATTAACGTCTTTTACAACACCTTGATCATAGTATACGATTATATCACTTTCAAAGTTTATATTTTCTTTTCTCTCTTTTTGTTTTTTTTTTCCTGTTTTAGTAGAAAAAAACCAGGGGTCAACTTTTTTTTTTATTTTCTTTCTTTAACAATTTTCTATTCTTTTTAATTTATTTGTGGTCCATGTAGAAATCTGTATATAACGAGTTTATTAATCCCAAACAAATCTCCCTGATTTCTACTTTTAAAGTCATATCAACCGGTCTGAAAAAATAAACGCAGAGTAAGCACAAGCATGTCAATAGAACAAGAAAAATCACCCTTGTAGTCATATAATCTCATAACTTTGTTGCTCACATTAACAAATAAACATGTAGTTTACATCAAGTGTCTAATTAAATATAGGACCATCCAAGTCCTTTTTGAGTCAAATAAATGAAATAAAAGAGCACATGTCATTTTTATTAGTCATTTGTTCTACTTTTTACCCTTAACTAGTAGAATAGATTTGAAATACTTTAGGGCGTATCTCTTTAATGTAGATCAATCGACCTCTTAGAATCAGCCTAAACGAGGGCGTGCATTTGACCATCTTTTCAACCTCTGTGGTGTGATAATTCATTGATCGCCGTGTCTCTAGCTAGGTGACCTCTAGGTTTGGAGATTCTATCTTTTTACCCGATTTGTCAAATTCTTCATATTCCATATGACTACCAATCTAAATGAGCACAACTCTCTATCTACCCAATATGTCAATTTCCCATATTTCAAATGATTATCAAATAAGCACAAATTGCTTTCTACCAAATTTGTCAATTTTCCATATCTCAAATGACTACTAGATGAGCACAATCTCATATAACTGATCAATTATCCAAATATCGTCAACCATTCCCGTTGGTGCTAGAAAACTCGCTAAAAAATATTCAAACCAGATTCTCAGTACACCCGTGTCCAAATATACCAAATAAGACACGGGAGCGCGCACTCCGTGTTGTTTTATAGGTGACCACTAGTCCATTAGAATGAACTTAAAATGTGAGTCCAAGTACCAATACGAGCTCAAAAATACTCACACCAAAGACTCTCATAAGTCAATAAAAATTTTCAGTCAAAGTTGCAATCAACTCTAGTATTGACAAAAGTCTCAAAAATTCATGAGATCCAAAAAATATGATCTCTAATAGATACAAATCTAACGACAAAAGTCTCAAAAAGTCAAAGACAAAAGCATATGATCTCAAATAGATACAAATCCAGTCTCAAAAATTTCCAGTCCAAGTTGCAATCAAATCGCAGAGTAGTCATATTTCATTTCTCAGAAATTTACAATTCAAATTCCAGAATAGTCATTTTTCGTTTCTCAGACGAGTTAATCCACAGTTATTTTATCTTCATTCCTCTTGGGACGATCCTTTCATTCATTTAGATGAGTGAGAGAGGCACACAGATCTACAGTGTCTTCTAACGTCATAGAACCTTCTACTCCACTCCATTTATCACCCTCGTTCAACATCTAAGAATTCTGGGAATGTACACTAAGTTTATACAGTCACAAAAGTATTTTGTTTCTATGGTATTAGTTTTGCTTAATTAGTATAGCTTGTTACTGTAAAGAGGACTGAACTCATAAAAAATAACTCAAATTAACGGGTCAAATAAAAATGATAAATATTCTCCACATCAGAGATATTTCCAGAGTAAAAATTTCCAGTCAGTGTTCAGTCTTTCTACTTGGATCACATTTGGGTAAGACCCCATCTTTTTCAAAAAATTTCAAAAAAAAAAATTTCAATCCAAATGTTTTCAAAAAATAAATTTTTTTGCATTCATCATATGTGCATTATGTCCAGGCCATGCATTTGCATTTTAGGTGTCATATATTTGTCACTAACTAATGCAGGTGATTACTTTGTCATTCATCTTCCAGATTCATCCAAAGTGGGGAATTTCTCATAAAGTCACTGTTGAGTTTATGGATTCAAGTACCTAAGAGGGGGAGGGGGTGAATTAGGTACTATTTAAAAATTTATAACTTCAACTTTATTGAATTAAAGTGAGTTACGAGGACAAAAGAGATGAGAAGATACTTTGAATAATATTGAAAGATTAAACAAGTATCACGATGAATGTTTGCTGAAGTATGAAAGTAACAATCGTTCTGACTGTAGCTATTTGTCTCAGTTTGTGGAATACGACTGCATACCAAATGTGACAGTATGATGTACTGTTACTTCTAAGGTTAAGCAAAGCAAGACAAACAAACAAAGTAAATTGCACCGGAAATAAAGTAAAACAATTGAACACAAGATTTTTGAATTGGTTCGGCAATTACTCAAGTGCCTACGTCCAATCTACCTTTTTATTGCTTTCTTTTAGTGATCTACTCCGATAACTAAAAGACGCTTACAATAAAAGACACCAACCTACTCCGGTTGTAAAGCTAGTACAAGAACTACTCCGTTCTTATGACAAGCTAACTCGCAACCTACTCCGGTTGCCAAGAGTTAAAGACTACTCCGTCCTAAACTCTACTAACACACTTAGAATGTTATAGGATCAAGTTTTCACTAACATATTCTTAGCAAAGAATAGAGATGGACAACTTTTACAAGATCAACAATTCTTAAGCAAGAGAGTTTAGTATTATAAAGTAATAGTAGCCACGACTGTAACAACTTGAAGACTCTTTAAAGGTTTTGCAAATGTGACACGGTTTAAAGCTTTGAAAACAATTTTGCAAACTTGAAATTAATTTCAGAAAGAAGTCTTGGGTTTTATGAGGAGGATGGCACGTCTTATATAGAGGAGGTGAGTGAAGGGGTTGCTAGGGTTTTGAAGGGTCAAAGACCACACATGTGAAGGACATTTGCAACCACCCAAAACTTGCACCAAAGAGGGCTCTTTTGCAAAGGCAAGAATAGAGAAAGAGTGTTTGAAAGATATCCTTAAAAGCTCATGCAAATTCAGAAAACAAAGAGAGAAAAGACAAGTCACATGATGACAAGTTAACACTAAAATGGCAAAAAGCAATTTTTGTTTTCCAAAAGACCAAAGGGTTGAATTTGCATAAAGAGGAAACATTTTGAAAATAATAATAATTCAAACCACTCTTTATTGAAGACCATCTCCTAATTAAATCTGAAGTTTTATCTTTGAAAAATAAGAGTCACGTGAAAGCTTTTTGAAAGATAAAAAGGGACTTCAAGTTTTACGAATTGTGGCAACAATCCAAGCAGCTGTTTACTAATGAAAGCAACAGTCGTCTGGACTGTTTCTATTACTCTAAGATACTCTACTTTCTTGCTTGTACATTAGATGACACTAAGACTCAATACAAAGAGATGATTAACAACTTCAACACTTCTTAATCCATGCTTGATTACATCAATAAACCTGAAAAGGTAAACTAAGATAACACAAATCAAATGGGCATGTCATCATCAACCATAAGGAACCCAACAAATTCCCCCTTTGATGATGACAAGCCCCAAACGAATGTATAAGCAATGTAAACACCTTAATTCAAGATTTTAAACAAGCAAGATCAAATGAGAGAAGGGACAATATTACCTTACCTAAGGCAAGAGCTAAAATCAAACTAGCCAAGACAATTTTACATTGCCCCAAAACAAGATTCAAAACTAAGAAGGTTAGACAAGGCATTAGTTAATCAATATGCAAAGAGATTAAGAGCATGAGTTTACCTTTTCCCCCTCTTGACATCATCAAACGGATAGGGATGTCAAAAGCATTAGAGTGCAAATAATCATAAGAAAACACAAAAAGACACATGTAATCGTGACAAGGTAACAAAGTCAACATAAACAAGGATTAAACATAAGTTAACCAAAGTTCACCATGGCTAAATAGAGTTTAAAATACACCACCAAGCATTAACATAACAAGTAAAGAAAATAATGTCTTAGAAGGGCACAAACAAGGTGGGGCAAAATGAAAAGGCATGGGTAAAAGTCAAGGAGGCCGAGAGGGAAGGGATAGGCTAAGGGGAGGAAGCTTTTTCACCATCCGAGCCACTACCCAAAGGATCATCATCCACATGAGCATCATCACCAATTTCCTTTGTTGACACGAGGGTGGAAATGATGTCCACCTCACCACGGATGAGGTCCACTGTAGAAGCAAGGGCCGAGATGGCTAAGTCCTTTTGATGAGCATCTTGCTTAATCCACGCACTTAACTCAGCTACGGCTTGTAGAACTTCCCGCATACTACCCGAATTCACTTGACTAGACGACCCAACCTCCGGGTCCTTCTTAATTTTCACCGAGATTAATTCATCATTTTCAACTTTGATGAGCATTTTCCCCATTTGACCATCACTCATAATATCACACATGTCCAATGACCCCAAGCTAGTACTCACTAAAACCCCTTGTGCCTTGAGCACAACCGACAACCATATTCCATAGGGTAAGTGTAGCACGCTAGAAGAGGGTCTACGAAGTTTGGTCGAAATAAGATGAAAACGCTTGAACATTAACCCAACTAAGTTCACCTTCTTATGAGTTGCAATGTGATAAATAAGGTATTGTTGGGCTATGGTGAGTTTTCCCCGATCACCGAGGGATAAATTGACCGACAAAGCATATTAAAAATGATTCGAAGAGGAGGGGGTATTTGAGTATTACTCACAGGACCACAAGTGACGGCTTTGGGACACACAACTTGAGCAACATTAAGGGGTGAGGCATAAGGTAAAGCAACCCATGTTTCGGAGGGGAGTTTGTCATAACCTCCGACTGAAATATCAAGGGCGGTAGCGAAATCAGACTGAGAAAGTTTAAGAGGCTTACCATTCACCTTAGCCGTAAGAAAATCACCCGATTTATCAACTCGGACGGTTGCAAAGAACTGAATCACTTCACTCACAAAGACCGGTTCACGCATTTCCAATAATTTTTCCCAACCTTGAGCCAATATCATGTCACGGACAGTATGAAAAGCAGGAAGCTCAAACCAGGTTTGGTTGTAAACCCGAGGAGAATGGATTGCCTTGGGATGCATTAGCCTCTCACAATTTTTGTAGATGGAGGTAGGGAGATCGATGCTTTCGAGGTGATCCCAAACAATAGCCAAATCCCATTTAGAGGTTAGGGAAACCGGATCTGAGGGAGAAAGGTACACAAGTTTCTTCTTTAAGGGTTTCGATTTTTTCTGGGGAGGTTCACTGGGAGTTTCAGTTGGAGGATCAACAATAGGGTTTTCAACGTTACTCTGCTCGACATTTTCAGAAATTGGGGGTAATTGGGATGAGGAAGCTTTGTCTTTTCTTTTGTTGTTTTTCTTCGCCGGAATCGGATCTGATTCGGCGGACTTGGTTGGATTCTCATTTAAATCGAACTCGGTTTCTTCAACATCTTCAACATTTACCAAGACCGGTTCAGTGGAAGAGCTTGGAACAGCAGTGCTCTTCTTCCGACCTCCTCGAGTGCGACGTCCTACCATAGTGGAGATGGGGATGTCGTCGGATGATGGTGGATCAGTGGAAA
Source organism: Silene latifolia (assembly GCF_048544455.1). Taxonomy (NCBI): domain Eukaryota; kingdom Viridiplantae; phylum Streptophyta; class Magnoliopsida; order Caryophyllales; family Caryophyllaceae; genus Silene; species Silene latifolia. The sequence continues at coordinate 95,545,715 of NC_133537.1, read as the reverse complement.
GAGGGGTTGGAAGAGGGTTTGGTAAATCTGGGTTCGGTGATGGGATAGGAATCGTGTTTGAGGTTTGTGGAGGAAAAGCATGGGATTTGGGTGAAGGCATGGTTTGAGGTGTTGATGTTGGTGGGTCAGATGTGACAGGTGGTGAGGTCGTCTTTGTGGGTTTCATGGGTATAGATGTATTAAATGAAGTCTTTACCATGGTGGGTTAAGGGTAAGTAAATGGGTAGGATTTGGGAGATGAAAAGATGGTGGGTTATGTGGTTTGGACGGGTATGGGGATAGATGGTGGGTTGAGGTAGTAAATGGCCCAATAAATGTGGAAGGTGAGGTAGTTGGCCCAACTTAAACACATTTAATTACTCGAAATAAAAACGCAAGGTAGCATATAATAAACGTAAATTTAGATATGAGGTTGAGTGATTACCGACTCACAAATACGGTGTCAATTTTTGGTCTAAACATGATGTCAATGCACTTAGAACACTTAATAACATATATCCAATTTTAATTTAATCAATTAAGGAAATTTGTAGAACTCACACTAAAAATCACAAGCAATTGATTAACCCAATTTCTAATCTAAATTTCTCAAAATGTTCTCTTGCAAGTGGCTTAGTGAAAATATCGGCAATTTGATTTTCGGTTTTGCAAAAGATAAGTTTAATATGTCCTTTTTCAACATGATCATGAATAAAGTGGTGACGAATATCAATATGTTTGGTTTTAGAGTGTTGAATAGGATTTTTGGAAATATTTATTGCACTCGTATTATCACACATTAAGGGAATGGAGTCAAAAATAATACCAAAATCCAAGAGTTGTTGTTTTACCCAAAGGAGTTGAGAACAACAATATGCTGCACTAACATACTCACTTTCGGCCGTAGAAAGAGCTACCTTGTTTTGTTTCTTTGAGCCCCAAGAAGTCAAGCAAGGACCCAAGAACGTTGCAATTCCGGAGGTACTCTTTCTATCCACCGTGCACCCCACATAGTCCGCATCCGAAAAGCCTATGAGATCAAAAGGACAATGTAAAGGGTACCATAAGTAAAGATTTTGTGTTCCAATCAAATATCGAAGAATTCGTTTAACGGCTTTAAAATGTGATTCTTTCGGATTTGCTTGGAACCTAGCACATAAACAAACACTAAAGAGAATGTCGGGACGACTTGCGGTCAAGTAGAGAAGTGAGCCTATCATACCTCTATACACCTTATCACTAACATTCTTACCGAGTTCATCTTTGTCCAATTTGGACCCGGCTACCATAGGTGTATCATGAGGCTTACCATTAGTCATCCCAAATTTCTTAAGCATTTCCTTAATATACTTTTGTTGATGGATCATGATTCCATCCTTTGATTGCTTAATTTGGAGCCCAAGGAAGAATCCTAGCTCACCCATCATGCTCATTTCAAACTCCGATTTCATTAGTTCCGAAAAATATAAGTAAAGGAGTTCATTTGTTGCACCAAATATAATGTCATCAACATATACTTGTATAACCAACAGTTCACTGGACTGTTGCTTTAAGAACAATGTTTTGTCAACGGAGCCTCTTTTAAAACCATTTTCAATAAGAAATTTAGACAATCTATCATACCAACACCTTGGTGCTTGTTTTAAACCGTAAAGAGCTTTGTCTAATTTGAAAACATGGTTAGGCAAGTCATTGTTCTCTAAACCCGGTGGTTGCTCTACAAAGACATCTTCTTCCAAATATCCATTTAATAAAGCGGTTTTAACATCCATTTGGAAGAGTTTAATGCCTTTGTGAGCCGCAAAAGCTATAAGTAATCGTATGGCCTCAAGTCTAGCTACCGGTGCATAGGTTTCATCGTAATCAATACCCTCTTGTTGGTTATAACCTTGCACCACTAGTCTAGCCTTGTTCCTTAAAATTTCTCCCGAGTCATCAAGCTTGTTGCGAAAGACCCACCTAGTACCAATGACGGTACGATTAGGCGGTCTAGGGACTAAGTGCCATACCTCGTTTCTTTTGAATTGATTGAGCTCTTCTTGCATTGCAAGCAACCATCTGCATCGATCAAGGCGATCACACATTTGAAGGTTCAATTTGAGAAAGGAAGGCATTGTGGGCACAATACTCATTGAGATGAGCGAGATTGTTGAGGGATGATCTTGTTTGAATTCCCGAGTTGAGATCACTTGTAAGATTAGTGAGTGGATGAGAGCTTTGATGTTTCCACTTCCTTGGAACAATGGTTTCCTTGGAACAATGGTTTCTTTTGGCCTGGAAGGATCTTCATCCTCACTGTTTTGGGTTACTTCAGTTCTGGAGGTGGAGGCAACAGTCGTTGGGTCTGTTGCTTCCAGAGAAGAAACAGTAGCAGAGGTGCTACGTGTTCCCCCTGAGTTGCTGATCTCCTTTGAAGGTGACAGTCTACGTATGCATTGCAATTCGGTCTTTGAGAGCTTCTTCATCCGCGAACACGAAGTCCTTTCGAACAAGACCAATCTCAAACTCATCATCCTCATCCTCATCATCATCATCCATGTTTTGTACCTGTCCAAGCACACTAGATTCATCAAAAATGACATGGATGCTTTCTTCAATTAATAAGGTTCGTTTATTGTAAACTTTATAGGCCTTGATATGATCGGAGTACCCAATAAATACTCCTTCATCACTACGTGGATCGAACTTACCCAAGTTGTTTTTACCATTGTTATGAACAAAACATTTGCTTCCAAAACATCTAAAATATGAAATGTTGGGTTTTCTTCCACGTAGCGATTCATAGGGAGTTTTATTCAATATACTCCTTATCATGACACGATTATGAATGTAGCAAGCGGTATTTACCGCTTCGGCCCAAAAGTTCTTAGGCAACTTACTAGATAATAACATTGTTCTAGCCATTCCTTCAAGGGTTCTATTCATCCTTTCAACCACACCATTTTGTTGTGGGGTTCTAGGAGCCGAGAAGTTATGGTCTACACCATTGTCATCACAATAAGCACCAAATGATGAGTTTTCGAATTCGGTTCCGTGATCGGTTCTCATTGAAACAAGTTTTAAACCAAGTTTATTTTGAATCTTTCTTAACCAAATTAGAAACTCATCAAATGTCTCATCCTTAGAGCTTAGGAAGAGTGCCCAAACGAACCTAGAGTAATCATCAACAATGACACACACATAACGACTACCACCTCTACTTCTAGTTCTCATTGGTCCACACAAGTCGATATGTAAAAGTTGCAAAGGTTGAGATGTACTCATAATTCTTTTGGATTTAAAGGAACTTCTAACATGTTTACCTCTAGCACATTCATCACATACTTTATTAAAATCAAACTTTATATTAGGAATGCCTTCAACTAAGTCAAGTCTTTTAAGGGTATTAAGAGTTTTTGTACTAACATGACCAAACCTTTTATGCCATAACCAAGGATCATTGTTCATCACACTCATGCAAGACATGGTGTGACCGGATAGAGAGTTCAAATTAGTTAAGTAAACATCTTTGACACGTCTTCCTTCGAGTATTAGTTCATTAGTAGTGGCATCAAAAATTCGACACATATTAGCACTAAATTCTACAAAATTACCCTTATCACAAAGTTGAGAGATGCTAAGGAGATTATGTTTCAAACCTTTGACAAGCCGCACATTGTCGACACAAAGTAAGGATGACTTACCAACTTTTCCACTGCCAATTACTTCACCTTTCTTGTTGTCACCAAACCTTACTGTGCCACCATCGTATGCTTTAAGTGAGAGGAATTGGCTTCTATCACCCGTCATGTGACGAGAGCATCCACTATCCAAGTACCAATTACGGCCGCCTCTCACCAAGCCCTACACAAAATTAGTTTTTTGAGTTTAGGAACCCAAATGAATTTGGGTCTCTTTTTGTGATCAACATAACTTGTGGTGTCTTTCTTAATGCTCATTTCTTTTAATGTTTTGGTGTTCTTGTCAATGTCATCAAACCGTTTTGTACATCCATTGAAAACATGACCATTGTCACCACAATAATTGCAAATGATGTATTCGGGAAGACCCACGTATTTCCTTCCTCTAAAATCGGTTTTAGGCTTCTGGATGCAACAAATACAGTCGACTGTTCCATTTGAACCCCAAACCAGCAACTTTATCACATTTCTCGGTTTGATTCGTGAGGAAGTTTAACACGGTTTGACTTCCTTCCCATTTTTCAGTGATGTTCTTAGCATTAACAAGTTCATTGGTCAAGTCATTGACACGTGAGAGGAGATGCAGATTCTTTTCTTTTTTCTCTCTTGAGTTCATCATTGTTAACACTTTCTATGGACAATCTTTTCTCAACAATGAAGTCATGAGTGTGGTTGTTGAGTTTAGACACGAGATATATGATTCTTTCTTTGGACTCTTCATATTTAGATGTCATCTCGTTAAGTCTTTTGTTTAGATCAACGACTTCATTGGATCTATGGTGAGGAGAAGACCTAGAAGTGCTACATTCGGGCATACCTTTTTGAAAGAAAGTAAGCCTATCATGGAGACCTTCTATTTCATTCTTGAGATAAACAACCTCACTTTTAAGACACTCGTTTTCATTTTCCAACCATTCACTCTTTTCTTTAGACTTGTCTAAATCTTTGTTGGAAGCAACAGTCTTAGACACTGTTTCTCTTAAGTCTACAACTTCAACTACAAGGCCATAGATCTCATTTTCAAGAGCATCTTTGTCCTTCAAAATATCATCACGTTCCTTGGTTAGAGAGGAAACTTGCATCACCAAGGTAGTGTTGACATTTTCAAGGTCAGAGACATCCGTGGGGGTCAACCTAAGACGCTCAAGTTCTTTAGTCAAATGTTTGTTTAACTTGTTGAATCTTTTAACTTCATTATATGCCTCAGAGGTGACAGTGACGCTGTCTGTTGCTTTCAGTTCATTTTTCAGATTAAAGTTCTCTTGAGCAATTTCCTCAACCTCATTTTGCATTAACTCGAGTTTATCATTTTGAAACCGACACTTATCAAAAAGTTGGTCAAGAAGCTTACATACTTTCTCTTTGGAGTAAGTTCTAGCCTTGGCCTTTAGATGATTTACCTCGTTGTCGGAATCGGAGTCGGAATCGTCGGGGTTAGCCATGAGGCATCTTAAGTGTTCAAGTTTTGAGGTTTTTGAGACTTTTTCTTTACCATGATTTGCAAGACACATTTTAGCCTCAAGTTCCTCCTCGATGAGTTCCTCATCTTCCTCGGAGTCGGACATTCCCCAAATAGCACTCATGACTCTATGTTTATAGTCCTTTTTAACTTTTTCTCTTCTTTCCTTTGATTTGATTTCTTCCCACTTGGGACATTCTTTAATTTGGTGAGTTTTATCACCACATTTAAAGCATCCCACGGTGGAGTTAGGTCGTTTCTTAGGAAAGCGTTTTTTCGAGTAATTATTAGTGAACCTTTTGTTTCCTTGTCCATTGACCAACCCGGCTAGATTCCTTGTGAACATAGCAAACTCGTCTTCCTCCTCATCTTCTCCATCACTTGGAGAGGATGTGAGGGCGAGACTCTTTCCCTTTGATGACTCACTAGAATGCTTATCGAGGTTAAACTCGTGAGCCATTACTGATCCCATTAGTTCATGAAGAGATAGGGTTGACAAGTCTTTAGCTTCCTCTATGGCGGTGACTTTAGGTTGCCATTTAGGGGTTAGACTACGAAGGATTTTTCGAATGATGTCCTCGGACTCGAAATTCCTTCCTAGACTTTTAAGCTCATTAATAATACAAGAAAAACGTGAAGAGAAACTATTTAAGGACTCGTCTTTTGACATTCTAAACATTTCATATTGTTGCATGAGAAGGTCAATACGGTGTTTTCTTACTTGGGACGTCCCTTCATATGCAAGTACAAGGGAATCCCAAATAGATTTTGCCGTAGGACATCCGGAAATACGACTAACTTCCCCCTCACCAACACAACGTTGAAGAATCGACATTGCTATGGAATTCTTTTCGGCAAGTTTGAAGTCGTTCTCATTGTAATTTCTTTCCTCTTTTGCCTTGGTGAAACCGTTTAGAATATCGGTTTCCTCAATGGCAAGAGGTCCATTTTGGATGATGTTCCAACATTGATAATCGATACTTTTGATGTAATGTTCCATTTTGAGTTTCCACCATCCAAAATTCGAACCGGGAAAGACCGGGATCTTGGAGTGTTTCTCGGAATCCATTACCCACGAATCAAACTCTAAGGCGATTAGCCTCGATCAAGAGCACGAGGCTCTGATACCAATTGTTGAGTTTATGGATTCAAGTACCTAAGAGGGGGAGGGGGTGAATTAGGTAATATTTAAAAATTTATAACTTCAACTTTATTGAATTAAAGTGAGTTACGAGGACAAAAGAGATGAGAAGATACTTTGAATAATATTGAAAGATTAAACAAGTATCACGATGAATGTTTGCTGAAGTATGAAAGTAACAATCGTTCTGACTGTAGCTATTTGTCTCAATTTGTGGAATACGATCAGCCAGACTAAATGTGACAAGATGATGAATCACACTTCTAAGGTTAAGCAAAGCAAGACAAACAAACAAAGTAAATTGCAGCGGAAATAAAGTAAAACAATTGAACACAAGATTTTTGAATTGGTTCGGCAATTACTCAAGTGCCTACGTCCAATCTACCTTTTTATTGCTTTCTTTTAGTGATCTACTCCGATAACTAAAAGACCCTTACAATAAAAGACACCAACCTACTCCGGTTGTAAAGCTAGTACAAGAACTACTCCGTTCTTATGACAAGCTAACTCGCAACCTACTCCGGTTGCCAAGAGTTAAAGACTACTCCGTCCTAAACTCTACTAACACACTTAGAATGTTATAGGATCAAGTTTCCACTAACATATTCTTAGCAAAGAATAGAGATGGACAACTTTTACAAGATCAACAATTCTTAAGCAAGAGAGTTTAGTATTATAAAGTAACAAAGAGCCACGATCAGTAACAACTTGAAGACTCTTTAAAGGTTTTGCAAATGTGACACGGTTTAAAGCTTTGAAAACAATTTTGCAAACTTGAAATTAATTTCAGAAAGAAGTCTTGGGTTTTATGAGGAGGATGGCACGTCTTATATAGAGGAGGTGAGTGAAGGGGTTGCTAAGGTTTTGAAGGGTCAAAGACCACACATGTGAAGGACATTTGCAACCACCCAAAACTTGCACCAAAGAGGGCTCTTTTGCAAAGGCAAGAATAGAGAAAGAGTGTTTGAAAGATATCCATAAAAGCTCATGCAAATTCAGAAAACAAAGAGAGAAAAGACAAGTCACATGATGACAAGTTAACACTAAAATGGCAAAAAGCAATTTTTGTTTTCCAAAAGACCAAAGGGTTGAATTTGCATAAAGAGGAAACATTTTGAAAATAATAATAATTCAAACCACTCTTTATTGAAGACCATCTCCTAATTAAATCTGAAGCTTTATCTTTGAAAAATAAGAGTCACGTGAAAGCTTTTTGAAAGATTAAAAGGGACTTCAAGTTTTACGAATTGTGGCAACAATCCAAGCAGCTGTTTACTAATGAAAGCAACAGTCGTCTGGACTGTTTCTATTACTCTAAGATACTCTACTTTCTTGCTTGTACATTAGATGGCACTAAGACTCAATACAAAGGGATGATTAACAACTTCAACACTTCTTAATCCATGCTTGATTACATCAATAAACCTGAAAAGGTAAACTAAGATAATACAAATCAAATGGGCATGTCATCATCAACCATAAGGAACCCAACAGTCACATCTTCTCGCGAAATAAAATTTTGCGAATTTCAAAACCAATGATTGTAAAAAATTCCAGCCTATTTCGTAAAATAAAATTTTGCGATTTTCAAATCCAGCTTATTTCGAAATAAAATTTTCAAATTATATTTGGTCGGCAGGCCCTGACATGCATTTATATTCTTAAAATAAAATTTTTTGAACTTGCCTTTTTGCAAAATAAAATTTTGCAATTTTCAAATCAATTGGTCGGCAGACCCTGACATGCATTTTGAGTTCTTAAAATAAAATTTTCTGAACTTACCTTTTTGCGAAATAAAATTTTGCAATTTTCAAATCCTTTGGTCGGCAGGCCCTGACAAGCATCTGAGTTCTTAAAATAAAATTTTTTGAACTTTCCCTTTTGGGAAATTAAATTTTGCAATTTTCAAATCCTTTGGTCGGCAGGCCCTGACATGCATTTGAGTTCTTAAAATAAAATTTTCTTAACTTTCCCTTTTGCGAAATAAAATTTTTGCAAATCCTAGTTTGTAAAATCAAATTTTACATTCTAATCCCTTTTCAAATAAAATTTTGAATTCCTCGGTCGGCGGGCACTGACACGCATTCGAGCTTGTGAAATCAAATTTTGCAGATACACTCTTAAGTGAAAAAAGTTACGCTCTACCATATCCAGATCAGCTAAACATAGTTTAGCTATACCAGTTTCCAAACTAGCTAAATAAAGTTTGGCTACACCAGATTCCAGACCAGCTAAAGAAAGTTTGGCTATTCCAAATTCCAAACCACCAAAACAAAGTTTTGCTTTACCAGATTCTAGACCGGCGAAACAAAGTTCTGCCATGCCAGATTGGTGAAACAAAGTTTTACCAGCTTCATTCCAGATTAGTAAAACAAAGTTTTGCTAATCCATCTCCAGTTTCCAGATTAGTAAATGTTTTGCTAAGCCAGCTCCAGTTTCCAGTTACTGCAGACAGGTAATATAAGAGGCCCAGGTACGTTTCTTATCCTTTATCTTTCCGACCGGACTACTTTAACCTTCGTCTTACTCAGACTCGGTCAAAGTGGGGGCTTCTGTAGACACCTCAAAGTTGTCTACTAGCCTTAGGGGTACCCGATGATGAGGGTAAAACTAAATGACTAAATGAAAATTGACAATGTTATAATTAAAGGCTCTTTACACTTATTTTCAAGAAACCGCTCAAAATGGCATAAAACAATTCGTAAATATCCGTTCCATTGTTTCCAATTTTAACCTACGTCTCGTAACCCAACCTTACCATTAATTACCCATTTTTATTAATAGGCCCAAGTAATTAAGGCAACTCACCTTATTAGTCAATCCGTTGATAATTGAGGCTTATTAGACACGGAGGCCCACATGTTACACTAATCCTAATAAAAAACCAAGTGAGATGATTATTCACATGTTGTCAGCCAATTATAAAAACGAGATAGTACCATACAAAGACAAGTAGCACTGAGAGTCTTTTGAAGTTGGAATTCTTGTGCATTATACGACAAGTTTCGGATAGACTTTTGACCATTAAATTATTTCTTTTCAGACTCTAAATCTCGCTATAACTCGGACCCTAGATCTGTATAAATACTAAACTTTATCTCACAAAGAAGGAGGACGAGAATAATACAGAGAAAATATATGAGAGACGAAAACATACACACGGACAAACAAACGAGATTCATACAATATTCCAAGAAGCACGATAATCTTCTCATAAGATCAGAAATTCTATACTCTTAAACACCGTCTCAAATATACAATCCCAGTTTCAAATCAAACCATATATTAAACCATCCAAATTTTCATATAAGCGCATAAGAGCCTTCAATTTACGACAAAGTTGAAATTCATTCATAGTCAAAATCAAATAGGCTTGAGGGTAACAATTCAAATAAGTTTTCTCTACTTTACTCTTTTATCTATTTTCTTTATTCCTTTATTTGTGGTATATTTGTATATAATCTAACTAGTTAACCCGTCCTTGTATATAATTTAAATCGTCTTGTATAAAATTGTATAATTAACCTTTTTTATTGTTAATTTCGTCAAATATATAATATTACAAATAAATAGTAGCTGCCGTCAATTTGATGGGCGGTCCGGGTGCCTAAACCGTACCTTTACCCCCGAATCCGCAATCTTTGGTTCAGACAAGAGTGACGGATCAGTCCCCATTCCAGGGATCAAAAAGGACCTTTTCCGTTAAAATTGTTTTTATATGTTTTTTTTTTTATAAAACCTACTGGCGACTCCATATCATTATTATTTATTTTAAAAAGGAGATTTTTTCAGGGATCTCACACTACCATAGAGTTCCCCTTGTTGCATGGACCAAGGTGACTCTACCAAAGAAAAAAAGGGGACTAGGATAAAAAAAAGGATGACTTGTGGAATGCCGCTACTGTTGCCAAGCTTGTTGATTGGATATATAGCAAGACAGATAGGCTATGGGTACTGTAACACCCCTATTTATTCAGGAGCCTTTAGCTAGGCCTCCCAAGTAAATGAGAGCGTTACCATCTCAGTTGCCCGAGTTAGTGAATAACAAAGTACAACAAACCAAAGTACTTTAGATTAAAATTTAGCGAATATAGGTTCTATTACAATTTAACCCAAACTAAATAAACTTAAAATAAAATTAATTTAAACTCGCAGCGGAATTAAATAAACTGAAATATTAAAATTATGTGATCTAGACTTCTAGGTAGACTGGCCGAAATCCTCACGCATCCCCATGAGCTCCCAAGTCAGCTAACTCAAGTATCTGTCAGTCAATCTACTCCCCAATAATTGGTTCATCACATGTGTTTAACGAATACACGGTCAACCAAACGGTTGAGTAGAAAACTAAACAATGAATAAGAACAATGCAACCTGCAATAAACAATGTTACACAATATACATCACAACCAAAGGCACACATCCCACTCAAAGACACACAGTCTAATGGACAGACAATCCCTCTTCAGACACAAAGTCTGAATACTCCTGGACACACAGTCCACACCAAGACACACAGTCTTAAGGACACACAGTCCCTTCTAAGGTCCACGGCCCTTCCACATCCCCGTGTCTGGCCTATACAATACTCATCTCCCAATTCCAACAACAATATTAATAGAAACCAGCATATAGTGATAATCCAACAATATACATAGTACTCATGAAATAAGAATATAATCTTCAAGACAGAAACTCCCAGTAGATTAAAATTCAGTTATACCAATATAATAAATCAATGCCAATAATATTGCCATTTCCAATTCTATTAATCCAACAAGCCAAACAAGTAACAATAATAAGAATAACATTCAATTGACTAGTTTCCTACCTTTTCGCAAATCTTCGAGTCACACGAGTCACACAAGCAATCAAAATTGATACTTTACAAATTCATAACCTAAATAACATAATTATGTACAATTACTACATAACCAATAACCAACCAATTAATCATGCACATATCCGATGCCCATCACGTCCTAATCCTTTTGACAACTTTAAAACTAAATCATTAATTCTACCGTTTTACAGCACAAATCAATCCCACAATAAAATTCATAATTAATTCAATAAAAATCCAAACGACGCGAGACCAATAGGGTTGGAACTCTAAGACTCATATCTACGGTTCTTGTGAAATAAATTTTCCTCAAATTTCAAACTTATCAAGGTTTTCTTGAACGATTTATAAATACTGACGAATTCCATCGCATAAAAAGTATCGATTTATAAAACACGTTTAACATATGATTTTTGAGAAATTCCAATTTCTAGCATCATCTAGACTCTTCAAGTTAATGTATGAAAAAGATCTAGAATAGTTTTGACATATAAGTTTGGTTTTCGAAGCATTCTTTACAACACTAGCACATTCGCGGACTTTTCGACGACAAGTTCATGAAAAAATCACCAAAGACAAACCGTATGGAAGATTTCTACGAAATTTTATATGCATAAACTAGACTTGAAATAAACCCTAGTCTCGTAATTAACTTTTCCTAAAAGAAAAATTTAAGACCACGAAATAAATTAAACAACACAACCTACGAATCTGCCAAATTGCTGTAACTTTCTTTCTTTAATCTAATCATGTTTAACCTAATCTTTATGTAATTAAGCATGACTTCTACCATAATCCTACTATAATTTAAGTCTTTAAGATGAAAAATTGAATCTTAGAAAGGTTAAAGGCAACTTACAAAATAAAAGATCGAATCCAATAGAAGAAGATGCAAAATCCCTAAATTGATTGCCCAATTCCCTTTTCCCTTTTTTTCCCTTCTTATTCTCCCTCTCCCTCTCCCTCTCTAACTTATGTGTGATATTTGTAAAAGTGAAAAGTGAGTTATGAATAGGTCTACCCTTGTATTTATAGTAGTAAAGGTAGGTACAATTAGGAAATTATTAGGAAACTTACCTAATTAAAATATGTGTATTATTATTATTACTATTATAATTATTGTATACTAGATATCAAATAAATTATTTTATACTCCATATCAAATAAATTATTGTATACTACATATACGGTTTACACGCCCTAACATGAGTCCCATATGCCATCCCGACTCATCTACCATTTATTATTTATTTCTCTCTCACAACATAATTCTCTAATTAATTATAATTTATAAAATATATTTTAAAACACATTTTCACATTTCCACCGTCTGACTAACCACTAGGCACTAACCAAGCCCTAAAATATAGGGTATTACAGTCTTCCCTCCTTAAAAAGAACTTCGTCCCCGAAGTTCACCCAAACTACCCAAAACTAAAATCATACATACTAATAGAACTGCTATCATTATCAACTAAAGATAAATCAATCATATTAAACACACATTAAACACTCACAAGAAAAATATAGCAACTCATAACTTTAGTAGTATCACATTCTACCCTCCTAAAAACAAACTTCGTCCCGAAATTTAACTAGTCATATCAACAATAACTAACAACTAACAGTGCGTGATTCTCTACCCCTAAAAGAATGAGTTACGTCCTCGTAACTCCGACTTGCTATCGTCGTCCTATAAACTCAAGTCAATTGGGGAATCAATTCAATCCATACAATGTATACTCCTAACACCATGCCAAAACAAAATTTTCCTTTCACCGAAATATCAATGCACATATTTAATGATCACATCATTGACATCATGAAAGCACACTATTAGAACACATTAACAAATTTCATGCAACGATTAAGAAATTTTATTAAAATCTTGTCGTTAAATCATACATTTACAAATGTTTAGAAAACATGCTGTAAACTTCAATAATCACCAATAAATAACCGCTTAACTATTTCTTAAGTTTCTTATACTTTTTAGAAAATATAGAGAGTTATAGACATATGAGAATAAGAATCAAGTCCATAACTCAAATAATCAATTTATAAAGATTTCTATAACTTAATTGATCTGAACAGAATTTATCATCACTTAGTTACAAATTTGGGTCAACTTGCAAAAATCACCATTAAATATCAACACATCAAGTTTTAACGAGGCTTATCAATTTGGAAATTGTGGACATGGGCCACCCGCGGCGCGCGCGGAAGCGCTTGAAATAAACGTGCATTTGTGGAGTCACCACCAATTTTTATGGAAAATTGGAAACGTTCGAATACCTCGTGTCATGTCAAGACACAAAGTAATGACATGAACACTAAGAACTCGTTACCCTTAGCATTCTATCTCTAGAATGACTCTCGTGGATGCCAATGAACACGGATGTTCATAGAGATCTGGAGTAAGGGGTGAGGGTACGTATTAGGAAGTCCTTTTACTGAACACCTAATCTCGCCCGCCTCGATAGCGGCCTCTACTAATGATTAGGGAAATCGTTCGTATTTGATATGTTGTCGATTATATGCATGCAATGTAACATCCACAATTAATCCTAGCATGTGAGATTGACTATGTCGGTGAACATGTAATTAGCAAACAATTATGTCGAATTGGGATTTAGAATTAATTACATTGTGAAAAACAGGTAAATAAATCATACATAAAATAAATACGATGAATAAAATACGGTAATTGAAATTACAATGAATTACAATGATTAATTGATTTACGTCAAAAATACATTCAAAACGGAAATTTGGAAAAGAAAAGAAAATAAAAAGGGTTATAAATTAAAGTGGCTAAATAAGACAGATTAAGAGTGATATTACGATTATTAGTCGATTAAACACGTAATTAAAGACTAGGTCAAAGCGAAAACGGAAGTTCAGGGACATAACTCAACTCAGAACAAGCACAACATCTGCTGCGTCCCTTAGAAGAGGTGCAGCTATCCCTGCGTCTTTTCTTGAGCTGAGCTCTGGCCGTGAAGTCAAAACTGCGGGTAGTTAACATTCTTTGGTATATTTTACGATTGATCATCAATATTAGACTCAAGTAAATGTGATTTAGCAGGTTTATTACATACGGAACCGTTATAAAAGCGATAAACACGAATTAAAACGATTAAAACGGGTTAGGAATGAATTAAAACGAAATAAAACGACTTAGGCTTAACTATGAAGACGAACAAACCTTGAAATAAATTGATAAACTAGAGAGAGGCTCTAAAATCCGGGTTTGATTTAATGACGAAAACCCGCAAATATTGATTATAAGGGATTTAAGTCGGAAATAAAACGCAATAATCGAAAGGAATAATTAAAATACGGTTTAATGTATAAAAGAAAGGAAGAAAATAAGAAAATAAAAGAAAAGAACAAAACTACAGAGACGCGAGGAAGAAGAAGAGCAGGAGCAGCGGCAGCCTCTGGAAGAGGCGCAGCAGAGGCTGCGACCCTTCGAAGAGGCGCAGCTGCTGCTGCGTTTCTTCTCGACGTCTGGTAACTGCTGTTTCGTAAAAACAGTTTTGAATAAGGGTTTTTAAAGTCGGTTTTGGATGTGTTTTTGACGTGAACCTTACATTAATTGGTACAAAAATAAAATACAATAAAAAGGTGGGATTTACACCCTCAGACTTACATGTTTGACGAAACGAGATTAACTAAGTTAACGTTTAGTGATTGCTTGACTCGAATGTATGTAGAAAGTGCCCTCGTAGGAGGATTTAGATTAATTGATTGATTGATGTGTAGTGGTCAAATTGGTCGGTCATGCAACGTGACTGGGACTCAGAATGATCTGAGCTTACGTGGTCGATTGATCAAGCACGTAGGCGTCGAAAGCTTAGAGCACGGTCTAGATTGCAAAGAGAGAAGAGAAGGGCGGACACTCGCGTGAAAAATATGGAGACCGGAGGTCTCTATTTATAATAAAATATGTGAAGAGTTATGGAATGACCCAAACTTTGGAAACAACTCACGGAAAAATTCTGTAAACAGCGAAAACAGGCTGGAGAAGAGGTGCAGCAGCTGCTGCGATCCTTCCAAGAGGCGCAACACCTGCTGCGTCATTTCCCCAGAGGTATCCTCCTGCGGAAGAAAGATTTCCGCGTTTCTATTATGGAATTGCGGTAGATCTCTACTTCCTTATTCCTTAAAATATGATATACGGGATATATTTTGCCAAAAGATATAAAATTAAATTATGGAATAAATATCCGGAATATTCTAGAGCATTCCGACTCAGCATTTTAAACGGTTTATTAGAAAATGAAGCGGTTTTTAACCCGGACTCCAAATGAACTCTAATTACTGTCAAAACGACCGTATCGGTGCGTAGATGACGACCAAGGGGTAGAGACAAGCATTTGAGCTATCACTTGACGATAAACTTACGAACTATCATAAATCGTTCCGTGTACCAAACATGCGGCCCAATCATCACTGGGTGGTTGGTGGAAAGTGTAGAAATGAGGTATCTACAGAGCCCCCTCTTTGACTGAGGCTTGGACAAGACAAAAGTCATAGTATAGCCATCATGTCAATCGAAGATTACAACCTGACGACTATGGCAACGCGAGGCGGCTCAAGGGGTCTGAACCAAGGACCTGTCTTCGGGAACATTTTAGAGTCTGTTGACTATCGGGGTGGGTCGTTTAAAGTCCATTAGACTACGTAAGGAAGCTCGCCAGCCATAAGAAGAAACCATACCTGAGACTTCTTTCTCGAGATGTCTCTGGACTTGCGTAGGAGATAAGGGTAAGACCTAAAAGACATATAAGGATTGTGCTAGGGTGTGAGGCCCTAAAAAACTAGGGGCATGAACCTGGGTAGTTGGGAACCTAAAGTGCTAGGTATATGAACCTCAAAGGACGGTTAGTATGGGAACTTCTGGAGAATGACACCCCTGCCGAGCTCCGGGAGGAAACAAATAATATTGAGGGCAGCAGGACGTCAGTAGAAACTGCTGGGGAATCTGCTTGCGTCGGTCTCAAGCGAACTCTTGTTGGGAAATATATTGATGATTCTATCTGGATTGAATCATTTCTGTGAAATCTGCTTGTATCTGCTTTTAAACAAACTCCATCTCTCGAGAAGTGCAATCGGCTGTCATGAACTCTCGTTGGATGATAAATGTCGATAAGGGTGTGTCTTAAGCACCGTTGTGGAAAATAAAAAGGCTTGACTAGGGGTGGCGCGTCCTAAGCACCGATGGAAACCCGCTCGTTGTTGCAAGCGAAGTCCCGATAAAGTGTGAAGTTGGTTCAGCCGAAATCCTTGCTGAGAGATAAAAACCTCGTGACGGCTTTGCAGTCCGTCTAGCAAAATACGAGTCCGGACAAAAAATAAATACCCAAAAGAACCAAATATATGATATAAGGTGTCGGAGAAAAGGCGCACAAAACATGGGCCCACAAATAACAAACTTATAACGAACTTTCAAAAATTGAGCTGGAAAGATGATGGGGAATAGGCGCAGCGAGAGCTACGGCATTTGGAAGGGGCGCAACAGTTGCTGCGTCGTTTCCAGGGCTTGTCCATGTCTGGGTAAAAACACGACTAAACCCGTGTTTATTTCATAATTACAAAAACACAATTCTTTCCAAACTCTCTCAAATTCCAACCAAAATCCGTCAAAATTTGATCAAATCGTGCCATTAATCATGACTAATCGAGGTATGTATCACATTCTTGCTTTTAATTAATTCTGGTTTTTGATCAAATTAGGGCCGAAAATTAAGGTTTCCCCTTCCCTTAATTTCGCAAAAAATTGGAGGTTTTGCCTCTAATGGATTTGTTTGATAAAATTGACATTAGAAATGGATAATTGGCAATGTTAGGAACATAACCATGTATTCTTTTTGAATTTTCGTCAAGTATTGAGCATTTGAGCGAAAATGATACGGTTTCTCAGCTGTTTCGAAAATCGCTTCAAAAATGGTCTTGGGATTGTCCATTTTTGATGAAATTTGTTTTTTGGAACCCTTGTGTAATGGGTAAAATTGATATCATGTCGGATTTTTTATTTGCGACAACTCTTTCAGGACACTTTTCTAGGGCATAATCGCTATTATAGCGAAATGCTGCCGAATTTTCGACTCAAACCCGCGACTAGGCTTAAACTTAGACTTGACTTGCCCCGCCTTACCACATGAGTAGTCAGGTTTTGAAAGAAGTGGCCAAAGATGGCGAGAAAAGCCACTTTTAGGGCTCGAAAATGCTTGAAATAACCTCACCGAGGCTCGTCGTGGCTTGACGCGGCTTGATTTACCTTAATTTTGCAGGTGACATTCCCTTTAAGTCGGGGAGGGCTCCCATGGACGTAAACTTTGACCTTTCTCTTGCTCTCGTAGATGGCGAGAGACAGGGGGAGATGCTTGAGGAGGAGGCTGAGGAGGTCCCGAGGAGGGCCAACGTGGGATGAGGGGGTCGCCAGCTAGTGGGTGCACCCGAGTGGGATGAGAAATAGGATGGTAGACATCTCATTTGGGCGGCAGAGAGCCACCTGTCGTACAGGACGGCGAGGAGTCTGGTAAGTGTCAAACTTGCCTTTTCCTATTACTCCTTCTGTTTGTTTCATCGTTTCATTTCTCATTCGTTTTTAAGCTAAAGATAGCTTTGTTTTGCATTGATACAGGAGGCTGGGAACATGAGATCCTTTTCCGGTTACACGACGATGATGGATGCCTTCGAGAGACTGTCGGAGGAGGAGAAGGCCATCATCAAGTTGGGAGCCTTCGAGGCTTTGGTGGGAGCTTGGAGGGCGATCAGAGAGAGGAAGATTTGGGCTAACCTTAGCCTGATTCGAGCTTTCCTTGATCGGTACATGGACACGACCTTGACTTTTCATATGCCTTTTGGAGAGGTCGGGGTCACTCTGGAGTACTACGACATGATCTCGGGTCTGCCGTGCGGAGAAGAGGCTTCGGTGTGGCCGTTGACGGCCATGAGACTGGACTCGGCCGAGGCGAGGGGGCTGATCGGCTGGAACCTGGCGGCAGGTGCTGCCAGCGTTCCTGGGTTGGTGTCGAGTTCTTACGTCAGGGACTACTTTGTGAGTAGGACCCCGGCAACAGTGACGATGGATGGGAGGAAAGTGCCTCCTCCTCCTTGTACTGCGGAGCAGAGGGCCCGCTTGTGGCTGTGGTGTTTCTTGTCTTCGATTTACCTCGGAGACAAGGGGGAGAGGCTGTCGACGAAGCTTCTGTCTTTTCTGTCTGACTTGAGTAGCCTGGGTCGGTGGGACTGGGTTACTCTTGGCTTTGCTGGTCCTCACTCGCTACATGAGGGCCATGGTACGCCCGGAGCTGATGGAAAAGGGGACTTCTCCTGCTACTGTCGGTCCTGGACTCTTGTTGGAGGTACGAACCTTTATTTGCACTTATGAAAGATCATTCTTTCGTAATTTCTTTATTTCTATTGAATTATGTATTTCTATTGAATTATGAAAGATCATTATCGTAGAAAATAAATGATTACTCTGTCTGCAGGCGTGGGTGTACTCATACTTTCCCAGCTTCGCGCCTAAGAGGACGGATCCCGAGCCGAGGGCGTACCCAGTCGTGAGGGACTGGGTGGTGTGCCGTCGGAAGAGCCAGCGCTCTTATTACGATGTTTGTCGACGGGGAGTGAATGCCCTGAAGTTGGACACCGTAAGTGCTTTCGATCCTTGTTTTATTACTCTTCTTTTATTTTAGAAGTGATTATAGGAATAATCCCTCTCTCGTTTAGAGCCGATCATAGGAATGACCCTTTGTCTGCCTTCTAGTAGGTGCCTAGGCCTTGGGAGGACTACCCTGAGTCTCCAGCTTTCGTGGCCGAGGTAATTCGTCCTAGGAGCTCGAGTCGGCTGTTGTTGAGGACGCTCATGGGACCTGTGTGGTACCTGGGCGAGGGTTTGACTCGGCAGTGCTCTTGTGACACTTAACGGTCCCCATCGATCCTCCACGGACGATGTTTAGGGAGCCTTCTGACGCCGAGAGGGAGGCTGACTTGGTTGACGCTAGCGGTGATGCCCTCCTTCTGTCTGCCGAGGAGTACTCCGAGTTCGTTCACCGGAGGTTGGCGTACTGGCCGAGCGTGGTAAGTACTATCCTTTTCTTATTCTTGAATGGACTTGACAAATGACGAACGATCGTCAAATAAAGAGTCATTTGAACCTTGTAGGAGATCGAGGTGGCAGGCGTCGAGCCCCCAGTTTACCCAGAGACGCTCGAGTACACTGACGCAGCGGGTTTGACGACGATCTCAGAGATCCGCGACTTCGGCGAGGAGGTGACGGACGTGGGTTTGGAGGAGTGGCAGGACCTGGTGAGGAAGGTAAGCCCCAACTTTGGCTGTCTTTTGTCTCGTTGCATAAGAATGCGTTTGTTCCTTTTGAACCTTCTTTGTTATTTGAACGCAGGTGGCACCGTCTCGGTACGTGGCGCTGTGGATGACGGCTAACCGGTTGCGAGCTACAGCGATCGAGGCACTCCTAGGTGCACGGGGATGACAAGTATGAACCTCTCATTGACATTACTTATTTCATTTTATTGACATTTTGAATTTTATTGTAATGAAAAATGTTGCTTCATTTTTTTTGAAAATGATTAATATGGGGCATTTCTTCATTTGTGTGCAGAGAGAGCGTGACCTTGAGCGTGAGCATGACCTGGAGCGCGAGCTAGCACAGTCAAGGGAGGAGAATGCTCGTCTGTTGAGGGAGCTCGAGGTCAGAGACGCTGAGATCGCTTCCCTTGAGGCGACCGTGGCTGAGTTGAGAGGCCACCAGGACTAGTTGCTTTCCTTTTTTGTTGTCGTCTTGTATATTTTGTACATTTTGGACCTCTTCAGACTCTGTTTTGGGCGGAAGTCCCCAGTTTGATGTAGACACTTGTCTTTTTGGTTGTGTATATAGCGGCCTGAGTGCCTTTGCTGCCGGTTGATTGTTGTTGCTGCAGGTTAGCTTAAAAAACAGGTTTGGTAGGTGACGGTTTGTTCCGTCATGATGTTGAAATTTACATAGAATTTACACGTAAAACACATAGCATATAGGTGGCCTAAACTGGCACAAAATGTAAAAGTAAAAAAAGTGCCCGAAAATGAGGGAAATGACAAAAATGTCTAAAAATGACAAAAACTGCTCAGAAATGAGCACAAAATGACCGGACAATAGAGAGGGCTACCCCCTAAAAAAGATAAAAAAAGAAATGGCCAAGTGTGAAAATGCGGTGAAGAAAAAAGAGTGAAATGATTCCCCTAAAAAGAAAAGAAATAAAAATGGGTAAGTGTGCGCGTTTGGCGAAAATGTCGACTTTTGTCTCGAAAAGCGAACCCGAAACGAATTAGGAGACATAAAACTTGGTAATTTGACGGAATTACCAAATTAAAATCCTATAGGAATAGGAAATTATAGCAAAAAGCAATTTAGAAAAGATCCAAAGCTGAGAAACACGGAAAAGGGCCTGGGGAAGAGGCGCAGCAAGAGCTGCGACTCTTCAAAGTGGCACAGCAGATGCTGCGTCATCTCTCTGGCTAGTCAGACTTCGACAGAAATTAGGAAATAGAAAATAGTATAAATAGAGACTTCGGGAAAGCTTTTATTCACACAATTCCTTCATCTTTCTTCCGTCTATTACATAAAAAGCTCTTATATCTCCTTAAAAAATTCAAAATTATGGATGCTTTTGAAAATCGTCTCAAGGAGTGGACAAATGAGTTCACAAATGTTGAGAAACATGACATGGGTGCTTTTAATCTTAGATCGATTTTGTGTAATACTACGGTTTTATGTGTCTATGGTTACTCTATCGAGTGGGGCTTACTCTGTCGAGTAAGTAGCTTTTTACGCAAAACAGTAGTCTGCCTGTAGGGTACTCGATCGAGTAAGTTGGGGACTCGATCGAATAAGGGTCACTCGATCGAGTAAGTCACTTACTCTATCGAGTAAGTGTGTTTTACGGGTGATTTTGACGGGTTTTGTTAATAATGTGGGATTTATATATAAAGCTTTCGTCACTTTTACTTCAACACTTTTTATACTCTAAAACCTTTCAAAAGAGAAGATTAAAAATTACGTTGTTCGCTTTCGCCACATTATTAGCAAATCCCAAGGCTAGAAGTGTCGGATCATCTCGTTCTTTACGCCGTTGTGATCGTTGTGTCGAGGGTAAGCTTTTTATATAATTTTTATAATGTTTCGTTAAGATTGGTTAAACCCTAATTGGGTAATATTGGGGTTTTTTGGGTGGTTTGTATGTTTGTAGTAGTAATTGTATGTATACGTGTTATAGGAGGAGGTTTCATTGAGGAAAGATTCTGATTAGCTGCTAAGACAGTCTGTGGTGTTTGCATTCCAGGTAGGGTTTCCCTAGTCAGTATTGATTACATAAGTGTTGTTGGTAATTGTTGTTGGTAATTGTTGTTGTTGTTGTTGTTGTTGTTGTTGTTGTTGTTGTTGTTGTTGTTGTTGTTGTTGTTGTTGTTGTTGTTGTTGTTGTTGTTGTTGTTGTTGTTGTTGTTGTTGTTGTTGTTGTTGTTGTTGTTGTTGTTGTTGTTGTTGTTGTTGTTGTTGTTGTTGTTGTTGTTGTTGTTGTTGTTGTTGTTGTTGTTGTTGTTGTTGTTGTTGTTGTTGTTGTTGTTGTTGTTGTTGTTGTTGTTGTTGTTGTTGTTGTTGTTGTTGTTGTTGTTGTTGTTGTTGTTGTTGCATATCGTAGTGCAATTGGATTCTGATTTGGTGATTGTTGGTAGTGCAATGTGATTATCGCTGTATAACTGTCTATGATCTTTGGGGTGCGTCCCTGGCTGAGTGGAGTCACTTACGAGAGTGGCTTCACGTCCTTGATTCGCCTTCTGTGGAACCCGCCACAGAAGGGATGTGCACATTAATGAACATGAATTTATCGCTCGATGGAGATGAGCGAGGCTTAGGTGGGAATGACTGCGGTCCCCCACTGGCGGCGAGGAGTACTTGTTGCGATGGGTACTCTGATAAGGCTACACACTTCAGTGTGTAGTCAGATATGTGGAGATAGGGTGGAGTTGTGGTTACTGAGATGTGCTGTTTGAGTTGTTTATAATATGGTTTCATTGCAGCTGGTTTTTTTGTGTAGTTAATACTGACCCCGTTTAAATGTTTTAAAAACTGTGGTGATCCATTCGGGGATGGTGAGCAGTTATTGAGCCGGTATGAGATGATGCACATGGGTTAGTAGGGACGAGTCACCATGTTGCTGGGCAGTAGTCTGTTTTTGGGCACTCGATCGAGTAGGATAGGAACTCGATCGAGTGGGATCAACTCGATCGAGTGGGTGGTTGGCTCGATCGAGTACGTTTTTGGTAGCTTTCTGGTCAGGTTTTGGAGTCGAGGCACTCGATCGAGTAAGTGGGCAACTCGATCAAGTGACCTCAACTCGATCGAGTGGGTTATGGCACTAGATCGAGTAGGTGCTGTACAGATCGGTTTCGTGTTTTGAGATATAGGTTAAGGTGAGTGCTTTGGATTTATTTGTGAAACAGGGGTTACCTGCGATACCATGGGATGAGTTTAAGAGAGCTATGAGGGGAGAGTTTGTGCCAGAGCATGTACGTAGTAAGCTGAGGAAGGAGTTCGATGATTTTAAGATGACCTCTTACATGACAGTTGTTGAGTACTCTCATAAGTTCAACGAGAAATCGAGGTATGCTGAGGACATGGGGCTGAACCAAGAGAACTTAGCTTTGAGATTTGAGAAGGGGTTGACACCCAAGATCATGGAGAAGTTGCCGGTAGGAGTCCTTACTAATGTTATGGAGATGTATGAGCGTGCAGGAAGAGCTAAGAGGATGGTAGAGATGACCAAGGAGAACCGAGAGAGGGCTTCTCAGAAGAGGAAGGCTGAGAGCGAGGGTGGTGGTCAGTCTAGTTATAAGAGGGGTGGCCATAACCAGGTGAGAGCATACTCTTCAGGTTCGGGGTTTAGTGCTGGAGCTTCTTACGGGCGTGGCCATGGTGGTGGTAGTAGCAGTTGGGGTATGACTTATTTTAACTATAGCGGAATGGGCCACAAGAGGCATGAGTGCACCAGTGCTGTCAGTGGGGGTTTCCAGAGACCGTCACAGGGGAGTTTTTCTCGGGGTCCTTCTTAGAGTTATGCCAGTAACAGACCGGCTGGATCATGGAATAATCGGGGTGGTCAGAGTAACAACAACGGTGGGGCAAACCGCAATGACTGTAATTCATATCAGACACCGGCATCAAACAACAACAACTAGGGGTCGGCTGCTAAGCCATCTACTTCAGCTAGTACTGTCCAGGGAGGTGGGCAGAAGACCAGTGGTAAGCTGTTTATGATGGAGAAGAAAGCAGCGGAGGATGATGCTCACGTTATTACCGGTACTTTTCTTGTTAATGGAGTCTTTACCTTTGTTTTATTTGATTCGGGAGCGTGACAGTCGTTTGTAACATCGACTCATGCTAAGTTTTTGGGTTTGAGTTAGTATGAGTCTTTAAAAGAGGAAGTTTTTATACCGTCGGGTGAGTCTGTATCATGTGGGCGGTTGTATAGAGGTGTGTCAATGATAGTGGGGCAGGTTGACCTACCAGTGTACTTGTTAGAGTTTCCTTTGGAGTGTTTTGAGATGATAGTTGGTATGGACTGGTTAGGTAAGTACAAGGCTAAGATAGATTGTCATCAAAAGAGGGTTTCTATTAGAGGTCCCGAGGGAATTAGTGTGTCTTATCGTAGGTTTGTTGTCAAACCCAAAGTTAAGTTGATTGCAGCAGTAACCTTGAAGTCCTATCAGAGGAAGGGGTGTCCGCTGATCTTAAGCCATGTGAGAGATCATAGTATGGAGAGTCTAACAGTGGAGCAGATACCAATGGTGGGAGAGTTTCCAGATGTCTTTCCAGATGAGATATCGGGGTTGCCGCCGAAGAGGAAGATAGATTTCAGTATGGAGTTGAAACCGGGGACGAGGCCAATCACTAAGGCACCGTACCGTATGGGTCCTAAGGAGTTGGAGGAGCTGAAGAAACAGTTAGATGAACTGATTGAGAAAGGATATATTAGACCTAGTGTATCACCGTGGGGAGCACCAGTTTTGTTTGTCAAAAAGAAAGATGGGAGTTTGAGGTTATGCATCGATTACAGGGAGCGGAGCAGAGTTACAGTGAAGAACAAGTATCATTTACCGAGGATAGATGATTTGTTTGATCAGTTGAACGGTGCAGCGGTCTTTTCTAAGATCGATTTAAGGTCGGGTTACCATCAGGTGAAGATTCGGGAGGAAGATATACCAAAGAAAGATTTTACATCGAGGTATGGTCACTATGAGTATGTTGTGCTGCCGTTTGGGTTGTCTAATGCCCCTGCAGTGTTTATGGATTTGATGAACCGGGTCTTCAGTTAGCTCTTGGATCGGTTTGTTGTGGTCTTTATCGATGATATCTTAGTCTTTTCTAAGACTAAGAAGGAGCATTTGAGGATAGTGTTGCAGACTTTACGAGACAATCATCTATATGCAAAGTTGTCCAAGTATGAGTTATGGTTAGAGGAAGTTGCTTTTCTGGGGCATGTGACTTCAAAGAAGGGTGTTGCTATGGATCCTGCAAAGATAGAGGCTGTTACTCGGTGGGAAGCACCGAAGAATGAGGCTGAGATAAGATGTTTCTTGGGTTTAGCAGGGTACTATCGACGGTTCGTGAAAGACTTTTCTAAGATAGCCAGACCGATGATAGTTTTGATGAGGAAAGAAAACAGGGTTCGTTGGGATGAAAGTTGTGAGACGGCGTTCCAAACCTTAAAGGAGCGTTGACCACAGCTCCAATCTTAGCATTACCTGAAGGGAGTGATAACTTTGAGGTTTATACAGATACTTCAAAGAATGGGTTGGGTTGTGTGTTGATGTAGAACGGGAAAGTGATTGCCTATGCTTCTAGGCAGCTGAAGCCTTATGAGGAGAACTACCCGACACATGATCTAGAGTTGGGTGCGGCTGTGTTTTCTCTCAAGATTTGGAGGCACTATCTTTATTGGGCGACCTTTAAGGTGTTTTTAGATCACAAGAGTCTCAATTACATCTTCAATCAAAAGGAGTTGAACATGAGACAGAGGAGGTGGATGGAGCTGATTGGGGATTATGACATGGATATTATATACCATGAAGGGAAAGCTAATGTGGTTACAGATGCCCTGAGCCGGAAGAGTGTGCATTCTCTATGTACAACTATATCTTTGATGAGGTGGGGAAGATAGGGATTCATATGATACAGAAAGGGGATGTTATAGGAGATTTGATAGTGAAGCCAGATCTTTATGATGATATTCGCAGGAAACAGGCTTTGGATCCCAAGATTGAGGAGTGGAGAGCTGGAGTAGAGGAAGGGACATTATCCAGATTCTCTATTCACACAGATGGCAATGTGAGATTCGATGGGAGGTGGTGTGTTCTTAGTGATGAGGAGTTGAAAAGGATGATCATGACAGAGGCTCATTGCACACCGTACTCGGTACATCCAGGCGGTGACAAGTAATATAAAGATTTGAAGAAGACTTTCTGGTGGCCTGGGATGAAGAAGGAAACAGCTGAGTTTGTGGCTCGTTGTTTGACATGTCAGAGAGTGAAAGGGGAGCAGCGACGACCACAAGGTAAGATTCAGTCGCTTGAGATACCTTAGTGGAATTGGGAGTCCATTTCTATGGATTTTATCGTGGGTTTATCGAGGAGTTAACAGGGTAACAACATGATATGGGTTATAGTGGATAGTTTGACCAAGTCAGCTCACTTTGTGCCGATGAAAGATAATTGGACCAAGGCACAGTTAGCTTTGGCTTATAGAAAGCATGTGGTTCGTTTGCATGAGGTGCCTAAGGATATAGTGTCCGATAGAGATGCGAGGTTCATATCACGGTTTTGGAAAACGTTGCAGGAGTTGATGGGAACTACCTTAAAGATGAGTACTGCATTTCATCCTGCGACAGATGGCCAGACGGAGAGGACCATCAAGACTTTAGAAGATATTCTACGAGCTTGTGTTATGGATTTTGGTGGTAGCTGGGAACAGAGATTGGACCTAATTAAGTTTTTTTTATAACAACAGCTATCACACAAGTATAGGCATGGCACCGTTTGAGGCTTTATATGGGAGGAGATGTAGGAGTCCGATTTGTTGCGATGATAGTGCTGAGGCTGTGGTTTTAGGGCCAGAGATGGTACAGGAGATGGTTGAACAGGTTAAGCTGATCAGACAGAAGATGAAAGCGGCCCAGGATCGACAAAAGAGTTATTCAGATTTACATCATCGTGACATAGAGTTTCAGGTTGGGGATAAGGTTCTTTTGAAAGTGTCTCCTATGCGCGGGGTCTTGAGATTTGGTAAGAAAGGGTAGCTCAGCCAGAAGTTTATAGGACCTTATGAGATTTTGGATCGTGTGGGTGAGGTTGCTTACCGGTTAGCTTTACCAGCTGCTTTGGATAGAGTGCATAATGTGTTTCATGTGTCTCAGCTGCGGAAGTATGTGAGTGATCCATCACATGTGTTATATGTAGAGAACATCGAGTTGGATGAGTGCTTGACTTATCTTGAGGTACCGAAACAGATTCTTGATCGCAAGGTTAGGAAAACTAGACATGGGGAAACAGTCTTGCTTAAGGTTCTTTGGTCAAACCATGAGGTTGAGGAGGCCACTTGGCAGGCGGAGGAGGCTATGAGGTAGCGGTATCCGTCTCTGTTTGATCAGGTATGTGTGGTTACGGGTACGTAACCATGTTTCTTTTAGGGGGGTAGGAGATGGTCGCATAGAGTTTTTGCATGTTTTATGTTGGTTTTAGTACAGTTAGTAGTTGTTTTGAGTCGAGTTGAGTGTTTTTTTGGGAGGTGGTGTTGTGTTTTGTTGTGAGTTTTGGTCATGTTGTTGTGTCGGGAGAAGGTTAGTATGTTTTGTTTTTGTTTATGGGTTGAACTTCGGGGACAAAGTTCTTTTTAAGGAGGGAAGACTGTAATACTACGGTTTTATGTGTCTATGGGTACTCTATCGAGTCAGGCTTACTCTGTCGAGTAAGTATCTTTTTACGCAAAACAGTATTCTGCCTGTAGGGTACTCGATCGAGTAAGGGTCACTCAATCGAGTAAGTGACTTACTCGATCGAGTAAGTGTGTTTTATGGGTGATTTTGATGGGTTTTGTTAATAATGCGGAATTAGTATATAAAGCTTTCGTCACTTTTCCTTAAACACTTTTTACACTCTAAAACCTTTCAAAGAGAAGACTAAAAGTTACGTTGTTCGCTTTCGCCGCATTATTAGCAAATCCCAAGGCTAGAAGTGTCGGATCATCTCGTTCTTTACGCCGTTGTGAACGTTATGTCGAGGGTAAGCTTTCTATATAATTTTTATAATGTTTCGTTAAGATTGGTTGAACCCTAATTGGGTAATATTGGGGGGTTTTGGGCGGTTTGTATGTTTGTAGTAGTAATTGTATGTATACGTGTTATAGGAGGAGGTTTCGTTGAGGAAAGATTCTGATTAGCTGCTAAGACCGTCTGTGGCGTTTGCATTCCAGGTAGGGTTTCCCTACTCAGTATTGATTACATAAGTGTTGTTGGTAATTGTTGTTGTTGTTGTATATCGTATTGGAATTTGATTCAGATTTGGTGATTGTTGGTAGTGCAATGTGATTATCGTTATATAACAGTCTGTGATTTTCGGGGTGCGTCGTTGGCTGAGTGGAGTCACTTGCGGGAGTGGCTTCAAGCCCTTGATTCGCCTTCTGTGGAACGCCCCACAGAAGGGATGTGCACATTAATGAACATGGGTTTATCGCTCGATGGAGATGAGCGGGGCTTAGGTGGGAACGGTTGCGGTCCCCCACTGGCGGCGAGGAGTACTTGTTGCGATGGGTACTCTGGTAGGGCTACACACTTCAGTGTGTAGTTAGATATGTTGAGATAGAGTGGAGTTGTGGTGATTGAGATGTGCTGTTTGAGTTGTTCATAATATGGTTTCATTGCAGCTGTTGTTTTTGTGTAATTAGTACTGACCCCGTTTAAATATTTTAAAATTTGTGGTGATCCATTCGGGGATGGTGAGCAGTTATTGAGCCGGTATGTGACGATGCGCATGGGTTAGCTGGGATGAGTCACCACGTTGCTGTTTTAGAAGTCTTCCGCTGTGTCGAACACTTTTTAGTTGTTTATTAGTTGATAGTTTTGTGAACCTTTGTATTTCTTTTCACAGTTTTGGAGTTGGTTGTATCACTTTAATCTTTATTACTATTTAAGTACGTTTCTTTATTGTCTATTTGATTATCCTTGCCTCGGGCAACCGAGATGGTAGCATTCTCATTCCTTAAGTAGTCCTGGTAAGGCACTTGGAGTATGGGGGTGTTACAAAGTGGTATCAGAGAGACGATCTTGAATCCTGTAACCAATGAACCTAATGAACATAGAGAGTCAAACTAAAATGAACCCGGGTAGAAGTTCTTGGAGCTAATGTAAAGACTTGGGGGGACGTCCTAAAGTCGCGAACTCGCCCTACAATTTTGAACTGGTCACCATGGGATATGAGTCGGGATCGCTATGTGTTTACCTTGTATGTTATGTATCTATATAGTAATGCGTTGTATGAAGCGGTGGATGCATGCATGTGGAGGATAGGAGATGTGTAGTGAAGAATGGTGATGATATGATTATACATGTTGTTGATTGAATATATGAATGGCATGATGGTTGATTTATACGTGGCATATTAGAAACATGGAAGGGGAGTTACCGTTGTTTTAGTATTCAAAGAGATATGTATATATATGTTGCTGTTTGTCGTTTTGCATAAGAGTATAGATAGTTGGAAGTGTGAGTTTGAACATGCGGGTAGTATACGAGTCTGCATGACTCGATCGAGTGGGGGGCACTCGATCGAGTAGGTGAGTGACTCGATCGAGTGGGTGTAACTCGATCGAGTAGGTGGTTTTCCGTTTCTGGGCAGTAGTCTGTTTTTGGGCGCTCGATCGAGTAGGATAGGGAACTCCATCAAGTGGGATCAACTCGATCGAGTGGGTGGTTGGCTCGATCGAGTACGTTTTTGGTAGCTTTCTGGTTAGGTTCTGGAGTCGAGGAACTCGATCGAGTAAGTGGGCAACTCGGTTGAGTGACCTCAACTCGATCGAGTGGGTTATGGCACTCGATCAAGTAGGGGCTGTACAGATCGGTTTCGTGTTTTGAGATATGGGATGTGTGTTCATGTTTACCTTTTCTTATATAGTTCCAAGATGCCACCGAAAAGAAACGCGTTGTATGCAAGGGCCGAAAACATGAGTGTGTACGAGATTGTTAAGATGTTGGAGCACCAAGATGCTCTTACTGAGGCTTTGAAGAAAGTGGGGAAAGATAAGGAGGCGGGGCGAGATCACTCCAAGATAAGTGTACATATAGCGAGGTTTAATCCTAAGAGTACTTAGGGACCGGGGCGCCAATCCTGCTGGATAATTGGCATAGAGAGATGGAGAATATACTCAATCTGGTTCATTGCCCAGACGAGCTGCGAGTGGAAAAAGCTGCGTTTTACTTGAGGGAAGCAGCTGGTGAGTTGTGGGATAAGGTTAAGGTGAGTGCTTTGTATTTATATGTGAAACAAGGGTTACCTGCGATACCATGGGATGAGTTTAAGAGAGCTCTGAGGCGAGAGTTTGTGCTAGAGCATGTACGTAGTAAGCTGAGGGAGGAGTTCGATGATTTTAAGATGACCTCTGACATGACAGTTGTTGAGTACTATCATAAGTTCAACGAGAAATCGAGGTATGCTGAGGATATGGGCCTGAACCAACAGAACTTAGCTTTGAGATTTGAGAAGATGTTGACACCCAAGATCATGGAGAAGTTGCCGGTAGGAGTCCTTACTGATGTTAAGGAGGTGTATGAGCTTGCACGAAGAGCTGAGAGGATGGTAGAGATGACCAAGGAGAACCGAGAGAGGGCTTCTGAGAAGAGGAAGGTTGAGAGCGAGGGTGGTGGTCAGTCTAGTTATAAGAGGGGCGGCCATAACCAGGAGAGAGCAAACTCTTCAGGTTCGGGGTTTAGTGCTGGAGCTTCTTACGCGCGTGGCCGTGGTGGTGGTAGTAGCAGTTGGGGTATGACTTATTTTAACTGTGGCGGTATGGGCCACATGAGGTGTGAGTGCACCAGTGCTGTAAGAGGGGGTTTCCAAAGACCGTCACAGGGGAGTTTTTCTCGGGGTCCTTCTTAGAGTTATGCCAGTAACAGACCGGCTGGATCATGGAATAATCGGGGTGGTCAGAGTAACAACAACGGTGGGGCAAACCGCAATGACTGTAATTCATATCAGACACCGGCATCAAACAACAACAACTAGGGGTCGGCTGCTAAGCCATCTACTTCAGCTAGTACTGTCCAGGGAGGTGGGCAGAAGACCAGTGGTAAGCTGTTTATGATGGAGAAGAAAGCAGCGGAGGATGATGCTCACGTTATTACCGGTACTTTTCTTGTTAATGGAGTCTTTACCTTTGTTTTATTTGATTCGGGAGCGTGACAGTCGTTTGTAACATCGACTCATGCTAAGTTTTTGGGTTTGAGTGAGTATGAGTCTTTAAAAGAGGAAGTTTTTATACCGTCGGGTGAGTCTGTATCATTTGGGCGGTTGTATAGACGTGTGTCTATTATAGTGGGGCAGGTTGACCTATCAGTGGACTTGTTAGAGTTTCCTTTGGAGGGTTTTGAGATGATAGTTGGTATGGACTGGTTGGGTAAGTACAAGGCTAAGATAGATTGTCATCAAAAGAGGGTTTCTTTGAGAGGTCCCAAGGGGATTAGTGTGTCTTATCGTGGGTTTTTTGTCAAACCCAAAGTTAAGTTGATTGCAGCAGTAACCTTGAAGTCCCATCTGAGGAAGGGGTGTCCGTTGATCTTATGTCATGTGAGAGATCATAGTATGGAGAGTCCGACAGTGGAGCAAATACCAGTGGTGGGAGAGTTTCCAGATGACTTTCCAGATGAGATACCGGGGTTGCCACCGAAGAGGGAGATAGATTTCAGTGTGGAGTTGAAACCGGGGACGGGGCCAATCTCTAAGGCACCATACTGTATGGGTCCTAAAGAGTTGGAGGAGCTGAAGAAACAGCTGGATGATCTGATTGAGAAGGGATACATTAGACCTAGTGTATCACCGTGGGGAGCACCAATTTTGTTTGTGAAAAAGAAAGATGGGAGTTTGAGGTTATGCATCGATTACAGGGAGCTGAACAGAGTTACAGTGAAGAACAAGTATCCTTTACCGAGGATAGATGATTTGTTTGATCAGTTGAACGGTGCAGCGGTCTTTTCTAAGATCGATTTGAGGTCGGGTTACCATCAGGTGAAGATTCGGGAGGAAGATATACCAAAGACAGCTTTTACATCGAGGTATGGTCACTATGAGTATGCTGTGATGCCGTTTAGGTTGTCTAATGCTCCTGCAGTGTTAATGGATTTGATGAACCGGGTCTTCAGTCAGCTCTTCGATCGGTTTGTTGTGGTCTTTATCGATGATATCTTAGTCTTTTCTAAGACTAAGGAGGAGCATTTGAGGATAGTGTTGCAGACTTTGCGAGACAAACAGCTATATGCAAAGTTGTCCAAGTATGAGTTCTGGTAAGAGGAAGTTGCTTTTCTGGGGCATGTGATTTCAAAGAAGGGTGTTGATGTGGATCCTGCAAAGATAGAGGCTGATACTCGGTGGGAAGCACCAAAGAATGAGGCTGAGATAAGGAGTTTCTTGGGTTTGGCAGGGTACTATCGACGGTTCGTGAAAGACTTTTCTAAGATAGCCAGACCGATGACAACTTTGATGAGGAAAGAAAACAGGTTTCGTTGGGATGAAAATTGTGAGACGACGTTCCAAACCTTAAAGGAGCGTTTGACCACAGCTCCAATCTTAGCATTACCTGAAGGGAGTGATAACTTTGAGGTGTATACAGATGCTTCAAAGAATGGGTTGGGTTGTGTGTTGATGCAGAATGGGAAAGTGATTGCCTATGCTTCTAGGCAGCTGAAGCCTTATGAGGAGAACTACCCGACACATGATCTAGAGTAGGGTGCGGTTGTGTTTGCCTCAAGATTTCGAGGCACTATCATTATGGGGCGACTTTTAAGGTGTTTTCAGATCACAAGAGTCTCAATTACATCTTCACTCAAAAGGAGATGAACATGAGATGGAGGAGGTGGATAGAGCTGATTGGGGATTATGACTTGGGTATTATATACCATGAAGGGAAAGCTAATGTGGTTACAGATGCCCTGAGCAGGAAGAGTGTGCATTCTCTATGTACAACTATGTCTTTGATGAGGTTGAGAGATGAGGTGGGGAAGATGGGGATACATATGATACAGAAAGGGGATGCTATAGGAGATTTGACAATGGAGCCAGATCTTTATGATGATATTCGCAGGAAACAGGCTTTGGATCCCAAGAATGAGGAGTGGAGAGCTGGAGTAGAGAAAGGGACAGTGTCCAGATACTCTATTCATACAGATGGCAATGTGAGACTCGATGGGAGGTGGTGTGTTCCTAGTGATGAGGAGTTGAAATGGATGATCATGACATTGGCTCATTGCACACCATACTCGGTACACCCAGGCGGTGACAAGTTATATAAAGATTTGAAGAAGTCTTTCTGGTGGCCTGGGATGAAGAAGGAAACAGCTGAGCTTGTGGCTCGTTGTTTGACATGTCAGAGAGTGAAGGAGGAGCAGCGGCGACCATTAGGTAAGATTCAGTCTCTTGAGGTACCTGAGTGGAAGTGGGAGTCCATTTCTATGGATTTTATCGTGGGTTTACCGAGAAGTCAACAGGGTAACAACATGATATGGGTTATAGTGGATCGTCTGACCAAGTTAGCTCACTTTGTGCCGATGAAAGATAATTGGACCAAGGCATAGTTAGGTTTGGCTTATAGGAAGCATGTGGTGCGTTTGCATGGGGTGCCTAAGGATATAGTGTCCGATAGAGATGTGAGGTTCATATCACGAGTTTGGAAAGAGTTGCAGGAGTTGATGGGAACTACCTTAAAGATGAGTACTGCATTTCATCCTGCGATAGATGGCCAGACAGAGAGGACCATCAAGACTTTAGAGGATATGCTACGAGCTTGTGTTATGGATTTTGGTGGTATCTGGGAAATGAGATTGGACCTAATTGAGTTTTCTTATAACAACAGCTATCACACGAGTATAGGCATGGCACCGTTTGAGGCTTTATATGGGAGGAGATGTAGGAGTTCGATTTGTTGCGATGATAGTGCTGAGGTTGTGGTTTTAGGGCCAGAGATGGTACAGGAGATGGTTGAACATGTTAAGCTGATCAGACAGAAGATGAAAGCGGCCCAGGATCGACAAAAGAGTTATGCAGATTTACATCGTCGTGACATAGATTTTAATGTTGGGGATAAGGTTCTTTTGAAAGTGTCTTGCTATGCTTGGGGTCATGATATTTGGTAAGAAAGGGAAGCTCAGCCAGAAGTTTATAGGACCTTATGAGATTTTGGATCGTGTGGGTGAGGTTGCTTACCGGTTAGCTTTACCAGCTGCTTTGGATAGAGTGCATAATGTGTTTCATGTGTCTCAGCTGCGGAAGTATGTGAGTGATCCATCACATGTGTTAGATGTTGAGAACATCGAGTTGGATGAGTCCTTGTCTTATCTTGAGGTGCCGAAATAGATTCTTGATCGCAAGGTTAGGAAAACTAGACACGGGGAAACGGTCTTGCTTAAGGATCTTTGGTCTAACCATGAGGTTGAGGAGGCCATTTGGGAGGCGGAGGAGGCTATGAGGGAGCGGTATCCGTCTCTATTTGATCAGGTATGTGTGGTTACGGGGACGTAACCATGTTTCTTTTAGGGGGGTAGGAGATGGTCGCATAGCGTTTTTGCATGTTTTATGTTGGTTTTAGTACTGTTAGTAGTTGTTTTGAGTTGAGTTGAGTGTTGTTTTGGGAGGTGGTTTTGAGTTTTTTTGTGAGTTTTGGTCATATTGTTGTGTCGGATGAAGGTTAGTATGTTTTGTTTTTGTTTATGGGTTGAACTTCGGGGACGAAGTTCTTTTTAAGGAGGGAAGACTGTAATACTACGGTTTTATGTGTCTATGGGTACTCTATCGAGTGGGGCTTACTCTATCGAGTAAGTAGCTTTTTACGCAAAACAGTAGTCTGCCTGTAGGGTACTCGATCGAGTAAGTTGGGGACTCGATCGATAAGGGTCACTCGATCGAGTAAGTCACTTACTCGATCGAGTAAGTGTGTTTTACGGGTGATTTTGACGGGTTTTGTTAATAATGCGGGATTAGTATATAAAGCTTTCGTCACTTTTCCTTAAAACACTTTTTACACTCTAAAACCTTTCAAAGAGAAGATTAAAAGTTACGTTGTTCGCTTTCGCTGCATTATTAGCAAATCCCAAGGCTAGAAGTGTCGGATCATCTCATTCTTTACGCCGTTGTGATTGTTGTGTCGAGGGTAAGCTTTTTATATAATTTTTATAATGTTTCGTTAAGATTAGTTAAACCCTAATTGGGTAATATTGGGGGTTTTTGGGTGCTTTGTATGTTTGTAGTAGTAATTGTATGTATACGTGTTATAGGAGGAGGTTTCATTGAGGAAATATTCTAATTAGCTGCTAAGACCGTCTGTGGTGTTTGCATTCCAGGTAGGGTTTCCCTACTCAGTATTGATTACATAAGTGTTGTTGGTAATTGTTGTTGTTGTTGTTGTTGTTGTCGTTGTTGTTGTTGTTGTACATCGTATTGGAATTGGATTCTGATTTGGTGATTGTTGGCAGTACAATGTGATTATCGCTGTATAACTGTCTGTGATCTTCGGGGTGCGTTCCTGGCTGAGTGGAGTCACTTGCGGGAGTGACTTCAAGCCCTTGATTCGCCTTCTATGGAACCCGCCACAGAAGGGATGTGCACATTAATGATCATGGGTTTATCGCTCGATGGAGATTTGCGGGGCTTAGGTGGGAACGGCTGCGGTCCCCCACTGGCGGCGAGGGGTACTTGTTGCGAAGGGTACTCTGGCAGGGCTACACACTTCAGTGTGTAGTCAGATATGTGGAGATAGGGTGGAGTTGTGGTGATTGAGATGTGTTGTTTCAGTTGTTTATAATATGGTTTCATTGCAGCTGTTGTTTTTGTGTAATTAGTACTGACCTCGTTTAAATGTTTTAAAAACTGTGGTGATCATTCGGGGATGGTGAGCAGTTATTAAGCAGGTATGAGACGATGCGCATGGGTTAGCTGGGATGAGTCACCACGTTGCTGTTTTAGAAGTCTTCCACTGTGTCGAACACTTTTTAGTTGTTTAGTAGTTGACAGTTTTGTGAACCTTTGTATTTCTTTTCACAGTTTTGGAGTTGGTTGTAGCACTTAAATCATTATTACTATTTAAGTACGTTTTGTTATTGTCTATTTGATCATCATTGCCTCGGGCAACCGAGATGGTAGCATTCTCATACCTTAAGTGGTCCTTGTAAGGCACTTGGAGTATGGGGGTGTTACATCTTGAGTCTCAAATTAGTGAAAGTTGTGAAGCCTTTATTGGATGCATGTCTTGAGTATTAGGACTCAAAGTTTCACTTGTTTGCCTTTCATGGAGGCGATATTTGCCCGTTTCCCGAAGAAATAGCTACTATTGGAGGATGGGATCCAGAAAATTTACCCGCTATACTCCTTAGCTCTCAAGGATATAAAAATAAATTTAGGGATTTGCTTGGATTGACCAAGGCCGAGGTGGACCGTCTTGTGACCTCAAAAGGTGTCCGCATGCTGGAATTTATTCATTGATTCATAAATAGGGAGGACCCTTCTATTTCTTATGTTGCGAGACGCATGGCCTTTGGGTTTTGTCTACTTCATTGCTATGTCCTTCAAGGGCATGTTGATGATGACCTGAGAGGGGACCCTCGTTTTCTGAGCCTAATAGAACAAATGGAGGTGTGCAAGTGCCCCGCATGCCTTTGCTTAGGAGAGACCATTCTCGGTTTGGATAACAGAAAGGCCAACCGTGAGCTTCCTTATTTTGGAAGTCCCGTCATTTTACAGGTAAGAACCTACTTTCCATATTTCAACCGTTTTTTCTTTTCTTTTTTTCTCGTTCTTTGTTCTTTTGTTTTGTTTTTTTTTTTTTTTTTTGTTTTTCTTTTTTCGTTTTTGAAACATGGGCATTAATTCCCGTCTCTTTTTTTTTTTTTTTTTTTTTTTGCAGGTTTGGCTGATGGAACGGCTGCGATTGATTGAGCCCCCAGTTAACGTGCCAGGATACCATGCTCGATCAATTGCAATGAGAACCAGGCTCTAAATGGTGGACTTCACTCGGGTATGTAACTATTGGGAGAATAAGTTGAAGAGTGAAGTTGGTCCCTTGATCCGATGGATTGTGCCTTGGTGGCACCTCAGGTCAGTCACTGGAGTGTCATCTTTGGAAGCGACACGGCCTGTTATGATTTGCATTTTTCCGGAGAGATTGATGAGGCAAGTGGGCCTTAGGCAGAAGATCCCGAAACTTGACACTGTTCCTCAAACGACATTGGCGCACACTACGGAGTCTCGTCGAGAGTGGGCAATTAGGTGGGCTCAGAGGAACATGTGGTTCATACCAGTTCCTATTGGCTCCTTATGGGTATCTGACTCATATTTGCAATGGAGAAAGGCTAGTACTCCTGAAGAATTCGAGAGGCTGAGGAAACACGAGTCTGTGGATTACAAGATCCACGAAGTAGCAAAGGAGAATCAAAAGTATTTGGCTGAAGAGGAAGAAGAAGCCAGATTCCTAGTTACTCGTCCGTCGAAGAAACCGAGAGCTGCTCCTGCCGTAGAGATGGTGATGGATGGAAATGGTAAGACCAGACCAAGAGAACGACCGTTGGTGATTAGGTCGGAGTCGACACAAGAGCGCCCGGCTCGTGGTCGAGACAAGAAATATGACAAAGGTGACAAAGGCACGGGGAAGATGGAAGAATAGCCTTAGTTGTTATTATTGTATTATTATTATTATTATTTTGTAATAAACGGCGGGGTTTTTAGAATCCTAGCCTAGCATTTATTTTAAGAATTTTTATTTTATATGTATTTAGCATATTATTATTATTTTTGGAACAATGAATAAGAGATTTATTAGTTAAGAAACTGTAATTATTTTCTTTTATTATTCTTGTCGAATTTCAAATGCAAATGCAAATGTCCTTCTATTTATATAGTAATGGGTTGTATCCTGTGAAGGATTGCCTACGTATTCATTAGAAAAAATGAAATCAAACCCTGTGCGTAGTTGGAGTAAATGTAAAAGAATAATTGTTCGAAGCAAGAGCTTGTAATGAACTTAAGAAAATTAAGCATGTGCTTTACTTACCCCCAAGTACAATTCAACTTATTTGATGATATGAGGATGCCGAAATGTCAAAATGCAAGAGCACAGAGACATAAGCTTTTAACTGGCCAGAGGCCTGTTTTATTTAGTGTCGCATGAGCGGCACATGGGTTACGCGAGGCGCGTTTTCTTGTCCTATGCTAAGGGTAGTACCGTTTCAATTGGTCTAAGTTAGTAGGATTAGAAAATTCATTCCCATCTAAGTCTGTAATCCTAACCGCACCCCCTGAGAGTATGGACTTGACTAAGAAAGGTCCAGTCCAGTTAGGTTTGAACTTTCCCCGTGGATCGACAGGTAAAAGAGCTCTGACTGATTTGAGCACCAAATCTCCTTCTTTGATGTTCCTGGGCTTAACCCGTTTATTAAAGGCTTGTTTGATACGTGCCTGATACGTTTGCACATTATGCAATGCGTGTAACCTTCGTTCATCTAGGAGGATGAGTTCCTCATAACGATCCCTATTCCATTAAGCTTCTGGGATTTGACTTTCAAGCAAAATGCGTAAGGATAGAATTTCTAACTCAACTGGTTGCACAACCTCCATGCCATAGGTTAAAATAAAAGGAGTAGCCCCAGTGGGCGTCCTAACTGATGTGCGATAACCCCATAGTGCGAAGGGTATTTTGCTAGGACAACCTCGATAATTGTTGATCATTTGCTTGAGGATCATGATGACATTCTTGTTAGCGGCCTCCACTGCGCCGTTAGTTTGAGGTCTATAAGGCGAGGAATGGTGGTGCTTGATTTTTTATTTGGCTAGCAATTGTGCAGCTTCGGCCTGGAAATGTGACCCATTATCACTAATGATCTCGTGTGGGCAACCATATCGACAGATAATATTGGTTTGTATGAACTTTGCCACATGTTTAGCGGTAAGGGCGGTGTAGGACACTGCTTCGACCCATTTGGTGAAATAGTCGATAGCTACCAAAATGAAACAGTAACCTCCCGTTCCAGCGGGAGTGATCTTTCTAATGATGTCGATTCCCCAGGCAGAAAATGGGCAAGGAGATGTCATGGTGTAAATCATTGAGGGAGAAACATGTTGCACATTCCCGAAGATCTGGCAATTATGGCAATGTCTGACGTATTTAATACAATCTGACTCCATTGTTGTCCAGTAGTATCCTAGACGCGTGATTGTCTTTTCCATCATGGGTCCACTCATGTGAGGACCGCATTCTCCATCGTGAACTTCTTCCATCACTTTCCGTGCCTGTGATTGATCAAGGCAACGCAAGATGACACCAAGAGGTGTTCTTCTATACAATTCTCCTTGCATGAGGAGGTATTGAGAGGCTAGTAGGCGTATGGCGCGTTGTCCCCTCTTATCCATATCTGGTGGGTATGTACAATTAAGTTTGAAGTTTAGAATGGGTTGGAACCAGGGTTCCTCTGGGCTTTCTTCTTCATCTGTAAGGTGGTTTACATAGGCTGGTTCTAACCTTCGTTCGATGCATAAAGGCATTTCAACCATATTGTCTGGCATATTGATCAGGGCTGTAAGTTTTGCAAGTGCGTCTGCAAATTGATTCTCTTCACGAGGTAGGTGTAGATAAGTGACCTGATCGAAGAATTGGGCTACTTGATCTATCCTAGCCTGATAGGGTGCTAGACTTTCACTTCGAATCTTCCAAGAACCTATAACTTGGTTAATGATCAAGGAGGAGTCTCCGTGAACTCGAAGATTCCTGATGCCTAAGCTCACTGCTGCTTGTAGACCGATAAGGCATGCTTCATACTCCGTTGCGTTGTTTGTCACCTCGAAGTCGAGTTTGACAGAGAGTGGTGTATGCTCGCCATCAGGAGAAATGAGCAACACTCCTATTCCAAATCTTCTTAAATTTGATGCTCCATCAAAATAAAGATCCCCAGAGTCTACACTGGTCTGTAGGATATCCTCATCTGGAAATGACCACGTGTCTATTACCTAAGTATCATTGATATGATTATCTGCGAAGAATTCAGCAACGGCACGTCCTTTTATGACTTTCAGAGGTACGTATTTGAGATCGAACTCTGAGAGCATTAAGGTCCACCTTGCCAAACGTCCGTTGAGAACGGGTTTCTCGAAGATGTATTTGATAGGATCCATTTTAGAATACATTTTGACAGAGTAGCTAAGCATGTAGTGGTGTAGCTTCTTTGTCGCCCACACAAGAGCGAGGCATGACTTTTAGAGAGGCATGTACTTACACTTGTATTCTAAGAACTTCTTACTAAGGTAGTAGATAACTCTTTCTTCTTTTCCAACAGTTTGTGCGAGCATAGCCCCCATGGCTGTTTCGGTGACTGTGAGATATAAACCAAGAGGTTGATCTCGTTGGGGAGGCATTAGCACTGGTGGCTTAACCAGTATCTCCTTAATCTTGTCAAACACCTTTTGACAATCGTCGTCCCATATGGTATGATCTGTTTTCTTGAGCTTTTTGAAAATGGGTTCGTAGATCATAGTAAGCTTCGATATGAATCGGCTTATATACTGCACTTTGCCTAGAAATCCTCTAACCTCCTTCTCTATTTGGGGTTGTGGCATTTCGATTAAAGCTTTGATCTTGGATGGTTCAATTACTATTCCCCTCTAGCTAACGACATATCCCAGAAGCTTGTTTGACGTTACTCCGAATGCACATTTTTGAGGATTGAGCCTCATGTTGTACTTGCGCAATCTTAGGAAGAATTTGCGAAGGTTATCGATATGCCCCTTCATGTCTTTGGATTTGACAATCATATCATCCACGTATACTTCTACCTCTTTATGCATCATGTCATGTAGCAAGGTGGTCGCGGTGCGTTGATATTGTAGCTCCGGCATTGATTAGCCCAAATGGCATAACTGTATAACAATATGTGCCCCACCGAGTGACGAAGGCAGTCTTATGCATATCTTCTATGGCCATTTTGATCTGATTATGCCCTGCATACCCGTCCATGAAGGATAGAAACGCGTGATCTGCTGTATTATCTACCAATATGTCGATGTGTGGTAGAGGGAAGTCGTCCTTGGGACTTGCTTTGTTTAGGTCTCTGAAATCAACAAAAACTCGGATTCGCCCATCCTTTTTGGGTACAGGGACTGTTAGCCACCCAGTCCGAATACTCGGAAACTTTGATGAACCCGGATTTGAATTGTTTATCGACTTCTTCTTTGATTTTAGGAGCCCATTTGGTCCTCATTCGACGAAGTTTCCGTTTTATGGGTTTGAAACCTGGTTTGATTGGAATTCGATGCTCTGCAATATCCCTGTTGATCCTTGGCATGTCCTTGTAAGACCAAGCGAAAACGTCCTTGAACTCGTGTAGGAGGTCGATGAAATTGGCCCTTTCGGTTGGGTTTAAGGTCGTCCCTATCCTAAGTTCTTGGGGTTCTAATTCGATTCCTACGTTGATGGGTTCGGTGTTTTCTATAACTGGTGCCCCTTCCCCCTCTTGTAATATTTCTTTAACTATATAGGGAGGTAATTCGACTGAGTCTTGGTCAGGATCATCCTCATTATCATCGTACATAGAATTGCATTCAGAAAAACATAAGGAGTAAGCAGAATCTGATTTATTCATATTAAATTTTGAAAATAGCTGAAACAAAGAAGCCATCTGTTCAGTAGTCAGTGGCGGTAAAGGGACAAAGGCTTTGGGACATTTCCCAGTGCTATCACTATTTGATGCTATGCTAGGAGAAACAAAGGGATGGGGAGTGACGACAGAAGAAGACTCTCTAGCGACTTCTCTAGACTCTGACTCTGATTCCGACTGCGAATCCGACTCTGACTCTTTTTCGATGTCTTTAGGTTATCCTTTGAACATCTCTCCTTCTCCAGTAGTACCTTGAAGAGCTTTCCTTGGTTGTTAGTCTATTTGATCGATTTCCTCTATCCTTTCTGCTGATTCGAACTGGTTTCTGTAATTAGCGTTGTCGGGTTGAAATGGTCATCTTGAAGTATCATGGGAATGATCTCATCTTGTGCTGCCCTGATGAATCGGTTTTCTCCAAACAGAAGGCTAACAGCGTGTTCGTCTAAACAAGGTGTTTGACGAGTTTTGACGGTAGGAACCATTTCTGAAGGGATGAAGTAGCAATCGTGGAAGACCTCGATTCCAGCTAGTTGCATTCCCTTATAGTGCCAAGGTTCTGGAAACCCATGAAAGTACAATTGACTCCCTTTTGTAACGAAATATCCAATTAGGGTAGGAAGATAGGATCGCATTTGGATTCCTTTATTCTTACGATTTTGAAACTGAGTGAGCATTTCTAAGGCTTCTTCTTTCATGGGTTTGCACCCCAAACCTAGTGGTATCCTTTGAGAGTTTCCTTCTTTGTAAGGTGCAAAGGTATTCTTCTTGGTGTGGTTTAATGGCATTCATGGGAAGTATCCCTGGGACTTAAGTATGTGGTTGACCACCAAATTGGAGTATGGGTTGAAGTATAGAGGTGCCAGTTTGCTCTCTACAAGATTTATACTCTGAAATCCCCCAAGCTCGTACACTGGGTCTGTGACTACTTGATTGCTTGACATTTTCTCTATCACAGCCTTGATAGGTGACGAAGTGATCGTCACTACTTTACCATCTAGAGGAATTTTGATTTTCTGGTGCAAGGTGGATGTTACCGCTTTGGAAGCATGAATCCAAGACCTTCCCATAAGTATATTGAAGGATGCCTCAATGTCCACTATTTGAAAATTGACCTTTCGCTCGATTAGCCCTGTGGCTATAGTGAGGTTGATTAGTCCTGATACTTTACGTCGTGTTCCATCATATGCTCGAACACCTTGGTTGGTAGGAGTCCAATCTGATTCTTTCATGCCTAACTTGTGTGTTGTCTTTAGTGGTATGACATTGACTGTGGAGCCATCATCCACCAAAGTCACTGGAACATTTTTCTTTAAGCATGTGATTGTAATATATAGATCAAGGTTATGGCTAGCGCCAAAAGGAGGCAAATCCTCATCTGAAAAGTAACTTGGTTACTTAGCTTAATTGAGTCTTGGAAGACTAGGTTGACTACGTCGTTAGGTGTAGAATTGTGTGCTACGTTCAGTTTAGCTAATGCTTGCAAAAAGCTTGGCGATGGGGAAATGAACTCGCAACTAATTGCCGACTAAAAGATCGGCATTTGTCTTCTGCAGCTTGTTTCAAATGATGGTCCGTAGAGGTATCTTCGTTATCGTTTGGTGTAATGACATTGGTATTAGTAACTGGACCATTGATGGTAGGAGCGTTATGAGAGACATTTTGATAGGGACGTCCTGAGCGAGTAAGGTGGTCTATGTCTTGGCCCTCGCTAGCCTTGACTATATCCTCACTGGCTTTGACTAAGTAATGTTCTGTGAGGTATTCGTCTTCATCGTCATCTGCCCATATTCCGTTGACGATATTGAGCTCTCTCAACCTAATGATTTCAGCTTCTAGACTGATTAGTTGCTCGACCAGATAGTCAACTACTGCGATTACCTCTTGCATTGTAGGCTCTTGAGATAGGATTGGAGCCAGTGTCATGTCTCCCTTTGGTATGGTGCTTGGACTTCGTAGGGATGCCACCACAACTTCCAGTTCTGAGACTTGCCTATTCACACTCTTTGCCCATGCGATAAAATCGGCGATGGTAGGAGAAATAGTGGAATAACTCCCTTCCTCCTCTAGTGCATGAACCTCATCTTCGACTGGAGAAATGAGGTGTGAATAATCCAAGGTGGACTCTGAAGGAAAAGTAGATCTATATACTTAACATACTCATATATGTTTTAATTTAATTTGTCATAAAATTAACTAATGATCTTATGCATGCAAACTAACAAACAAAATAAGGAAGAAACATTGTTCTTTCATTGGAAATTCGGTTAATATGGGCACAAGAGAGATCACCTTTCTCTCTTGCTCTTGTGTTTTCTTTTAATGGAAGAACTAAGATCCAAGTATAGTATCTCTCCCAAAGCTTTATACCCAAAGCTCACTCTTAATAAAATTAATACTATGAATACTAGATAATATTAATTTTGTAGGAAAAATGACCCAAAATAATTTGGTTTTAATCTCCCAAAACCGGTTAGGAGAGGAGAAGAGGAAGTGGAATATTTTTATCTCTCTAAAAATATTTTTGATAAGATGAATCAATGAATGAATAAGACAATAACATTATTGTGTATAAGGTAAAACTGAGAGGAAAAACCAAGTGGTTTTTGCCTCTAAAAACCGGGTGGTAGGAGGGGCAAAGGGAGCCAATGCATGCCTTTGTTTATCTTCACAATGTAAACTAGGGTTGCATGGCTAGTAAGGTAAGTAATCATTATGTTTACCACTTATATTATAAACACAATATTTAGCCTAATCCCCTCTTAATTTCGGTACACTATATAACATGGATTCCATATTATTTTTGTCAATTTGTCAATATGTTACATGTCACATGTCACATAAAATTGCTATGTATTTTTAACATATTAAAAATCAACGTATTAATAAAAATACGTCATATACAAAAATCGACTTAGTAATTCATAATTACTTGTACCAAAATATTTTACCAATTATAAATCACAACAATTTGTATTTATAATAATTCATTCAATTTCAATTGTTTCTTTAAACAATAATTTCATCTGAGTAAAGATACAATTCGATTACTCAGACCGTATCTCATTTAATCAAATTCCAATGTGATACGTAAATTTTACTTCCAAAATCGCCCGTCAATTTTCAAGTAATTTAATTAACTCGTAACGTTATACGATTAATTAAATGATCAATTAAGAGTGTTGCCCTATAGGTATGACCTAGGGGATCAATCGATCACCACCGTCGCATCTACGGTAATGTCAAACTCTAGTCAGCCAATCATTACCGATATATGTTGATCAGTTGACAGTAAAAAAACTTCCCAATTGTATTCTTTATAATGAGACATAAACATGTGATCATCATGATCAACAGTCGTGATCGCATTATTGTCGGAGGACACATATTCCAACAATCTCCCACTTGTCCTCAACAAGTGTGCGTCACCAATTCTCTTGTCCTATTACTATCTCCCACTCAATGCAAGGTGTCTTTCAGG
The DNA here is from genome assembly GCF_048544455.1 of Silene latifolia. Lineage (NCBI taxonomy): Eukaryota > Viridiplantae > Streptophyta > Magnoliopsida > Caryophyllales > Caryophyllaceae > Silene > Silene latifolia. Next base: position 95,501,178 of record NC_133537.1, on the reverse strand, counting down.
TCGTACTTGCAAGTGATCATATCGAGAGTGGTTTCCTCGATCTGGAGAATAACTGATTGACCGATTTATCCACCATAGATACATTCCGAGCGTGGCCACGCATTTCCAGTTCATTACTCCTCGAGTGGCCCTGAGATATTGTTATAACCCTGACTAGGGGTGGACAATTCCTATCGCACTCATTCCCTTCAACTAGCCACAGCCATCATAACCCAAAATATGCCCATTTGACCCCATTTACGAAGGTCGTAGTAACACAAATCAAAGTTAATCTGAAACTGTGCCATCTTAGGCGAATAGTCTTTAGTCAAAAAAATCGACTCATTTGAATACTATAGCAGCTCTCGCCACGACCAGGCTATATAAATTTGCCAGAACTCTATAAGCGGTCATAAGGCCCGACAAAATGTTCCTAACAGTCTGCTTATGTGATCGACTAGTCATCTCACATGACTCTATGGCACTTGAACTTGCCATCAATCGCATCACACTCTAGTCACTTCGAGACGTCACCTCATGTAAGTAACTATGGGCAAATACAATGTTAATCCATGTTCACTTTAACGGGGTTCAATTGTCTCCACAACCCGTTTGGATATAACAATGTACAAGGTGAGTTAATAATAACTCAAACGACAAATGTCGACATCACACTCGGGTAGTCAATACCATATTACAACTTTGTGATGTATATCGTAAGTGTAAACACTTATTGATTGCAGTAGAAGTTTAACATGCCATGTGTCCATGTGTTCAAACTTCTTAATCGTATTATCCTTTATATTCATGTTATCACTTATAGCATGAATCTTACCAAGTACACATAAAGGTTCCCGACCTTGGTTTTGGTTCTTTATCTTGAAAGAACTTCCTTATCGATTATCACATAACGAACGAATTTGTGGTGAATGATATAACTTGTACTGATCAAGTACTCCATCCACACACAATGCACTAGGTACATGTTTTGTTGAGTCTTGCAACAATTTGTCAAGATGATTAGCCTAGCACTTCTTACAAGTCCTAGCATAGTTAGGAAAGATTAGTTTTGAGCAACTTCTTATTCAACTAAGTATCTTTCCAATAACCTCTTATTTCTGCTTTTGATTGAAAGGCTTAGGATTCTCATAAATCCTTACAAGTGCTCGGATTTTCTACAATATGTGCAACCTCTTGACACATAACAGAGCATTTTATCAAACACCGAAATCGCTCATTGGATTCTACTCGAGAATTCATGACGTTTCTTTTATGGCTTACCAATGAATCATCATGCTCTTATGCATATGATTCACCATTGGACATGTGCATGATTATTCTAATGGCGGAAACATTAGTTACTAATAATCATGAGATCAACCGTTCATAGGTTCAATGAACGACCATGACTGCTAATGGCAATTCCATTTTCATCTACATGAATAACCTATGTGTATGTTGATATGATGTGTATCTCTTAATACTAATCCAATATTTCTTGTCGGAATTGGATTCATCATAGTCCAAATTCATCCAGAATTGAAAAGTCAAATACTTCTTTGTAAAGGAAGATATTAGCTCGTCATTCCTAATGAGTAATGAGTTGTAAACATTCAGAGGATGACAGCTCCCACTAAATCCCATGTCTTCACATGATAATTTGTAAACTCCCACTTAATTCACATGTTTCAAATTTATTACTTAATCGAAAACATTTCAAAATTGGAATGTATGTTGCTTTGCAAAGTTATTAAGATGAAGCCATATATGTTCCCATCATATCCTTTCAAAATTCCTATTTCGAAGAGGTCTCATCTTAACCTTATGGAAAGAGATTTTAATCTCTAACTCACACATATCATAATGATGTGTAGCAATGTAATTATAAATAATATCTAGAACACGTCCTTCGAAATACCCTTTCGGAAGGAGGTTTAACCATTTCATTTTCATAATGAGGTTAAGTAATGACATCTGCGTGGTTTAAAACTTTGGCTATTGAAGATATCGGTATATCAATCCTTGCAACCTCTAGTCATAAATATCGCTTATTACTAGGATGTTACATTGATTCATTTAGGCTCTTAAGTAAATCTCAAGGTTGAAACTATTGGTCAAAATTTATCATAAACTAGTCAAAACTCTTGTTAAGACTTTACATTAGTCATTTTGTTCCAAAACTTTCTTTTGGTCTCCTCGTGTAGTTATCTTGAGAACATACTCTTATGATTACTTCACTTGGTCTCTTTAGTCATATAGAACTTACTTGAGACCATAGATCTCATCTATTGGGTATACTATATAAATAGATATACCTTTATTCAAATCATTCTCTCTTGCGTAGATCTCATTTACACAATCTTATCTTGGTGTGAGTTGTGTCCTCATTTTTCTCCCACTCTATCTTTAGAATAAATACACTAGAGATTCAAAGATAGCATATGAGACACAAATAATGAATTTGAAGTATAAGGAGAACTATCTCATAGGTTGACTAATAGTTTTAGATTTCGTAAGTGTACTTGGTGATTGACATTCCTTTAAGAGAGTTCATAGACTCAAAAATTACTTTGTAAATGATCACACACAAGCCTTAAGCATGTGGACATATAATGAATCCCGTCATTATATTTGTCTATTAGATCATTTTAAGTTATATGTTTCTAAGAATAAGCATTTAAACATGAATTTTAGAACAAAAGGATAAAATGATAAAACGGGTGACTTGGGTTGCAAACCAAGTCACCATTATCCAAAATACAACCCATTATCAAAAATACCTTTCCATGTCGAACACGGAAACTTAAGGTTCTAAAATCCAAAACTTGAATAAAATAAGACAATAAAAAGGAAAGCTCCATGAAAACTATTCCTAGCTTCTTGATGGTATCTTATGCTTGCTTTTCTTTTCCCTTGTCTTTGCTTGGTGGAGGCCCTATTTACAATAAAAAGGGAGATACATTATCACAACTTTGTATCATAATACCATAGTTGAATTAGAAATATAAAAGAAAGGATAGTCATTTACCTACTGGAGTGATCTTTCCAAATTAATATCACCAAGGTATTTGGAACAATTTCTTTTCCAATGTCCCATACCATTACAATAATGGCATTTATCAAGAGGACCCTTCTTGATTTTTGAAGTGCTAGCTTCACAAGTCCTAGCTTTGGTGAAAGTGGGAGCTTGCTTCTTACTCTTCCTCCCATTCTTCTTGAACTTCCCCTTACTCTTAGTGCTTATGTTAATCACATCCTTGGGTGGGTTCACATTTAACCCCATGTCCCTTTCGGCTTGCACAAGTAAATTGTGCAATTCTTCAATAGACACATCCTTGTCTTGCATGTTAAAATTCACCCGGAATTGAACATATGCTTTGACTTTGGACAAGGAGTGTAGAATCCTATCTACAACAAGTTCTTTGGGGATTTCAACCTTTTGAATCTTCAAGGTCTCGACAAGCTCCATAAGTTTGAGCACATGAGGGCTAACCTTTTGGCCCTCTTTGAAGTCGAGATCAAAGAATGCCGCGCCGCCTCATATTGGACGATCCGCGGAGTTTGTGAAAACATTGTCACAAGCTTGGAGTAAATCTCATTAGCATTGCCCATTTTAAAGGCTCTCCTTTGGAGATCCGCCTCCATCGCAAATATCAAGACATTTTTCATTGCGGCAGACTCCTTTTGGTAAGCCTCATACGCTTCCCTAGTGGCGGCGGTCGACCTAGTAGTAGGTTCGGGTGGAGAGGCCTCGGTAAGGTAACGAAGCTTGTCGTCACCTTGGGCGGCTAATTTGAGTTGGGCATCCCAATCGGAGAAATTTGACCCATTTTTTTCAAGTTTACATCGATCCATGAAGGATCAGAGCCATGATGTATTAGCGAGAGGCGTGGCGTTAGGGGTTGGTGTTGCCATTTGTTATGAGAAAAAGAAGTGGTCTACAAAACAAAATAGAAGGAGTAAAACAAATGTCGTTTTAATAATAATACTCGTAAAAAATGTATAATTTAAACAAGTTTTATGCATTTTTCTAGTGACCTCTACCCAACTAGATAAATGATTCCAAGACCCAAATTCATATCGACTTAGGCACGATATGGCCGATGAAACCCTTATCAATATAACTCGGTGGATTAACGTTTTAATCGATTCTACACTAGTAGAAAAATATTTATTTGCGGCTCTCTATTTGAGGCGTTTTTTTCAAATAGCAGCAAATACAAATTAAAATGGATGTTTTTCTTTAAAAACAAATAATCTATTTGAGGCGTTTTATAGGAAAAGCGCCTCAAATCACTCACATGCGGCGTTTTCATTGTAAAACGCATCAAATAAAAAGACGACTATAAATCTAATAAGACCAACTATACTACTCCGTTCTACCCCCACTTACCAATTCCCACATACACAGCCTCTACTCCCTTTGCTCTCTCTACTCACTCCTCCTGCCATCGACCGCTGACTTCTCCACCGCGACAACCAGTCATCCATCGATGTACGACTCACTCATCACCACCACAACAAGAAGCGCTTATATACGACACCGTATCGCAAGGTAAAACACCGCTCTTACGTTCCCTGACGACAACCGGCGCGACCGCAATGACACACGATGAACGTCTGACGTCGGCGCATCCCTTCTCTGCAATTATTCTTTCTCTTTCCCATGGTATAATCTCTAATTTGAATACATTTAACTAATTAGGGTTCTTAGGTAATTCCTTTTATTTAATTCGAATTATACAAAATTGGATTGTTGTGTAAAGTTTGTACTGTGGTTTGAAGTTAAATTTAGCATAATTTTTGTTGCATTATTAGTATTTGGCCTAGACTGGGTAGATTTGATGATTAGGGTTGATGAAATTAGGGATTTTCTCTTCAATACAAATTAGGAGTTTCTGATTTTTCCTTTTTGAAGTTGCGCATTCACTTGTCTCATTCTCATGGATGCATTTATGTCTTGTGTTTGTGCCTCAATACTACAGTTTGTGATGGGATTTTTACTTTTTCTTATTAGGATCTCCCGTGTAGAGCTGGAGATGTTTGCTTCTCTCAAGTTGTTCGCGAGTGGTGGTGATAATATATTAATATATTAATATACTTCTTAATACTCCAGTCTACTAGAATAAAAGAATAGGCACAAGACGCTATTCTAAAAGGTATAGACTTGTTTAACTAGCTATGCTTTGTTTTTGTATGTGGGACTGTGGGTTTTAATGTTTTATATGAAGTCTGACTGGGTGTGGAGAAACCATTGTAACCCTTGTTCGTATCATTTTGCATTTTTGTTTGGGTGTATAAACTTTGATTTGAGTTGTTTTATACCAACTCCACCACTTGGTCCAAGTTCGTGACAGCCCTCAAACCTTTACCATTCATTGTGATGATTATGGTAGTAGTACTTAAGAGGGTATTTGCTCTTATAGTGAGTAATCGTGAGCCTTTATTATGGTGCTCACTGCTCCTCTTACTTACTTCATTTCATCCTTTACTTTGTGTATCCCTAGTTGCTCAAGCGCTTAAACACAACTCTTAGGTTTTGTGTTCTTGATAAATTGTACTACCTGCCTTCAAATTTCAATCTTTATGCATTCCTGTGAATTTGATTAGCTTCATCTGTTTGTTATTAGTATCCTCAAATTGATTCGTTCTAAAGCAGACATTGCATGAGCTTTATTAAAATTAGTGAGTGACCTATACAATTGTTGGTCTTTGATCCTCCCTCATATTATAGTTTATATAGTTTATTAGTATTAGGCTGCTTTTGTTAATGTCGATGTCTACAAATACAAATCATGTCTCTATTCTGTAATAGTTCTTATATTGTTGCAGTGTAAAGGCTATACTCCTCCCTGCCATAGGTGCCAAATCTATAAGGCACTAAGCAGAAGTTGTTGGAGGAAAACATTACACACCGACCTATAGAGGGGCAGCAGATATTCCCGCTCAACAGTCATCAGTCTGTATTAGTTTCAGGTAAGAGGTGTAAAAATGACTTCACTGAACATTACTTGCTAGCTTGAATGAAGTCTACTCCTTTTAAAATCCAGTTTGAAAGGAATTAAGTAATGATTTTGTATTGGTCTGACTACCATCAACACTAAAGTTAGGGGACTGATAATGCCATGAGCATTATCAACTAGTCCACGGGCTTTCCCTCAAATAAATATTGCATCAATGTCGGAAGTTGTGTAAAGATGTTTGTGGCATAGTACATTCTCTCGTGGCGTTAGGCCTTGCCTAGAGTTAATAGTGTTTTCTCGTAAGGATTTCTTGGAGACGGAAAATATGTTTCAATCACTTCATACTGAAACACTGTGGACCGATAAATTTATTCTTTGATTTCTATGTTTCTGATGAACAATATTAACATGTACTCCTTTTCTCTGTCCTGAAGATTTACACTCGGGAATCGCCTGTTTTCTTCTGGGGCTCAAGCTAGTTTGCCTTCTGTACTTCTATTAAGGATATTATTGGCTTCCATTAAAGGTGGCAGTGCTTACATGACTGCATTCCACATTTTTATTCCATGCCTTCTCTCTTTTTTAATGTTAATTTGTTAAGGTTTCGTGCAGGTGATAGTAAGGACTAGTAAGGACTGGGACGTCATCTATGAGATATACGACACAGGCCGATTGTGGTTGGAGAATAATATTTGGATTTAGCATATACATGAGATAACTAATAGCTGCTTCCGTATCCACACAGTAGAACTTTTCTTTCCTTCTCACAAAAAAAGTAATTCAGAAATGCTGTCAAGTTCATTAATCTTGAACTCACTTTATGTTGTTTTGGAACAGGATAAGATTTGATAAACTTGTTTATAGACCGTCTCATGCATTTTGCAGTCACAAGCTACATGTACTAAGGTTTTTTTTACTTGCGGTTCTCATATTTTTATTATCCGTGGTATCCAATTTTTGTGTAAGTTTGTCTCATGAAAATACTCTAATTGTACGTGGTAGAATAATTATATATTGTACTTCTACTTCAGCTATCACCTCTACATCAGCTCAGAATACTACTACCAAATCTCCTAATTGGCAAACATTGGATGGTGAGTTTGGTCGTTCTTCACTTTTCAACTTTTGTTTGATTTAGCTCATAAGTAATCTCTTGTTTTTATTTTCTGTTGTTGAAGCCTAATTAGTATCTTCAATTGATTATTGTATCTCCAATTCATTTATTTTTCTGTTGTAGATACCTGATAAAGCTCTGAAAAAAGGCTCTTTGTTGGTTCATGTCGTATAAGTTTGTAACCTCACTTCACATCCAACTCATTAAATATTGTGTTTCATGTTGCCTTAATCTAGTGAAGTCACTAGTACAAAAAAAATTGTATATATGCTTAGTGCTTAACTCAATGACTATTGAATAATTAACAAAGGTTAGTAGTATTCGTCTCATGAACTTGCTTTTGTGAAGTGTTTGGTTTTTAACTTTCAGAATGTAATTATATCTGGGGAAGTTAGCATATGAATTGTCATAGCTGCTCCTTACTTTCACAACTGTCAGCCTGGCACAAAATTAGGCATAGTAGATGGGGTACAATTTATGACCATAGTTGCTCGAATAATTGTGGTCGTCTAGAAGAAGGCAACCTGCCAGTCAATTGTTCCCAAATTGAATGGGCATGTGCGCACATAAGACTAGTAAAAGTAATTTATTTTGATAGGCCAGACTGTGAACTTTTAAAGCAAACCATATAAAAATTATCCCCCTTTTTTATATATTTATCCCAGCTCTTTAATTGTTTTTATTCCGTCATTAAATAATCTTATGTTTTACCCTATCCCCTTGTGTGTTCCATGTTTGATTTTGTTGTGCATGAACAGGTGGAATGGCCTAGCGGCTGAGATGGTTTTACTACTACGCGTGTGGTCGGCTGAGATGGTGTTGCTAGGCGTCTAGAGTATTTAGTTAAATTCTTTTAAGTTTTAGATTTCATTTGTATTATTTTGGAATCATGTATGTGTTTTATTTCTATTTGATGTATGAATTTAGAATATTTACTAAAATCATTTAAGATTGTACGAGTATTATGGAAGAATATATTTGCAAATTAAATTAAATTCATTTTGCTTCACAAAAAAAAAAAAAAAAAAAAAAAAAAAAATTTTTTTTTTTTTTTTTTTTTTGCTATTTGCGGCGTTTTTTCAAAAGAAACGCCGCAAATAGGCATTTATTTGCGGCGTTTTTTGAACGCCGCAAATAACTTTGTTATTTGCGGCCCCCTTATTTGCTGCTACATAAAAAACGCCGCAAATGACCCCTTTTTTGGAGCCGCAAATAAATATTTTTGTACTAGTGCTACTTTTAGAACTCTTGGTCGATAATATTACTCTAATAATTATCTATAGCCCAAAACACATCCGACAAGGGCACGGTATGGCCGATGACACCCTTATCGAAAAACTTTTGTTGAGTTCAATCCAAATTTCGAATAAATGTGTCCATGATCCAAATCCACATCAACTTGAGCACGGTATGGCCGATGAAACCCTCATTAACATGAACTCGGTGGATTAACATTCATCACCCACTTCCCCTACGTAACAAGGTTTGTACCCCGGTAGGGCCGAGTGCACTCCCTCGCGAAATAGGTTTTCATGGTTTCTACTATTTGGTAAGGCTATGTCTCAATTAATTGTTTTAGCGAGAGGTCATGTCAATTTATTATCTATCAAGTTTTAAGTGAACTAAAGCGGTGAACTACGATAATTCTAATTGACACGGTCGATAAACTCGATGAAAGAGGATGCATGTTTTAGTTATGGCGATTTAGCGATGCATGCGACATATAAATAAAATGCAAACATAAAATAAATCCTACTATGCCCTTCCTAAAATAGAAAAACTATTTAACTATTACATATTCGGAAACCAACTCCATTGGTCCCTTGAACTTCGGTTGTGGCACGCATCTCGAGGTAACACCGTCTTTATGTATCGCCATCTTGAAGAAATTCGTCTTGGGGAACTCCGAGATAAATTAAATTACATAGCAAATTACATAATTTCCTATTATACATTTGTAACTAAAATAAAATAAATCTATTAAATTACAAAACGGTGATACGAGATCACAATAAAATTACAACCGAATCGATATTCCCATACATTTCGGGAAATACCAATTAAAACTAAGGCCATACTAAGTAAAAATTACATAATTCAAAAATTACATAAATTAAAATTATGACAATCATAAAGAAAATGCAGCATTATAATATGTATGAACATGCCCAATTTTATGCTAAACCGCCTTTAATTAGCCAATATCGTATATTACTCGGTTTTTACGGATTTGCGTGATTTCAACATTTTATAATCACAAAAATTACATAAATTCATATTTATGCATAAGTTAATTACCCTAACCTCTTAGGACTCAAAATTTAGTCTTCACTAATTATTTGACCATAATTAACTCATATTTCTAAAATTGTTCATAAATGGACTTAAAATTATAAAAATAAGCTATAAACTTCAAATAAATCACAAAAATTTCAAATAAATTTGAAATTTGAAATTTAAAATAATGAACATTCTGGAAAAATACCATGACACTCATAATGTTCAAAACTTAGATTAAAAATTTCGAAATTTTTCCGGAAAAACAATGTTGCGGTTTATCGGTTTTAACTAAAATAATCATAAAAACATGTGAAAAATTATATACATCAACTTTTAAATTTTAGATCTGAAAAAGATAATAAAATGCAACATATGATGTTTTTCTTTAGTCATAGAGTATGCTATATCAATATTTCACTAATAAAGTCACTAGTCATGCAATTTTTCTTAAAAAATCCATAAATCATGCAAAAAGACTTCACTATAGCCTATTATTTTACACACATCTTGTAAAATTGCATGTGACAACATACTAAATTTCTATAACCAGATTCGAAATTTATCTCATTTAACCTATTTTTCACCTAAATCCGAATTTAATAATGAAAAATCCATTTTTCGAGCATAAGAAGTCCAAAAATTATGAAAATTTACAGGTTACCTCAAAATAATATATGTGACAACATATCCAAAAATCACTGGAAAATTTGAAGTTTAGCTAATTTTAGTCCGAAAATGACATTTTTACTCATAAAATCATATTTTAATGCCATTATTGTATAATATGAACAATAAAAATCCGTAAATTAACCAAAATATCCTAAAAACATTTTAGGACCAGAAATTTTAACATGCACAAATTAATTTCGTGATATATCATAATAACACAAATTATACAAGTTTTATATGTTATTCTTATAACTCGAAAAAACTTTTAACCGATTTGCATGCAAATAACCATGGCTCTTGATACCGATTGAAGGAAAAGTAGATCTATATACTTAACATACTCATATATGTTTTAATTTAATTTTTCATAAAATTAACTAATGATCTTATGCATGCAAACTAACAAACAAAATAAGGAAGAAACATTGTTCTTACATTGGAAATTCGGTTAATATGGGCACAAGAGAGATCACCTTTCTCTCTTGCTCTTGTGTTTTCTTTTAATGGAAGAACTAAGATCCAAGTATAGGATCTCTCCCAAAGCTTTATACCCAAAGCTCACTCTTAATAAAATTAATACTATGAATACTAGATAATATTAATTTTGTAGGAAAAATGACCCAAAATAATTTGGTTTTAATCTCCCAAAACCGGTTAGGATATGAGAAGAGGAAGTGGAATATTTTTATCTCTCTAAAAATATTTTTGATAAGATGAATCAATGAATGAATAAGACAATAACATTATTGTGTATAAGGTAAAACTGAGAGGAAAAACCAAGTGGTTTTTGCCTCTAAAAACCGGGTGGTAGGAGGGGCAAAGGGAGCCAATGCATGCCTTTGTTTATCTTCACAATGTAAACTAGGGTTGCATGGCTAGTAAGGTAAGTAATCATTATGTTTACCACTTATATTATAAACACAATATTTAGCCTAATCCCCTCTTAATTTCGGTACACTAGATAACATGGATTCCATATTATTTTTGTCAATTTGTCAATATGTTACATGTCACATGTCACATAAAATTGCTATGTATTTTTAACATATTAAAAATCAACGTATTAATAAAAATATGTCATATACAAAAATCGACTTAGTAATTCATAATTACTTGTACCAAAATATTTTACGAATTATAAATCACAACAATTTGTATTTATAATAATTCATTCAATTTCAATTGTTTCTTTAAACAATAATTTCATCTGAGTAAAGATACAATTCGATTACTCAGACCGTATCTCATTTAATCAAATTCCAATGTGATACGTAAATTTTACTTCCAAAATCGTCCGTCAATTTTCAAGTAATTTAATTAACTCGTAACGTTATACGATTAATTAAATGATCAATTAAGAGTGTTGCCCTATAGGTATGACCTAGGGGATCAACTGATCACCACCGTCGCACGACAGTAATGTCAAACTCTAGTCAGCCAATCATTACCGATATATGTTGATCAGTTGACAGTAAAAAAACTTCCCAATTGTATTCTTTATAATGAGACTTAAACATGTGATCATCATGATCAACAGTCGTGATCGCTTTATTGTCGGAGGACACATATTCCAACAATCTCCCACTTGTCCTCAACAAGTGTGCGTCACCAATTCTCTTGTCCTATTACTATCTCCCACTCAATGCAAGGTGTCTTTCAGGTCGTACTTGCAAGTGATCATATCGAGAGTGGTTTCCTCGATCTAGAGAATAACTGATTGACCGATTTATCCACCATAGATACATTCCGAGCGTGGCCACGCATTTCCAGTTCATTACTCCTCGAGTGGCCCTGAGATATTATTATAACCCTGACTAGGGGTGGAAAATTCCTATCGCACTCATTCCCTTCAACTAGCCACAGCCATCATAACCCAAAATATGCCCATTTGACCCCATTTACGAAGGTCGTAGTAACACAAATCAAAGTTAATCTGAAACTGTGCCATCTTAGGCGAATAGTCTTTAGTCAAAAAAATCGACTCATTTGAATACTATAGCAGCTCTCGCCACGACCAGGCTATATAAATTTGCCAGAACTCTATAAGCGGTCATAAGGCCCGACAAAATGTTCCTAACAGTCTGCTTATGTGATCGACTAGTCATCTCACATGACTCTATGGCACTTGAACTTGCCATCAATCGCATCACACTCTAGTCACTTCGAGACGTCACCTCATGTAAGTAACTATGGGCAAATACAATGTTAATCCATGTTCACTTTAACGGGGTTCAATTGTCTCCACAACCCGTTTGGATATAACAATGTACAAGGTGAGTTAATAATAACTCAAACGACAAATGTCGACATCACACTCGGGTAGTCAATACCATATTACAACTTTGTGATGTATATCGTAAGTGTAAACACTTATTGATTGCAGTAGAAGTTTAACATGTCATGTGTCCATGTGTTCAAACTTCTTAATCGCATTATCCTTTATATTCATGTTATCACTCATAGCATGAATCTTACCAAGTACACATAAAGGTTCCCGACCTTGGTTTTGGTTCTTTATCTTGAAAGAACTTCCTTATCGATTATCACATAACGAACGAATTTGTGGTGAATGATATAACTTGTACTGATCAAGTACTCCATCCACACACAATGCACTAGGTACATGTTTTGTTGAGTCTTGCAACAATTTGTCAAGATGATTAGCCTAGCACTTCTTACAAGTCCTAGCATAGTTAGGAAAGATTAGTTTTGAGCAACTTCTTATTCAACTAAGTATCTTTCCAATAACCTCTTATTTCTGCTTTTGATTGAAAGGCTTAGGATTCTCATAAATCCTTACAAGTGCTCGGATTTTCTACAATATGTGCAACCTCTTGACACATAACAGAGCATTTTATCAAACACCGAAATCGCTCATTGGATTCTACTCGAGAATTCATGACGTTTCTTTTATGGCTTACCAATGAATCATCATGCTCTTATGCATATGATTCACCATTGGACATGTGCATGATTATTCTAATGGCGGAAACATTAGTTACTAATAATCATGAGATCAACCGTTCATAGGTTCAATGAACGACCATGACTGCTAATGGCAATTCCATTTTTATCTACATGAATAACCTATGTGTATGTTGATATGATGTGTATCTCTTAATACTAATCCAATATTTCTTGTCGTAATTGGTTTCATCATAGTCCAAATTCATCCAGAATTGAAAAGTCAAATACTTCTTTGTAAAGGAAGATATTAGCTCGTCATTCCTAATGAGTAATGAGTTGTAAACATTCAGAGGATGACAGCTCCCACTAAATCCCATGTCTTCACATGATAATTTGTAAACTCCCACTTAATTCCACATGTTTCGAAATTTATTACTTAATCGAAAACATTTCAAAATTGGAATGTATGTTGCTTTGCAAAGTTATTAAGATGAAGCCATATATGTTCCCATCATATCCTTTCAAAATTCCTATTTCGAAGAGGTCTCATCTTAACCTTATGGAAAGAGATTTTAATCTCTAACTCACACATATCATAATGATGTGTAGCAATGTAATTATAAATAATATCTAGAACACGTCCTTCGAAATACCCTTTCGGAAGGAGGTTTAACCATTTCATTTTCATAATGAGGTTAAGTAATGACATCTGCGTGGTTTAAAACTTTGGCTATTGAAGATATCGGTATATCAATCCTTGCAACCTCTAGTCATAAATATCGCTTATTACTAGGATGTTACATTGATTCATTTAGGCTCTTAAGTAAATCTCAAGGTTGAAACTATTGGTCAAAATTTATCATAAACTAGTCAAAACTCTTGTTAAGACTTTACATTAGTCATTTTGTTCCAAAACTTTCTTTTGGTCTCCTCGTGTAGTTATCTTGAGAACATACTCTTATGATTACTTCACTTGGTCTCTTTAGTCATATAGAACTTACTTGAGACCATAGATCTCATCTATTGGGTATACTATATAAATAGATATACCTTTATTCAAATCATTCTCTCTTGCGTAGATCTCATTTACACAATCTTATCTTGGTGTGAGTTGTGTCCTCATTTTTCTCCCACTCTATCTTTAGAATAAATACACTAGAGATTCAAAGATAGCATATGAGACACAAATAATGAATTTGAAGTATAAGGAGAACTATCTCATAGGTTGACTAATAGTTTTAGATTTCGTAAGTGTACTTGGTGATTGACATTCCTTTAAGAGAGTTCATAGACTCAAAAATTACTTTGTAAATGATCACACACAAGCCTTAAGCATGTGGACATATAATGAATCCCGTCATTATATTTGTCTATTAGATCATTTTAAGTTATATGTTTCTAAGAATAAGCATTTAAACATGAATTTTAGAACAAAAGGATAAAATGATAAAACGGGTGACTTGGGTTGCAAACCAAGTCACCATTATCCAAAATACAACCCATTATCAAAAATACCTTTCCATGTCGAACACGGAAACTTAAGGTTCTAAAATCCAAAACTTGAATAAAATAAGACAATAAAAAGGAAAGCTCCATGAAAACTATTCCTAGCTTCTTGATGGTATCTTATGCTTGCTTTTCTTTTCCCTTGTCTTTGCTTGGTGGAGGCCCTATTTACAATAAAAAGGGAGATACATTATCACAACTTTGTATCATAATACCATAGTTGAATTAGAAATATAAAAGAAAGGATAGTCATTTACCTACTGGAGTGATCTTTCCAGCCTTAATATCACCAAGGTATTTGGAACAATTTCTTTTCCAATGTCCCATACCATTACAATAATGGCATTTATCAAGAGGACCCTTCTTGATTTTTGAAGTGCTAGCTTCACAAGTCCTAGCTTTGGTGAAAGTGGGAGCTTGCTTCTTACTCTTCCTCCCATTCTTCTTGAACTTCCCCTTACTCTTAGTGCTTATGTTAATCACATCCTTGGGTGGGTTCACATTTAACCCCATGTCCCTTTCGGCTTGCACAAGTAAATTGTGCAATTCTTCAATAGACACATCCTTGTCTTGCATGTTAAAATTCACCCGGAATTGAACATATGCTTTGACTTTGGACAAGGAGTGTAGAATCCTATCTACAACAAGTTCTTTGGGGATTTCAACCTTTTGAATCTTCAAGGTCTCGACAAGCTCCATAAGTTTGAGCACATGAGGGCTAACCTTTTGGCCCTCTTTGAAGTCGAGATCGAAGAATGCCGCGGCCGCCTCATATTGGACGATCCGCGGAGTTTGTGAAAACATTGTCACAAGCTTGGAGTAAATCTCATTAGCATTGCCCATTTTAAAGGCTCTCCTTTGGAGATCCGCCTCCATCGCAAATATCAAGACATTTTTCATTGCGGCAGACTCCTTTTGGTAAGCCTCATATGCTTCCCTAGTGGCGGCGGTCGACCTAGTAGTAGGTTCGGGTGGAGAGGCCTCGGTAAGGTAACGAAGCTTGTCGTCACCTTGGGCGGCTAATTTGAGTTGGGCATCCCAATCGGAGAAATTTGACCCATTTTTTTCAAGTTTACATCGATCCATGAAGGATCAGAGCCATGATGTATTAGCGAGAGGCGTGGCGTTAGGGGTTGGTGTTGCCATTTGTTATGAGAAAAAGAAGTGGTCTACAAAACAAAATAGAAGGAGTAAAACAAATGTCGTTTTAATAATAATACTCGTAAAAAATGTATAATTTAAACAAGTTTTATGCATTTTTCTAGTGACCTCTACCCAACTAGATAAATGATTCCAAGACCCAAATTCATATCGACTTAGGCACGATATGGCCGATGAAACCCTTATCAATATAACTCGGTGGATTAACGTTTTAATCGATTCTACTTTTAGAACTCTTGGTCGATAATATTACTCTAATAATTATCTATAGCCCAAAACACATCCGACAAGGGCACGGTATGGCCGATGACACCCTTATCGAAAAACTTTTGTTGAGTTCAATCCAAATTTCGAATAAATGTGTCCATGATCCAAATCCACATCAACTTGGGCACGGTATGGCCGATGAAACCCTCATTAACATGAACTCGGTGGATTAACATTCATCACCCACTTCCCCTACGTAACAAGGTTTGTACCCCGGTAGGGCCGAGTGCACTCCCTCGCGAAATAGGTTTTCATGGTTTCTACTATTTGGTAAGGCTATGTCTCAATTAATTGTTTTAGCGAGAGGTCATGTCAATTTATTATCTATCAAGTTTTAAGTGAACTAAAGCGGTGAACTACGATAATTCTAATTGACACGGTCGATAAACTCGATGAAAGAGGATGCATGTTTTAGTTATGGCGATTTAGCGATGCATGCGACATATAAATAAAATGCAAACATAAAATAAATCCTACTATGGCCTTCCTAAAATAGAAAAACTATTTAACTATTACATATTCGGAAACAACCTCCATTGGTCCCTTGAACTTCGGTTGTGGCACGCATCTCGAGGTAACACCGTCTTTATGTATCGCCATCTTGAAGAAATTCGTCTTGGGGAACTCCGAGATAAATTAAATTACATAGCAAATTACATAATTTCCTATTATACATTTGTAACTAAAATAAAATAAATCTATTAAATTACAAAACGGTGATACGAGATCACAATAAAATTACAACCGAATCGATATTCCCATACATTTCGGGAAATACCAATTAAAACTAAGGCCATACTAAGTAAAAATTACATAATTCAAAAATTACATAAATTAAAATTATGACAATCATAAAGAAAATGCAGCATTATAATATGTATGAACATGCCCAATTTTATGCTAAATCGCCTTTAATTAGCCAATATCGTATATTACTCGGTTTTTACGGATTTGCGTGATTTCAACATTTTATAATCACAAAAATTACATAAATTCATATTTATGCATAAGTTAATTACCCTAACCTCTTAGGACTCAAAATTTAGTCTTCACTAATTATTTGACCATAATTAACTCATATTTCTAAAATTGTTCATAAATGGACTTAAAATTATAAAAATAAGCTATAAACTTCAAATAAATCACAAAAATTTCAAATAAATTCAAAATTTGAAATTTAAAATAATGAACATTCTGGAAAAATACCATGACACTCATAATGTTCAAAACTTAGGTTAAAAATTTCGAAATTTTTCCGGAAAAAGAATGTTGCGGTTTATCGGTTTTAACTAAAATAATCATAAAAACATGTGAAAAATTATATACATCAACTTTTCAATTTTAGATCTGAAAAAGATAATAAAATGCAACATATGATGTTTTTCTTTAGTCATAGAGTATGTTATATCAATATTTCACTAATAAAGTCACTAGTCATGCAATTTTTCTTAAAAAATCCATAAATCATGCAAAAAGACTTCACTATAGCCTATTATTTTACACACATCTTGTAAAATTGCATGTGACAACATACTAAATTTCTATAACCAGATTCGAAATTTATCTCATATTAACCTATTTTTCACCTAAATCCGAATTTAATAATGAAAAATCCATTTTTCGAGCATAAGAAGACCAAAAATTATGAAAATTTACAGGTTATCTCAAAATAATATATGTGACAACATATCCAAAAATCACTGGAAAATTTGAAGTTTAGCTAATTTTAGTCCGAAAATGACATTTTTACTCATAAAATCATATTTTAATGCCATTATTGTATAATATGAACAATAAAAATCCGTAAATTAACCAAAATATCCTAAAAACATTTTAGGACCAGAAATTTTAACATGCACAAATTAATTTCGTGATATATCATAATAACACAAATTATACAAGTTTTATATGTTATTCTTATAACTCGAAAAAACTTTTAACCGATTTGCATGCAAATAACCATGGCTCTTGATACCGATTGAAGGAAAAGTAGATCTATATACTTAACATACTCATATATGTTTTAATTTAATTTGTCATAAAATTAACTAATGATCTTATGCATGCAAACTAACAAACAAAATAAGGAAGAAACATTGTTCTTACATTGGAAATTCGGTTAATATGGGCACAAGAGAGATCACCTTTCTCTCTTGTTCTTGTGCTTTCCTTTAACGGAATAACTAAGATCCAAGTATAGGATCTCTCCCAAAGCTTTATACCCAAAGCTCACTCTTAATAAAATTAATACTATGAATACTAGATAATATTAATTTTGTAGGAAAAATGACCCAAAATAATTTGGTTTTAATCTCCCAAAACCCATGAAAGTACAATTGACTCCCTTTTGTAACGAAATATCCAATTAGGGTAGGAAGATAGGATCGCATTTGGATTCCTTTATTCTTACGATTTTGAAACTGAGTGAGCATTTCTAAGGCTTCTTCTTTCATGGGTTTGCACCCCAAACCTAGTGGTATCCTTTGAGAGTTTCCTTCTTTGTAAGGTGCAAAGGTATTCTTCTTGGTGTGGTTTAATGGCATTCATGGGAAGTATCCCTGGGACTTAAGTATGTGGTTGACCACCAAATTGGAGTATGGGTTGAAGTATAGAGGTGCCAGTTTGCTCTCTACAAGATTTATACTCTGAAATCCCCCAAGCTCGTACACTGGGTCTGTGACTACTTGATTGCTTGACATTTTCTCTATCACAGCCTTGATAGGTGACGAAGTGATCGTCACTACTTTACCATCTAGAGGAATTTTGATTTTCTGGTGCAAGGTGGATGTTACCGCTTTGGAAGCATGAATCCAAGGCCTTCCCATAAGTATATTGAAGGATGCCTCAATGTCCACTATTTGAAAATTGACCTTTCGCTTGATTAGCCCTGTGGCTATAGTGAGGTTGATTAGTCCTAATACTTTACGTCGTGTTCCATCATATGCTCGAACACCTTGGTTGGTAGGAGTCCAATCTGATTCTTTCATGCCTAACTTGTGTGTTGTCTTTAGTGGTATGACATTGACTGTGGAGCCATCATCCACCAAAGTCACTGGAACATTTTTCTTTAAGCATGTGATTGTAATATATAGATCAAGGTTATGGCTAGCGCCAAAAGGAGGCAAATCCTCATCTGAAAAAGTAACTTGGTTACTTAGCTTAATTGAGTCTTGGAAGACTAGGTTGACTACGTCGTTAGGTGTAGAATTGTGTGCTACGTTCAGTTTAGCTAATGCTTGCAGTAAAGCTTGGCGATGGGGAAATGAACTCGCAACTAATTGCCAGACTAAAAGATCAGCATTTGTCTTCTGCAGTTGTTTCAGTAGATGGTCTGTAGAGGTATCTTCGTTATCGTTTGGTGTAATGACATTGGTATTAGTAACTGGACCATTGACGGTAGGAGCGTTATGAGAGACATTTTGATAGGGACGTCCTGAGCGAGTAAGGTGGTCTATGTCTTGGCCCTCGCTAGCCTTGACAATATCCTCACTGGCTTTGACTAAGTAATGTTCTATGAGGTATTCGTCTTCATCGTCATCTGCCCATATTCCGTTGACAATATTGAGCTCTCTCAACCTAATGATTTCAGCTTCTAGACTGATTAGTTGCTCGACCAGATAGTCAACTACTGCGATTACCTCTTGCATTGTAGGCTCTTGAGATAGGATTGGAGCCAGTGTCATGTCTCCCTTTGGTATGGTGCTTGGACTTCGTAGGGATGCCACCACAACTTCCAGTTCTGAGACTTGCCTATTCACACTCTTTGCCCATGCGATAAAATCGGCGATGGTAGGAGAAATAGTGGAATAACTCCCTTCCTCCTCTAGTGCATGAACCTCATCTTCGACTGGAGAAATGAGGTGTGAACAATCCAAGGTGGACTCTGAAGGAAAAGTAGATCTATATACTTAACATACTCATATATGTTTTAATTTAATTTGTCATAAAATTAACTAATGATCTTATGCATGCAAACTAACAAACAAAATAAGGAAGAAACATTGTTCTTACATTGGAAATTCGGTTAATATGGGCACAAGAGAGATCACCTTTCTCTCTTGCTCTTGTGTTTTCTTTTAATGGAAGAACTAAGATCCAAGTATAGGATCTCTCCCAAAGCTTTATACCCAAAGCTCACTCTTAATAAAATTAATACTATGAATACTAGATAATATTAATTTTGTAGGAAAAATGACCCAAAATAATTTGGTTTTAATCTCCCAAAACCGGTTAGGATATGAGAAGAGGAAGTGGAATATTTTTATCTCTCTAAAAATATTTTTGATAAGATGAATCAATGAATGAATAAGACAATAACATTATTGTGTATAAGGTAAAACTGAGAGGAAAAACCAAGTGGTTTTTGCCTCTAAAAACCGGGTGGTAGGAGGGGCAAAGGGAGCCAATGCATGCCTTTGTTTATCTTCACAATGAAACTAGGGTTGCATGGCTAGTAAGGTAAGTAATCATTATGTTTACCACTTATATTATAAACACAATATTTAGCCTAATCCCCTCTTAATTTCGGTACACTAGATAACATGGATTCCATATTATTTTTGTCAATTTGTCAATATGTTACATGTCACATGTCACATAAAATTGCTATGTATTTTTAACATATTAAAAATCAACGTATTAATAAAAATACGTCATATACAAAAATCGACTTAGTAATTCATAATTACTTGTACCAAAATATTTTACCAATTATAAATCACAACAATTTGTATTTATAATAATTAATTCAATTTCAATTGTTTCTTTAAACAATAATTTCATCTGAGTAAAGATACAATTCGATTACTCAGACCGTATCTCATTTAATCAAATTCCAATGTGATACGTAAATTTTACTTCCAAAATCGTCCGTCAATTTTCAAGTAATTTAATTAACTCGTAACGTTATACGATTAATTAAATGATCAATTAAGAGTGTTGCCCTATAGGTATGACCTAGGGGATCAACTGATCACCACCGTCGCACGACAGTAATGTCAAACTCTAGTCAGCCAATCATTACCGATATATGTTGATCAGTTGACAGTAAAAAAACTTCCCAATTGTATTCTTTATAATGAGACTTAAACATGTGATCATCATGATCAACAGTCGTGATCGCATTATTGTTGGAGGACACATATTCCAACAGACTCTTCATCTGTGATAGTCAGAACTCCAACAGGATTCTGAGTATTGTTGGGCTTACCTCCGGGAGGTATGGGTAGACGACCTTCTTCGATCTTATCCTGAAGGACATGTTTCAGTTTAAAACATTTCTCTGTATCGTGTCCCTTGCCTCTATGATATTCACAGTATGCATTCTCATCCCTGAATTTAGACTTCTTCTCTGGGTCAGGTGTAGGTCCTATGGGCTGGAGCTTACCTTGTTTCATCAACCTTTTTAGAGCATTGGAATATGAATCACCAATGTTCGTGAACTTCCTTTGCGGGTTATTCTTCTTAGAAGATTCAACAAGATTAACCTCATCGGTCTTGCTAGTGGAGCCATAAGAACGACTCGTCAAACCTTGATATCCACGACCTACCGTTTTGGACAAGAGCCCTTTTCGGATTTCGTCTTCAATTCTTGTACCTAGCACAGTCAAATCTTTGAAGGACTTTATGTTTTGGTACCTCAGGTGGTTTGCATAAATAGGTCTCAAGTTATATACGAACTTTTCCAAAAGAGTAGCTTCATCTGGGCGTTCAACAAGTTGTGTGCTAGTCTTCCTCCACCTACTTAGGAAGTCAGTGAAGCCTTCTTTCTCATTTTGGGTAAGAACCTCTAGAGTGCGCATGTTAACTTGGATCTCAGTATTATCCGCGTACTGTTTAGTGAACTCAATCGCGGCATCATCCCAAGTAGCAATTTTCTTGTGCTCCAAAGAGTAAAACCATTGCTTAGGAATAGTGTCGAGAGATGAAGGAAAGACATATAATCTTTGAAGGCACGAATGTGGTTCAACGGGTTTTCATGTCCCTTGAACTTCGGTATGTCAGTCATGTTGAAGTTGGTTGGCAATTGAGCATTTACCGCCTCATACTTGCGATTGTTCTCCCTGTAGATGTCATCTCCCTTAAGGTACATTAATTGCTCCTCCAAGTATTGGAGTCGCTTTTCAGCTTCAGTAGGACCTTGTGGGGGGTTAACTTCTGGTTGTCCAACAAAGGGTGGAAGGTTATCATGCACGCTCGCGTCGGGAACATCATTCTCTGGAGGAGGAAGCCTAGTTTCTACAGCGACAATTCGGCCTTCAATAGCATTAAGGCGATCATAAGCTTGGTCTTGGCTGGTTTGGAGACAAATGAGTGCAGCTAGGATTAGATCATTACCATTTTTGGGTTGTCCATTAACACTTGCGTGACTAGTTCCAGGCATTTTGGAAATTGAGGATAAGAGATCGAAGACGAATCAAAACACGATCGACCATCTTAGTACACTTAAAGACTCGACTTGTGAAGTGGGAGTGTGCCACTGTGTTAAGTGAGGTTTATAAAATGACAAATTTTAGAATGTTTGTCCTAAGCAATTGTAATGTAGTTTAAGAGTGCTGACTCGTGGTGAGTTTTGAAATGGGTTTTGAGGCCCGAATTTTGACTGGATATTTGGACAGAGTTTCGACTCACTTTGCGCTATTTTAGGCCACTTTTGAATTTATTTACATTTTAAAAGGGATTTTGATTTTATAAAATTTCGTCATGGTTTTATTTACAAAATGGTGATCACGCATATGATACAAACATACAAGCATTATAACGGTATGCTGAGTGCATTTAAAGGGTTTTGGCTTAAAGGGTGGGTTGCCATACCAAGCAATCAAACCCTGGTCTGTGGAGAGGTCCGTGCCAAACATGAGTAAGGTCGGTCCGTAGTCCATTTCCTCGAGTAGTGAAAGCCTTTGATACAAGCAGGAGTATGTACCACGGTATGGTTGACGTCAATCGCTATATATCCTTATGTCCAGATAAGAATTTGGACCGTCCATACGGGACGATTGGTCAAATGGGTTGGGTTGAGCCTAGGAAGGCTAGATAAAACCACCTAAGAAGGTCGAGTAATGAAAACCGACAACTGTCTCGTATAAACTATTCCCTAACCTTGTTCAAGTTTCACCCTGGGTAACACGTAAGTGTATCATCCCCAGCGGAGTCGCCAAACTGTGGACATGGGCCACCCGCGGCCCGCGGGGAAGCGCTTAAGATAAACATGCATTTGTGGAGTCGTTGTTAGGTTTATTTACCTCTTATTAGGCTCCTCTAATAGTGAACTAATTAACTTCTTAATTATTAGTTCTTTAGATCTAGTGCATGCATAAAAAAATAAAAGATTTATGAATAAAAACAATGTCCCTTACATTGTGAGATGGTTCAAAATATAGGGCACAAGTAAGGTCACCTTCCTTCAGTTGTTCTTGAGCTTAATGTGTTGGATGATCCTCCAAAATCCCAAAGTAGAGATTCTCCTTAGATTGCACCCAAGACTTATCCCTTAAACTAGTATACTAATTAACTAGATTAATAAACTAGTATCCTTAAAATGATTCTAATATTATTACTATTACTACACTAGTAATCTTGTTGTGATATTAGAATGGATGAACAAATTCTTGTAAATCTAAAAACTTGTTTTAGAGAGATTGAGAGAATATAAGAGTTTTTGCATGTAGAGGAAAAATGAATGAATGAGTGAAGTAAAAATGAGAACAAAAGTCCTCATAAGAGGAGGTGAGGCCGGGTAGAAGAGGCCAAAGAAGGCATCTTTGCCTTTTTCTTTTTGTCTTCACAATGCATTAGATGTGTAAGCTAGTATACTAGCTATGATGATGTTATATTTATCTCATTAAATAATGTCATCCTCACACCCCTAATATACCCTCCATTCGGTCCATCCTCCATAAAATGGACTACCATTTTATTTTGTCAATTTGTCATTTATCATACAATATGTCACATATAGTATTTTACATGTTATTAATTAATTTAATGCATATTTAACACATAAATATCATTTTACAAATTAATTAAATTACATACAACAAATTGACTAGTGATACTTGATCACCTAAAGAAATGGGTTATTTAATTATAATTCACAACATCTTGTAATTATAATTAACCATTCATTCATATCTCTATTGTTTCTCAAACAATAAACATTTTTAGTAATAAAGCATTTTTATTACTAAAATAAATCTTATTTAATCCCATTACAATAAGATATCAATATTCTCTCTCACAAGTAAATTGTTCAATTTTAAGAAATTGATTACCTTGTATCGTCATACAATTAATCAATTTATCCATTAAGGGAGTTGTCCTTTAGGTGTGACCTTAAGCGATCAACTGACCACCACCGTCATACGACAGTAATGTCAACCTCTAGTCAGCCAATCATTACCGATTAATGATGATCAGTTGATTATAATAAATCATCCCTCACGTATTCTTAATATGAGATTTAATGATGATATTAAATCATGTGATCGCACTATTGTTGAGGACACATTTTCTAACAATCTCCCACTTGTCCGAGACAAGTGTGTGTCACCAATTCTCTTGTCCTATTACAATCTCCCACTCAATACAAAGTGTCTCTCAGGTCGTACTTGCATTTGATCATATCTTGAGTGGTTTCCTTGATTTGGAGAGTAACTGCATGACCGGAATTATCAACCATAGATACCTTCCGAGCGTGGCCACGCATTTCCAGTTAACTACTCCTCGAGTGGCCTTGAGATTTCAAACAACCCTGACAAGGGGTGGACAATTCCTATCGCATTATTCCCTTTGTTCAGCCACATTCATCATAACCCAAAATATACCCATTTGACCTCATTTACGACAGTCGTAGAGTATAAATCAAAGCTAATCAGAAATTTGTGCCAACTTGGGCGAATAGTCTCTAGTCAAAAGAATTGAGTCATAAGAATACTATAGTACCTCTTGCCACGACCAGGCTTTATGAATTACCAGAACTCTATAAGCGGTCACTGCCCGACAGAGTGTCCCATACAGTCTGCCTATGTGATCGACTAGTCATCCCATATGACTCTATGACACTTGAACTTGCCATCAATCGCATCACACTCTAGTCACTTCGAGAGATCATCTCATATAAGTAACTAGGGGCGAATACCATGTCAATCCAGTTCACTTTAATGGGGTTCAATTTGTCTCTACAACTCATTCGGATACGACAAGGTAACGGGTGAGTTTAATGAAACTCAAACGATAAATGCGATTATCACATATGAATAGTCAATACACTATTACTACTTCATATCCTATAATCTTTAGTGTATTATTAACACTAGTTAAAATGCAATAAAATCTTGGCAAGTGGATATACCCTATATCCATATATTCCAACTTTATCAATTGCTATTTCCTTATATTCACTGTTATTTCTAACAACTTGAATTTATCTCTAAGTATTTGTCTAGTCTTCTTACTAGACATGGGCTCTTTAACTTGAAAGATGCTCCCACTGTTATCTCATAACTTGTGATAAAGTCATTTGTAGAGGGATTCACCCTTAATCCCTATGTTGACCATTTTATCACAATTTACTTAGATTCCTTTTATAGTATTTGCAATGTGCGAAACTAAATCACCTTTTTAGTCTCTTACTCCTTAGTCAATAAAATTAGCCTAGGATTTCTACAAATCCTTTTAAGTTTGGAAACTACAGTTTGTGCAACCTTTCAACACATAACTTAGTTTATCACCCAAACATATGAACAAGTCTTCAATTGTTCTTTAAGGCTTTCACAAGACCATCTTAGGAATTAACTTGTTATTGATTTATCATGCTCCTAGCATATGGTTCATCACAGCACGTGCGTCTGTTGGCATACATGATCATTCTAATGGCGGAAACATTAGCAATCCCGATTATATGTGATCAACAACTTAATAGGTTCAGTGAATGACTATGACTCCATCATAGTAATTCCACTTCCATCAACATGAACAGCCTATTCAACTTTGTTGATGTACAACAGATACGAAAGATCTTATCCGCATAAGTCTCTCAACTCTATGCCAATATTCTCTCCCATAAATTCAAAATCTAGAATACTTAGCATCCCTTTCCAAGTCTCCCAATCAATCTTTTACAGAAGAAGGTATTGGTATATTATTCTCAATAAGTAATATGTTATCAACATTTAAGACACGGAGAAACAATTCTAGCTCCCACTTAACTTCATGTATAATCATGATTCTTCAATCATGTGAATGAAACCATTCACTATTATCACATGAATGAAAAGTATAATGCTTTAATGCTTTCTTAATACCATTCTAGGATCACTTAAGAAAGCTACGCATAAGATGTTAGGATTCTTAGATCTTTATCTAAGGTTTTGTGTTCCAAACACATTCCTCTCTAAATTCCCATTTTAGAAAAGTGAATTTTTTTTAATATCATTTGCCATCCTTCATCAAAATGAAATGTGGCGATTCCTAACATAATTTATCTTGATCAACATCTTTATGTCAATTTATGCATTTGAGTACTCTAAAGCTCTATTTACCTCTAAAGAGACCCTCACTTTAAAGTAAATCTACTCTTGAGTAATAATTTTCTTATTGTAATGCTACGGATCGTGTGTAACATGGTCACAATACTATCACTTTCACAAAGCAATATTTTAACCAATAAGACATGTGAGATAAATTCCCACTGAACTATGCTCCCACTCTATCTTTATAGATTATAGTTCAACTATACTCCCGCTCTATAGTTTCATTACTTTCACAAAGTAACACTATAAGACATGTTTCTAACGATCCAATCTACTCCCACTCTATCTCTCAGAAATACATCTATCTTCTTGAGAGATAGCTTTGTGAGTTACAAACATATATATGGTGTAGTATTAGGAGTTTATCTAGACTACGTATTAGCTTTCAAAAGGCCATCCCTATCATGGCAGTTTGATTCATATAATATACGAGTCTTATCCATGTCATCTGTTTAATAGACTCTCTATTTTAGGTATCTCCTGGTTGACCATCCGTTTAGAAGAATGTGTCCATTTTGTATCGCAAATTCCCTACTTTATGAGTTCAATAGCTCATAACAACTTTATAATTGATATTATATTAGTAAATTGTTACTTTAAGTAACAATGACATAAGGAGAATCAAACTCATAGCTTATGTTCTTATAATGATCCAATCATCATATTTGTCTACTTGATCAATTTAAGTCGATAATCTTATGTTTCACGATGCAAGTAGTGAATGATGAAAATCTTAGAACAAACGGTACGATAAAGCAAGTGACTTGGGTTGCAAACCAAGTCACCATTATCCAAAATACAACCCATGTTTAAAGGATACAAACAAATTTACAAGTCACACAAGGAAATCAAAATAGTTCTAAAATTTCAAAGTTCAACATGAAAATAAAGACAAAGAAATATAAAGCCAAGCTTCCATAGATCTAGCTCCATGGGCGGCTACCTCTAGCTTCCCTCAAGATCCTTCAAGCTTGCTTTTCTTTGCCCTTGTCCTTGTTAGGATGCCCTAATTACAATAAAAAGGGTAATCATCATAACTTGTATAAACATACCAAGGTTGAGATTGAAACATAAAAGATAGGGATAGTCATATACCTACTGGAATAACCTTTCCAGCCTTAATATCGCCAAGATATTTTGAACAATTTCTCTTCCAATGCCCAACACCACAACAATAGTGGCACTTGTCCCCAGATGAGGCACTGTACTTGGGCATGGAGGAACTAGCTTCACAAGCTTTAGCTTTGTTCCTATTGGGAGTTCGCTTCTTTCCCTTGTTCCCACTTTTCTTGAAAGTTCCCTTGCTCTTATGATTGACATTGAGCACATCTTTGGTGGAGCTAACACTTAGCCCCATATCGCTTTCGGCTTGCACAAGCATTTTGTGTAACTCATTAAGGGAAACCTTCTTATCTTGCATATTAAAATTCACCCGGTATTTAACATATGCCTTGACTTTGTTAAGGGAATGAAGAATTCGATCAATTACGAGTTCCTCGGGAATCTTCACCTTATGCATTTTTAAGGTCTCAACATGCTCCATCAACTTGAGCACATGAGGCTAACGTTTTGGCCCTCCTTAATGTTGAGATCAAAGAATGCGAAAGCCGCTTCATATTTTATGATCCGTGGAGCTCGTGAAAACATGTTGACAAGTTTCATGTAGATCTCATGAGCGGTGCTAATCTTTATAGCACTTCTTTGGAGTTCGACCTCCATGGCAAAAATCAACTGTAGATACCCAGTATCTGCTGAGACTCCAACAAACACCCGATAATTATCGGACTATAACATGCTTTGGAATCGCGGCGTTTGATCGACAGTTTGTGTAAAACTTTACGTCGGAAAACTTAAAACGATTTCGAAAATAAAACATTTCAAAACATTTCAAAAATACCTGGAGTGTTTAATGCACGACGACGGGGTCGCAATGACACTAACTAGAGTCAAAACCGACACCGTACCAAAAACCGACTCAAAAATTCAAATCCCGACTCCAACAACGAGTCAAACCGAGTCAAACACAAAAAACAAACCATTTCAAATCTTCTATGTTAAGGTTTCCCGGAATCTTACATAGTCAAATATCAAACATGTTCATCCAAAACCTAGGATAGAACAAATCATGATTGCTCTTGTGTGAAAGTGACAGGACAACTCGACGAACCGCGACGTGGCTCGCGCCTCTTTGAGTAGCCCAGGTGGCCACGTCACTCAAAACTCACACAACCACTCATTTACCTATAAATACCCCTCAAATGCCCCCATTTGAGAACTTACGCGAGTGTCCGCCCCCTCTTTTCTCCCTTAAAATTCTCGACTCGACTTCTTAAGTCACAATCCGACGCGTATTTACGACCTACCGATCGTAAATACAAGCCTTACACATTGTTTGGTACCGTCATCGTGCATTAAATCACTTGACCGACCACTTCGACCACTACACCGTCACTAATCTTAAAACACTCTTTTTACTTACCAAAACGGTTTTAAACCGAGTCTTTTCCGACCAAACGAGTTGTTACACTTACGCCGGTTTCTCGCCATAACCAAACATGTAAGTATGAGGGTGTAAAAAGCCTTCTTATATCATGTTTTTATTTGTTTCATGACTATAACATGCTAAAACATGCATAACATGAACCAAAACATGGAATAAACGAGCCAAACCTGATTTTTGGCCTGAGACAGAAGCCCCTTGGTTCGCCGGCTTGCCCGCGCCTCAATGGGGTGTCCAGGTCAGAACTCAACCGTGTTTGTTCTCGTCAATTCCCTTTAATTCATTTTCATATTTACAATCGGGTTTTACTATTTCAAATATTTTCGAACCTTTTTATTTTATTTTATGTGTTTTAACCATAAAACATTTTTTCACCCTTGGTTCCTCATACCATGACGGTTATATCCGTGTTTCCGTGATAATATTTGGTTAATAACATTTAAAAGGTATTTTAAAGCCTTTTATTTCATTTTTTGGAGGTATTTTAAAGCCTTTCATCATTTCTTTACATCTTCAAAACAAGCATATTAGTCACCGATACAAAGTCATCCTTGGTTCTACATACTATGCCGGATTTTAACCCGAGTACGATGATCAGTATCGACTAATTACATTCAAATGAACTTAAAATAATTAGTTCATAATTATTTTCAAAACTATTCATGTCAAGTTTGTCAAAGTCGAACCCGACACCGAATATTATCAAAATAATGATGATTATTCAAGTCTCGTTCCTCAAATCAACAAATGTGGTCTAAACGACCCTTTCAAAACAAATCGGGTCAAATACCCATTTTTCAATACGTTTTATAAACGTTTTTTTTCAAATAGTCAGCCACGGCATACAACCGTCGACTAACCCGCGCCTCAAGCAGGCCTTTTCTTTCTCATTTTCAAAACCAGGGAAGACCCCCTTGCATCGCCAACAGGCTCGCGCTTCATGTAGCCATGTGGTACAGGGTCTGTTTCCTTTCCAGCATTAGTCTAGGACGATCCCGACTCCGGTTAGCCCGGATATAGAAAGGATCAGATGACTATTTGCTTATTCAAAATCATATTTTCAAAATGCTTTACCAAGACAAATGGATGACGTTATGCACCATAAACCTAATACGGTAATTGGATGTTTAAATCCCGTCTCGCATGCAAATCAACCATAATTCCAACTCGACATCTTATACTTGATACTTGGATTAAATAAACCGACTTAGAAATCTCTCACACGTTAGGTTTAAATTATTGGATGCGCATTCATGCATTTAAACCGTTTTATCAACTTCTGCATTCAACCAACCAAGATCGATCAGTAGAGGCCGCTACCGCGGGTGGGATTGGGTGTTTGATTAAAGGGCTTCCCAATACGTATCTTCAACAATTACTCAAAAACTTTGGATAGTGGACGACCTTATCCAGGGCGTACGAGAGTCATTCTAGAGATAGGATGCTAAAGAGGGACGATTTCCTTATCTTTAGTACCTATGTCAAACGCTGCTTTGTGCTTTGATTTGACCGAGGTATAAAGTGGATTTCGAACGGGTTCCAAGCATCCCACAAATGCTTGGTGGCGACTCTGAACATCTCTAATCGTTTCGAGACCCTTACCGAGACGAAACCGACCGATCTAAAACGATCCGGTCGAAAGCATTTTTACGCCGCCGAGCGTGGCTTTCAAAAGACCGCTGCGTGCCCGTAGATCGAACCGGGGCCTGCAGGTGGGCCATGTCCACAGATTGGCGACTCCGGTGGGGAAAAATTAGGACACTTACGTCTTTGTGATCCCTAGATGGTGAGACTCGAACGAGGTCTTGGTTGGAATGCATTAATTGATATTACGATCACGGTCGGGTTCCTTGTCCGGGCCCACAACCTAACCCTTTATCGACCAATTGGCTCGTCTCGTCGGCGTGAGTTTTTCTCATCCCCGTGTTTCGAATCTCGATTGAGTCAAGCATACCATTGACGTTACATATTTCTGTTTCATCAAAGAGCTTTCATCACTTTGGAGCACGAGGCTAGGGCACCCTCCTTACACATTTTGTTTGGATTGGTATCCTCTCGCAAATCGGGGTTTGATTGCTTGGTGTGTAACCCACCCTTCTAAGCCAAAACCCTTGTCAGCATGATGCATAATATAATGAACTGTGAGTGCTTATGCGCTACTTGATCATAAGTCCTTCCGTGTCATTTTCAAACATTCAAAAACAACTATTTGCGCCGTTATAATGGTCGTTTCAAACCTCGGTCTTTTGCCGACCGTTGCACGCCTTTCTAGGCCGTCGTAATGACGATTTTCAAACCCGGTTTTTTATAAAAATTTCAACACACCTTTCTAGGCCGTCGTAATGATGATTTTCAAACCCGATTTTTTATAACCATTTCAACACGTCTTTCTAGGCCGTCGTAATGACGATTTTGAAACCCGGTTTTTATAACCATTTCAACACGCCTTCCTAGGCAGTCGTAATGACGATTTTCAAACTCGATTTTCTACAACCATTTCAAATCACCTTTTTACGCCGTTATAATCGCCGCGTCTGGACACGGATTTTAACCCGTTTCGCGCCCACAATGGCTCTTTCAAAACCCGAGAAAAGCACTCACCCTTTTCTCGAGACACTTTCGAGATCCCGAGGACCATGCACTGTCCCTGAGACCTCTTCAAACATTTCAAACTCGATTTTCAAAACATACAATTTTGAATTTCAAAACCGTCTTGGGAAACAATACTCTGTTTTCCGAGCCGATTCAAACTCAAAACCGTCTTTTGCAAATAAACTTAAGACAACCCTTTCAACTAACCGACTTACGGAGATCTCTATCTTCGGAAGCCGTACACAAAGTGACAAATGAATCTTTTTGAAAATTTCTATTTTCGAAAACTTCAGTCCACCATTCCAATTCCGCCTCGTGTCTATCGAGTTGAAGCAAACGTACTTATGGGTCTTTACTTATGAGTCGTCTCACCACGAGACCCGTCCAGTGGCGTCGCGCCGCTATGCTGGACACGTGTTAAAAGTTCGGTCAACACCGTCACGTCATAAATCGAGTCAGCACCGAGGGACCACACACAATCACCCTCATCTTTTTGAGTCTGATATTTGTCTCGTACTTGTGTTGTCTGCATTCGGTCTTTGAACCGTGTCAGATTGAGTTGTAATGTGAGCCGTTTTTCTGCCTCAGAGCCATGGCCCCTTCTTCAACTTCGTCTGTAAACAACAACAACAATGATAACAACAGAGATGTCACGACTGATCAGCTAGCCAGCCTGCTCACCGCTCTTAAGGTCAATGTGGATCGCGTCGAGACCCGTATCGACGCCCTGGAAAATAAGGAAACTGGAGAACATAATACTCCACCTCTAACTGAAACTGAGAAGAGGCTAAAGCTCTTGGAAGAACAGCTCCTAGCCCGGGGTAACAATATCCATCTTGAGAACAATCGAAGGTTCGAACCTGCTGGGGATCAATTACCTGACAACTTTACCCTGACTGATGTACCTAAGTTCAAAGGAGTGGAGGACCCGCTTAATCATATCCATGCCTTCGAAGACTACATGGACATTAAAGGGGTTAAACAGGAACTTTTCACCCGGATCTTTCCGTCCTCTTTGGAACCGATCCCTCGTCAGTGGTACTACTCCCCTGATCCGAAAAACCTTACTACCTGGGATGAGGTCGCAGTTGAATTTGCTAAGCAATACGCCGACGATGTTGAGATCTAAGCCAATACCCGTACCCTTGAGGTCCTAACCCAGAACGACAAGGAGGGATTCACCGAGTTCTTAACCCGTTAGAGGAGGGTAAGTACTCAGCTGGTCAGCAACCAAGTGAATCAACTTTGGTGGAAACGTTCGTCAACAATCTCTGCCCAGTGTATGCCAACTTACTGAGGTACCAAAATATCAAGACCTTCCAAGACCTGCAAATTCTGGGGACACGCATTGAAGATGACCTCCGGAAGGGTGTCTTGGCCAAGACTACTGGCAGAGGCTACCAAGGATCCACCTCAACCGGGTCTCGCTCTTGCGGCCAAACAAACAAGATCGATGAGGTGAACCTCGTTGAACCATCTGCTAAGAGTGCTGAGCGCTCCCAGAGAGTGTTCACTAATATAGGGTCAACTTACGTAAGTGCTCTGAAGAGGTTCATGGACCAGGGAAAATTACAACCAATCGGGCCCACCCCGGATCCGACCGATGCTAAGAAATCCCGCTTCTGGAACCCCAATGCCTATTGTCAGTACCATCAAGGGAACGGGCATGATACATAGACCTGCTTCAAACTCAAACACATCATCCAAGACATGATGAGAAAGGGGAATTGCCTTTACCCCTACCGACTAAGCCAAACAACAAAACAAATCCTCTGGGAATTCAAGCCATCTCCAACGATGAGCCAAATCTGGACTGCTCTCACCTCATCCTGCCAGTTGATGACGAGGTGAATGCCTTGGAGAAAGATCCCTCGGATAGGGTATTTGTGTTCACTGCCGCCACTATGCTCACCATGTTCCAACAGGTTGACGAAGCCATAGCCAGCCTCTCCGAGAGGATTAACCGACTTGACGATGCCTACCGCCGGCTTATCTTCAATCCTCTACCACCATGCACGAGGGAGAGTCCCCCGAGCGCCCAAAACTACCCTTACCAGGACGGATTGCTCCCGCGACGATTATGGCATGCACCTCACAATAATCATCCTCATAATAATTATCCTCACAATAATCAAACCCACAAAACTACCCTCACAAAAATTACCCTCACAAAAATATCCCTCACAAAAACTGCCCACCAAGAAATACCCCTCCAAGGTGCCTTCGAGATCCTGAAATCAACGGCATCTGGATAGATGACGTTGAAGATGTCTACCTTGTCCTAGAGAAAGAGAAACGGGCGAAAGAAATCGGTCACTTTACCCGGTCCGGACGCCCCTATCAGAACCCGAACAATCCAACGGTCATTCCAATAACAAACGACCAAGTTGTCTCGAAAGTAGACACTCAACCAAAGGCTCCTGAGAATTCAATCCTCAAACAGCTTCAGAAGGCAAAAGTCGAGATCTCGATCTGGCAACTGATCGCGACATCCTTTGAACATCGACAGGCTTTGCTACAGGCCTTGGGAAAACTAACTGTGCCCTCAACCTCTTCCCCTGAAGAAATAGTGGCACATATGACAAGGGACGCACCTGACTTAAACAACCCAGTCGTCTTCTCTGACGAGGATATCCCTCCCTTCGGAGCCAATCATAACCTTGCTCTGTACATTACCGTACAATGTCTCAAGAAGAATGTGCCCATGGTCCTTGTGGATGATGGATCCGCGGTGAATGTCATTCCCCTCAAGACTGCTCACAAGCTGGGTATTAAAGAAGCTGATTTGGTCTCGACAAACTAAAGAGTACGCGCCTACGACGGCACTCATCGCAAGGTCGCGGGGCTCATCACTCTGACTGTCGCAATCGGACCGCTGGAAAGGCAAACCAGTTTTCAGGTGGTCGACATCGACGCCTCTTTCAATATGCTCCTGGGATGTCCCTGGATTCACGCCGTCAAGGCGGTTACCTTGACTCTCCACCAGAAAATCAGGGTCCCCTTCAACGGGAAAATAATCACAATTCCTGCTTCCCCGATCAAAGCTGTCATGAGAAAGGGAATAGCCTCCCACACCATTGAGGAAGATGATACTGAAATGTGGGGATTCCAAGCTGTGAATGTCATAACTGATGAATCAACACCCTTTGATTGTGACCCGTTTGCCAACCTCACAGTAAACCGCATCATGATGCGCCAGGGTTACTTCCCGGGTTTGCCCCTCAATCCACTGAAGAACCCCATACCTCCCTTGAAACAGGCTAAGGTCCCCAACATTCGCTTCGGACTGGGATATGAGCCTACCGATGAAGATATCCAGGAGATGAACCTCCTAGTTTGAAAATGCAAGAAGCGCGGAGTTATCCTGCGTCCCTATCATCTGACCCTCAATGGATACTTTATCCCCGAGGGATAATCAGAGCTCTACCATGGCTTTCCGGAGCCGATCTATGACTCTGTGGCCAAGGCCAGATACCCGGGTGTGGAAGTCTTCCAGGACTGCTACTTCATCCCCGACAACACCGAAACTGCATCAACCTAAGCCGTCGTCATGCATCGATGGACAAGCTGTTACTCTCCTCTTTGGAGAAGATAACATCAAGCACCTCGACTATGAGGATATCATCAACATCGCCCTGAAGGACAATCAGTTTAACCCAACAACCTAGATCTCCGACACTGACCCGGAGAATGCTACATAAGGCTGGAGGAAGACCGTTAAGTGAACTGATCGCCAAGGCCGCATTCCCAAGATCACAACTGGAGAAGGCCCTATGTTCAAAGAGGGAAGTGGAGAAGAATCTGAATCTGAATCAGAGTCGGAGTCAGAGTCTGTCATAGCTCCTAACACTCCTGATGTCCCAGTGAAGGTCCCCTTCCCACTATTTTATCACAAGGTCGTGGCCGATTCAGAGGCTGAGTCTACTAGGGTCACCCCCACTCCCATGAATGGTGATAACCTGGAGCCTGTTTCGGGGGCCACCTCCTCTGCTGCGTCGCCTCTGACCGACCATGAGATGTCTGTCCTCTCCGAGATTTTCACTCGTGTCAACTTAATGAACGCTAAGTTTGCTTATGACTCGTCTCAATTTAACTGCAATGCAATTCTGAATGACTATGAGGAATTTGACTTGAGTGACTACCCACCTCACCTAGCCAAAGAACTTGACAAATGGGAAACCAGAACCCCCATCATTGCGGAGACCGAACCTATTAACATAAGAACTGACAACACACCTCAAGAACTTAGGATAGGGACAACCCTGGACCCCTTGGAAAGACAACAGTTCATTGACCTCCTCCACGAATACAAGGACGCATTCGCCTGGTCTTACAGAGACATGTCTGGGATTGACAGGGAAATTGCAGAGCACCGAATACCCATTAAGCCCGGAGCTAAACATGTGAAGTAGAAGCTACGCCGGATGCGTCCTGAATGGGTCCTAAAAATCAAGGAAGAAGTGGATAAACAGTTCAAGGCTGGTTTCATCAAAGTGTCTGAATACTCTGATTGGGTGGCCAACATTGTGCCCGTACTAAAGAAAGATGGAAGAATTCGGGGTTGCATCGACTTTAGGGATCTGAACAAGGCAAGTCCAAAGGACGACTTCCCTTTGCCACATGTTGGCATTCTGGTGGACAAGACTGCTGAACATGCTCTCCTATCATTCATGGACGGGTATGCCGGATACAACCAGATTAATATGGCTGGGGAAGACATGCACAAGACTGCGTTCACTACACAATGGGGGTACATACTGCTACACGGTCATGCCCTTCGGTCTCATCAACGCCGGGGCTACTTATCAAAGAACCGCTACCACTCTTCTACATGATATGATGCACAAGGAGGTAGAGGTGTATGTTGATGACATGATTGTCAAATCAAGAGAACGGGACGGCCACATCAACGCCCTTCGAAAATTCTTCGCTCGTCTGCGGAAGTATAACATGAGACTAAATCCTCAGAAGTGTGCATTCGGGGTCACCTCCGGAAAACTCTTGGGACATGTCGTCAGCAAAAGAGGCATTGAGATTGATCCAACCAAAATCAAAGCCCTTCAACAAATGCCTCGGCCTAGGAACGAGAAGGAGATTCGGGGATTTCTCGGGCAGGTCCAATACATCAGCCGCTTCATTGCCAAGCTCACCATGATTTGTGAACCAATATTCAAGAAACTCCGCGCCTCCGATCACACCGATTGGGACGACGACTGTCAAAAGGCCTTCGATAGGATAAAGGAAATCCTATCCAAACCTCCTGTCCTCATGCCACCTCAACCAGGGATTCCTCTATCCCTATACCTGACTGTTACCAACACGGCCATGGGAGCTATGCTAGCACAAACAGTCGACGGCGAAGAACGAGTGATGTGATCAATATTTGAGCATATTTAGTCCCCGAATTATCCTCATTTTTATGCTTTTTAGTGCATATTTGGGTCATTTACTATCTTTAGTCCTTTTTTTGCATATTCTTTGAGGTTTTGTTTCCTTGGTAGGAGAGGAGTGCAAACCTTGCATTTTCATGGCAAAATAGAGCTAAATTGATCGAATCTAATGACCAAGCATCAAAGAGAAGACAAGACTAGAAGGCCTTTGTACATAATGTAGTAGATGGGCAATGATGAAGAGGATCCTTGCATCCCCGACAAAATCCCGGAGGATTGTTGGAAGAAGAAAAGAAGAAAAGAAGAAAAGAAAAAAAAGAAGCTGAGCCAGAATCCGCTCGTCCCAACCATCGGGACGCCCGTCCAACAGCTCCCCAGGACGCTCGTCCTTACCACCAGGCCGCCCGTCCAGCAGCTCCCCAATCCGCTCATCCCGACCCTTGGACGCTCGGATTGTACTCCAGAGGGGCACGTCCTCTTCTTTCTTCATTTGAGATGCGCATATTTTTGGAAGACTAGCTAAAAGGAGACCCGCATCTTTTCTTGAGAGGAGCGATTCCTCATGGACTTAATCGTCATTTAAGCCCTTAGTAACCCTAATTTGTGCACCTAATCCCCACTATAAATACCCCAATAGTCTAATTAGATTATCATGTTCTTCTTATCAATCTTTAGTGTAGTTTATATTATTCTAATCTCTCTTTAATCTTGTAATCAACTTCTAATCAAATATTAATACAAATCTCATTTCCTTAATTTCTCTTTTGTTCATCCTTTATTTTGGGTAATTGAAGATTATTTGGGTTTATTGGGAGATTGACAACCTTCCATCAATCATCAAGTACTTTTTTTATTCTTTGCATTATTATTTTGGAATCATCATTAGGTATAACTCTCTTAATCCCTTTTTAATTATTGTTAATCATCTTCATTTATTCATCATGTTTTGCTTTGTTAATATGATTGACAACCTTGTTAACATGTTAAACTTGATAATGAGTGAGTAGTTTCTTTAACTAGGGTTAATGGGTAATTAGGGGAAACCAGCATGGGGGTGATTCATGCTTAATTTAATATGTTTTCATAATTTATTTGCTTGCTTGTTGTGATCTCAACTTATGCACATGTTATGTTTGATGAAATGCGAGCCTATGAAGCCTTGCATTTTTTACCCATCACCTACCTTTTCAATGAGACTTTTAAGACATAAACCAACTCGAGTCTCATTAGACCATGCATATAGGAGAGTAGGGAGGATTAAGTCACTTGTAGGTGTTGTACAATCTAATCGATTCGGCTCCGGGACCCAAACCTTCCTAGGATTGTAAGATATAAACCAACTCGATCCTATCACAACAATAATTGCTTGTTTATAATTTGAGAATATGTTTGTATGATCAATTCCCATGAATCCCCTAGGAACCCATGACACCCTAGTGCTTTTAATCAATTGTTTACATCTCATTTTAGTCATCTTGCTTGCTTACTTTAATTGTTATTTAGTTTAGTGATCTTCTTATCTCAACCAAACTCGTGACACCCCTAGACACCACTACTTGCAATTGAAAATCCTACATCAATACCCGTCCCTTGGGATCCGACCTTTACTTGCCTCTTTACTAATAGTAGAGCTGTTTGTTAAGTTATAAATATTGTTTTGGTGTAGGTGCTCCTAACGACAAGTAACCGAAATCTAAGCTCAAAGCGACCCGACCAAAAATGGCATCGTTGCCGGGGACGGTGTTAACTTGATTTAATTTTCTTTGATTGTTATTAGTTGTGTCTTTCTTTGCCTTGGGGAAGTAAAATTCCTCAAGGTTTGTTCTAATCATTTTCTAGTTGTTTGATATTTTGCAAGATGGATATTATAGATTGTTTTGTTGAGGACCACTTGAGTATACCTTTCTTCAAAGACCCTATGCAAGCATTGGAAGCCTTGGAAGCAAGTGAGGCCAAAAATATGCATTGGGAGTTGGAGGTAGATCTTCTTGAGGCCGCTCTAGCAAACAAAGAACTTACTCATGAGCAATCCGAATTGGTACATAACATCCTTGTGGAAGCATATCAACCTATGGAACAAGAGCAAGCAATCATAGAAGGCATCCTACAAGCCGAAGAGAAAGAAGAATTTAGCATGGAATTTGAGTATGACGAGATTAATGAGCTTGAAGAACAAGTTGAATATGCCATGAGAATGGAGTGTCTAATGGACTTGGAGCAAGTTCTTAATGAACCTTCAATTAAGGAAAGTGAGGTACAAGTCCCAACTTTAAAACCCCTTCCTCCAAATTTGAAATATGCTTATCTTGATGAATCTAAGACCAAACCCGTGATTGTTAATGACAAACTTGATGAAAATCAATTAGGAATTGCTTGATGTGTTAAAGCAACATGAAAAGGCTATAGGTTATAGTCTAGATGACCTAAAGGGGATAAGTCCCAACTTTTGCATGCATAGAATTCATTTAGAAGAGGACCATAGACCTACCATCCAATCTCAAAGGAGATTAAACCCCCACATGCAAGAAGTTGTTAAAGGAGAGGTTATGAAATTACTTGATGCGGGAATCATATATCCCATATCGGACTCTTTATGGGTTAGCCTCGTTCAAGTAGTACCTAATAAAGGAGGTACCACGGTAGTGACAAATGAAAAGAATGAGCTAATACCCACAAGGAAGGTCGCCGGTTGGCGTATGTGTATTGACTATCGAAAATTGAATTCCGCAACAAGGAAGGATCATTTCCCCTACCATTCATTGACCAAATGCTTGAGAGGCTAGCCTCCAACAAGTTCTTTTGCTATCTTGACGGGTATTCGGGATTCTTTCAAATCCCCGTACACCCGGATGACCAACACAAGACCACCTTCAAATGCCCTTATGGTACTTTTGCATATAGGAGGATGCCTTTTGGCTTGTGTAATGGCCCCGCTACTTTTCAAAGATGCATAATGAGTGTCTTTTCCGACTACCTAGAGACCATAATGGAGGTTTTTATGGATGATTTTAGCGTTTATGGAAAAGACTTTGACTCATTTCTGCATATCTTTCTCTTGTATTGCAAAAATGTGAAGATGTTAGTCTCATTTTAAATTGGGAAAAGTGTCACTTCATGGTCAATGAAGGAATTGTTTTGGGTCATTTAATCTCGGAAAAGGGCATCGAGGTCGATAAAGCTAAGGTTGAGGTGATAGAGAAACTCCCACCTCCCGTGAATGTTAGAGGGGTGAGAAGTTTTCTCGGTCACGCGGGTTTCTATCGCCGTTTCGTAAAAGATTTCTCAAAAATCGCGAAACCCCTCACTCAACTCTTACTTAAAGATGCAAAATTCTATTTCACTAATGAGTGTGTTGAAGCCTTTAATAGAATCAAGGAAGCACTAGTCTCGGCACCGATCATTCAACCACGAAATTGGAAACTACTGTTTGAGATTATGTGTGATGCTAGTAACTACGCCGTTGGAGCGGTTCTTGGCCAACGGGTAGGGAGAGCTGTACATGCTATCTACTATATAAGCAAGCCTCTTGATTCTTCCCAAGTGAACTATGATACCATCGAGAAAGAGCTTCTTGCCATTGTCTATGCTTTGGACAAATTCCGTTCCTACTTACTTGGATCCAAAGTGATTGTCTTTTCGGATCACAGTGCCCTTCGACATCTCTTGATAAAGAAAGAGGCAAAACCAAGGTTGTTGAGATGGATTTTACTTCTTCAAGAATTCGACTTAGAAATAAGAGACAAGAAAGGAGCCGAATATGTAGTGGCAGATCATTTGTCAAGGATCCGGTTTCATGATGAAGAAGGAGAAACACCAATCAATGGCTCTTTCCCCGATGATATCTTGATGGCTATTCAAACACAACTTGAGAGACATATCACCCCATGGTTTGCCAATTATGCTAACTATATTGTTGGAAGAGTACTCCCTCCAAACTTAAACTACAATCAAAGAAAGAGGTTCTTATTCGAAGTAAAGAGGTATTTTTGGGATGACCCAAACCTTTACAAGGAGTGTAGTGATGGGCTCTACCAAAGGTGCATCCCTCAATGGGATATTCAAGGAGTCTTGGAAGGATGCCATTCGTCACCTTACGGTGGACACCACGGAGCAAAGAGAACCATTGCAAAAATTCTTCAATCGGGCTTCTATTGGCCTACGATGTTACAAGATGCAAGGGAATTCATCCTTCATTGTGATGCTTGTCAAAGGACGGGGAATATCTCTTGGAGGAATGAAATGCCACAAAGGGGCATACTAGAGGTGAAGATCTTCGACGTTTGGGGGGATCGTCTACCAAGGCCCGTTCGTGACATCCAAGGGAAACAAATATATAATTGTGGCCATAGACTACGTCTCAAAATGGGTGGAGGCGATTGCCACCCCAACCGATGATGCAAAAACGGTCACTAAGCTCTTTAAGAAAATAATTTTCCCAAGATTCGGAGTCCCTAGAGCAATCATAAGTGATGGAGGAACGCATTTTCACGAGAAGAAGCTCACATCCCTTTTGACCAAATATGGTGTTCAACATAGAACCGACTTAGGATACCATCCTCAAACAAGCGGTCAAGTTGAAGTTTCAAATAGAGACATCAAGCAAATTCTTGAGAAGGTTGTAAACAAGACTCGTAAAGATTGGAGCATGAAGCTTGTTGACGCTCTTTGGGCTTATAGGACGGCCTATAAGACTCCCATAGGAGCTTCCCCTTACAAACTTGTCTATGGGAAGGCATGCCACTTGCCAATTGAGTTAGAATACAAAGCTTTTTGGGCAATCAATGCTCTCAACCTTGATCGCAGATTAAGTGGTCAAAGGAGGATGATACAAATCCAAGAGTTGGAAGAATTCTGACTACAGTCTTATGAGAACGCCAAGATCTACAAGGAAAGGACGCAGTTGCTCCATGACAAGAGAATCAAGCAAAAGGCCTTGCACAAAGGAGATAAAGTCCTTTTATTCAATTCCCGATATCGACTCTTTCCCGGGAAGTTGAACTCTAGATGGATGGGTCCTTATGTGATCACCGAGGTAGGCAAGTATGGAGACTTTGAGATCAAATCGGAAGATGGAAGCAAATTCAAGGTCAATGGCCAAAGATTGAAGCCATATTATGAGGGAACATTCATTGGAGAGGTCGAGGTCACCTACCTCGGGCCTCCTCATCCTTGAAGAGATTATCAAAAGGAGAGTTTGGTGGAGTCCTCCCTAAACCACCACTTATAAATATACTAACTCCTCTTACTTGTACTTTTAATTTTATTGCATTTCTATCATAAACATGATTCTTTCCATGAGAGTAAGTGAGGGAGGACCACTAATCATTTTGATGAATGAATGAACTA
The DNA here is from genome assembly GCF_048544455.1 of Silene latifolia. Lineage (NCBI taxonomy): Eukaryota > Viridiplantae > Streptophyta > Magnoliopsida > Caryophyllales > Caryophyllaceae > Silene > Silene latifolia. The sequence continues at coordinate 95,458,972 of NC_133537.1, read as the reverse complement.
GTTTTCAAGTGTGGGGAAAATTTCTATCCGAATGAAAGAAAGGCAGGAGGAATCCGAGCGTCCCAAGAGGAAGAAGCTCGTCCAAGCAAAGAATCCAAGCGTCCCCCTGGTAATCCGCTCGTCCTACTGGAGCTGACAAGCAGCTGTTTAGTTCTGACCTGAAATCCGAGCGTCTCATGTGCTGATCCGCTCGTCCTAATCCGGACGCCCGTCACGTTGGGAATCCGCTCGTCTAGTTGGCAATAATTTCTGGGATTTCTCGCTGTAAGAAAATCCGAGCATCTCAAATAAGAAGCCGCTCGTCCTACTGTTGAAAGACGCTCGTCCCGACCTGAGGACGCTTGTCCTGGCTATTTAAAAACCTGGAATTTTTCTCTGTAAGAGAATCCGAGCGTCCCACGTAGAATCCGCTCCCAGCACCCAAGAATCCGTGTGTCCTGATGACGAACCCGCTCGTCCCCCTGCGTCTTTTACTCCCGAATTCCGCTATTTAATTTCTCCCCCACCACATAATTTGTGACACCGCATCCTTCTTTCCACTTACAATAGAAAAACCCCCTCTCTTGTGACTCCAAAACATATCCCAAGCACTCATTCACTCCACAAGAACAAAAACCCCCAAATTCTAGGGTTTCAAAAAGATTCAAAAGCAAGATCTAATTCACAAAGAGCATCTCCATATTTCAACAAATCAAATTCCAAATCTACAATCAAAGAATGGGACCAAGAGGATCTTCATTTAGGGAAAGAAGAAGACCAAGAGTGAGAGGAAGCTCATCTACTTCTCACATCAACACTCTAAGGAGGGAACATGAAGAGATTGTGGATCTCACCAAGCTTGACGATTTTTCCAACATTGAATTTGTGAACGATGTTCAAAGGCTTGTCTTTCACCGACTACTTGGTAAGAATATTATTCCTACCAAATTTCTATGCCATGAAACATTAAGAAAGCTTGGAATATACCATCAAACGGAAGCCCTTTTTGAGTTGTTTGGTCTTTCTACCTTGTTTCACTTACATGAGCAAACCTACCGACCTCTTGTTCTTGAGTTCTTAAGTTTCTTAAAGATCACAACTTTGAACAAAACAATTTGCATAGAGTTTAGATTGGAGAATGTAACAAGGATCATGACTCTTGTTGAGTTTGCAAATGTACTCGGTTTGGATGTTTCGCCTACCCGAACATCAAAACCTAAGAAGTATAGTGTGGCACCATTGTGGAGAGCCATGACCGGTCGAGACTTTTTGTATATCAAGGAATGTTTAGCATTTCACATCCAATCCCCTATTCTAAGGCTCACTTACCGGTTCTTATCCGGAACTATTCTTGCACGCCGAGATCCGGCAATTGTGAATGAGCTTGATCTCGTATTCATGGAATCATATCTTGAGATCCAAGGAATAAGTGGATATCATTTTAATGCACCACTTGTACTCCTTGAGAAATGGGCTAAGTTTCGAAATGGGGACGATGATGGGATGAAGCATATCGTCAATGGAGGACTCATTACAAGACTCGCAAAACACTTCAATCCAAGGTTTAATGAGAACAATGAGTACACTCCCCTTCCGGGAAATACAAGGATAAATGAGGAGCTAATCCTTGTGCAACATCATTGGATAACCCACGAGGGTTTTGAAAAGAAAATCAAATGGATAACAAAAGGAAGCAATCCTATCTGCTTGCCAATGAACAGTTTACCGAGAATTTCACCAAGGAGGGGCCCTCTATCCCCAATCCCGTCATACCTCATCCCTACAAACCCAAACCAAGCAAATAAAGCACCACCACAAACCCAACAACAACAAAATGAAAAGATCAAGATACCTCCCTACCCTTTTCAATACCAACCATACAATCACCCTAACCCCTTCATCCTTCCCCGAGACGATTTTATGACGGGAATTCTCTAAGACATGTATCTCCGTCAATATGAAGCCGCCTTGGATAGATATTATGCTATATACCCACATTTCCACCATTTGGTTCAACAAGGGAAGGTTAGCGAGGAGGGAATGTTTCCCTCTTGGGCCCAAATGGACATCCTCTTCCCAAACTCGGCAAGGGCCAATGAAGGAGCAAATGGGAAGAAGGCGAAGGGAGTGATAAATCTTGTGGTGGAGATACGGTAGAGCTCAATAGTGAAGGAGATGAGTTCATGGACTTCAATGCAAGTGATGCATCCAAAGAGGCTTGGGATAGCGACTTAGAGGGGGATGACGACGATCTCTAGAGATCTCTTCATAGCTTGATGGAGTGGGCAAGAGGCAGCCATCAAGGCTTAAGTGAAGTTCCCTTATCCCTTCTCTCTTTAACTTTCATGAAAAGAATTTGATGTTTTCCTAATTTATTGTACCATATTTGTTTTGATCATTTTGTGGAGTCCTAGCAACATTAGAGGACTAACAACTTGGCTTCATTAAGGTGTTCTTTATCTTTGTTCCCAACTTGTAAAATCCAAAATGACAATCTTTAGTTTCATGCATTGCATTCCATGTGCATAAACTCCCCTGAAATTCATGACGTTAGAAATAATGTCTATTTTGGTTTGGGGAAGTCCATGCATATGCATCGGGAGCTAATTTAAATTATGCTCTCCGCCATAACAAAAACACATGCATCATGTAGTGTAGCTTAGTATAGCTTGCATTTAGTTTAGAAATCATGCATACTCATTGCATAATTTCTTATCGTATTGGCCATTGAGGACAATGCCCATACTAGTGTGGGGATGGGAAATTCTAACTTGACTTTTATTCAAAATCCAAAAAAATCAAAAATTTCGAAAAATCCAAAAAAATTGAAAAATTGAAAATTCAAAAACATGTTCATTCCTTTTTAGTATAGATTTATATATATTATTTTGTATATATTGTGTTTATTCATCCATGTTCACATTGATTGACTATGCCACATCCGAGACCTGGGGATATTGAAGACCGCATGGTATGATCTTTCCAATCTCCTTTTTCCTCTTTATATTAATGACTATGTGGCTTTATTTTGATTGATGCGGTATAAACAATGTGAATTTAGGACTTGCATTTAAATTATTTGGCATATTAGTTGGTAGAAGCATATGCATTAGGATGTATATATGGTAGTTGCATCATGGCATATAGTTGCATTTAGGAAATTTTTTTGTGAAACCGTCTATTTGGGAAGCTTGACAAGTGTATATAGGCCCTAGTAGATGCTTTTTCTTCTTAAGACTTTGCTTGTTAGAATACTTGTAAAACACCCTAGGATGTGTCATGCTAGTATCCTTTGACCCATGGATTAAGGCCTACTCAAGAGTACCTTGTGGTGTGATAACTCCTTGGCTACCATTTATACCAAGGTGACCCTTGAAACCATGTAACCATCATTCATCCATGTTCTACCATACATTTTGTCATCAAAAAGGGAATGGGCACAAAAATTATTCAAATTGAGTTCAATAAATGAAATGAAAAGTAAAAAAGTTTGCAAATTGCATCAAAAGAAAAGAGGAGTAACAAAAATAAAAACTCCTATGCTTGAAATATAAGGCACCCTCATTACTAATTAGGGTGACTTTGAAAATGTTCAAAAGAAAGTGCAAAAAGTTGAAAAGTTGTCAAGTATTGAAAAGCCAAACATCAAAAGAAATGGCAAAAAGAAAATGTTCTCAAATGTCAAATTCCACAAGAAATTGGGGGGAAAACAACAACAAAAGCAAACTCCCAAATAAAACTCAATTACTATCAATCCCTTTATCCATCGTATCCATTTTTGTGCATGGTAGAGAGGGGACGACCCTTCTTCTTGTCTAGGCAAGAAGGGGAATTCAGCGATCCTCCAGTGTTTCTAACACCATAGGGAGTCTATTATTGGCAAAAGCATTTAACGATTGAGGACAAAGGTACCCTAGCTTGACACAACTTGGAGGTGATTTATTGGTATCCTTCTAGGCTTAGTAGTTTGAAGAAACCATATCTATGAAGGAGTGTGTACCCTTGAATTGCTTCCCCTTTAGATAATTTCCGCCACTTAGATGAGGAAAGTGGCTATTCTTTTGTAGATGCATCCATTACTCGATTTTGTGTGCTTTAATGCTTGGATGTGTCGCCATTTTGGCAAGCCCCACCTTGCCTTGCAAGAAGGCATCCTACCTCATGGTTGTCTAGTTGTGAGTTGAAGGGGCGGAGTGAGACCCGCTAATTGTCTCATATCGGCTATATTAGTAGGATAGTTTAAATAAGGGTCCTAGTTTTGTCACCTCTTTACTCGGGACGAGCAAAGGTTCGGTTTGGGGATATTTGATGTGATCAATATTTGAGCATATTTAGTCCCCGAATTAGCCTCGTTCTTATGCTTTTTAGTGCATATTTGGGTCATTTAGTATCTTTAGTCCTTTGTTTTGCATATTATTTGAGGTTTTGTTTCCTTGGTAGGAGAGGAGTGCAAACCTTGCATTTTCATGGCAAAATAGAGCTAAATTGATCGAATCTAATGACCAAGCATCAAAGAGAAGACAAGACTAGAAGGCCTTTGTACATAATGTAGTAGATGGGCAATCATGAAGAGGATCCTTGCATCCCCGACAAAATCCCTGAGGATTGTTGGAAGAAGAAAAGAATAAAAGAAAAAAAAGAAGCTGAGCCAGAATCCGCTCGTCCCAACCATCGGGACGCCCGTCCAACAGCTCCCCAGGACGCTCGTCCTTACCACCAGGCCGCCCGTCCAGCAACTCCCCAATCCGCTCGTCCCGACCCTTGGACGCTCGGATTGTACTCCAGAGGGGCACGTCCTCTTCTTTCTTCATTTGAGATGCGCATATTTTTGGAAGACTAGCTAAAAGGAGACCCGCATCTTTTCTTGAGAGGAGCGATTCCTCAAGGACTTAATCGTCATTTAAGCCCTTAGTAACCCTAATTTGTGCACCTAATCCCCACTATAAATACCCCATTAGTCTAATTAGATTATCATGTTCTTCTTATCAATCTTTAGTTTATATTATTCTAATCTCTCTTTAATCTTGTAATCAACTTCTAATCAAATATTAATACAAATCTCAATTCCTTAATTTCTCTTTTGTTCATCCTTTATTTTGTGTAATTGAAGATTATTTGGGTTTATTGGGAGATTGACAACCTTCCATCAATCATCAAGTACTTCTTTTATTCTTTGCATTATTATTTTGGAATCATCATTAGGTATAACTCTCTTAATCCCTTTTTAATTATTGTCAATCATCTTCATTTATTTATCATGTTTTGCTTTGTTAATATGATTGACAACCTTGTTAACATGTTAAACTTGATAATGAATGAGTAGTTTCTTTAACTAGGGTTAATGGGAAATTAGGGGAAACCAACATGGGGGATGATTCATGCTTAATTTAATATGTTTTCATAATTTATTTGCTTGCTTGTTGTGATCTCAACTTATGCACATGTTATGTTTGATGAAATGCGAGCCTATGAATCCTTGCATTTTTTACCCATCACCTACCTTTTCAATGATACTTGTAAGACATAAACCAACTCGAGTCTCATTAGACCATGCATATAGTTGAGTAGGGAGGATTAAGTCGACTTGTAGGTGTTGTACAATCTAATCGATTCGGCTCCGGGACCCAAACCTTCCTAAGATTGTAAGATATAAACCAACTCGATCCTATCACAACAATAATTGCTTGCTTATAATTTGAGAATATGTTTGTATGATCAATTCCCATGAATCCCCTATGAACCCATGACACCCTAGTGCTTTTAATCAATTGTTTACATCTCATTTTAGTCATCTTGCTTGCTTACTTTAATTGTTATTTAGTTTATTAATCTTCTTATTTCAACCCAAATCGTGACACCCCTAGACACCACTACTTGTAATCGAAAATCCTACATCAATACCCATCCCTTGGGATCCGACCTTTACTTGCCTCTTTACTAATGGTAGAGTTGTTTGTGAAGTTATAAATATTGTTTTGGTCTAGGTGCTCCTAACGACAAGTAAACGAAATCTAAGCTCAAAGCGACCCGACAAAAGAGCCATCTACTTGTGGACACGGGGGGCCCACGGGGGCGCTTGGGAGAGAAGAGAAACAAGCGTTTGCATTTTTGTTGGAGTCGCCACCAATTTTTATGGGAAATTGGAACCGTTCGAATACCTCGTGTCATGTCTAGACACAAAGTAAAGACATGAACACTAAGCAATCGTTACCCTTAGCATTCTATGCCTAGAATGACTCTCGTTGATGCCAATGAACATGGGTGTTCACGGAGATCTGGAGTAAGGGGTGAGGGTACGTATTAGGAAGCTCTTTTGATCGAATACCTAATCCCGCCCGCCTCGATAGCGGCCTCTACTAATCATTAGGGAAGTTATTCGTACTCGATATATCGTCGATTATATGCATGCAATGCAACATCCAAGTTTTAATCCTAACATGTGAAGAATTAGACTAAGTCGGTTGACAATTAATTTAGCATACAATTAAGGTCGAATTAGGATTTAATGCCCAATTACATGTGAGAACATTCAAATGATACAAGAAATAATGATAAATACAACAAAAGAAAATTACAATTATTACATTGGATTAGGCGATTTATGTCGAAAATACTTTTAAAACGGATAATTTGAGAAAAAGAATAAAAGAATAAAATTACGAACAGATCAGAAGGTGATTACACGAATAATAGTTAATTATACGTAAGCCAATTAAACTAGGTCAGGCAGAAAGGGAGTTTAGGGACAGAGCTCAACCTGGAACAGGCGCAGCAGGACTGCGCCCTCTGGAAGAGGCGCAGCAGATGCTGCGTCTGTTCCAAGGGTGAATTCTGGCTGTGAAGCCGGAACTGCAAATCGTTAATGTTCGTGGGTTGATTTAATGATTGATTAATAATATTTACTAGGATGAAAGTGATTATCAGGTTAATTACATATGATTGATGGTCATGAAAACGATAAAACATGAATGAGACGGAAATAAGACGGATTAATTACATGATTAATGATTGATTAGTGACATGGGTGAATGAAATAAACTAAACAAGATGGATTGATGACAAATTAATAACGAATTAATGATGAACATGCGATACATATGACAAAAGACAGATTAAAATATATCAAAGACGAATCCCAGAAACTCAATATGAACAAATCGAACTTCTACAACCCGGATTGAATTTAATGACGAAAACCCGCAAATATGAGATTATAAGGGATTTAAGTCGGATTTAAATGATGAATTAAACATGTGAACGAACGATAATTAATATACATGTGAAATATCAGACTATTATGACGAAGAATTAAAGAACAAACAAATAAAAAGCAAACAACGAACGAGTTTACAGAGGATGAAGGAAGAAGAAAGGAAGCAGGAACTGCGGCAGCCTCACGAAGAGGCGCAGCAGGTACTGCGCTCCTTCGAAGAGGCGCAGCAGTTGCTGCGTCCTTTCTCGACGGTTTGTCTACTGGAAATCCGTAAAAAGAGGTTTTAAAGCATGGTTTTAGAAATCGGTTTTAACGAGGTATTTTCGACATAAACCTTACAATTGTGATACAATAAGTAAAATACAATAAATAAAAGAGAGATTTTACACCCTCAGACTTACATGTTGACGAAACGAGATGAACTAAGATATCGATTAGTGATGCTCGACGCGAATGCAAAGAAAGTGCCCTCGTAAGAGGAAAACGATTAAGTTAATTAAGTTGATTGATGTGTAGTTGGTCAAGTTGTTCGGTCATGCAATCGAGGCTGGTACACAGAAGGATCCGAGCTTACGTGGTCGAAAGATCAAGCACGTAGGCGCCAAAAGTAAGAACAAAAGTCTAGAATGCAAAGGGAGAAGAGAAGGGCGGACACTCGCGTGAGAAATATGAGGAGCGAAGGCTCCTATTTATACTAATCACATGGAGGAAATAGGGTTTCGGAGACTCTTTGGAAGTGAATCTCGGAAAGATATGAAAAAGATATGAAAACTACGCAGAATAGGACCTGGGAAGAGGCGCAGCAAGCACTGCGTCTCTTGGAAGAGGTGCAGCACCTGCTGCATCTGTTCCCAAGTGGTTTCCTCCTGCGGAAGAAAGATTCCCGTGTTTGAGTTATGGTAGGACGGAATAATTTGGTTTTCCTTAATACTTTATATGAATATTACGGGAAATTGTTTGCCAAAAGATTAAGATTGTGAAATATTTATAAAATATGGAATAGAAATATCCGAAACATTCTAGAACATTCCGACTCGGGATTGAACGATTATCAGAAAATGGAGACGGTTTTAGGCTCGGACTCCAAATGTACTCTAATTACTGTCAAAACGACCGTATCGGCACGTAGATGACAACTAAGAGGTAAACATTAATATTTGAGCAATCACATGACGATAAACTTATGAATTGTCACAAATCGTTCCGCGTACCAAACATGCGGCCCAATCATCACCGGGTGGTTTGCGAGAGGTTCAGAAATGAGGTATCTACAGAGCCCCCACTTTGACCGAGGCTTGGACAAGGCGAAAGTCAAAGTATAGCCATCAGGTCAATCGAAGATTACAACCTGACGACTATGGCGACGCGAGGCTGCTCAAGGGGTTTGAGCCAAGGACCTGTCGTCGGGAACATTTTAGAGTTTGTCGACTATCGGGGAGGGTCGTTTAAAGTCCATTAGACTACGTAAGGAGGCTCGCCAGCCATAAGAAGAGACCATACCTGAGACTTCTTCTCGAAATGCTTCCAGAGGTGCATGGGAGCTAAAGAGCGAAGGTCAGGTGTGAAGGTTAAAATAAAGTGAGTAGCAGGACACAGACGGGAACTGCTGAATGAAGACTGCTTGGGTAGTCTTCGAGAAAAAGGGTAAAGAGCAGGACACAGGCCGGAACTGCTGAGGAGAAATCTGCTTGGGTAGACGTCGAGAAGTAATTGCGAGTAGCAGGACACAGGCGGGAACTGCTGAGGAGAAATCTGCTTAGGTAGACGTTAATCTCCATATCGTGAGAGGGAAAGTATATCCGCTTACTCTCGTGAAGGTGTGTCGAAAAACCTGTCGAGAAATACTTGCTCGTTGCGACAAGCAAAGTCTTGGAAGCAATAAATGACGTGTAACAATCTGTAGCTGGCTTGGTAAATGCGAGCCGGAACGAAAGAAAATCGTCAAACGGATCAAAAAGATAAAATAGCGTCAAGGAAGAGGCGCACCAAAGATGGACCCACAAATAACGAACTCATAACGAATTTTTGAAAATTCGTATGGAGGGAACACAAGGAAGAGGCGCAGCAAGAGCTGCGTCTCTTGGAAGAGGCGCAGCGCCTGATGCGTCTGTTCCCCAAAGTGTCTATTCTGCGTAAAAACGCGATAATCAGAGGAGTTGAAATCATTTGTTCGAAACACAATTTACACATTTCTCTCTCAAATCTTCACCATTTCCGCCAAGGTTTCATCCAAAAGCTTGCATTAATCATGACTAATCGAGGTATGTGTCTCATTCTTGCATTAATCTACTGTTTTTGTCGACTTTTGGATCGAAAATTTAGGGTTTTCGACCCAATTTGATCGAAAATTTGGGGCTTTTCCTCCAAATGCATTTGCTTTGTCAAATTGCCATTAGAAATGGATAATTGGTAGTATAAGGAACACAACCATGTATTTATCTCGAATTTTCGTTTAGTTTTTGAGCCTTTGAGTGAAATTTGAGACGGTTTCACAACTGAACCGTAAATGGCTTCGAAAATAGTCTTAAGATTGCCCATTTGCGATGAAACTTGATATTTGGGACCCTGGGATGATGGGTAAACTTTATACTATCTCGGAATTTTGGTTTGTGACAGCTTTTTCAGGACTCTTTCTAAGGCATAATCGCCGTTATAACGAAATGCTGCCGAAATTTCGACTCGATCCCGGAACTAGGCTTCAAATTAGGCTTGACTTGACCCATATTACCACATGAGTGATCGGGTTGGTGAGAGTATGGCCAAAGATGGCAAGAAAAGAGCGGTTTCAGAGCTTCCAAAGGCTCGAAAATTTCTTTAACTAAGGCTTGTCGTCATGCGACGCGGCCTATATTTGCTTTAATGTCACAGGTGATGTGGCTTCTACTTCTGGGAGAGCTCCCATGGAGATAGACGTTGCTACTGTTGAGGAGGCTCTAGAGCAGGCCTTCACCGCTGCGGTGATGGCTGCTGGAGACGAGGTCCATGAGGAGGAGGCTGCTGAGGAGGAGGAGGCCCCGAGACGGGCCAACGTTGGACGAGGAGGTCGTCAGCTGAGAGGAGCTCCTGCGTGGGCTGAGACTTGGGAGAGTAGGCATCTGCTGTGGGCTGCAGAGGGTCACCTGTCCTACAGGACGGTGAAGAGCTTGGTAAATAGGAATTCACTACTCATCACTCATCTTCTTTCGTTTATTTATATCTCTTTCGATTTTCATTCAAAACTAAAGATAGCTTTTGTTTCAAATCACAATAGGAGGCCGGGAACATCAGGTCGTTCTCGGGCTACACGACAGCGATGGAGCACTACGAGCGGCTGTCGGAGGAGCGGGCCATGATTGAGCGTGGAGCGTTCGGTCCTTTGGTGCAGGCCTGGAGGGATATCGTGAAGAGGAAGCTGCGGGCTAACCTTAGCCTGGTCCACACTTTCTTGGACCGATTCTGGGATACGACTTCCACGTTTCACATGCCTTTTGGTGAGGTGGGAGTCACTGCGGAGGATTACGGCATGATTTCTGGTCTGCCGTGGGACCAAGGAGGTGGAGTGGCCGGAGACTGCCATGAGGGTGGACTCGGCCGAGGCGAGGAGATTGATCGGCTGGAACCTGTCGCCGAAGGCTGTCACAGTGCCGGGCTTGGTGCCCAGCTCCTACGTTCGAGACTACTTTGCGGGAAAGATCCCGGCGCTAGTGACGATTCACGGGAGAGAGACGGCTCCTCCTCCCTGTACAGCTGAGCAGAGGGCTCGTTTGTGGCTCTGGTGGTTTCTGTCTTTGATTTACCTCGGAGACAAGGGCGAGAGGCTGTCGACGAAGCTTCTTCCCTTCCTTTCTGACCTGAGTTCCCTAGGGCGTTGGGAGTGGGTCACTGCTGGCTTTGCGGTCCTCATCCGCTTCATGAGGGCCATGGTTCGTCCGAAGTTGATGGAGAAGGGGACTTCTCCTGGCGCTGTCGGACCTGGACTACTGTTGGAGGTATGAACCTTCCTTTAGACCAAAGTTAATTCCTTTCTTTATCAAATCCTGAAAGATCATTATTGATTATCTTGCTTTATAGGCGTGGGTGTACTCCTACTTCCCGAGCCTCGCGCCCAAGAGGACGGAGCCACTGGAGAAGGCCTATCCCGTGGTGAGGGATTGGGTGATGTGAAGGACGAAGAGCAAGCGTTCTTCTCACGGTGTCTACCGGCGGGATGTGAATGCTCTTCAGCTAGACAGCGTAAGTATCTTGCTTATATTCATTTCTTCATTGTTTTTTTAATCGATCATAGTAATGATCCTTGTTTGTCTTATCACTGTGGGTGCCCAGACCTTGGGCGGAGTATGCTGGAGCGCCTCCTTTTGTGGCTGAGGTCCTTCGACCCAGGAGCTCGAGCCGGCTGCTGTTGAGGACGTCGATGGGTCCTGTGTGGTACTTGGGCGAGCGCTTGGCTCGTCAGTGCTCTCGGGACGTGTTGACGGGTCCCATTGATCCTCCTAGGACGATGTTCAGGGAGCCTTCTGAGGCACAGAGGGAGGCTGACTTGGGTGGCGTCGGTGGTGACGCCCTCCTTCTTCCTGGCGAGGACTACTCGGCGTTCCTCTACGGGAGGTTGGCGTACTGGCCGGTAGTGGTGAGCATCTTTACTCTTTTTCTTTACTTGATTTTGCTTGAGAACTTATGATGAAAGATCATCGATTAAAGAGAAATATTTGGTTTCACAGGAGGTTGAGGCGGCGGGCATCGAGCCCCCAGAGTACCCCGAGACCCTCGAGTACACTGACGCGACCAGGAGGACGACGATCTCCGAGCTGCGTGACTTTGACGTGGCTGTGACGGATGCTGGCCTGGACGACTAGCAGCATCTGATTCGGAGGGTGAGCCTCTGACTTGTATAATTTTTGTGTAAGAACACGTTTGATTGAACTTTATTAAATTTATTGAGAACTTCCTTTTGAAAATGCAGGTTGCGCCGTCTCGGTTCGTGGCGCTATGGAGGGTGGCCAACCGGCTGCGAGCTACTGCCGTCGAGGCACTTGTCGGCGGTCGAGGTCGTCAAGTATGAACCATATGCCTATTTTGTTTTAAACTTTGTTTTGCCTTGTAATTGCTTGGACTGATTGACACGATTGACATGAGCCAATTTTGTTGTTGCTTATAGGGGGATCGCGAGCTGGAGCGAGAGTTGACCCAGTCTCGGGAGGAGACAGCTCGCTTGTTGAGGGAGCTCGAGGTTCGGGACGCCGAGATTGCCGTTCTTGCGGCAAGAGTCGCGGAGCTGGAGGGCGACCAGCAGTGGCTTTGCTTTGTTTTTGTAGACTTGCACACTTGTACATTTTGGACCTTGACTTTGGACATTTTTGGACTTTTGTTTGGGGCGAGAGCCCCCAGTTTGCTGTACATTTCCCTTTTTTGGTGTATAGAAGATGGCCTGAGAGCCTTTGCTGCTGGGTTGTGTTGCTTGTATCTGCAGGGTTAGTTTTGAACAGGTTTGGTAGATGACGGTTTACACCGTCATGCTGCCGAAATTTACATAGAAATCACGCAAGACATTCATTTGTATATACATATGGCCTTAATTAGCGCGAAATGAAAGACTCGAAAGAAATGCAAAAAATGCAAAAAATTTGCTGGAAATGACCGGACGGTAGGGAGGGTTACCCCTAAAAAAAGAAAAAAATAGAAATCTATAAGTTAGAAATGTAGAAATGGAATTAAGAAATTGAAGTTAATTTGAAATTCGGTAAATCGAAAATCATTTTCTAAGGTAAATGCATGAAATGAGAAATGTAAATGAACTAAAATGAAAATGAAAATTATTTCCTAAAATGAAGATGTGCACGTGTGGTAAAATGGCGAAAATGTCGATGTCGCTTCGAAATCCGTGCCCGCGGAATTAGGAAACCTAAAACATGGTAATTTTCACTTATTTACCAAAATAATAACCCGTAGGAATAGGAAATTATTCGTCATGGAATTAGGAAAGATCCAACGTGGAAAATCATAGAAGTGAAGCTGGGGAAGAGGCGCAAAGATGAGCCGCGTCCCTTTGAAGAGGCGCGGCAGTCTGCGCTGTTCCCAAGCTGTCCTGTTCTGACAGATTTTTGGAAACAGAAATTAGTATAAATAGAAGCGCGGGTGGATCTTTTATTCACATAATTCTTCCGTCTCTTCTTCGTCTTATTACATAAAATTCTCAAAAGAAACTTTTCATCATGAATACTTTTGAGATTCGCTTGAAGGAATGGACCAACGAATTTTCGAACACGGAAAAATATGATATGGGTGCCTATAACTTTGGATCATTGTTGAGTTTGAGGCTAATCAAGGTTGTTAAACCGTTCTTGGATGCTTGTCTTGACTATTGGGACCCGAATTATCACGTTTTTGCGTTCCCTGGAGGCGACATTTGCCCATTTCCTGAAGAAATTGCTGCGGTTGGTGGGTGGGATCCCGAACATTTGCCTGCCATTCCTTCTACTTCGCAAGGGTACAAGAGCAAATTTAGAGATTTGCTTGGGTTGACTAGACTTGAGGTAGACCGACTAGTTACCTCGAAAGGAGTGAGAATGCTGGACTTCATAGACCGATTCATAAATAGGGCCGACCCCACCGTTTCTCATGTTGCTAGGCGGAGGGCATTTGGGTTTTGCCTTTTGCATGCGTATGTCTTCCAAGGGCATGTTGATGAAGACTTGAGAGGTGATCCCCGTCTTCTGGTCCTTGTTGAGCAAATGGAGCTGCGCAGGAGCCCAGCTTGTTTATGCTTAGGAGAGATATTGTTGGGCTTAGAGAATAGGAAAGCCAACCGTGACCTACCGTACTTGGGAAGTCCCGTCATCTTGCAGGTAAGACAACACTTTCCTTTTGTTCTCTTTTTTTTCGTTTTTTTTTCGGTTCGTTTTTTTTTTTTTTTTTTTTTTTTTTTTTTTTTTTTTTTTTTTTTTTTTTTGTGTGTCTAATACCTGTTTTTGTTAGGTTTGGCTTATGGAACGGCTTCGATTGATCGAGCCCCCAGTTCATGTTCCTTCTTACCATGCCCACTCGATTACGATGAGGACGAGGTTGTACATGGTGGACTTCACTCGGGTCTGTGATTACTGGAAGAATAAACTGAAGAGTGAGGATGGTCCTTTGATTAGGTGGGTCGTACCGTGGTGGCACCTCAAATCAGAATCGAGTGTCTTCTTTGGATCCTACTAGGTCCGTGCGCATTCCCGGTCTAGAATTCATGGTGTGCATCTTCCGGAAAGATTAATGAGACAAATCGGAATGAAGCGGATGATCCCGAAGCCGGATACCGTTCTGCAGACCACATTGTGGGCACTTACCACCGATAGCGGAGGGAATGGGCCATTAAATGGGCCCAAAGAAACATGTGGTTCTTGAATTTCTCCGCTAATGCCTTATGGGTGTCGGATTCTTATCTGCGATGGAGGAGGGCTACGACTCCTGAAGAACGAGAGAGATTGAGGAAGCGCGAGCCTGTGGACTACAAGGTGCGCGAGGTAGAGAAAGAGAAAGAGAAGCATCTGACAGAAGGAGAAGAAGAAGTCCGGCTTCGAGTTATTCATCGTTCGAAGAAACCGAAGATCTCTTCTGTCGCGGAAATGGTGGTTGGCAAGAATGGGAAGTCGAGGCCTCGAGAAAGACCATTGGTGATTAAGTCTGAAGTGGCGCAAGGGCGTCCGGCTCGAGGCCGTGACAAGAAGTGTGACAAGAATGACAAGGGCAAGGGGAAGATGGAAGAATAGCCCAAGTCCTTTTATTATTATTTATTATTATTATTATTGTTGTAATAAAAAGGTGGGGTTTTTAGAATCCTAGCCTCTTCTATTTTTATTATGTAGCGTACTATTATTATTAGAAAATTAATGAAATAAAAAGGTTAAATGGTTATGAAACCGTTGGGATTTTCTATTTATTATTCTTGTCGAATTCCAAATGCAATGCAAATGTCCTTCTATTTACATTTTTTGAAAATGACGGGTTGTATCCTGTGAAGGATTGCCTACGTATTAACTTAGAAAATGAAATCAAACCCGTGCGCGTAGTTCGAGTAAATGTAAAAGAATAATTGTTCTAAGCAAGAGCTTTTAATGAACTTAGAAAATTAGCATGAGCTTTTGCTTACTCTGAAGGTGCAAATTTAGTTTATTTGATGACATGATGATGACAAATTTGTCAAAATGCAAGAGCACAGTGACATTTAGCTTATTTCAGCTTGGCCAGGGGCCGGTTTACTTAGTGCCACAAGAGCGGCACGTGGGGTTACGCGAGGCGTGTTTTTGTTCCTATTCTAGGCATAGTACCGTTTCAGTTGGTCAAGGTTTGTCGGGTTAGAGAACTCATTCCCATTTAGGTCTGTGATTCTAACTGCACCCCCCGGAAGTATGGATTTGACTAGAAAATGTCCGGCCCAATTAGGTTTGAATTTTCCCCGTGGATCGGCAGGTAAAAGAGCTCTAACCGATTTGAGCACTAAGTCTCCTTCCTTGATGTTTCTGGGCTTAACCCTTTTTTTGAAAGCTCGTTTGATACGGGCTTGGTATGTTTGGACATTACGCAAGGCGCGTAGCCTGCGTTCATCCAGGAGGATGAGTTCTTCATATCTATCCC
Source organism: Silene latifolia (assembly GCF_048544455.1). NCBI lineage: Eukaryota > Viridiplantae > Streptophyta > Magnoliopsida > Caryophyllales > Caryophyllaceae > Silene > Silene latifolia. The sequence goes on along the minus strand of NC_133537.1, from coordinate 95,443,188 downwards.
TTTTCCAATCAGCTTCTGGGTTTTGACTCTCGAGTAAGATACGCAAGGATGGTATCTCTAGCTCAACTGGTTATACAGCCTCCATGTCGTAGGTCAAATAGAAAGGAGTAGCCCCAGTGGGCGTCCTAACAGATGTGCGATATCCCCACAGAGCAAAGGGTATCTTGCTTGGCCAATCTCGATAGTTGTCAATCATTTTCTTGAGAATTGTGACAACGTTCTTATTTGCTGCCTCTACTGCACCATTAGTCTGTGGTCTATATGGCGAAGAATGGTGATGCCTAATTTTGTACTTGGCTTGGAATTGTTCAGTCTCAGCTTGGAAATGGGATCCATTATCACTAATGATCTCATGCGGGCAACCGTATCGACAGATGATGTTGTATTGTATGAACTTTGCCACATTTTTGGCCGTGAGACTGGTGTAGGAAGCCGCTTCTACCCACTTGGTAAAATAGTCAATTGCCACTAAGAGGAAACAGTGACCTCCTGTTGCGGCTGGGGTTATCTTCCCGATTATGTCAATTCCCCAGGCAGAAAATGGCCAAGGAGATGTCATCGTATAGAGCAATGAAGGAGGGACATGTTGTACATTCCCGAAGATTTGGCAATTGTGGCAATGTCTTACATATTTGATGCAATCGGATTCCATTGTGGTCCAATAATATCCCAAACGTGTGATTTTATTTGCCATCATGGGCCCACTCATGTGAGGACCGCATTCTCCGTCGTGGACTTCTTCCATCACCTTTCGCGCCTGTGAATGATCAAGGCAACGTAAGATTACACCAAGAGGTGTTCTTTTGTATAACTCTCCTTGCATGAGAACGTATTGGGAAGCGAGTAGGCGTATAGCACGTTTTCCCCTCTTGTCCATATCTGGTGGATAGGTACCATTGAGTTTGAAATTCAGGATTGCTTGGAATCAGGGTTCCTGCGCGATTTCCTCTTCATCGGTGATTTGATGCACATAAGCCGGCTCCGACCGTCGTGAGATGCATAAAGGCATTTCCATCATGTTATCTGGCATATTAATCAAAGATGCGAGTTTTGCAAGAGCATCTGCAAATTGATTTTCCTCTCGAGGTAGGTGTAGATATGTCACGTGATCAAAGAATTGAGCAACTTGGTCTATTCTAGCCTGATAAGGTGCGAGGCTTTCGCTTCGGATTTTCCAAGATCCTGTAATTTGGTTGATGATTAGGGATGAATCCCCATGCACGTGAATATTTTTAATGCCTAAGCTTACTGCCGCTTGTAGTCCAATGAGACAAGCTTCGTATTCTGCGGCGTTATTTGTCACCTCGAAGTCGAGTTTGGTAGAGATTGGTGTATGCTCGCCTTCAGGAGAAATGAGCAACACTCCTATACCAAATCCTCTTAAGTTTGACGCTCCATCAAAGTAAAGGTCCCAGGAGTCTACGTTAGTTTGGAGTATGTCCTCGTCTGGAAATGACCAAGTATCTATTGTTTGTGCATCGTCGATGGGATTCTCTGCAAAGAATTCGGCAACGGCGCGACCTTTTATTACTTTCAGGGGCACGTATTTGAGATCGAATTCTGAGAGCATCAAAGTCCATCTTGCTAGGCGTCCGTTGAGGACGGGTTTTTCGAAGAGGTATTTGACTGGATCCATTTTGGAGTATATTTTGACGGAGTAGCTAAGCATGTAATGGCGTAGCTTCTTCGTTGCCCACACAAGAGCGAGGCATGTCTTTTCGAGTTGTGAATATTTACACTCGTACTCCAAGAACTTCTTACTAAGGTAGTAGATAGCCCATTCTTCATTTCCTACAGTTTGAGCTAGCATGGCACCCATGGCGGTTTCGGTTACCGTGAGATATAAACCAAGAGGTTGATCTTGTTGAGGTGGCATGAGCATTGGCGGTTTGGCCAATATCTCCTTTATTTTGTCAAATGCCTTTTGACAATCGTCATCCCACATGGTGTGGTCTGTCTTCATGAGCTTCTTGAAGATAGGCTCACAAATCATTGTAAGTTTCGATATGAATCGACTTATATATTGCACTTTTCCCAGGAATCCTCTGACTTCTTTTTCTGTTTGTGGTTGCGGCATTTCAATCAGAGCCTTGATCTTGGAAGGGTCTATTTCTATACCTCTTTGACTAACGACGTATCCCAGGAGTTTGCCAGACGTTACCCCGAATGTGCACTTCTGAGGATTGAGCCTCATGTTGTACTTTCGTAGTCTTGCGAAAAATTTGCGAAGGTTCGCAATATGCCCCTCTCTATCCTTGGACTTGACGATCATGTCGTCTACGTATACCTCAACTTCTTTGTGCATCATGTCATGTAAGAGTGTAGTTGCGGTGCGTTGATATGTAGCTCCGGCGTTGATCAATCCAAACGGCATCACTGTATAGCAGTAGGTTCCCCATTGAGTGACAAAGGCGGTCTTATGCATATCTTCCATGGCCATTTTGATTTTATTATAACCCGCGTATCCATCCATGAAGGACGAATGTCGTGGTCGCGATGTTTGTCCACCGGTGTCGATGTGTGGTAGAGGGAAATCATCTTTAGGACTTGCTTTGTTTAGATCCCTAAAATCGACACAAACACGGATTCTCCCATCCTTTTTGGGTACAGGTACTATGTTGGCTACCCAGTCAGAATACTCGGAAACTTTGATGAACCCGGCTTTGAATTGTTTGTCAACTTCTTCCTTAATCTTGAGAGCCCATTCCGTCCTCATTCGTCGAAGCTTCTGTTTCACAGGTTTGAAACCTGGCTTAATCGGAATTCTATGTTCGGCGATATCCCTGTCGATCCCTGGTATGTCTTTGTAGGACCAAGCTAAAACATCTTTGAACTCGTTTAGAAGGTCTATGAAGTCGGCCCTATCGGTAGAGCTCAAGGTAGTCCCTATCCTAAGTTCTTGGGGTTCTAGTTGGGTTCCTACATTGATGGGTTCGGTGTCCTCTATTACTGGTCCCCTTTCCCCTTCCTGTAGTATTTCTTTGGCTACGTAGGGAGGTATTTCGATCGAGTCTGGGTCTTGGTCATCCTTAGTATCATCGTAAACAGAATTGCACTCAAGATAACACAAAGAGTAAGCAGAACCTGATTTATTCATATTAAAGTTTGAGTAAAGTTGAAACAAAGAAGCCAACTGATCCATGGTCAGTGGCGGCAAAGGGACAGTGGTTGGGGCATTTCCCGAACTACTGTGACTACTCGAGGCTAAGCTAGGAGAAACGAAGGGGACGGGGATGACGACAGGAGGAGATTTCCTAGTGACTTCTCTAGACTCCGACTCTGACTCCGACTCTGACTCGAGCTCATTATCTTCTGGTTCTCCTTTGAACATCTCTCCTTCTCCAGTGGTGAGCTTGAAGAGTCTTCCTTGATTGTTGGTCCACATGATCGATTTTCTCCATCCTTTCTGCTGATTTGTGCTTGTTTATGTGATTAACGCGGTAGGGTTGAAGTGGTCGTCTTGAAGTATCATGGTAATGATCTCATCCTGCGCGGCTCTAACAAATCGATCTTCTCCGAACAACAAGTTAACAGCTTGTTCGTCTAAGCAAGGTGCTTGACGGGTTTTGACGGTAGGAACCGTTTCTGGAGGAATGAAGTAGCAATCGTGAAAGATCTCGATTCCGGCTAGCTTCCTCTCGAGATAATGCCAAGGTTCGGGAAATCCGTGAAAGAGTTCCAGGCTTCCCTCCTTAACAAAGTACCCATTTAATGTGGGGAGATAGGGTCGCATTTGGACTCCTGTGTACTTACGGTTCTGAACTTGAGCAAGCATTTTGAGAACCTCCTCTTTAGTGGGTTTGTATCCTAGTCCAAGTGGTATCCTTTTTGAGTTGCCTTCCTTATATGGTGCGAAGGTATTTCTTCCGGTAGGGTTCAAAGGCATTCCAGGGAAGTATCCCTGGGTTTTGAGTATGTGGTTAACCACCAAGTTCGAGTAGGGATCGTAGTACAAGGATGCTTGTTCACTTTCTATGACACTTATGCTTTGGAAGCCCCCAAGTTTATATACTGGATCTGCAAGGACTTGATTGTTTGACTTCTTTTCGATTATTGCTTTGATGGGTGACGAAGTGATCGTCACTACTTTGCCATTTAGTGGAATCTTGATCTTTTGATGAAGGGTGGATGTCACTGCTTTGGAAGCGTGAATCCAAGGTCTTCCTAGAAGTATGTTGAAGGAAGCTTTGATGTCCACTATTTGGAAGTTAACCTTTCGCTCAATTGGTCCTGTGGCTATGGTTAGGTTAATGAGTCCTGCAACCTTTCGTCGTGTACCATCATATGCGCGAACACCTTGATTGGTAGGGGTCCAATCCGACTCTTTCATGCCTAGTTTGTATCCCGTTTTGAGGGGTATGACGTTGACCGCAGAGCCATCATCTACCAAGGTCATTAGCACATTTTTCTTTAGACAAATGACAGTGATGTAGAGAGCCAAGTTGTGACTAGCGCCGAAAGGCGGTAGATCTTCGTCTGAGAAAGTAATAGGATTGCTTAGTTTTGGTGATTCTTGGAAGACCAAGTTGACTACATCTTCGGGTGTCGAGTTATATGCTACATTTAGCTTGGCCAAGGCTTGCAGTAAAGCTTGGCGATGTGGGAATGAGCTTGCTACTAATTGCCAGACTGAAAGATCAGCCTTTGTCTTCTGTAATTGCTTGAGCGAATGATCAGTGGAGTCATCTTCGTTATCATTTGGTGTGACAACGTTGGTTGGACCATTTTGAGTAGTGCTTTGATATGGGCGACCCGAACGAGTTAGGTGGTCCACATCTTGGTCTTCCCCATTTTGGACTATTTCTTTGACTAGGGAGTTTTCAATGAGATACTCGTCTTCGTCATCGTCGGCCCAAACTCCATTGATTGTAGCTAGTCTTCTCATTCTCATGATTTCATTTTCTAGTCGTATGATTTGGTCGACTAATTTATCTACCACATCGACTATTTCTGGCATAGTAGCCTTTTGAGAGAAAATTAGTGGCACATGCTCTTTGGGTGTTGCGTTGGGATCACGAGCAGTTGTCACCACATTTTCTAATTCCCAGACTTGCTTATCCACACTCCTTGCCCATGTGACGAAGTCGGAAATAGTAGGGGAGATGGTAGAGTAGAAACCTTCATTTTCGATTGCATAGATTTCATTTTCGACTGGAGAAATGAGGTGTGAACAATCTAAGGTAGATTCATCACTTGTGATCACTAGAACTCCGAGAGGATTCTGAGTGTTGTTGGGTTTACCTCCCGGCGGTAATGGCAATCGACCATCTTCAATCATGTCTTGAAGCACATTTTTCAACTTGTAGCACTTTTCTGTGTCATGTCCCTTGCCCCTATGGTATTCACAGTACGAGTTCTCATCCCAGAATTTGGATTTCCTTTCGGGTTCGGGAGTAGGTCAAGTGGGTTGGAGTTTGCCTTGCTTCATTAGCCTTTTTAGAGCGTTGGCGTAAGTGTCCCCAAGATTTGTGAATTTCCTTGGTGGGGTAGTTTTCTTGGATGGCTCGAGAAGGTTAACTTCATCTGTCTTGCTAGTAGAGCCGTATGAACGGCTTGTTGAGCCTTGATATCCTCGACCTACTGTTTTGGACAAGAGTCCTTTACGGATGTCATCACTTTCCTTGTCCCTAGTACGGTTAAGTCCTTGAAGCTTTTGATGTTTTGGTATCTCAAATGATTGGCATAAATGGGTTTGGGATTGTCCACAAACTTCTCCACAAGGGTAGCCTCATCCGGGCGTTCAACTAGTTGGGTACTAGTCTTCCTCCACCTACTTAGGAAGTCGGTGAATCCTTCTTTGTCATTTTGGGTAAGAACCTCTAGAGTGCGCATGTTAACTTGGATCTCGGCATTATCCGCATATTGTTTAGAAAACTCGATTGCAGCATCTTCCCAAGTAGCGATCTTCTTATGATCTAGAGAGTAGAACCATTGCTTTGGGATAGTGTCGAGAGATGAAGGAAAGATCCTTAAGAACATCTCGGGTTTGATGCCTTTGATAGACATGTAATCCTTGAAAGCACGGATGTGGTTCAAAGGGTTCTCATGACCCTTGAATTTAGGGATATCCGTCATATTGAAGTTGGTTGGTAATTTGGCATCGACGGCCTCATACTTGCGGTTATTCTCTCGATAAATGTCATCCCCCTTAAGGTATATCAATTGCTCCTCTAAGTATTGGAGTCTTTTCTCAGCTACAGTCGTCCCCATGAGAGGATTTTCATCCCTGGATTCATTCTCGGAGTCACCTATTACTTCACTTTCGTGGGGAGGTAACCTTCCCTCTATGGCATAGATCCGGCCCTCGATGATCTCAAGGCGATCATGGACTTGGTCTTGGGTATCTTGGATACGTGCTAGCGTGGCTAGGATTCGATCATTACCATCTTGAAGTTGGTTGAGGTTGGTTTCGCTGGATCCAGGCATCTCGAAAACTGGATAAGAGATCGATGACGAATCAAAACACGATCGACCATTCTAACACACTTGCTAAAAGAAGAAATGTTTTAACTCGTGAAGTGGGTGTGTGCCACTTGTTTTGAGTGAGTTTTGAAGAAAGACAAATATTTTGAAAATGTGTATCCTAGTCAACTATAGTGTAGTTGTAGGAGTGGACTCGAAGTGAGGTTTTGAAATGGGCTTGTGGCCCGAATTTTGACTTGACAAATGGATAGAGTTTCGACTGGATTTTGCGCTAATCAAATGGCTTATTTCGAAATTTTGATTAAGAAAAGGGGTTTTGATTTTTTAAAAATCGCCATGGTTTTGTTTAGAAAATGGTGATCATGTAATGTACAAGCATTATACAAGCATTATAACGGGATGCTGAGTGCATTTAAGAGGGTTTTGGTTTAAAGGGTGGGTTGCCATACCGAACCATCAAACCCGAAGTCTGTGGAGAGGCTCGTACCAAACAAGAGTAAGGCCGATTCCTAGTCCATTTCCTCAAGTAGTGAAGGCCCTTGACACAAACAAGAGTAAGCATCATGGTATGGATGACGTCAATCGCTATCCATCCTTAGGCCCAAATAAGAATTAGGACCGTTTAGACGGGACGATTGGTCGAATGGGTTGGGTTGGGCCTAGGAAGGCCGAATAAAACGGTCTAGGAAGACCGAGTTATGAGAACCGACAATTGTCTTGTACAAACTATTCCCTAACCTTGTTCAAGTTTCACCCTTAGCTACACGTAAGTGTATTATCCCCAGCGGAGTCGCCAAACTGTGGACACGGGGGGCCCACGGGGGCGCTTGGGAGAGAAGAGAAACAAGCGTTTGCATTTTGTTGGAGTCGCCACCAATTTTTATGGGAAATTGGAACCGTTCGAATACCTCGTGTCATGTCTAGACACAAAGTAAAGACATGAACACTAAGCAATCGTTACCCTTAGCATTCTATGCCTAGAATGACTCTCGTGGATGCCAATGAACACGGGTGTTCACGGAGATCTGGAGTAAGGGGTGAGGGTACGTATTAGGAAGCTCTTTTGATCGAACACCTAATCCCGCCCGCCTCGATAGCGGCCTCTACTGATGATTAGGGAAGTTATTCGTACTCGATATATCGTCGATTATATGCATGCAATGCAACATCCAAGTTTTAATCCTAACATGTGAAGAATTAGACTAAGTCGGTTGACAATTAATTTAGCATACAATTAAGGTCGAAGTAGGATTTAATGCCCAATTACATGTGAGAACATTCAAATGATACAAGAAATAATGATAAATACAACAAAAGAAAATTACAATAATTACATTGGATTAGGCGATTTATGTCGAAAATACCTTTAAAACGGATAATTTGAGAAAAAGAATAAAAGAATAAAATTACGAACATATCTGAAGGTGATAACACGAATAATAGTTAATTATACGTAAGCCAATTAAACAAAGTCGGGCGAAAGGAGTTCGAGACGAGCTCAACCTGAACAGCGCAGCAGATTGCGCCCTCGGAAGAGGCGCGCAGATCTTTGCGTGCATTTCCAAGGGTGAGTTCTGGGCCGTGGCCGAATCGCAAATCGTTAATGTTCGTGGGTTGATTTAATGATTGATTAATAATATTTACTCGGATGAAAGTGATTATCAGGTTAATTACATATGATTGATGGTCATGAAAACTATAAAACATGAATGAGACGGAAATAAGACGGATTAATTACATGATTAATGATTGATTAGTGACATGGGTGAATGAAATAAACTAAACAAGATGGATTGATGACAAATTAATAATGAATTAATGATGAACATGCGATACATATGACAAAAGACAGATTAAAATATATCAAAGACGAATCCCAGAAACTCAATATGAACAAATCGAACTTCTACAACCCGGATTGAATTTAATGACGAAAACCCGCAAATATGAGATTATAAGGGATTTAAGTCGGATTTAAACGATGAATTAAACATGTGAACGAACGATAATTAATATACATGTGAAATATCAGACTATTATGATGAAGAATTAAAGAACAAACAAATAAAAAGCAAACAACGAACGAGTTTACAGAGGACGAAGGAAGAAGAAAGGAAGCGAGAATCTGCGGCGGCCTCACGAAGAGGCGCAACAGTGCTGCGCTCCTTCAAGAGGCGCAGCGATTGCTTTGCGTCCTTTCTCGACGGTTGTCTACTGGAAATCCGTAAAAGAGGTTTTAAAGCATGGTTTTAGAAATCGGTTTTAACGAGGTATTTTCGACATAAACCTTACAATTGTGATACAATAAGTAAAATACAATAAATAAAAGAGAGATTTTACACCCTCAGACTTACATGTTGACGAAACGAGATGAACTAAGATATCGATTAGTGATGCTCGACGCGAATGCAAAGAAAGTGCCCTCGTAAGAGGAAAACGATTAAGTTAATTAAGTTGATTGATGTGTAGTCGGTCAAGTTGGTCGGTCATGCAAACGAGGCTGGTACTCAGAAGGATCCGAGCTTACGTGGTCGAAAGATCAAGCACGTAGGCGCCAAAAGTAAGAACAAAAGTCTAGAATGCAAAGGGAGAAGAGAAGGGCGGACACTCGCGTGAGAAATATGAGGAGTGAAGGCTCCTATTTATACTAATCACGTGGAGGAAATAGGGTTTCGGAGACTCTTTAGAAGTGAATATCGGAAAGATATGAAAAAGATACGAAAACTACGCAGAATAGGACTTGGGAAGAGGCGCAGCAAGCACTGCGTCTCTTGGAAGAGGCGCAGCACCTGCTGCGTCTGTTCCCAAGTGGTTTCCTCCTGCGGAAGAAAGATTTCCGTGTTTGAGTTATGGTAGGACGGAATAATTTGGTTTTCCTTAATACTTTATATGAATATTACGGGAAATTGTTTGCCAAAAGATTAAGATTGTGAAATATTTATAAAATATGGAATAGAAATATCCGGAACATTCCAGAACATTCCGACTCGGGATTGAACGATTATCAGAAAATGGAGACGGTTTTAGGCTCGGACTCCAAATGTACTCTAATTACTGTCAAAACGACCGTATCGGCACGTAGATGACAACTAAGAGGTAGACATTAATATTTGAGCAATCACTTGACGATAAACTTATGAATTGTCACAAATCGTTCCGTGTACCAAACATGCGGCCCAATCATCACCGGGTGGTTTGCGAGAGGTGCAGAAATGAGGTATCTACACTACTACATTAGCAAAACATTCATCGAGTACGAGACAAGGTACACCCAAATGGAAAAGACATGCCTTGCCCTAGTATGGTCAACAAAGAAGCTGCGGCATTACATGCTCAGCTACATGGTCCACATCTACTCCAAGATGGACCCGGTTAAATATATCTTCAAAAAACACGTACTAAACGGAAGGCTGTCTAGGTGGACACTCATGCTGTCCGAGTTTGATCTCAATTTTGTACCCCTCAAGGTTATCGAGGGAAGAGCAGTCGTCGATTTCCTGGCAGAGAATCCCATCAACGAGGATCTAACGACTGACACATGGTCACTTCCTGACGAAGACATCCTTTGTGCCGACTCCACCGCACGGGACCTATACTTCGACGGTGCATCTAATCTGAGAGGCTTTGGAGTAGGAATCCTTCTAATATCGCCAGAGGGAGAACATGTTCCGATCTCAGTCAAACTGGACTTCGTCGTCACCAACAATGCCGCTGAATATGAAGCATGCCTCATCGGCCTACAAGCAGCCATCACACTTGGCATCAAGAGATTGAGGGTCCATGGTGATTTCTCGCTCATCATCAATCAGGTGTCCGGGTCATGGAAAATCCGAAGTGACAGTTTAGCTCCCTACCTAGGAAAGATCAATCAAGAGGCTGAGTTCTTCGACCAAATCGAATATTTCCACTTGCCACGAGAGGAAAATCAATTTGCTGATGCCCTGGAAAAACTTGCCGCGCTCGTCAACATACCTGACGACATGACATCGATGCCCCTATGTGTCGAGAGAAGGATCGAGCCAGCTCACATTTGCGCCATCAAGGATGACGAGGAAAGCCATGATGAACCTTGGTACCAAGCCATCCTCAACTACAAAACCAAAAACGAATTCCCTCCCAACTCTGACCCAAAAGGACAAAGAGCCATCCGTTTACTTGCATCACAATTCGTGATAAACCAAAATCAACTCTACAAAAGAACACCCCAAGGAATTCTCCTCTTTTGCATTGACCATCACAAAGCCAAAAAAGTCATGGGAGAGGTCCATGACGGAGAATGTGGCCCTCAAATGAGCGCAATGATGCTTACCCGGAAAATCATGCGACTAGGTTACTACTAGACCACCATGGAAGCTGATTGCCGTAACTACGTCAAACATTGCCAAAATTGCCAAATCTTCGCCAACATACAACATATACCGCCATCTCTTTTATACGCAATGACCTCACCCTGGCCTTTCTCAACCTGGGGCATCGACATCATTAGCAAACCCAACCCAGTAGGCACCAAGGGGCATTATCTCGTCCTCGTCGCCATCGACTACTTCACCAAATGGGTGGAAGCGCAGTCATATGCAATCTTGAATGCCAAACAAGTGGCCAAGTTCATCAAGAACAACATCATCTGCCGATATGGGGTACCCCATGAAATCATCAGCGATCAAGGCTCTCACTTCCGGGCGGAAACTCAGGCCTTATTGGACAAATACAAAATCAAACGACATTGATCATCCCCCTACCGTCCCCAAACCAACGGAGCGGTCGAGGAAGCTAACAAAACCCTTGTCACCATTATCAAGAAAATGCAAGACAACTACCGCGATTGGCCGAGCAAACTCCCATTCGCACTCTGGGGAAACCGAACCTCCATCCGAACACCGACAGGCGCCACACCCTTCTACCTAGCATATGGCATGAAGGCGGTTCAAGCGGTAGAGTTAGAAGTCCCTTCTCTATGCATCCTACTGGAGAGTCAAGTCCCTGAGGCGGAATGGACCCGTCGAAGGTACGAGCAACTCACTCTTCTAGACGAACGGTGACTCAATGCCTTGCACAACGTCCAGCTATACCAACGACGTATAAAATGGGCATTCAACAAGAAGGTCAAACCCAGGAACATCAAGGAAGGCGACTTGGTCCTCAAGTCGGTTCGTGCACCGCTACCCGTCGATCCGAGGGGAAAATTCAAACCGAACTGGGTCGGGCCATACCTAGTCAAGAAAATACTTTCGGGGGGCGTAGTGAGACTGAGTGACCTAGACGGGGAGGATTTTACAAACCCGACCAACCTAGACCAACTCAAGAAATACTACCCTTGAACCATAACAACCAACGACCTAGCCTAGTTTTACAACTAGCAACCACCTCAACCCTTTGCAAGTCAAGTTCCTGAACGCGTTCTGATTTGGTATTGCATGTTTTATCGAGTCTAAGTTGCGGCATCTTGCCCGTTTCAAAGGTCCTTTGATCTGTCAAAGGAAACATCCATTTGCACTAAACAAAAAAAAAAACCCTGAACTACGAGCATGGTTTGATTTCACCTCTTCAGGTGGATACGTAGGCAGTCCGTCTTATACATGAGGGATACAACCACAAAACCCAATCAAAATCTACAAAACCTTTCGAACTACGATCATGGTTTGATTTCACCTCTTCCGGTGAATACGTAGGCAGTCCTTTCTTACACAAGAAGGATACAACCATCCCCATAATCAAAAAAAAAAAAAAAAAAAAGCATCACCCACATACAAAACATCATCCCATCAAAAAAAAGGGAAAAAACATTCCCCTTTCCCACAAAATACAACAATAAGCTTTTCTCCCTTCCTCACAAAATACCACTTTCCTAAGTGCAAATGTTCAGGATAATTCAAATCGAATTGCCTTTACAGAATGGATGGAAGAAACAAGCGTTCACAATTTTCGACACGAACAATCCTCTTATTTAATTAATAATGGGAGGGATTACGATTTCAACAACAAATAGAGCTCGATGAGTCTACAACTTGTCAAAGCTAAGGTGCCGACTAAAACACCTTACATAATAAAACTAGCACAAAACACACTAAATATAGCTAGTACAACATAATAAAAAACTCACAAGAATAATACAACATAATAATAAAGTGGGTAATGGAGGTCTTCACTCTTCCATTCTACCCTTGCCTTTTCCCTCGGGGTACATCTTCCCCTTTTTCTTCTTGTTGGCCCGCCTAACATGGTTTTCCTCATCGGAACGGATCCTCAACGGATCTAAGATGGCGACGGCCTCCGGTCTAGCACAAGACCCCATGTTCGACCCAAAACGAGCCAAAGCGCGGCCCACCATGTTCTTGGGACCCGAGCTTCTCCTCTATGGTGGTCTCATCACATCCAGACTAACTCCATCAACATAATCCTCAAAGAAGGCACGGTTGGCCTTGCCAACTTCTCGATACTTCAATTCGACAACCTCGTCCTTACGGAATTTAGACCTCTCTTCCAATGACGGAGCTCTTGACCACTTGATATAAGCGGGAGTCACCCATGTCGTGGCAACGGGGTTTGGTACCTCCCAAAGCGGCCGAGTGGCACACCATCTTTCGAAGACCTCCACAAGCTCGGAGTTCCGAAAAACATTCTCTTGGACAAGGGTATCTTGAGCGGGCACCTTTTGTTGACGCCCCATTTGCCTCATGAGCCTTTCGGGATAAATGAAGGAAGCAACCTTCAAACCCACCACCATCAAAGAACGAGGACTAGCACCCGAAGCGGGCAACCCCGTGAAGGACCTCAAGTGCCACCATGGCACCACCCAACGGAGGTGAGGACCACCCTCCTCCGCCAATCTTGCGGCCCAATAAGCCTCGGTAGAAGCAAAACTATGCGAGTACAACTTCTTCCTCATGGGAAGGTGACCGAAGGAATAAGAAGAAAAATCAACCGGAGGCTCTACATACCTTAGCCTCTCCAATAGCCACACTTGAAGGATCCTTGGGGATCCGAACGAAGGAGCTTCTCCACAAGAGCCTTCCTTGTCCAAGGCTTGGATGATCTCGCCAAGCACCAACCATGATGGATCTCTACCATGCTCCATTTGCTCAACCACATGAATAAGGGTCATGCTACCATAACATTTTGGCCCCTCCTTCTTCAAAACATCAACAAAGAGGTACACTTGGATAAGGCAAAAGGCAAGAGTCCTTCTCCTAGCCACCTCCGAAACGTTGACATCTAATCGGTTTGAAAAGATGTTGATAAGAGCCAACATATCCACACCATGAGGAGCGAGGAGGAAGTTGACTTGACTCGTCGACAAACACAACATGGAACGGAATTTCTCCTTATAGCACAACCGAGTAGGAGGAAGCACCAGAACACAACCCGGCCACCCACCAATAGCTCCAACTTCTTCGGCAAGAGGACAAATTTCACCTTTCGGGAAAACGAAAACATGGTGTTTCGAATCCCAAAACCGAAAACATACTTCGAGAAATGAAGGTTGCACCTTGACTTGACGGAGCACCAACAATTGACCAACTCCCATGCAAATGAGTTGATACTTTTCGGGAGGCGACAAATCCCGGCACCATCGTCGCAATGCATTCTCAAAAGCATCCATGAAATATTTTTGTGGAAGAAGAAGAAGATGTTTTGTATAGATGTTTTTGTGTTTCGGATGATGAAACAATGAAGCGCAAACATAACTATTTATACAAAAATGATCAGCGCGTTTTTCAGAAAAAGGGGAGAGCTGGCTTTCATCGCCAGGCAGCTCGCGCCTCTTTAGGCCTTCCCCAAGATTCCCCTTTTGACTTGTCTATTTCAAGTTGTGTTTTCTCCTGACACCTCAAACCTCCCGCCAGGACGCTCGCGCCTCTTCGGGATGATCCAGGACATTTTGTGTTTCCTCACCCTCACATTTCCTTGTTTTCGCGTTTTACAAAATCCGACACGGTTTCTATGACGCAGTTTTAAACATACGAATTTTTCTTTGTTTTGTAAAGGGGGGAAGGGCTAGTCGCCCCGATCCGCGGCGGATCGTTTCCATGTCAATCATAATTCCGAATTTTTTTTCGCTTTTTCACGATTTTCCATCAAAATAAAAAGCGAAAATTGATAACACGACATCAGTTTTCCTCCAAAATTCAAGCACTCACAAATTCGAGTCTTGACCTCAAAAATCAAATATGCTCGTAAAAATATTTTCTAAAAATTCATCCCTGACGGTTTGAGTTTGAATTTTTCGAGTCACAAATGAATTTCAACATTCGATGCAATTTAATTCACGACACGAGTTAATTGCTCAATTTTCAAATTAATTCCTTTTAGGATTCCAAACGCAACGACTTGCCGCAAAAAAATTCAAAATTCATTCTAATTTTCAAAATTCAAACTTTAACTCCAAGTCAACTTGGTTAATTTTTGTTTTTCAATCAAATGCTTCTACGTGTTTGCGTTTATGTATATGTGCTATCTGTTGCCTGTTTTCTACACTAATGATACAGGAACTGGTGCAAAGCAAAAGGAGAATCGACAGCCGACAGTGCTCCTCCGAAACACAACACAAAAAAAGAGCCAAAAATCACAAAATGAGCCACAATCCAAAAACACATATATACAAACCGCCTCACGCAAAATACATCGACACACGTTTGATACGGACAACTGACCGTACAAACAAGATCCAGTACAGGCATCTATCATAGTGACACTGGCCTAAAACAACCATCTATCATACAGACACTGGCCTAAGACAACGAATTGGGGGCTATCCGCCACCTACCGAACTAAGCACTCTCTATCCTCTCAAACAGAAAAGAAAGGGAGCAACACAAGAGACAGAGGAGCAACAACGGAAGCAGAGGTGGTTACCATGACGGTAATACCTCGTTCCTGCTCCACGACAAAAAAGAAGACAGTGTCTGGCAGACTTTGGATGATAAGGACGCCAAGAACCATGATGCGGTGCACCATCCCGGTACTAACCTCCAATCATCAGCTACCCTGTTTATAAGCCACAACGAAAAGGACAAGCCGGCTACAACAACCGCCTCCCCTCCTCCACGGAAGCATCCTCTACCACCACCTCAGCTCCAGCGGCCTCCCCGGTCACTTCTCCCCCTCCAGGATCATCTTCCTCCTCCAAGGCCTCCACGACGGACCTCGTAGGTCCCAAATGGTACCCTGCGATCAAAAAAATAAAAAATAAAAACGTCAGCCGAAATTTCGGCATTATGACGGCGTAAATCGGACAAACCCGGAACAAACAAACAACCTGCAAAACAAAGCAAGGGCAACCCCGCCCAAATCCAACCAAACAAAACAAAAAACAATTCACAAAAACGCGCAAAAAAAAAACGACTCGCCCTTCTTTTCAAGCAAAAGACGAGTCAAAACAACAAGCAAAAATGGCATCTCAAGACCCACACAAGGTCCGCCAACAACCCCAAATACATTCCCAATGCAATGAGGAATTTTTTCTACGGCTAAAAAAGGCAATTTTTACGCCAATTTGAGCACAAACCGGTCAAAAATTCAAAAACGACCGCAAAGAGGCAAACGTGATTTTATCACGCCTCAAGGTGACCTAAACTACCAATAAGGTCCATTTCAAGGCAAACTGACTCAATTCAAGCCCAAACAGGCGCTTATTTTGTCAGACATAAGACCGTCACAAAAGGCAAAAATTCCAATTTTGCCCACAATACCCAACAAAGGTCCACAATGGCAAATACGGTTTTTCCCGACTACAATGCAACCTAGTGGGACCCATTACCCAAGCAAATAAACTTGGCATTGTGAGATGAGATGGTTCCTCCACCTCACTCACGTTTTTTTAGCATAGGGAGCGGGAACGGGGACCAAAATTCTAACTAAAAGCACCCCTATACTCCTAAACGGGTTTCTAACCTAATGCAATCATCAATTTCACTCGAAATGGGCTCAATCAAAAACGCCCAAATCAATTTTCTAGGGTAAAACTTTCGCCCTAATTCAATCTATCAAATGACCAACGAATTTAAATGGATTCAAGAGGAAATACATACCTTGAGATGACATTATGGTCGATAGCACGAATGGAGGTGAGGAAAGGTCCTTTAATGGCGGATTTTGTGTCGAAAGGATTGAAGATGAATGATGAATGACGAGCAACCAAGCCTCGCGTTTTTTACAGAAAAATAGGGAAGCCCCCTTGGTTCGCCAGGATGCTCGCGCCTAAACCAGGCCTCCCCTTGCTCTATTCAGCGAATTTTGGGCTTTGGCCCAATTTCCCGTAATAAACATCAAGTTTTCAATGACGACATTCATTAAGGACCGTCATTTTCTCAAATACAAAAAAACAAATAGTGAAAATATAAATTCACTATTTTCCTTCAAAAATTTCAAACGACGGCAATCAAAACCGTCAATTTCAAAAATAATAGTGAAAATATAAATTCACTATTTTCCTCTAAAAATTTCAAACAAACGCCGATCAAAATCGCCATTTTCCCTTCAAAAATAGTGAAAAATTCAAAATTCTCTATTTATTCAAATTACCGCGACGGCAATTAAAACCGTCAATTTTAAAAAACATAATAGTGAAAATTCCAAATTCACTACTTCCATCACATGTCAGCGACGGCACATAAACCGTCACTTCAAAATTATAGTGAAGATTCCAAATTCACTATTTCCTTCACATGTCAACGACGGCACATAAACCGTCACTTCAAAAATAATAGTGAAGATTCCAAATTCACTATTTCTATCATATGTCAACGGCGGCACATAAACCGTCACTTCAGTCGTAATAGCGAAATTTAAAATTCGCTATTTCCTTCAAAAAATTCAAACAAACGAGTAGTGAAAGTTCAAAATTCGCTATTCCTTCAAATGTCAACAGGGGGCTTCCTCGCGGAACCCGCTTATTTCAACAACATTGATAGTGAAATTTAAAATTCACTATTTTCACGGCGGCATCAGGAGTTCGCTACTTTCAAAATAAGCCCATTCGACGCAGCTATTCTCACGGTCGATCCACCAACCGCATCATGGCTGGCGAGCCTTAATACGCATCGCGGCTGGCGAGCCCTCCTCATATACGTACCATGGCTGGCGAGCCTTACAACGCATCGCGGCTGGCGAGCCCTCATCATATATGCACCATGGCTGGCGAGCCTTACAACGCATCACGGCTGGCGAGCCCTCCTCATATACGCACCATGGCTGGCGAGCCTTACAAGGCATCGTGGCTGGCAAGCCCTCCTCAGATACGCCCCATGGCTGGCGAGCCTTACTACGCATCGCGGCTGGCGAGCCCTCCTCAGATACGCCCCATGGCTGGCGAGCCTTACTACGCGTCGCGGCTGGCGAGCCCTCCTCAGATACGCACCATGGCTGGCGAGCCTTACTACGCATCGCGGCTGGCGAGCCCTCCTCACATACGCACCATGGCTGGCGAGCCTTAATCCGCAAACATGCAAGGACTTATCCGAAGATGCCTCAGGTATGACTCCTTCTTATGGTTGGCGAGCCTTTGTACGTAGTCTAACGGACTTTAAATGACCCGCACGGATAGTCGACAGAATCTAAACTGTTCCCGACGACAGGTCCATAGCTCGTACCCTCGATTCTCCTTGGCGTCGCCCTTCCCGACGACAGGTCCTTGGCCCGAATCCTTTCGTGCCGCCTTGATGTCGCTCGGGTCTCCGGGTTGTAATATTCGATTGACCTGGGGGCTTTCCCTTGACTTTCGCCCTATCCAAGCCTCTGTCAAAGTGGGGGCTCTGTAGATACCCAATATCTGCTGAGATTCCAACAAACACCCGATGATTATCGGACTATAACATGCTTTGGAATCGCGGCATTTGATCGCTAGTTTGTGTACAACTTTACGTCGGAAAACTTAAAACGATTTCGAAAATAAAACATTTCAAAACATTTCAAAAATACCTGGAGTGTTTAATGCACGACGACGGGGTCACAATGACACTAACTAGAGTTAAAACCGACACCGGACCAAAAACTGACTCAAAAATTCAAATCCCGACTCCAACAACGAGTCAAGCCGAGTCAACCACAAAAAACAAACCATTTCAAATCTTCTATGTTAAGGTTTCCCGGAATCTTACATAGTAAAATATCAAACATGTTCATCCAAAACCTAGGATAGAACAAATCATGATTGCTCTTGTGTGAAAGTGACAGGACAACTCGAAGAACCGCGACGTGGCTCGCGCCTCTTTGAGCAGCCCAGGTGGCCACGTCGCTCAAAACTCATACAACCCCTGATTTCCCTATAAACACCCCTCAAATGCCCCCATTTGAGAACTTACGCGAGTGTCCGCCCCCTCTTTTCTCCCTTAAAATTCTCGACTCGACTTCTTAAGTCACAATCCGACGCGTATTTACAACCTACCGATCGTAAATACAAGCCTTACACATTGTTTGGCACCGTCATCGTGCATTAAATCACTTGACCGACCACTTTGACCACTACACCGTCACTAATCTTAAAACACTCTTTTTACTTATCAAAACGGTTTTAAACCGAGTCTTTTCCGACCAAATGAGTTGTTACACTTACGTCGGTTTCTCGCCATAACCAAACATGTAAGTATGAGGGTGAAAAAATCCTTCTTTTATCATGTCTTTATTTGTTTCATGACTATAACATGCTAAAACATGCATAACATGAACCAAACACATGGAATAAACGAGCCAAAACTGAGTTTTGGCCATAGGCAGAAGCCCCTTGGTTCGCCGGCTTGCCCGCGCCTCAATGGGGTGTCCAGGTCAGAACTCAACCGTGTTTGTTCACGTCATTTCCCTGTAATTCATTTTCATATTTACAATCGGTTTTTACTATTTCAAATATTTTCGAACCTTTTTATTTTGTTTTATGTGTTTTAACCATAAAACATTTTTTCACCCTTGGTTCCTCATACCATGACGGTTAAATCCGTGTTTCGGTGATAATATTTGGTTAATAACATTTAAAAGGTATTTTAAAGCCTTTTATTTCATTTTTGGGAGGTATTTTAAAGCCTTTCATCATTTCTTTACATCTTCAAAACAAGCATATTAGTCACCAACACAAAGTCATCCTTGGTTCTACATACCATGCCGGATTTTAACCTGAGTACGATGATGAGTATCGACTAATTACATTCAAATGAACTTAAAACAATTAGTTCATAATTATTTTCAAAACTATTATTGTCAAGTTTGTCAAAGTCGAACCCGACACCGAATATTATCAAAATAATGATGATTATTCGAGTCTCGTTCCTCAAATCAACAAATGCGGTCTAAACCACCCTTTCAAACCAAATCGGGTCAAATACCCATTTTTCAATACGTTTTATAAACGTTTTTTTCAAATAGTCAGAACACGGCATACAACCGTCGACTAACCCGCGTCTCAAGCAGGCCTTTTCTTTCTCATTTTCAAAACCGGGGGAGACCCCCTTGAATCGCCAACAGGCTCGCGCCTCATGTAGCCGTCTGGTATAGGGCCTGTTCCCTTTCCAGCATTAGTCTAGGACGATCCCGACTCCGGTTAGCCCGGATATAGGACGGATCAGATGACTATTTGCATTTTCAAAATCATATTTGCAAAATGCTTTACCAAGACAAATGGATCACGTTATGCATCATAAACCTAATACGGTAAATGGATGTTTAATTCCCGTCTCGCATGCAAATCAACCATAAATCCAACTCGACATCTTATACTTGATACTTGGATTAAATCAACTGACTTAGAAAGCTCTCACATGTTAGGTTTAAATTATTGGATGCGCATTCATGCATTTAAACCGTTTTATCAAATTCTGCATTCAACCAACCAAGATCGATCACAAGAGGCCGCTACCGCGGGCGGGATTGGGTGTCTGATTAAAGGGCTTCCTAATACGTACCTTCACCTCTTACTCAGAAACTTTGGATAGTGGACGACCTTATCCAGGGCGTACGAGAGTCATTCTAGAGACAGGATGCTAAAGAGGGACTATTTCCTTATCTTTAGTACCTATGTCAAACGCTGCTTTGTGCTTCGATTTGACCGAGGTATAAAGTGGATTTCGAACGGGTTCCAAGCATCCCACAAATGCTTGGTGGCGACTCCAAACATCTCTAATTGTTTTGAGACCCTTACCGAGACGAAACCAACCGATCTAAAACGATCCGGTCGAAAGCATTTTTACGCCGCTGAGCGTGGCTTTCAAAAGACCGTTGCATGCCCGCAGATCGAACCGGGGCCTGCAGGTGGGCCATGTCCACATCAACACATTTTTTATCGCGGCCGACTCCTTTTGGTAAACCTCATAGGCTTGCCTAGCGGCGGCGGTGGACCTAGCATTAGGTTCGGCGGGAGATGCCTCGATAAGGTAACGAAGCTTGTCGTCACCTTCCGCGGCCAAGCGAAGTTGCGCGTCCCAATCGGCGAAATTGGACCCATTCTTTTCTAACTTACAACGATCCATGAAGGATCGGAGCTATGACACATTGGTGAGCGTGTTGGAGCTAGTGGTTGCGGATGTGATTGGAGTTGCCATTGCAATTGAGAAAAAGATTTTGACTACAAAATAGGAAGTGAAGGAATTAATGAACATCTATCGTTTTGACAATACTTGTAAATATTTTAAACAAGTTATAGCATTTATATAGTGACCTCTACCCAACTATCATAAATGATTCCGAGATCCAAATTCATATTAACTCGGGTATGGTGAGCCGAGTCATCCCTTGTCAATATAACTCGGTGGATTAACCTCTTAATCGATTCTACTTTTAGAACTCTCGGTCGATAAAAATTACTTTAATATTTATCTTTTAGCCTGGAACACATGCGACTACGGTCACGAATACTTCCGTTGAGCTCAATCCAAATTTCGATGTAATAACATTTTATTACCCACTTACCCAACGTAACAAGTTTAGTACCCCGGTGAGCCGAATCTACTTTCTTATGAAATTGGGATTCATGGTTTCTACTATTTGGTAAGGCTAATTTCTCAATTATTAAAAGTGAGAGGTCTTGTCAATTTATTATCTATCACGTTTTAAGTGAACTAAAGCGGTGAACTACGATAATTGTAATTGACACGGTCGATGACTCGATATGATATGCATGTTGTTGTTTATGGCGATTTGGCAATGCATGTAACATATTAAAAGAAATGCAAGGCAATAATAAAATTCCTAGTATGGCCTTCCTAAAAATAGAAAATCAAATAATCTATTACATATTCGGAAACCAACTCCTTTGGTCCCTTGAATCTTCAAGTGGCACGCTTCCCAAGAACATCGTCTTCGTCGGATCTCTTTTCCGAATGGCACCGTCTTGGAAGATACTCCATATTTACAAATAATAATAAAAATACAAAGCTATTCCTATTATACATTTGTAAAATGAAAAACTAATAAAATAAAGGTGATATGAGATCACATTAAATTACTACCGAATCAATATTCCCTTTCATTACGGGTAATATCGATTAAAACTAAGGCCATACTAAGATACAATTACATAATTCAAAATTATATAAATAAAAGACATTCAACAATTGAAATATGCAGCATTATAATATGTATCTATCATGCCAAATTATGTGCCAAATCGCCCTATTTAACTTATGTCGTATATATAACCCGGTTTTATGGAAATGCGTGATAATAACTTCTTAAACCACAAATTAACACTTAAATCACATCTAAGCTCAAGTTAATTATCCTAACACTCTTAGGACTCAAAAATTAGTCATCAGTCAATTTATGACAATAATTTTGAATTTTGAATTTTAAATTTTTGAAAATTCTGGAATAATTCTATGACAATCATAATATCGAAAAACATGGTTAAAATTTTCGAATTAATTTTGAGAAAATATAGTTGCATTTTATCGGTTTTATCTCATAAAACATCTAAAGTTTCCAAAAATTAATCCAATTAATTTTACAACCTTAGATCTGATTACTGGGATATTAATTCAACCTAAAATAATTTTCTCAAGCCATGCAATTCATTCATTTTAGCAATTTATGCTAAAATAGTCACTATTTATATCATTTTTACACTAAAAATTCATAAATCATGCTAAATGAGATCATTTAATCTCGAAATTTACATACACTCTGTAAATTATGCATGTGACAACATATTAAAGTTTCATGGCCCAATTCGAAATTTAACTATTTTTAACTATCTTACCACTTTTAATCCATTTTTATCTCATAAAAATCATAAATCATGCAATATTAATCCAATTAATATGAGATTTTAGGGTTTGGGTTGAGACTTAACGACCCATTTATGTAAGTGGGCCGACACGAACACGACACGATATTTAATTGGGTTGGATTTGGGTTGAGCTCTCTAAACACGAACCTGACACGAATGACCTATTTACTAAGTTAATTGATGTGACCATAATTAGAGCATATTTAGTCCCCGAATTAGCCTTGTTCCCATGCTTTTTAGTCCATATTTGGGTCATTTACTGTCTCTAGTTCTTTTTTTTGCATATTCTTTGAGGTTTTGATCCCTTGGTAGGAAAGGAGTGCAAACCTTGCATTTTCATGGCAAAATGAGGCTAAATTGATTGAATTCAATGACCAAGCATCAAGGAGAGACAAGATTAGAAGGCCTTTGTACATACTATAGTAGATGGGCAATGATGAGAAAAGATCCTTGCATCCCCGAGAAAATCTTCAAGGATTTTATGAAGAAAAACGAAGAAAAGAAGAAGGAACAAGACTGCCTGACAATCCGTGCGGATTGCCTAGAAGACGCCCGTCCACCAAGCCACAATCCGTGCGTCTTCACCCCCAAGACGCCCGGGCAAAAGCTCTAGAAGACGCCCGTCTTCACCACCTGGACTCCCGGGCAGAGACCGCCAAATCCGCCCGTCCCGTGCTAAAGACGCCCGGATTCCCAGACAGTCCCATTTCGTCTTCTTCAAGCTTCAAGGAAGGATGTACATCTTTTTCTAGAGACCGGAGTCTCCCTAGAGACCGGAGTCTTCCAAAAGAGACCGGCGTTTCCTCAACAAGGGACTTAATCGTCATTTAAGCCCTTAGTTAACCCTAATTCATGCCCCTAATCCCCACTATAAATACCCCATTAGTCTAATTAGAAGAGCATGTTCTTCTTAGCAATATTTAGAGTAGTTAATATCAATCAAATCTCTCTTTAATCTTGTAATCAACATTTAATCAAGTTTCAATACAAGTTTTATTTCCTTAATCTCTCTCTTGTTCATCCTTTATTTTGGGTAATTGAAGATTATTTGGGTTATTATTGGGAGATTGACAACCTCTCAATCAAGCATCAAGTACTTCTTTTATTCTTTGCTTTATTATTGGAATCATTAGTAGGTATAATTCTCTTAATCCCTCTTTAATTATTGTTAATCACTTTCATTTATTCATCATGTTTCACTTTGTTGGTATGATTGACAACATTGCTAGCATGTTCAACATGATAATGAGTGAGTAGTTTCCTTAGCTAGGGTTAATGGGTAATTAGGGGAAACCAACATGGGGGATGATTCATGCTTAAATTAATATGCTTTCATAGTTTATTTGCTTGCTTGTTGTGATCTCAACTTATGCACATGTTATGTTTGATGAAATGTGAGCCTATGAATCCTTGCATTTTTTACCCATCACCTATCTTTTCAATGAGACTTGTAAGACATAAACCAACTCAAGTCTCATTAGACCAGGCATATTGTTGAGTAGGAAATATTAAGTCGACTTGTAGGTATTGTACAATCTAATCGATTCAGCTCCGGGACCCAAACTTTCCTTTGATTGTAAGATATAAACCAACTCGATCCATCACAGCAATAATTGCTTGCTTATAACTTGAGAATATGTTTGTATGATCAATTCCCATGAATCCCCTATGACCCCATGACACCCTAGTGCCTTTTATCAATTGTTTACATCCCTTTTAATTAATCTTGCTTGTTTACTTTCATTGCTATTTAGTTTAGTGATCTTCTACTTCAAACTCCAATTGTGACACCCTTAAGACACCACTAGTTGCAATAGAAATCTCATCTCAATTCCCGTCCCTTGGGATCCGACCTTTACTTGCCTCTTTACTAATTGTAGAGTTGTTTATGAAGTTATAAATTGTGTTTTGGTCTAGGTGCTCCTAACGACAAGTAACCGAAAAATATAGTCCGACCAAAAATGGCGCCGTTGCCGGGGACGGTGTTAACTTGATTTAGATTTTCTTATATTGTTATTAGTTGTGTCTTTCTTTGCCTTGGGGAAGTAAAACTCCTCAAGGTTTATTCTAATTGTTTTCGAGTTGTTTGATATTTTGCATGTCTAGAAGGTCACAAGGTGACTTGTTACCCTTTAATCACGAAATTGAAAGAACTTTGACAACCAATAGGAGACTTGCTAGGAGAACTTTGAGAGGTATTTTTGAGGTTGTAGATATTCAACCAAATACTATTGAGTTCATCAACCCTTTTGCAAGAGAAGGTGAGGAGAACCCAACACAAAATCCAATATAAAATCAACCCACAATGCCTAAGTTTTCATCACATTCCGTACCCACCGAGGAGAACCTACCCAATGGTACTCCTACACCACAACATCTAACTGGAAATTTTATTGCCAAATCCGCATTTATCCAATTAGTCGAAAGAAGCCAATTTGGGGGGATGCCTAATGAAGACCCTCATTCTCATACGGAGACTTTTTGTGATTACCGTGATGCGATTTCTCAAACCGGTGTAACTCAAGACCAAATTCGATGGGTCTTATTTCCTTTTTCTCTAATTGGCACCGCAAAACAATGGTTGAAAGGCCTTGATAAAGCTACTCTCGGAATTGATTCTCGGAAAAAGTTGGCTCTAGCTTTCTACAAAAAGTTCTATCCACCGGAAAAGACTAACATGCTAAGAGCTCAAATCACGGGCTTTAAGCAAAGGGATGAAGAATCTTTGTATGAAGCTTGGGAGCGATTCAAGGGAATTTGTCGCTCATGTCCTCACCATGGACTTAGTGAGTGGTTCTTGGTACAACAATTTTGGAACGGTCTTTATGAAGATTCAAGGAACATTCTCAACATGGGATCAAATGGAATGTTCACCGAAGTTGATGACAATCAAACTTGGAACAAAATTGAGAAAATGGCGGTCCATAACTCACAATATAGTAGACCTCGCAAGGCTACTAGAGGAGGAAAGCATGAAGTGGACTCCATTACTCAATTGGGTGCTCAACTTAGTGCTCACATTGATACCATCAATTTGATGTTTGAAAAATCTATGGCTAGACTTGAAGAATCCTCAAAATCACCAAAGCATCATGTTAATGTCATGACGGCATCTTCAGCAATCCCAAGTGGGATATGTGAGAATTGTGGAACTTTGAGACATGACCAAGGTGAACGTAGGGGAACAAATGAACAAGTGAATGCTTTCCAAGCATACAAGAGTGGTACCCCTTATTCAAACTATTACAATGAAAACACCAAATTCCATCCAAATCTCTCATACAAAGCCAAAATGTTCAAAACCCTCAACCAACATACACCCCACCTCCCATGAGAAACCAAAATCAAAGACCCTTTTACAACCAAAACCAAGGTTACCAAAATCAAACTCCATACAATCAACAAAATGACCATGGTTTTGATGTTCAAAAAGCGGTCCTCCAAATGCAAAAGAATCAACAAGAGTTTTTCACTCAATTGCAAAAGGATAGTTAAGCAAAGGAAATCACCATCAACAACATCCTAGCTCACACCAAAATGTTGGAAACCCAATTGACTCAACTAGCATCTTCAAGCTCCCAAAGACAAAAGGGGCAATTACCACCTCAAAGTAATCCCCCAAGATATGAAACGGTTAGTGCCATTCACTTGAGGAGTGGTACAAGGTATGAAGCACCGAAGAAGCAAGTTGAGGATGAAGTTGTGGAAGCTAGTGACAAAGAAGAAATTGTGCAAAACTCCAAGGATGGAGAACCATCAAAAGAAGAAATTTCAAAGAAAAATGAAGACAAGGTCAAGGAGAAGGAGCCCATTGTGATTAGACTTCCTTTTCCAAGTCGTCAAGCCAAGCCCAAATTTGATGACCAACTTGGAAAATTTATGGAAATTGTGAAGAATTTGGAAGTCTCAATTCCTTTCACGGAATTAATCAATCACGTGCCGGCCTATGCAAAATACATGAAAGACATCCTCACAAAGAAGAAGTCGATCCGGAAGCTTGATACTATCACCTTCACTAAGGTGAGTAGCGCAATACTTCAAGGGAGTTCACCTCCAAAACTCAAAGATCCGGGAAGCTTCTCAATACCATGTACCATTGGCGACACCACGATCAACAAAGCCTTATGTGATCTAGGGGCTAGTGTGAGTGTTATGCCGTCCTCGGTGAGTAAAAGGTTAGGGATAGGAGTGTTTAAATGCACCAATATCACACTCCAAATGGCCGATAGATCGACGAAGACACCATTAGGGATATGGGAAGATGTTCCCGTAAGAATTGGGAAATTTTTCATCCCGGTGGACTTTGTCATTGTTGACATGGAAGAAGACTCCAACATTCCAATCATTCTAGGAAGACCTTTCTTACACACCGCGGGTGCGGTGATTGATGTGAAGCATGGAGAGCTCACCCTAGAAATGGGAGATGAGAGCATAACTTTCAATCTTGACAAGACCATGAGAGCTCCCCGTTTGCATGAACCATGTTTTATGGTTGATCATTATAGCCGGAAGGATGATAGGAGAAGTCGGAATTCCAATGGAAGAAGAAAATTGAAGATGCTCCTTTTAAAGAGCAAGTGAATTGTAACAAAGAGAGCTTGAAAAGCTCACCAAAGTCAAGCAATGAAGAGGATGCCCTCATTGGCCAAGACAAGAAAGTAGGGGAGTTGTCTCTATCAACTCAAGAGATCTTTAGTGATCAAGTAGATGAAGTTTGTGGTCTTTGGGACGATGAGTTTGAAGGGATTTTCAATCCCTATATTGGTAATGCTATCGATCAAGACCGATAACAAGGGCAAAGGTCTATTGAAGACCTTTATCATGATAATGAACAAGCTTTTGATTACTTCTTCAAGGTGTTGAGCAACATCAACAACACCTTGGACATGCCCCCATGACATCTCACTAAGGATGAGATTTTGGTGGAGTCCTCAATAAACCACCATTTGTAATTATTTCTAACTCCCTAACTCGCTTTTTAATTCTTACATTGCATTTTTGTCATTGTTGGATTTTTATGCTTTGATCAAGATAATTATCATTTTTGAGAGAAGTGAGGGAGGGACTAATGATTTAATTGATGTGTAGTGCTTTAGCTTAGTGTGAGGATAGCAATTGCCTAGGTTATTCATGCCTTAGTAGTGCCCCTACAATGAAGAACACGGGATTTGAAGAATGAAAAATGACAAGGGATATGCAAGTGCACGGATGGAACTGAATCCGGGTAAAACAGGGAGAATCCGAGCGTCTTCATGGGAATCCGCCCGTCTTCAGGCAATTCGGGCATCTTTGTCAGAATCCGCCCGTCCATCTGAGCTGAGAATTTGAAATTTTGGGACTGTTGAAGAATCTGAGCGTCCTGGTACAGAAGACGCTCGTCTTCAGAAATCCGCCCGTCTTGGAAGGAAAGACGCCCATCTTTTTTCCTGTGAAAAACAAGAAATCTCACTGTCTGAGAATCCGCCCGTCTTCAGCAGAAGACGTCCGTCCCACAGTCGATGAATCTGCGTCTTTGCTGAAAGACGCCCGTCTTTAGGCGAGAATTCTCAAACCAAAACAGGCAGAATCCGAGCATCCCGAAGGAAAGACGCCCGTCTTCCCCTGCTGTTTCAAATTTTTCTGGTACTTTAAAAACCCTATCCCACATTCATTTCTTCATTCCTTCATTCAAAACACTACCCATAAAACCCAAAACTCAAAACCCCTATCCTCTCCATCAGCAAAACAAGATTTCGTCAACCAAATTCAACAAAATCAAATCCAAACTTCCTTTTAACAACAATTAATCACTCCTCTTCCAACAAAAATCAAACCATGCACCAAAATCTTCAACCTTTGAGTCGATTTTTGAAATTATAAAGGCAAAGCCTTTCATCTTGAAATCGATTTGGGTATACTTGGAAATTAAAGATTTTTACTCTTTTCTTGGTTAAATCATCAATGGCAAGGACAAAAGGAGCAACAAAGGCACCTAAGGCAAATGCACTCTCAACAAGACAAAAGAGTCTTCAAGCAAAGAAAGCCTCATTGGCTAAGGTGGTAGCTAGTTCAAACTTGGAAGTGCAACAACAACAACCTCCCTTGGAAGCAACAACATCAACAACTCCGGAAATTGCTCAACTATCGAACTATCCGGAGGTAATTTTCATTTCTAACTCCCATAGGGATACATTTGCCAAGTATGCTAGAAAATCCTTTCTATCCACCAAATTCATATGTGAAGATGCCTTGAACAAGTTGGGTGTCCTTGAACAAGTTGGGTGTCCTTGAACAAACGAAAGCCTTCTTTGAAGCCATGGGGTTGGGAAAATTGTTTGCTACAAGAGAATTGACATACCCCTCCCTTACCTTAGAATTCTTGAGTTCTTTGAAAGTTACTAAGGTAGAGACTAGATAAAACATCGAGTTCCGCCTTGCTAATGTGAGTAGGCGCATCACCTTTGATGAATTGGGTAAAGCATTGGGTCTTAATGATTCACCTAGTTATTTCAAGAATCCCGGAAAGTATGACCCCGCTCCTCTTTGGGAGGCGATTTTCGGGAGGAAATTTGAGAACTATCATGCTAGTCGCGCTCTATTAGTCCACCGTCCGGGCATTAAAGTGTGGCACAAGGTCATCGGGAATACCATCATTGCAAGAAAAGACACTAACCACTTTACCAAGCTCGATTGTGTTCTTCTTGAGTCGGCCTTAAATATTGGAAGGGAATTCACCAAGCCTTACAATTCTCTAAGGCTTTTGGCGGAAAGATGGCTAAATGTTGATTTTGGAAAACAAGGCACCACCGTTATTGTAAATGGAGGTCTAGTCATTCTTTTGGCTAAGTACTTTGATCCGAATTTCAACAAGGATAGCAAGTATGTGGCGAAAAAAGGGGGTCATTGCATTGACATGGATGCCATGATTAACAAGTACAAGTGGGTCACTCATAACCCTCTTAACACCAAGTATGGGTGGCTCACCAATGAGGCTAGATCTTTTACTTTGCCTTCCAAGATTTGCCGTTTGAGTGTCCATCGGACCAACTACCTTCTTCCCCTCTCAAAAGAAGCCGAATACATCATCCGTCAACAAAGGGGTGAAATTGAAATGCCCTCCTCTTCCATTGTCACACCAACCTATCCATTCAAGTATCAAGAGTTCAAACCCGAAGGTGTTAAAGCAAGCAATGACTACATGACTTTACTTATGCAAGAGATGCACAAGCAAGATTTTAAGGATCGGGAAGATGCTTACTTAGCCCAATATCCACCCCTCCTTCATTTAGCTAGGCAAGGACTACTTGATCCTTCATGTCCTTTGCCTAGTTGGGCGGATATGGAAGTCTTCTTTCCGAGTGAAGCTAGGGGTGAGATTCCGGGTGACGATGAGGTTGTCGGTGATGAGGTCGTTGATGATAGCATTGATAAAGAGGATAATGAAGAAGAAGAAGAGGATGATGAAGAAAGTGAGCAAGAAAGTGAAGAGGGAAGTGGTGATGAGTCCACTTCTATTGAGGAAGATGATGATAATGATGATATGGTGGAAGACTAGCAAGCTTTGGAGGCTCCTACCCTCTTGAGGTTTGTCTACTTCTTTCTTTGTTTTATTTACTTTATCCTGATCATGGTTGGAGAGTCCTAGCAACATAGAGGACTAACACCTCGGCCCCATTGAGGTGTTCTTATTTCATTGTTCCCACTTTCGAAAATCCAAAATGACAATTTAGTTTCAAGCATTGCATCTTGTGTGCATGAACTACCCCAACTTTAGGACATTAGAAATAATGTCTAACTCGGTTTGGGGAAGTACATGCATACGCAACGGGAGGTAATCTAAATTACGCTCTCCGTCATAAACAAAAACCCATGCATCATGTAGTGTAGATTAGTATAGCTTGCATTTAGTGTAGAATTCATGCATCATGCTTGCATGATTTCCCATCATTTTGGTCATTGAGGACAATGCCCATATTAGTGTGGGGATGGGGAATTCTAACTTAACTTTTATTCAAAAATCAAAAAAAAAATCAAAAAATTTCGAAAAACCATAAAAATTTGAAAAACCAAAAACAAGTTCATTTCCTTTGTAGTGTAGTCATGTATATATTGTTGTATATATTGTATTTGTTCTATCCTTGTTCACATTGATCGACTACGTCACATCCGAGACATGAGGAAATTGAAGACCGCATGGTATGATCTTTCCAATCTCCTTTTTCCTCTTTATGTTAATGACTATGTGGCTTTATTTTGATTGATGCGGTATAACAATGTGAACTTAGGACTTGCATTTAGTTTATATGTCATATTAGTTGGTAGAATCATTTGCATTAGGATGTTTATATGCTAGTTGCATCATGGCATGTAGTTGCATGTTAGAAAATTTTGCAAACCGTCTACCAGGAAGTTTGACAAGTGTATATAGGCCCTAGTAGATGCTTTTTCTTCTTAAGACTTTGCTTGTTAGAATACTTGTAAAACACCCTAGAATGTGTCATGCTAGTATCCTTTGACCCATGGATTAAGGCCTAGTCAAGAGTACCTTGTGGTGTGATAACTCCTTGGCTACCGTTTATTCCAAGGTGACCCTTGAAACCATGCATGCATCCATCATCCATGTTCTACCACATTTTTGTCATCAAAGGGAATGACCACAAAAAGAAATCAATTTGAGTTCAATGAAATGAAAAGTGAAAGAAAGTTTGCAAAATGCATCAAATGAAAAGAGGAGCAAAAATAGAACTCCTAAAGCTTCAAATATAAGCCACCCTCACTACATATGGGGTGACTTTGAAAATGTTCAGAAATGTAAAGAAAAGTTGAAAGTTGTCAAGTATTGAAATGCCAAAAATCAAAAAGAAATGGCAAGGAAGTGTTCTCAAATGTCAAATACCACAAGAAATTGGGGGGAAAAACAAAAACAAAAGCAAACTCCCAAAGTGAAACTCAAATATCTATTGATCCCTTTATCCACCGTATCCATTTTTGTGCATGGTAGAGAGGGGACGACCCTTCATATTGTCTAGGCAAGAGGGGGAATTTCGCGATCCTCCAGTGTTTCTAACACCATAGGGAGTCTATTCTTGACAAAAGCATTTAACGATTGTGGACAAAGGTACCCTAGCTTGACACAACTTGGAGGTGATTTATTGGTATCCTTCTAGGCTTAGTAGTTTGAATAAATTGCATCTATGAAGGAGTGTGTACCATTGAATTGCTTCCCTTGTAGATAATTTCCGCCACTTAGATGAGGAAAGTGGCTATTCTTTTGTAGATGCATCCATTACTTGATTTTGTGCGCTTAATGTTTGGATGTGTCGCCATTTTGGCAAGACCCGCCTTGCCTTGCAAGAAGGCATCCTACCTCATGGTTGTCTTGTTGTGAGTTGAAGAGGCGGAGTGAGACCCGCTAATTGTCTCATATCGGCTATGTTATTAGGTTAGTTTAAATAATGGTCCTAGTCTTGGTCACCTCTTTACTCGGGACGAGCAAAGGTTCGGTTTGGGGATATTTGATGTGACCATAATTAGAGCATATTTAGTCCCCGAATTAGCCTTGTTAACATGCTTTTTAGTGCATATTTGAGTCATTTATTGTCTCTAGTTCATTATTTTGCATATTCTTTGAGGTTTTGAT
Source organism: Silene latifolia (assembly GCF_048544455.1). Taxonomy (NCBI): domain Eukaryota; kingdom Viridiplantae; phylum Streptophyta; class Magnoliopsida; order Caryophyllales; family Caryophyllaceae; genus Silene; species Silene latifolia. Next base: position 95,410,939 of record NC_133537.1, on the reverse strand, counting down.
CCCTTGGTAGGAAAGGAGTGCAAACCTTGCATTTTCATGGCAAAATGAGGCTAAATTGATTGAATTCAATGACCAAGCATCAAGGAGAGACAAGATTAGAAGGCCTTTGTACATACTATAATAGATGGGCAATGATGAGAAAAGATCCTTGCATCCCCGAGAAAATCTTCAAGGATTTTATGAAGAAAAAGGAAGAAAAGAAGAAGGAACAAGACTGCCTGACAATCCGTGCGGATTGCCTAGAAGACGCCCATCCACCAAGCCACAATCCGTGCATCTTCACCCCCAAGACGCCCGGGCAAAAGCTCTAGAAGACGCCCGTCTTCACCACCTGGACGCCCGGGCAGAGACCGCCAAATCCGTCCGTCCCGTGCTAAAGACGCCCGGATTCCCAGACAGTCCCATTTCGTCTTCTTCAAGCTTCAAGGAAGGATGCACATCTTTTTCTAGAGACCGGAGTCTTCCAAAAGAGACCGGCGTTTCCTCAACAAGGAACTTAATCGTCATTTAAGCCCTTAGTTAACCCTAATTCATGCACCTAATCCCCACTATAAATACCCCATTAGTCTAATTAGAAGAGCATGTTCTTCTTAGCAATCTTTAGAGTAGTTAATATCAGTCAAATCTCTGTTTAATCTTGTATCAACATTTAATCAAGTTTTAATACAAGTTTTATTTCCTTAATATCTCTCTTGTTCATCCTTTATTTTGAGTAATTGAAGATTATTTGGGTTATTATTGGGAGATTGACAACCTCTCAATCAAGCATCAAGTAATTCTTTTATTCTTTGCTTTATTATTGGAATCATTAGTAGGTATAATTCTCTTAATCCCTCTTTAATTATTGTAAATCACTTTCATTAATTCATCATGTTTCACTTTGTTGGTATGATTGACAACCTTGCTAGCATGTTCAACATGATAATGAGTGAGTAGTTTCCTTAGCTAGGGTTAATGGGTAATTAGGGGAAACCAACATGGGGGATGATTCATGCTTAAATTAATATGCTTTCATAGTTTATTTGCTTGCTTGTTGTTATCTCAACTTATGCACATGTTATGTTTGATGAAATGTGATCCTATGAATCCTTACATTTTTTACCCATCACATGATAATGAGTGAGTAGTTTCCGGAAGCTTGATACTATCACCTTCACTAAGGTGAGTAGCGCAATACTTCAAGGGAGTTCACCTCCAAAACTCAAAGATCCGGGAAGCTTCTCAATACCATGTACCATTGGCGACACCACGATCAACAAAGCCTTATGTGATCTAGGGGCTAGTGTGAGTGTTATGCCGTCCTCGGTGAGTAAAAGGTTAGGGATAGGAGTGTTTAAATGCACCAATATCACACTCCAAATGGCCGATAGATCGACGAAGACACCATTAGGGATATGGGAAGATGTTCCCGTAAGAATTGGGAAATTTTTCATCCCGGTGGACTTTGTCATTGTTGACATGGAAGAAGACTCCAACATTCCAATCATTCTAGGAAGACCTTTCTTACACACCGCGGGTGCGGTGATTGATGTGAAGCATGGAGAGCTCACCCTAGAAATGGGAGATGAGAGCATAACTTTCAATCTTGACAAGACCATGAGAGCTCCCCGTTTGCATGAACCATGTTTTATGGTTGATCATTATAGCCGGAAGGATGATAGGAGAAGTCGGAATTCCAATGGAAGAAGAAAATTGAAGATGCTCCTTTTAAAGAGCAAGTGAATTGTAACAAAGAGAGCTTGAAAAGCTCACCAAAGTCAAGCAATGAAGAGGATGCCCTCATTGGCCAAGACAAGAAACTAGGGGAGTTGTCTCTATCAACTCAAGAGATCTTTAGTGATCAAGTAGATGAAGTTTGTGGTCTTTGGGACGATGAGTTTGAAGGGATTTTCAATCCCTATATTGGTAATGCTATCGATCAAGACCGATAACAAGGGCAAAGGTCTATTGAAGACCTTTATCATGATAATGAACAAGCTTTTGATTACTTCTTCAAGGTGTTGAGCAACATCAACAACACCTTGGACATGCCCCCATGACATCTCACTAAGGATGAGATTTTGGTGGAGTCCTCCCTAAACCACCATTTGTAAATATTTCTAACTCCCTAACTCGCTTTTTAATTCTTACATTGCATTTTTGTCATTGTTGGATTTTTATGCTTTGATCAAGATAATTATCATTTTTGAGAGAAGTGAGGGAGGGACTAATGATTTAATTGATGTGTAGTGCTTTAGCTTAGTGTGAGGATAGCAATTGCCTAGGTTATTCATGCCTTAGTAGTGCCCCTACAATGAAGAACACTGGATTTGAAGAATGAAAAATGACAAGGGATATGCAAGTGCACGGATGGAACTGAATCCGGGTAAAACAGGGAGAATCCGAGCGTCTTCATGGGAATCCGCCCGTCTTCAGGCAATCCGGGCATCTTTGTCAGAATCCGCCCGTCCATCTGAGCTGAGAATTTGAAATTTTGGGACTGTTGAAGAATCTGAGCGTCCTGGTACAGAAGACGCTCGTCTTCAGAAATCCGCCCGTCTTGGAAGGAAAGACGCCCATCTTTTTTCTTGTGAAAAACAAGAAATCTCACTGTCTGAGAATCCGCCCATCTTCAGCAGAAGACGCCCGTCCCACAGTCGATGAATCTGAGCGTCTTTGCTGAAAGACGCCCGTCTTTAGGTGAGAATTCTCAAACCAAAACAGGCAGAATCCGAGCATCCCGAAGGAAAGACGCCCGTCTTCCCCTGCTGTTTCAAATTTTTCGGGTACTTTAAAAACCCTATCCCACATTCATTTCTTCATTCCTTCATTCAAAACACTACCCATAAAACCCAAAACTCAAAACCCCTATCCTCTCCATCAGCAAAACAAGATTTCCTCAACCAAATTCAACAAAATCAAATCCAAACTTCCTTTTAACAACAATTAATCACTCCTCTTCCAACAAAAATCAAACCATGCACCAAAATCTTCAACCTTTGAGTCGATTTTTGAAATTATAAAGGCAAAGCCTTTCATCTTGAAATCGATTTGGGTATACTTGGAAATTAAAGATTTTCACTCTTTTCTTGGTTAAATCATCAATGGCAAGGACAAAAGGAGCAACAAAGGCACCTAAGGCAAATGCACTCTCAACAAGACAAAAGAGTCTTCAAGCAAAGAAAGCCTCATTGGCTAAGGTGGTAGCTAGTTCAAACTTGGAAGTGCAACAACAACAACCTCCCTTGGAAGCAACAACATCAACAACTCCGGAAATTGCTCAATTATCAAACTATCCGAGGTAATTTTCATTTCTAACTCCCATAGGGATACATTTGCCAAGTATGCTAGAAAATCCTTTCTATCCACCAAATTCATATGTGAAGATGCCTTGAACAAGTTGGGTGTCCTTGAACAAGTTGGGTGTCCTTGAACAAACGAAAGCCTTCTTTGAAGCCATGGGGTTGGGAAAATTGTTTGCTACAAGAGAATTGACATACCCCTCCCTTACCTTAGAACTCTTGAGTTCTTTGAAAGTTACTAAGGTAGAGACTAGATAAAACATCGAGTTCCACCTTGCTAATGTGAGTAGGCGCATCACCTTTGATGAATTGGGTAAAGCATTGGGTCTTAATGATTCACCTAGTTATTTCAAGAATCCCGGAAAGTATGACCCCGCTCCTCTTTGGGAGGCGATTTTCGGGAGGAAATTTGAGAACTATCATGCTAGTCGCGCTCTATTAGTCCACCGTCCGGGCATTAAAGTGTGGCACAAGGTCATCGGGAATACCATCATTGCAAGAAAAGACACTAACCACTTTACCAAGCTCGATTGTGTTCTTCTTGAGTCGACCTTAAATATTGGAAGGGAATTCACCAAGCCTTACAATTCTCTAAGGCTTTTGGCGGAAAGATGGCTAAATGTTGATTTTGGAAAACAAGGCACCACCGTTATTGTAAATGGAGGTCTAGTCATTCTTTTGGCTAAGTACTTTGATCCGAATTTCAACAAGGATAGCAAGTATGTGGCGAAAAAAGGGGGTCATTGCATTGACATGGATGCCATGATTAACAAGTACAAGTGGGTCACTCATAACCCTCTTAACACCAAGTATGGGTGGCTCACCAATGAGGCTAGATCTTTTACTTTGCCTTCCAAGATTTGCCGTTTGAGTGTCCATCGGACCAACTACCTTCTTCCCCTCTCAAAAGAAGCCGAATACATCATCCGTCAACAAAGGGGTGAAATTGAAATGCCCTCCTCTTCCATTGTCACACCAACCTATCCATTCAAGTATCAAGAGTTCAAACCCGAAGGTGTTAAAGCAAGCAATGACTACATGACTCTACTTATGCAAGAGATGCACAAGCAAGATTTTAAGGATCGGGAAGATGCTTACTTAGCCCAATATCCACCCCTCCTTCATTTAGCTAGGCAAGGACTACTTGATCCTTCATGTCCTTTGCCTAGTTGGGCGGATATGGAAGTCTTCTTTCCGAGTGAAGCTAGGGGTGAGATTCCGGGTGACGATGAGGTTGTCGGTGATGAGGTCGTTGATGATAGCATTGATGAAGAGGATAATGAAGAAGAAGAAGAGGATGATGAAGAAAGTGAGCAAGAAAGTGAAGAGGGAAGTGGTGATGAGTCCACTTCTATTGAGGAAGATGATGATAATGATGATATGGTGGAAGACTAGCAAGCTTTGGAGGCTCCTACCCTCTTGAGGTTTGTCTACTTCTTTCTTTGTTTTATTTACTTTATCCTGATCATGGTTGGAGAGTCCTAGGAACATAGAGGACTAACACCTCGGTCCCATTGAGGTGTTCTTATTTCATTGTTCCCACTTTCGAAAATCCAAAATGACAATTTAGTTTCAAGCATTGCATCTTGTGTGCATGAACTACCCCAACTTTAGGACATTAGAAATAATGTCTAACTCGGTTTGGGGAAGTACATGCATACGCCACGGGAGGTAATCTAAATTACGCTCTCAGTCATAAACAAAAACCCATGCATCATGTAGTGTAGATTATTATAGCTTGCATTTAGTGTAGAATTCATGCATCATGCTTGCATGATTTCCCATCATTTTGGTCATTGAGGACAATGCCCATATTAGTGTGGGGATGGGGAATTCTAACTTAACTTTTATTCAAAAATCAAAAAAAAAAATCAAAAAAATTCGAAAAACCATAAAAATTTGAAAAATTTGAAAAACCAAAAACAAGTTCATTTCCTTTGTAGTGTAGTCATGTATATATTGTTGTATATATTGTATTTGTTCTATCCTTGTTCACATTGATCGACTACGTCACATCCGAGACATGAGGAAATTGAAGACCGCATGGTATGATCTTTCCAATCTCCTTTTTCCTCTTTATGTTAATGACTATGTGGCTTTATTTTGATTGATGCGGTATAACAATGTGAACTTAGGACTTGCATTTAGTTTATATGTCATATTAGTTGGTAGAATCATTTGCATTAGGATGTTTATATGCTAGTTGCATCATGGCATGTAGTTGCATGTTAGAAAATTTTGCGAAACCGTCTACCTGGGAAGTTTGACAAGTGTATATAGGCCCTAGTAGATGCTTTTTCTTCTTAAGACTTTGCTTGTTAGAATACTTGTAAAACACCCTAGAATGTGTCATGCTAGTATCCTTTGACCCATGGATTAAGGCCTAGTCAAGAGTACCTTGTGGTGTGATAACTCCTTGGCTACCGTTTATTCCAAGGTGACCCTTGAAACCATGCATGCATCCATCATCCATGTTCTACCACATTTTTGTCATCAAAGGGAATGACCACAAAAAGAAATCAATTTGAGTTCAATGAAATGAAAAGTGAAAGAAAGTTTGCAAAATGCATCAAATGAAAAGAGGAGCAAAAATAGAACTCCTAAAGCTTCAAATATAAGCCACCCTCACTACATATGGGGTGACTTTGAAAATGTTCAGAAATGTAAAGAAAAGTTGAAAGTTGTCAAGTATTGAAATGCCAAAAATCAAAAAGAAATGGCAAGGAAGTGTTCTCAAATGTCAAATACCACAAGAAATTGGGGGGAAAAACAAAAACAAAAGCAAACTCCCAAAGTGAAACTCAAATATCTATTGATACCTTTATCCACCGTATCCATTTTAGTGCATGGTAGAGAGGGGACGACCCTTCATATTGTCTAGGCAAGAGGGGGAATTTCGCGATCCTCCAGTGTTTCTAACACCATAGGGAGTCTATTCTTGACAAAAGCATTTAACGATTGAGGACAAAGGTACCCTAGCTTGACACAACTTGGAGGTGATTTATTGGTATCCTTCTAGGCTTAGTAGTTTGAATAAATTGCATCTATGAAGGAGTGTGTACCATTGAATTGCTTCCCTTGTAGATAATTTCCGCCACTTAGATGATGAAAGTGGCTATTCTTTTGTAGATGCATCCATTACTTGATTTTGTGCGCTTAATGTTTGGATGTGTCGCCATTTTGGCAAGACCCGCCTTGCCTTGCAAGAAGGCATCCTACCTCATGGTTGTCTTGTTGTGAGTTGAAGGGGCGGAGTGAGACCCGCTAATTGTCTCATATCGGCTATGTTATTAGGTTAGTTTAAATAATGGTCCTAGTCTTGGTCACCTCTTTACTCGGGACGAGCAAAGGTTCGGTTTGGGGATATTTGATGTGACCATAATTAGAGCATATTTAGTCCCCGAATTAGCCTTGTTAACATGATTTTTAGTGCATATTTGGGTCATTTATTGTCTCTAGTTCATTATTTTGCATATTCTTTGAGGTTTTGATCCCTTGGTAGGAAAGGAGTGCAAACCTTGCATTTTCATGGCAAAATGAGGCTAAATTGATTGAATTCAATGACCAAGCATCAAGGAGAGACAAGATTAGAAGGCCTTTGTACATACTATAATAGATGGGCAATGATGAGAAAAGATCCTTGCATCCCCGAGAAAATCTTCAAGGATTTTATGAAGAAAAAGGAAGAAAAGAAGAAGGAACAAGACTGCCTGACAATCCGTGCGGATTGCCTAGAAGACGCCCATCCACCAAGCCACAATCCGTGCGTCTTCACCCCCAAGACGCCCGGGCAAAAGCTCTAGAAGACGCCTGTCTTCACCACCTGGACGCCCGGGCAGAGACCGCCAAATCCGCCCGTCCCGTGCTAAAGACGCCCGGATTCCCAGACAGTCCCATTTCGTCTTCTTCAAGCTTCAAGGAAGGATGCACATCTTTTTCTAGAGACCGGAGTCTCCCTAGAGACCGGAGTCTTCCAAAAGAGACCGGCGTTTCCTCAACAAGGAACTTAATCGTCATTTAAGCCCTTAGTTAACCCTAATTCATGCACCTAATCCCCACTATAAATACCCCATTAGTCTAATTAGAAGAGCATGTTCTTCCTAGAAATCTTTAGAGTAGTTAATATCAGTCAAATCTCTGTTTAATCTTGTTTCAACATTTAATCAAGTTTTAATACAAGTTTTATTTCCTTAATCTCTCTCTTGTTCATCCTTTATTTTGGGTAATTGAAGATTATTTGGGTTATTATTGGGAGATTGACAACCTCTCAATCAAGCATCAAGTAATTCTTTTATTCTTTGCTTTATTATTGGAATCATTAGTAGGTATAATTCTCTTAATCCCTCTTTAATTATTGTAAATCACTTTCATTTATGCATCATGTTTCACTTTGTTGGTATGATTGACAACCTTGCTAGCATGTTCAACATGATAATGAGTGAGTAGTTTCCTTAGCTAGGGTTAATGGGTAATTAGGGGAAACCAACATGGGGGATGATTCATGCTTAAATTAATATGCTTTCATAGTTTATTTGCTTGCTTGTTGTTATCTCAACTTATGCACATGTTATGTTTGATGAAATGTGAGCCTATGAATCCTTGCATTTTTTACCCATCACCTATCTTTTCAATGAGACTTGTAAGACATAAACCAACTTGAGTCTCATTAGACCATGCATATTGTTGAGTAGGGAAGATTAAGTCGACTTGTAGGTGTTGTACAATCTAATCGATTCGGCTCCGGGACCCAAACTTTTCTAGGATTGTAAGATATAAACCAACTCGATCCATCACAACAATAATTGCTTGCTTATAACTTGAGAATATGTTTGTATGATCAATTCCCATGAATCCCCTATAACCCCATGACACCCTACTGCCTTTTATCAATTGTTTACATCCCTTTTAATTCATCTTGCTTGTTTACTTTCATTGCTATTTAGTTTAGTGATCTTCTACTTCAAACCCCAATTGTGACACCCTTAAGACACCACTAGTTGCAATAGAAATCTCATCTCAATTCCCGTCCGTTGGGATCTGACCTTTACTTACCTCTTTGCTAATTGTAGAGTTGTTTGTGATGTTATAAATTGTGTTTTGGTCTAGGTGCTCCTAACGACAAGTAACCGAAAAATATAGTCCGACCATTAATCCTAATTTTTCTTGATCTTCCGTCACATAAATATACTTAAACTTTCTAAATATGGACATGACACGAAAACACAACACGAACCCGACACGAAATTAATGGGTTAGGGTTGAGGCTTGATGACCCATTTATGTAATAAGTGGGTCGACACGAACACGACACGATATTTAAATGGGTCGGGTTGGGTTGGAGAGTTTGTGACCCGTTTACATGTGACACGAACACGAACCCGACACGACCCAATCTGTTTGCCAGGTCTAGATTTTACACACTACTTGAAAAATATGCATGTGAGGTCATATAAAATGTTCAAGGTCAGAGAGTAAGTTTAACCATTTTTAGTCATTTTAACCTCCATTTATGCCATTTTTACACTAAAAATTCATAAATCATGAAATATTAATCACATTAATATGATATTTTACATGCAATACATAAAATATTCATGTTAGGTCATACTAAAATACCACGTCTGGTAGTGAAGGTTAACTTATTTTAGTGAATAAAAGTTCATTTTACTCATAAAAATGTAATAAAATAACTAAAAATCATTAAAATAAGCTATAAATTTCCATAAATCATAAAAATGACCTAAAAACATTTTAGGACCTGAATATATAACATGCATAATTATTTCGTGGCTTACTCATATAAATCATAAATTTTTAGTTTTATATGTTAACATTTTAACTCGGAAAAACAATAACCGATTATACATGCAACATCCTATGCTCTAATACCACTTGTTAGGTTTATTTACCTCTTATTAGACTCCTCTAATAGTGAACTAATTAACTTCTTAATTATTAGTTCTTTAGATCTAGTGCATGCATAACAAAATAAAAGATTTATGAATAAAAACAATGTCCCTTACATTGTGAGATGGTTCGAAATATAGGGCACAAATAAGGTCACCTTCTTTCACTTGTTCTTGAGATTAATGTGTTGGATGATCCTCCAAAATCCCAAAGTAGAGATTATCCTTAGATTGCACCCAAGACTTATCCCTTAAACTAGTATACTAATTAACTAGATTAATAAACTAGTATCCTTAAAATGATTCTAATATTATTACTATTACTACACTAGTAATCTTGTTGTGATATTAGAATAGATGAACAAATTCTTGTAAATCTAAAAATTTGTTTTAGAGAGATTGAGAGAATATAAGAGTTTTTGCATGTAGAGGAAAAATGAATGAATGAGTGAAGTAAAAATGACAACAAAAGTCCTCATAAGAGGAGGTGAGGCCGGGTAGAAGAGGCCAAAGAAGGCATCTTTGCCTTTTTCTTTTTGTCTTCACAATGCATTAGGTTTGTAAGCTATATACTAGCTATGATGATGTTATATTTATCTCATAAAATAATGTCATCGTCACACCCCTAATATACCCTCCATTCGGTCCATCCTCCATAAAATGGACTACCATTTTATTTTGTCAATTTGTCATTTGTCATACAATATGTCACATATAGTATTTTACATGTTATTAATTAATTTAATGCATATTTATCACATTAATATCATTTTACAAATTAATTAAATTACATACAATAAATTGACTAGTGATACTTGATCACATAAATAAAATGGGTCATTTAATTATAATTCACATCATCTTGTAATTATAATTAACCATTCATTCATATCTCTATTGTTTCTCAAACAATAAACAATTTTAGTAATAAATCATTTTTATTACTAAAATAAATCTTATTTAGTCCCATTACAATAAGATATCAATATTCTCTCTCACAAGTAAATTCTTCAATTTTAAGGAATTGATTACCTTGTATCGTCATACAATTAATCAATTTATCCATTAAAGGAGTTGTCCTTTTGTTGTGACCTTAAGGGATCAACTGACCACCACGTCATACGACAGTAATGTCAAACTCTAGTCAGCCAATCATTACCGATTAATGATGATCAGTTGATTATATAATAAATCATCCCTCACGTATTATTAATATGAGATTTAATTATGATATTAAATCATGTGATCGCACTATTGTTGAGGACACATTTTCCAACAGTCGCCACCAATTTTTATGGAAAATTGGAACCGTTCGAATACCTCGTGCCATGTCAAGATACAAAGTAATGACATGAACACTAATAACTCGTTACCCTTAGCATTCTATGTCTAGATTGACTCTCGTGGATATATGCCAATGAACACGGATGTTCACAGAGATCTGGAGTAACGGGTGAGGGTACGTATTAGGAAGTCCTTTTACTGAACACCTAATCTAGCCCGCCTCGATAGCGGCCTCTACTAATGATTAGGGAAATCGTTCATATTTGATATATTGTCGATTATATGCATGCAATGTAACATCCACAGATTAATCCTAGCATGTGAGATTGACTATGTCGGTGAACATGTAATTAGCAAACAATTATGTCGAATTGGGATTTAGAATTAATTACATTGTGAAAAACAGGTAAATAAATCTTACATAAAATAAATATGATGAATAAAATACGGTAATTGAAATTACAATGAATTACAATGATTAATTGATTTACGTCAAAAATACATTCAAAATGGAAATTTGGAAAAGAAAATAAAATAAAAAGGGTTAGAAATTAAAGGCGCTAAATAAGACAGATTAAGAGTGATATTTTGATTATTAGTCGATTAAACACGTAATTAAAGACTAGGTCAAAGCGAGAACGGAAGTTCAGGGACAAAACTCAACTCAGAACAGGCGCAGCATCTGTTGCGTCCCTTAGAAGAGGCGCAGTTATCCCTGCGTCTGCTCTTGAGCTGAGCTCTGGTTGTGAAGTCAGAACTGCGGGTAGTTAACATTCTTTGGTATATTTTACGATTGATCATCAATATTAGACGCAAGTAAAGGTGATTTAGCAGGTTTATTACATACGTAACCGTCATAAAAGCGATAAACACGAATTAAAACGATTAAAACGGGTTAGGAACGAATTAAAACGAAATAAAACAAATTAGGCTTAACTATGAAGACGAACAAACCTTGAAATAAATTGATAAACTGAAGGATAAACAACAGAAATATGAACAAAGGACGAATTCCAGAGACTTGATATGGACAAATCGAGGCTCTAAAATCCGGGTTTGATTTAATGACGAAAACCCACAAATATTGATTATAAGGGATTTAAATCGGAAATAAAACGCAATAATCGAAAGGAATAATTAAAATACGGTTTAATGTATAAAATAAAGGAAGACAATAAGAAAATAAAAGAAAAGAACAAAACTACAGAAACCCGAGGAAGAAGAAGAAGAGCAGGAGCAGCGGCAGCCTATGGAAGAGGCGCAGCAGGGGCTGCGACCCTTCGAAGAGGCGCACCTGCTGCTGCGTTTCTTCTCGACGTCTGGTAACTGCTGTTTCGTAAAAACAGATTTGAATAAGGGTTTTTAAAGTCGGTTTTGGATGTGTTTTTGACGTGAACCTTACATTAATTGGTACAAAAATAAAATACAATAAAAAGGTGGGATTAACACCCTCAGACTTACATGTTTGACGAAACGAGATTAACTAAGTTAACGTTTAGTGATTGCTCGACTCGAATGTATGTAGAAAGTGCCCTCGTAAGAGGATTTAGATTAATTGATTGATTGATGTGTAGTGGTCAAATTGGTCGGTCATGCAACGTGACTGGGACTCAGAATGATCTGAGCTTACGTGGTCGATTGATCAAACACGTAGGCGTCGAAAGCTTAGAGAACGGTTTAGAATGCAAAGAGGGAAGAGAAGAGCGGATACTCGCGTGAAAAATATGGAGACCAGAGGTCTCTATTTATACTAAAATATGTGAAGAGTTATGGAATGACTCAAACTTTGGAAAAAAATCACGGAAAAATTCTGTAAACGGCGAAAATAGGCTGGAGAAGAGGTGCAGCAGCTGCTGCGATCATTTCCCCAGAGGTTTCCTCTTCCGGAAGAAAGATATCCGCATTTCTATTATGGAATTGCGGTAGCTCTCTACTTCCTTATTCCTTAAAATATGATATACGGGATATATTTTGCCAAAAGATATAAAATTAAATTATGGAATAAATATCCGGAATATTCTAGAGCATTCCAACTCAGCATTTTAAACGGTTTATTAGAAAATGAAGCGGTTTTTGACCCGGACTCCAAATGAACTCTAATTACTGTCAAAACGACCGTATCGGTGCGTAGATGATGACCAAGGGGTAGACACAAGCATTTGAGCTATCACTTGACGATAAACTTACGAACTGTCATAAATCGTTCCGTGTACCAAACATGCGGCCCAATCATCACTGAGTGGTTGGCGGAAGGTATAAAAATGAGGTATCTACAGAAATGTATACGATTCCTTTAAACAGTGGAGTTAGATTCATGCATAAATTTTAAGTACATATTAAATGGCAAATTTTACAAAACTATTGGTCGAAAACATGACTGCAAAGTAACATTCTGACCACTGTCCACTAAAATATTTATTCTCCTAAACCGTAAAACATATAAGCATAAAACCAGCGGCAAACGAAAGCTAACACACATGACTATTACTGATAAAAATTTCGTACATAGATAATAAATAGAAAAGAAATGGCAGCTAAAGCAAATAAGGGTAAAAATCAGAGATATCAAAGTTCCAGTCATACTACATTCTCTACTAAGTCATATGTCCTTACTAGCAATCCATCTATGTTAAACTATCATAACTTGGCATCACACTCGAAATATCTCCATTTCTAAACAACATTAAGAAAAAATGGTTTCGGGGAAACATGTACCACATATCACTAGACATATAATTCTAATGCATGCATTAATAACATCCAATCATTCATATCTCACAATTTATGCCCATATACAAATTCAATCTTCAAAATATCTCATAAGGCAATACACAAGATAACCAATCACAAAATCAACAACATCCACATCCATATCCATACACTACCCTAGGCCATCATCCTCCATTTCAATTTACTTACCTTTCAATTTCTCATCCTGCAATAAGATTAGAAAAATATCTAACTTAAAGCATCCAAAGACCCATATTAAATCCAATTCTTTTCCTTTTATTACCCATCTCTCGTTATCCTTCCCCAATGTGTACGGTTCAAAACTGTGAGGGCCATGGTACGAGTTAAGGGATCCTTCTTAACCGCATAAAGAGGGGCTCCTAATAGTTCCTACCCGAGTTCATTTTATTAGACACATCATACATTCATTATTGTTCATTAGTTTAGGCCTGAGGATCATTTTGCTCTGATACCACTTTGTAACACCGCCATTTATTCAGGAGCCTTTAGCTAGGCCTCCTAAGTAAATGAGAGCGTTACCATCTTAGTTGCCCGAGGTAGTGAATAACAAAGTACAACAAACCAAAGTACTTTAGATTAGAATTTAGCGAATATAGGTTCTATTACAATTTAGCCCAAACTAAATAAAATTAAAATAAAATTAATTTCAACTTGCAGCGGAATTAAATAAACTGAAATATTAAAACTATGTGATCTAGACTTCTAGGTAAACTCGCCGAAATCCTCACGCATCCCCATGAGCTCCTAAGTTAGTTAACTCAAGTACCTGTCAGTCAATCTGCTCCCCAATAATTGGTTCATCACATGTGTTTAACGAATACACAGTCAACCAAACGGTTGAGTAGAAAACTAAACAATGAATAAGAACAATGCAACCTGCAATAAACAATGTTACACAATAACATCAGAACCAAAGGCACACAACCACTTCGAGACACACAGTCCACTCCAAGACACACAGTCTAATGGACACACAGTCCCTCTTCAGACACAGAGTCTGGATACTCCTGGACACACAGTCTTAAGGACACACAGTCCCTCCTCAGGTCCATGGCCCTTCCACATCCCCGTGCCTAGCCTATACAATACTCATCTCCCAATTCCAACAACAATATTAATAGAAACCAGCATAATAGTGATAATCCAACAATATACATAGTACTCATGAAATAAGAATATAATCTTCAAGACAGAAACTCCTAGTAGAATAAAATTCAGTTATACCAATATAATAGATCAATGCCAATTATATTCATGCCATATCCAATTCTATTAATCCAACAAGCCAAACAAGTAATAATAATAAGAATAACATTCAATTGACTACCTTTCAGGTACCTTGGGGTGCCTATCAAGACTACTAGACTGACTACTAAAGATTGTAAGCCTCTAATAGACAAGATTGTTAACAAAATCAGATCCATAGGTGCTCGGAAGCTCTCATATGCGGGAAGATTGGTTTTAGTAAAGGCAGTTTTCAAAACTTTTCACAACTACTGGGCCTCTATGTTCATCCTCCCAAATGGAATTATTCAGAGAATTGAAGCCATTTATAGGACTTTGCTTTGGGACGGAAGGAGTGAATATACAAAGATCCCCTTGGTATCGTGGGACAAAGTCTGTAAACCTAAAGATGAAGGGGGACTAGGTCTTAAGGATGACAGTCTGTGGAACAAAGCGGCGGTAGGTAAGCTGGTATGGTGGATTGCCTCAAAAACTAACCATTTATGGGTCAAATGGGTAAGTCACATTTATATTAAAAATAGACACTAGCATACATACTCCCCTTCAGCCACTTCCAGCTGGTATTGGAGGAAAATATGTCATGTTAAAGACATGTTCGTTGAGGCATACCAACAAAATCAATGGAGCAATCAAGTAGGTCAGAGATACACGATTGCTAAAGGATATGAGCATATCCGACGAAAGGGAGAAAAGGTCAAGTGGCACAAAATGGTCTGGAACAAGTGGTCTATACCCAAACACGGATTCATCACTTGGGTATACCATCACAGTAATATGAATACAAAGGATAAACTTTGCAAATTAGGCATAAGCTTAGAGGATACCTGCTACATGTGCGCACTCAGAACTGAAACCATTGAGCATGTCTTCTTTGATTGTGAGTACAGTAAAGCGATAATAGATCTGGTAGGACATCATATCGGAGTCCAATTACCTACCCGTGACGTTATGGAATGGAGGTCGAACAGAAGGGGATCGGAGCTCAAAGTTGACCTGGAAAATGCCATTGTCAACGCTTGCACATACCACATCTGGAGACACCGGAATATGAGCAAATTTGAGTTATCTCTTATGAATCCCCGAAAGGTGGCGGATACCATCATCGAGGAGATGAAGATTAGTTTGAGGGGTTTTACTTTGATGGTTGCTGACAATGAAAAGGGGTGGCTCCGCCGCTTTATTGGTGACAGAGGGTAAAGGGTGGAGTTGCATATGGAGACGGATGGTTGAGGAGACAGATCGTTGAGGTAGAGAAGAGTAGATGAAGGAAGTGATGGAGGCAGATAGATTTTGATGAGAGAGATGTGAAGATAAGAATCCTATCTTATTTTGATGGTAAGTTAGCGGTTAGTTTACGCTGTCTTTGTACGAGTCCAAATTTTGTTTTGCTTAGGAGCGAGCCCGATTTCTTTTTAGCACGATGTTATGGCCCGTTTCCTTTTTATGGTGACATTTTTTTTATATTTATATACTTACATTTTATCAAAAAAAAAACATTCAATTGACTAGTTTCCTACTTTTCCGCAAATCTTCGAGTCACACGAGTCACACAAGCAATCGAAATTGATCCTTTACAAATTCATAACCTTCATAACATAATTATGTACAATTATTACATAACCAATAACCAACCAACTAATAATGCACTTATCCGATGTCCATCACATCTAATCCTTTTGACAGCTTTAAAGCTAAATCATTAATTCTACCGTTTTACAGCACAAATCAGTCCCACAATAAAATTCATAATTAATTCAATAAAAATCCAAACGATGCGAGACCAATAGGGTTGGAACCCTAAGATTCACATGAGCATTATGGGCAGGTCCAATTATTTGCGAAAGGAAATAGCTTGGATATCTGGCAAAAGAGGTAGAAGACATTAGAAGATAAACTGGTACTTGTGTTGTCTACATGCCTTGGTGTATAGTGTTTGCGAGGAACGGAATTTCAGAATTTTTCGAGGTTTGGAGCATGATATTGGTTACAGGGTTAGGAGAGTCCAATATATTTTTAGTGTCCGATTATTATATGTATCCCAAAACTATGAGGAGAATGAGATTATAGAGCGTCTAAATGCTTAGGAAGGCCTAATTATTGTTTATCTTTTGTAAGAATTTGCCTACTTTATTCCCTATATGGTAGAATATATATGGCTTGCTTTTCTTGAAAAAAAAAAAACTCATATCTATGGTTCTTGTGAAATAGATTTTCCTCAAATTCCATACTTATCAGGGTTTTTTTGAAAGATTTATAAATACTGACGAATTCCGTCGCATAAAAAGTATCAATTTATAAAACAAGTTTAACATATGATTTTTGCGAAATTCCAATTTATAGCATCATTTAGACTCTTCAAAGTTAATTTATAAAAAAGACCTAGAGTAGTTTTGACATATAAGTTTGGTTTTCGAAGCATTCTTTACAACACTAGCACATTCGCGGACTTTTCGGCGACATGTTCATAAATAAATCACCCAAGACAAACCGTATGGAAGATTGTTACGACATTTTATATGCATAAACTAGACTTGAAATAAACACTAGTCTCATAATTAACTTTTTTGAAAATAACACTTTAACACCACGAAATAAATTAAACAACACAACCTACGAATCTGCCAAATTGCTGTAACTTTCTTTCTTTAATCTAATCATGTTTAACCTAATTTTTATGTAATTAAGCACGACTTCTACCATAATCCTAACATAATTTAAGTCTTTAACATGAACAATTTGATCTTAGAAAAATTAAAGGCAACTCACAAAATAAAAGATCGAATCCAATAGAAACAGATGCAAAATCCCCAAGTTGAATGCACAATTCCCTTTTCCCCTTTTTTCCCCTTCTTATTCTCCCTCTCCCTCTCTAACTTATGTGTGATATTTGTAAAAGTGAAAAGTGATTTATGAATAGGTCTACCCTTGTATTTATAATAGTAAAGGTAGGTACAATTAGGAAATTATTGGGAAACTTACCTAATTATAATATGTGTATTATTATTATTACTATTATTAAATAATTATTGTATACTACATATCAAATAAATTATTGTATACTACATATACGGTTTACGCGCCCCAACACGAGTCCCATATGCCATCCCGATTCATCTATCATTTATTATTTATTTCCCTCTCACAACATAATTCTCTAATTAATTATAATATATAAAATATATTTTAAAATACATTTTAACATATCAACTAAAGATAAATCAATCGTATTAAACACACATTAAACAGTCCCAAGCAAAATATAGCAACTCATAACTTTAGTAGTATCATAGGTACGATGGATCCACCAAGTTTACCTCAAGGGATTCGACTGTTACAGTTACATACCTTCTCCAGATGTGAGTTGGACCTGGAAAAATATTTGTAAGGTTAAAGCGATTATGAAAAAAAAAAGATATTCAAATGGTAAATGACAATCGCACAAAAAAGGATACCCAATCTGAAGGGGATATGATTGGCTTCGAATGAAGGAGCGCAAACAAAAGTGGGTTTGCCCAAATCAGGAACCACTGGAACAAACCTAAGCACTCCATCATCACTTGGATGGCTATGAACAAGGGAATGAATGTGAAGGACATGCTCTTCAAACTAGGGTATTGCTCACATAATAGTTGCACCATCTGTGATCTTCATCCAGAAACCCAACACAATTTTTTCTTTGACTGTCCCTTCAGTAAGAAAATCATTGATTTGATCAACATTTGGTGAGTACAAAATTCCGATAAGAAATGCAATGCATGGATACTCGAGGAAGAAGGGATCGATGTGGAAAAGTAAAATTTATAGCATGATTCTCAATGCCTGCTACTACCACATATGGCATCAAAGGAGCAACCCTTGTGTGAATCCAATGAATGATTCACCTGGTTTTGTTGGGAAAAGGATTCAAGGGGAGATGATGCAATGAATTTGGGGAAGGATAAGTTATCCTATTGTCTAAATCGACCAATTTTGGTTAGATAGACTTATGAAAGGGTTAGGTAGGGTTTGTCTCCCTAGGCTATATGAACTGTTCTAACTTTAGTAGAATCGGTTGTATATTTGGTCTTGTAATTATTTCGATCTTTATATAATACTACTCACAATTCACCAAAAATTAAAATAAAAAGAGGTTAGAAAGAAGTAAAGTGGATAGTTATGAATGGGCAAACTTGGAAAGTCCTTACTAATTAGGTTGACGATAATTAGTAACAGCAACACCCTTCTTTTGTACTTTTTACGTGATTGTTGACCCAATATGAACCAAGCCCACAGAATGATGTTTGGTCTCATGTGAGTCATGTCCATATGACGGTTGCAATAACTCTCCTTTTCAGTTTTCACTCTTGCATGCCTATTACACTTGTCATATTCTGACCCGGCCCGTTTTTCAGAGCCAATACCCTAAAATTTCGACCCGCTGACCCGTTTGACCCAACCTGAAATGACCCGTTTATTTAAGGTCGAAACCCGACCCATTGGATCAAAGGTAAATCAAGAATTTTATTAAAATAGTAATATTTATATATTATATTCGAAATAATAGTTAAAAAAAATATTATTTTTAGTACTTCAAATTACAAATACAATTAAAAAATCAATTTTATATAACTTTTATAATATATAATAATAAAATAATTATTATCAAAACTTTATTTTTATAATTATGTCAATGTAAATAATGTAAACATTGAATATGATTAAAATATTATTTTTTCATATGTTTTGCTTTTTTTAAAAATAATTTTTTGATAAAAAAAAATTGTAAAAAGAGGCATTAAGAACTATGTTTAAAACCGTATTCTGAATTTGTGACCCGTGACCGTACGACCTGAATGACAGGTCTAATATTACCTATTGCCTAATTTCTTAAGGGTGCTGGTTTTTGCAATACGCATTTTACTCATCGCAGTACACTGTTGACAATTATACCCCTCTCATTTCCCCCTCATTTTCTCTCTCATTTCCTTTAACTTATTTTCCTCCAAATTTCGCTCCCACCTATTAATACCGTCAACCTTTGTCATCAACTGTCATTGAACACCTTTACACCACCGTCATCCACGATAAAGGAATTAGATGCGTTGGTTGCCGGCCAACCAAGATGCCGACGTTATGTAATTTGTTGATAAATTATTTTTAAAACAAATGTACTGCAAAATAAAACATTGATATGAAGATGATGTGACCATAATTAGCGCATATTTAGCCCCCGAATTAGCCTTGTTCCCATGCTTTTTACTGCATATTTGGGTCGTTTATTATCTTTAGTTCTTTGTTTTGCATATTCTTTGAGATTTTGATCCCTTGGTAGGAAAAGAGTAAGAATCTTGCATTTTCATGGCAAAACGAGACTAAATTGATCGAATCCAATGACCAAGCATCAAGGAGAGACAAGTTTAGAAGGCCTTTGTACATATTATAGTAGATGAGCAATGTTGAGAAAGGATCCTTGAGTCCCCAAGGAAATCCCCAAGGAATTTATGAAGAAAAGGGAAGAAAAGAAGAAGAAATCTTGCTGAAGAACAATCCGTGCGGATTGACTACAATCCGGCCGTCCTCCACCTGCACAATCCGTGCGGTTTCATCCCAAGACGCTCGGGTTAGCACTGCCACAATCCGCCTGGATTCCTCCAAAGCCGCTCGTGTTCCACCGCGAATCCGCCCGTCCAGGCACTAATCCGCTCGGATTCCTCTACAGCGAATTTTCGTCTTCTCCAAGCTACAAAGAAAGAAGCCCTTCCTTCTAAAAATACCGCTCCTCCCTGCTCAATCTAAAAAGTGTAATTACTAGTTTAGCCCTTAGTTAACCCTAATGCACCCCCCTAATTTCCACTATAAATACCCCATTAGTCTAATTAGAAGAGCATGTTCTTCTTATCAATAATTAGAGTAGTTAATACAAATCAAATCTCTCTTTAATTTTGTAATCAACAATTAATCAAGTTCTAATACAAGTTTTATTTCCTTAATCTCTCTTTTGTTCATCCTTTATTTTGGGTAATTGAAGATTATTTGGGTTATTATTGGGAGATTGACAACCTCTCAATCAAGCATCAAGTACTTCTTTTATCTTTGCTTTATTATTGGAATCATTAGTAGGTATAATTCTCTTAATCCCTCTTTAATTATTGTTAATTACGTTCATTTATTCATCATGTTTCCTTTTGTTGTTATGATTGACAACCTTGCTAGCATGATCAACATGATAATTAGTGAGTAGTCTCTTAGCTAGGGTTAATGGGTGATTAGGGGAAACCAACATGGGGAATGATTCATGCTTAAATTAATATGCTTTCATGTTTTATTTGCTTGCTTGTTTTGATCTCAACTCATGCACATGTTATATTTGATGAAATGCTAAGCCTATGAATCCTTGCATTTACCACCATCTCCTATCTTTTCAATGAGACTTGTAAGACATAAACCAACTCAAGTCTCATTAGACCAGGCATATTGTTGAGTAGGGAAGATTAAGTCTACTTGTAGGTGTTGTACAATCTAATCGATTCGGCTCCGGGACCCAAACTTTCCTATGATTGTAAGATATAAACCAACTCGATCCATCACAGCAATAATTGCTTGCTTATAACTTGAGAATATGTTTGTATGATCAATTCCCATGATTCCCCTATGATCCCATGACACCCTAGTGCTTTTTAATCAATTGTTTACAACCCTTTTATTTTATCTTGCTTGTTTATTTCCATTGATATTTTAGTTTAGTGACCTTCTACATCAACCCAATTTGTGACACCCCTAAGACACCACTTGTTGCAATAGAAATCTCATTTCAATACCCGTCCCTTGGGATCCGACCTTTACTTGCCTCTTTACTAATTGTAGAGTTGTTTGTGAAGCTATAAATTGTGTTTTGATTCGGACGTGACCCAACAACCACACCTTAAATTGTGAACACGAAACGGACCGATCAAAAATGGCGCCGTTGCCGGGGACGGTGTTTACTTGATTTAGATTTCCTTTTATTGTTATTAGTTGTGTCTTTCTTTACCTTGGGGAAGTAAAACTCCTCAAGGTTTGTTCTAATTGTTTTTGAGTTGTTTGATATTTTGCATGTCTAGAAGGTCACAAGGTGATTTGTTACCTTTTGACCGTGAAATTGAAAGAACCTTGACGAACAATAGGAGATTTGCTAGGAGGAATTTGAGAGGTATTAGTGAGGTTGTTCAACCAACTATTGAGTTCATCAACCCTTTTGCAAGAGAAGGAGAGGAGAACCCATTACACAATACTACCCAAAATCAACCTACAATGCCTAAATTCTCGTCACATTCCGTACCCACCGAGGAGAACCTACCCAATGGTACTCCTACACCACAACATCTAACCGGAAATTTTATTGCCAAATCCGCCTTTATCCAATTAGTCGAAAGGAGCCAATTTGGGGGGATGCCTAGTGAAGACCCTCATTCTCATATGGAAACCTGTTGCGACTATTGTGATGCGATTTCTCAAACCGGTGTGACTCAAGACCAAATTCGATGGGTCTTATTTCCTTTTTCTCTAATCGGCACCGCAAAACAATGGTTGAAGGGCCTTGATAAGGCCACTCTCGGAATTGATTCTTGGAAGAAGTTGGCTCTAGCTTTCTACAAAAAATTCTACCCACCGGAAAAGACTAACATGCTAAGAGCTCAAATTACGGGTTTTAAGCAAAGGGATGAAGAATCTTTGTATGAAGCTTGGGAGCGATTCAAGGGAATTTGTCGCTCATGTCCTCACCATGGACTTAGCGAATGGTTCTTGGTACAACAATTTTGGAACGGTTTATATGAAGATTCAAGGAACATTCTCAACATGGGATCAAATGGAATGTTCACCGAAGTTGATGACAATCAAACATGGAACAAAATTGAGGAAATGGCGGTCCATAACTCACAATATAGTAGACCTCGCAAGGCTACTAGAGGAGGAAAGCATGAAGTGGACTCCGTTACTCAATTGGGTGCTCAACTTAGTGCTCATATTGAGACAATTAATTTGAAGTTTGAAAAAGCTATGGCTAGACTTGAAAAAGTCTCAAAATCACCAAAGCATCATGTTAATGCCATGACGGCATCCTCATCAATCCCAAGTGGGATATGTGAGAATTGTGGAACTTTGGGACATGACCAAAGTGAATGTAGGGGAACAAATGAACAAGTGAATGCTTTCGAAGCATACAAGAGTGGTATCCCTTATTCCAACTATTACAATAAAAACACCAAGTTTCACCCAAATCTCTCATACAAAAGCCAAAATGTTCAAAACCCTCAAACAACATACACTCCACCACTCATGAGAAACCAAAATCAAAGACCCTTTTACAATCCAAACCAAGGTTACCTAAATCAAAATCCATACAATCACCAAAATGACCAAGGTTTTGATGTCCAAAAAGCGGTCCTCCAAATGCAAAAGAATCAACAAGAATTTTTCACTCAAATGCAAAAAGATAGTCAAGCAAAGGAAACCACCATCAACAACATTCTAGCTCACACCAAGATGTTGGAAACACAATTGACTCAACTAGCATCTTCAAGCTCACAAAGACAAAAGGGGCAATTACCACATCAAAGTAATCCCCCAAGACATGAAACGGTTAGTGCCATTCACTTGAGAAGTGGTACAAGGTATGAAGCACCGAAGAAGCAAGTTGAGGATGAAGTTGTGGAAGCTAGTGATAAGGAAGAAATTGTGCAAAACTCCAAAGATGGAGAATCATCAAAAGAAGAAATTTCAAAGAGAAATGAAGACAAGGTCAAGGAGAAGGAGCCCATTGTGATTAGACTTCCTTTTCCAAGTCGTCAAGCCAAGCCCAAATTTGATGACCAACTTGGAAAGTTTATGGAAATTGTGAAGAATTTGGAAGTCTCAATTCCTTTCACGGAATAAATAAATCACGTGCCGGCCTATGCGAAATACATGAAAGATATCCTCACAAAGAAGAAGTCGATCCGGAAACTTGAGACTATCGCCTTCACTAAGGTGAGTAGTGCAATACTTCAAGGGAGTTCACCTCCAAAACTAAAGGATCCAGGAAGCTTCTCAATACCGTGTACCATTGGCGACACAACGATCAACAAAGCCTTATGTGATCTAGGGGCTAGTGTGAGTGTTATGCCGTACTCGGTGAGTAAAAGGTTGGGGATGGGAGAGCTTAAATGCACCAACATCACACTCCAAATGGCTGATAGATCGACGAAGACACCATTAGGGATATGGGAAGATGTCCCGTGCGGGTGGGAAGTTTTTCATCCCGGTGGACTTTGTCATTGTTGATATGGAGGAAGATTCCAACATTCCAATCATTCTAGGAAGACCTTTCCTACACACCGCGGGTGCGGTGATTGATATGAAACATGGTGAGCTCACTCTAGAAGTGGGAGATGAAAGCATAACCTTTAATCTTGACAAGACTATGAGAGCTCATCGTCTGCATAAACCGTGTTTCATGATTGATCATTATAGCCGAAAGGATGAAAGGAAGAAATCGGAACTCCAATGGAAGAAGAAAATCGAGGATGCTCCATTCATAGAGCAAGTGAATTGTGACAAGGAGAGCTTGCAAAGCTCATCAAAATCAATCAAAGAAGAAGAAGATGGCCTCATTGGCCAAGAAAAGGAAATGGAAAGTTGTCACCATCAAATCCAGAGATTTTCAATGATCAACTTAATGAAGTTTGTGGTCTTTGGGATGACGAATTTGAAGGGATTTTTAATCCCTACATTGGTAATGCCATCGATCAAGACCGACAACAAGGGCCAAGGTCTATTGAAGACCTCTACCATGATAATGAACAAGCTTTTGATTACTTCTTCAAGGTGTTGAGCAACATCAACAACACCTTGGACATGCCCCCTTGACATCTCATCAAGAATGAGAGTTTGGTGGAGTCCTCCCTAAACCACCATTTGTAAATATTTCTAACTCCCTAACTTGCATTTCAATTCTTGTATTGCATTTTTGTCATCTTTGGATTTTTATTTACTTTGATCAAGATAATTGTCATGTTTGAGAGAAGTGAGGGAGGGACTAATAATTTCAATTGATGTGTAGTGCTTTAGCTTAGTGTGGGGATGGCAATTGCCTAGGCTATCCATGCCTTAGTAGTGCCCCTACAATGAAGAACACGAGATATAAAGAAGAATGGAAGAATGATAAGGGATATGCATTGTACACGGATAGAATCGAATCCGGGTACAAAGGGGCCGAATCGAGCGGATTCGGAGAATCCGCCGTCTACGAACAATCCGAGCGTATTGGGTAGAAGACGCACGTCCCTATGAGCTGAATTTTTGAAAGATTTTTGACTGTAAGAGAATCCGGGCGTCTGAACAAATCCGCTCGTCTCGAAAATCCGCCCGTCTTGAAAGGAAGACTCCGTCTTCTTTCTTTGAGAAAACAAGAAAAATTCCTGGACTGAAATCCGTCCGTCTTCTGAAGAATCCGCCCGTCCCGTGTCAGCGAATACGAGCGTCTTCTCTTAAAGACGCCCGTCTTTAGGCGAGTTTTTCCCAACCCAGAAAGTGCAGAATCCTCCCGTCTTGAGCAGAAACCGCACGGATTGCCCCTGCAGTTCGAATTTTTTCGGGCTTTATAAAACCCCTCCCACCTTCATTCATTCATTCATTCATTCATTCATAACACTACTCAAAAACATCAAAACCCTCATCCTCTCCATCACAAAAACAAAATTCCTCAACTACATTCACCAAAATCAAATCAAACCATCCTTTTAACAACAAATCAATCACTCCTTTTTCAATAAAAATCAAAACCAAGCACAAAATCTTCAACCTTTGATTCGATTTTTGAATTCATAAAGGCAAAGCCTTTCACCTTTAAATCGATTTGGGTACACTACAAATTGAAGATTTTTCATTCTTTTCTTTGTTAATTCATCAATGGCAAGGACTAAGGAAGCAACAAAGGCACCAAAGGCTAAGACACTTTCACAAAGGCAAAAGGCTCTTCAAGCAAATAAAGCATTGGCTATGGTGGTAACAACCCCAAACTTGGAAGTGCAACAACAACAACAACCTTCTATGGGAGCAACAACATCTACGACTCCGGAAATTGATCAACTTTTGCATTATCCGGAGGTAACTTTTATTTCCAAAACCCATAGAGATACTTTTGCCAAGTTTGCTAGGAAATCATTTCAATCCACCAAGTTTATTTGTGAAGATACCTTAGATAAGTTGGGTGTCCTTGAGCAAACTAGAGCCTTTTTCAAAGCAATGGGGTTGAAGAAATTGTTTGAATCAAAAGAATTGACATACCCCTCCCTTACCTTGGAGTTTTTGAGTTCTTTGAAAGTAACCAAAGTTGAGACTAGGGAGAACCTCGAGTTTCGTCTAGCTAATGTTAGTAGATGCATTTCCTTTAGGGAATTGGGTGAAATTTTGGGTCTTAGTGATGAACCGAGTTATTTTAAGAATTATGGAAAGTATGACCCCGACCCTCTTTGGGAGGCAATTTTCGGAAGGAAATTTGAGGATTTTCACGCGAGTCGTGCTCTTTTAGTCCACCATCCGGGCATAAGGGTATGGCACAAGGTCATAGGAAACACCATTATTGCAAGGAAAGATACCAACCATTTAACCAAACTTGATTTTATTCTTCTTGAATCGGCTTTGAACATTGGAAGAGTACACACCAAGCCTTTCAACTCTTTAAGGCTTTTGGTAGATAGATGGCTCAACATTGATTGTGGGAAGAAAGGCACTACCATTATTGTCAATGGCGGCCTAGTCACTATCCTAGCTAAATACTTTGATCCTAACTTCAACAAGGATAACAAGTATGAAACAAAGGAGGGTGGTCATCTTGTTGATATGCATACTATGATACACAAGTACAAGTGGGTTGCCCATAAACCTCTTGACACCAAGTATGGATGGCTCACTAGTGAGGCTAGATCGTTTACTTTGCCTTCAAAGATTTGTCGTCTAAGCGTCCACCGGACCAATTATCTACTTCCCCTTTCAAAAGAGGCCGAGTATATTATCCGACAACAAAAGGGTGAACTTGAAATTCCCTCATCTTCCATTGTCACACCACCTTACCCTTTTGAGTACCAAGAGTTCAAGCCGGAAGGTGTTGAAGCAAGAAATGATTATTTGCCTCTTCTCATGCAAGCAATGCACAAGCAAGCCTTTGAGGATCGGAAAAATGCTTACTTGGCTCAATATCCACCCCTCCTACACTTAGCTAGGCAAGGACTACTTGATCCATCATGTCCTTTGCCTAGTTGGGCGGATAGAGAAGTCCTATTTCCGGGTGCATCTAGGGTTGTTTCGGGTGACAATGAGGTTGTCGGTAATGAAGAGGTTGATGATAACATTGATGAGGAAGCAAGTGAAGAAGGAGAAGAGTATGGTGAGCAAGATGATGAGCAAGGTGAAGAAGAAAGTGAAGAAGCAAATGAAGAGGGAAGTGGCAATGAGACCACTTCTAATGAGGAAAGTGATGATGGTGATGATATGATGGAAGATTAGCAAGCCTTGGAGGCTCCTACCCTCTCATGGTTTGTCTATTTCTCTCTTTGTTTTAATTATTTTCTTGATCATTGTTGGAGTAGTCCTAGAACCATAGAGGACTCACACCTCGGTACCATTGAGGTGTTCTCATTTTATTGTTCCCACTTTCAAAATCCAAAATGACAAATTAGTTTCATGCATTGCATAGTGTGTGCATGAACTACACCCATCCTTGGACATTAGCAATAGTGTCTAACTCGGTTTGGGGAAGTTAATGCATACACAACGGGAGGTAATCTAAATTATCCTCTCCGTCATAACAAAAACCATGCATCATGTAGTGTAGACTAGTGTAGATTGCATTTAGTATAGAAATCATGCATCATCTTTGCATAATTTCCCATCATTTTTGGCCATTGAGGACAATGCCCATATTAGTGTGGGGATGGGGAATTCTAACTTAACTTTATATTCCAAAATGATAAAAATTGAAAATTTTTGAAAATCATAAAAATTTGAAAATTGAAAAGCCAAAAACATGTTTATTTCCTTTTGTAGTGTAGTCTTGTATATATTGTTTGTATATATTGTGTTTGTTCTATCCTTGTTCTCATTGATTGACTACGCCACATCCGAGACATGAGGATCATGAAGACCGCATGGTATGATCTTTCCAATCTCGTTTTTCCTCTTTATGTTAATGACTATGTGGCTTTATTTTGTTTGATGCGGTATAACATTGTGAACTTAGGACTTGCATTTAATTTATATGTCATATTAGTTGATAGAATCACTTGCATTAGGCTGTTTATATTAGTTGCATCATAGCATATAGTTGCATTTAGATAAAAGTTTTGAAAAATGCCTAATTAGGAACTTTGACAAGAGCAACTAAGCCATTACAAATACTTGTTCAACTTAAGACTTTGCCTACTAGAATGGTTGTAAAACACCCTAGATAGTGTCATACTAGTGTCTTTTGACCCATGACCCAAAGCCTAGTCAAAGGTTTGCATGTGAGTCACCTATCCAACCCCGTGATGCGATGTGGACTTGGTTAACTTGTCTAGGTGACCTTGATTGACCTTGTAGTAAGGCAACCCAAAAATATTTTCTATCAATAAGCTTGAAGTGCTCATTTCAAAGAATTTTGTCATGTGGAAGTAATCTAATACCAAGGAAACCTCAAATGTTATGAATTGTTGAATGTTGAGAAATTTAATTTGTTTTGATGGAGGCGTACCACTTCGATGTGCTTTGGAGCGGGATCCATTGAATTGGGCCCCCACACGGTTGTGAATTCGGCCGCTCAGAGACAGAGTGACTATCACCCCAAAAAGCTATTGTCTAGAGGTTAACCATTTGCCTAATAAGCGATTAGCGAAAGCAAAGGACAATAGCCCGGAAGGGACAAACCCCATCTTAAATTTTTGAAATGTGAAAGTGAAATGAGGACAATTTTGAATACTAGTCATATCCACCCGTTGTGTATAAAGATTTGAGCATTTCATTCCCAAAAAGCCTTTTTGTCAAGCCACTTTGTCGAGCTTGGGACGATCCATGACCTTTACTTTTGTAGAGAATTCGAGACTTGTCATGTCATATGCTACTAGCATCATAGGGATCATCATTCCACCACCATCCGATCGCTCTTGACGAAAGCATTTGGAAATTGAGGACAAAAGTAGTCTAGTTTAACACCATTTGGAGGTGATTTAGTGCCATCCTCTTAGCCTTAGTAATTTGTTGAACTAGTATTTGTGAAGGATTACATGCTCTTAAATTTGTTCCTCTTTAGTGCCTCCGCCGCTTGATGAGGAAGTGGCTATTCTTTTGTAGATGCATCCATTATGTGATTTTGTGTGCTTAATGTTTAGATGTGTCGCCATTTTGGCAAGACCCACCTTGCCTTGCAAGAAGGCATCCTACCTCATGGTTGTCTTGTTGTGAGTTGAAGGGGCGGAGTGAGACCCGCTAATTGTCTCATATCGGCTATGTTATTAGGTTAGTTTAAATAATGGTCCTAGTCTTTGTCACCTCTTTACTCGGGACGAGCAAAGGTTCGGTTTGGGGATATTTGATGTGACCATAATTAGCGCATATTTAGCCCCCGAATTAGCCTTGTTCCCATGCTTTTTAGTGCATATTTGGGTCGTTTATTATCTTTAGTTCTTTGTTTTGCATATTCTTTGAGATTTTGATCCCTTGGTAGGAAAGGAGTAAGAATCTTGCATTTTCATGGCAAAACGAGACTAAATTGATCGAATCCAATGACCAAGCATCAAGGAGAGACAAGTTTAGAAGGCCTTTGTACATATTATAGTAGATGAGCAATGTTGAGAAAGGATCCTTGAGTCCCCAAGGAATTTATGAAGAAAAGGGAAGAAAAGAAGAAGAAATCTTGCTGAAGAACAATCCGTGCGGATTGACTACAATCCAAATTCGTCCTCCACCTGCACAATCCGTGCGGTTTCATCCCAAGACGCTCGGGTTAGCACCGCCACAATCCGCCCGGATTCCTCCAAAGCCGCTCGTGTTCCATCGCCAGAATCCGCCCGTCCCGACACTAATCCGCTCGGATTCCTCTACAGCGCAATTTCGTCTTCTCCAAGCTACAAATAAAGAAGCCCTTCCTTCAAAAAATACCGGCTCCTCCCTGCTCAATCTAAAAAGTGTAATTACTAGTTTAGCCCTTAGTTAACCCTAATGCATCCCCCTAATTTCCGCTATAAATACCCCATTAGTCTAATTAGAAGAGCATGTTCTTCTTATCAATAATTAGAGTAGTTAATACAAATCAAATCTCTCTTTAATTTTGTAATCAACAATTAATCAAGTTCTAATACAAGTTTTATTTCCTTAATCTCTCTTTTGTTCATCCTTTATTTTGGGTAATTGAAGATTATTTGGGTTATTATTGGGAGATTGACAACCTCTCAATCAAGCATCAAGTACTTCTTTTATCTTTGCTTTATTATTGGAATCATTAGTAGGTATAATTCTCTTAATCCCTCTTTAATTATTGTTAATTACTTTCATTTATTCATCATGTTTCCTTTTGTTGGTATGATTGACAACCTTGCTAGCATGATCAACATGATAATGAGTGAGTAGTCTCTTAGCTAGGGTTAATGGGTGATTAGGGGAAACCAACATGGGGAATGATTCATGCTTAAATTAATATGCTTTCATGTTTTATTTGCTTGCTTGTTTTGATCTCAACTCATGCACATGTTATATTTGATGAAATGCTAAGCCTATGAATCCTTGCATTTACCACCACCTCCTATCTTTTCAATGAGAATTGTAAGACATAACCCAACTCGAGTCTCATTAGACCATGCATGTTGTTGAGTAGGGAAGACTAAGTCGACTTGTAGTTGTTGTACAATCTAATCGATTCGGCTCCGGGACCCAAACTTTCCTAGGATTGTAAGATATAACCCAACTCAATCCATCACAACAATTATTGCTTGCTCATAATTTGAGAACATGTTTGTATGATCAATTCCCATGATTCCCCTATGATCCCATGACACCCTAGTGCTTTTTAATCAATTGTTTACAACCCTTTTATTTTATCTTGCTTGTTTATTTCCATTGATATTTTAGTTTAGTGACCTTCTACATCAACCCAATTTGTGACACCCCTAAGACACCACTAGTTGCAATAGAAATCTCATTTCAATACCCGTCCCTTGAGATCTGACCTTTACTTGCCTCTTTACTAATTGTAGAGTTGTTTGTGAAGCTATAAATTGTGTTTTGATTCGGACGTGACCCAACGACCACACCTTAAATTGTGAACACGAAACGGACCGATCAGAAGAAAACAAATGTACTGAATAATTGTACAAAATAAAGCTTTTGTTACAATGTTGTATTGTACTACATTGGAGAAGCAAAAAATAAGCGTTTTAAGTTCAACCCTTTTTACCACCAAGGATGACAACCCCCACCAATCAGATGTTCTCTCCATTGCCAGCCGTCGTCGGCTATCCGGAACCACCCCAGACTACTGACGGCCACCATTAACCCGCTCATCGCTTGTCCTCACCAGAAATCACGCTGACAATGTAACACCCCTTCTTACCCGACCAAGGTAATCGGGAATTTCACCATCTCAATTACCCGAGGCAGTGAATCGGAACTCCAGTTAAGTAACATTTTATATAAATGACATGTTTAATGAATTACATAAGTGGATAAAAGAATGATAAAATGTGAATCATACATTATAACACTCAACCAAGGTCTACGTCATGTGACTATATAACTCGACTCCAAATATCGGTAGCGCGGCCCATATCTTGATCATTGCCATATCTAAACCTATACTCCAAAATGCTCCTCATACGCACGAAAATATCATGTAGATCATCACAGCCCCCCCCCCCCCATTAAAGATGGTGATGATTTACACATAACCACACACACGAGTGTGGACATGGGCCACGCGCGGTAGCGCTTGAATAAAGCGTGCATTTGTGGAGTCGCCACCAATTTTTATAGGAAATTAGAACCGTTCGAATACCTCGTGTCATGTCAAGACACAAAGTAGTGACATGAACACTAAGAACTCGTTACCCTTAGCATTCTATGTCTAGAATGACTCTCGTGGATGCCAATGAACACGGATGTTCACAGAGATTTGGAGTAAGGGGTGAGCATACGTATTAGGAAATCCTTTTACTGAACACCTAATCCCGCTCGCCTCGATAGCGGCCTCTACTAATGATTAGGGAAGTTATTCATATTTGATATGTCATCGATTATATGCATGCAATGCAACATCCAACATTTTAGTCCTAGCATCTGAGATTAGACTATGTCGGTGAACAAAGAATTTAGTAATTAATTATGTCGAAGTTGGAATTTAGATTAATTTACATGTGAAAACCAAGTAAATAAATCATACAAAATAAATACGAAATAAAGAAATAAATTACAACTGATAAACTTGAATTTACGTCATAAACATGCTTAAAAAGGATTTGGAAAGAAAAGAATAAAGATATAAAAGAAAATAGAAGATATAAGGAAATTAAAAGAAATAGGAAATTAGAAAAAATAAGAAAATTGGAAAAAATAAGGAAATTGGAAGAATAAGGAAATAAAGAGAAATTAGGAAATAAAATAAATTAGGAAGATAAAAATAAGGAAAAAAAAAAGGTTATTTCATAACAATAATCCATCCTATTAGTGGTCTGCAACAATCACTCCATCCTATCAATAATCTCAATTAAATCCAACCTAAACACCATACTTTCTAATAAAGAACCAGCTGATATTTTTTAAAATTTATGTTGGAATAGTTGATAGTTTTTGGACAACCTAGCTGGTATATGTGATCTTTATGTGTAATATTTTCAAGGGATGAATAAGTACTTGGTTTATTTGATTTACATAAACATAAAAAGATATCAGTTGGTTCGTTATTAAAAGATATGGTGCTTAGGTTGGATTTAATTGAGATTATTGATAGGATGAAGTGATTATTGCATACCACCAATAGGAAGGATTATTATTATGAAATAACCCAAAAAAGAAATTAAAAAAGGAAATAAAAAAAGGAAATAAAAAAAATAGAAATTATGGAAATTATGAATTATGTGGAAAATATGTTGAATTATGGTGATAATAAGAATAATAGTCGATTAAAACCTAATAAGAATGCCTACGTCAAAACAAGACGAGTTCGTTGAGGCGTAAACCACCTCGAAACAGTGCGCAAAGATCATCGCTCGTCCCTTAGAAGAGGCGCATCAGTTCATGCGTCTGTTCTTGAGTTGGGTTCTGACTGTGAAAGTCAGACTCGCGGTTTGTTAATGTTCGTTGGTTAATTTACATTGATTTATTTATTGGTAACTCGAGTAGAAGTGATTAATTGAGTTTCATACATCTGGGACCGTCATAAAACGATAGAAGACGAGAAAATCACAACGGATTACATAATTATGATGTCGGAAACGGGTTTATATACAAACTTGAAGTTAGAGACGGAAGTTAAAGATTAAGAACTGATGAAGAAAACGGAATTAAAACATATGTCACAGACGAAATCAAGGGACTTGATATGAATGAATCGAGCCTCTTAAATCCGGATTTGAATAAGATGACGAAAACCCGCAAATATTGATTATAAGGGATTTAAGTCAAGATTAAACGTTATAATTTGAAAAGAAATTATTAAGATGTGATTATATACTGAAACGAATAAGAAAATAAGAAAGAAAATAAGAAAAATAGAAAATTGCAGAAAGATCGAGGAAGAAGAAGATGAGCAGGAGCAGCGGCAGCCTCAAGAAGAGGCGCAGCATATACTGCGACTCTTCGAAGAGGCGCAGCTGCTGCTGCGTTTCTTCTCGACGTCAGATCTTTGCTGTTTTGTAAATACGCTTTAAAAGATGGTTTTTAAAGACGGTTTTGAACGTGCTTATGACATAAACTCGTACATTAATTACAAAATAAAAAGTACAATAAATAAAATTGGGATTTTAGACTCTCAGACTTACATGTTAGCGTTGCGAGATTTAACTAAATCGATTTTTAGTGGTAACTCGACTTGATCTATGCAAATATGATAGTGCCCTTGAAAAAGGAATTTAAAAAATTGAATAATTGATTAATTGTGTAGGGGTCAAATTGGTCGGTCATGCAAACGTGACTGGTACTCAGAATGATCTGAGCTTACGTGGTCGATTGATCAAGCACGTAGGCGTCAAAAGCTTAGAGCAAGGTCTAGAATGCAAAGAGAAAAGAGAAGGGCGGACACTCGTGTGAAAAATATGTGAGGCAAAGGCCTCTATTTATACTAAACACATGGAGGAATTATGGTAAGGGTAGAATTTGGAAAGGAATAGGGAAGAAAGATCCGGAAACAACCGACTTAGTTGAAACACGGAAACTTGGACAAAAAGAAAGCCTGGAGAAAAGGCGCAGCAGGTGCTGCAATCCTTCAAAGAGGCGCAGCATTTGCTGCGTCCTTTCTCGGGTAGGATTCTTCTGCGCGTAGAAAACGCGTTTGACAGCCTGTCGTATTTTAGGCATAACTTTCTCTACAAGACTCAGATTAAGGTGATTTTGGTGGCGTTGGAAATCTAAGAGAAAGATCTAGAACTTTCTGTGAAATAAGTGAGACCCAAAAAAGTCGTTATCACCTCGTAAACCGGACCTAAAGGTCGGGTTATCATTTTAGCTAAACGAAATGCACATTTTGTAATATAAACTTTAAGTTTAGCCCAAAGAAGTGACATGAGACTCAAAATGAGATATACTCATAACATTTTATGACATCCTAACCTTAGGTAGACAAGCACATTGATTTCTGACTCGGGATTTGACGGTTTTAGGAAATGGAAACGGTTTTTGACCCGGACTCCAAATGCACTCTAATTACTGCCAAAACGACCGTAATGACACCTAGATGACAACTAAGGGGTAGACACAAGTGTATGAGTTACCTTTTATTAACCGATTTGCTAAACATGCGGCCCAATCATCACTGGTGTTTGGCGGGAGGTGCAGAAATGAGGTATCTATAGAGCCCTCACTTTGACTGAGGCTTGGACAAGGCGAAAGTCAAAGTATAGCCCTCAGGTCAATCAAAGATTACAACCTGACGACTATGGCGATGCGAGGTGGCTCGTGGGGTCTGAGCCAAGGACCTGTCGTCGGGAACATTTTAGAGTCTGTCGACTTCCGGGGAGGGTCGTTTAAAGTCCATTAGACTACGTAAGCAAGCTCGCCAGCCATAAGAAGAAACCATACCTGAGATACCCCTGGGTGAGACGGGACTGAAGGCGCTTTGGCAAAACTCTTTGATCTTAAGATAACTTGGTGTCTGAAGGCATTAGGGGTTACAGGGATTCTGAAGAAACTTCTTAACACTTCTGAAGGCTAACTCTGAAGGATATCTCTCTTTAAAGGGAAGGCTGAAGGATAACTCTCTGAAGGACTGAAAAGAACTGAAGGGGGGATTATCCTGAAAGTTGTCTGAACATATGAAGGGATTGTCCTAAAAGGTGTCTGAAGGAATAAAGGATTATCTGAAGTTATCTGAAGGGAAAAAGGATTATGTAAAGGCTCATTTGAAGGGTTGTCTAAAAGATTAATGCAAGTTCCTGAAAGATATGAAGGTTTATCCTAAAAAGGGTTATCTGAAAGAACAGAACTCTCCGGGAATCATTTCTCTCGAACTCCGTGGGGAAGAATAATATGTTGAGTCAAAAACGGCGCGCCCTTGGCACCGCTAAGGAGAAAAAAAAGGATCGACAACGACGCGTCCTTAGCATCGCTGAGGAGAAAATACGCCCGGGTCGTCGTAAGCGAAATTCCGATAAAGAGGAGAAGCTCATGAACTGTATTTAGTGATCATGAATTCTTGCTGGGGAACACATTGATGATTAGGAACATCTTGATCGTTATGGAAGAAACCTTGAGCAAAACTGCGAATACTGCTGGGGAATGTCTTGACCATCGCTGGGGAGAATGAAGACTTGAGCGAAGCCCCCAGTTGGAGCGAGCACTGCTTCTGATACTTACCTGCATGGTTAGTAGCCACAGAAGAATGCAATCTAATAGGCAAATAGCACACAGCATATAAGCACATAAACAATTAGCACATGGACCTCAAATGAGGAAGGAAACATACAAGTTTTGAATGCTCGTTCTTTATAAAATTGTTTAAAATTTGAAATAAAGGTGGCATTTATAATGCGTTATGCATATTCAATGGGCTCTGGTCACATGATTTGACACAACATTGACTAACTGGGACGCAAGACGATAGACTGACGCAACACTGACTTAGATTTGACGCGACACAGGGGATGAATTTGACAGACTTTGCTTAAGTATGCGCAACCCCTAGCTAAGCATGGGTGATAACGCGTATCAGTTCCAAAGTGATGTGACTCATATTTGCGCACATTTAGTCCCCTAATTGAGCCTATTTTGTATACTATTATAACATTCCATAGCCATTTTGTCCGTCAAATGCTTTCTATTTTGCTTTCCTAGTGCATTTCATATGTTTTGTAGGAAAGGAGACAATTAGGCGGAAATTCCCGTCTCTTAAGCTTATTTGGAAGGACATTGACGATCTTGGTTGAACGAGTATGGAAGAAGAGGCAAGAACTAAAGACCAATATTGCAAGAATAAGAAGTATGCGAGAGGAAGCATTCTGAACAGCAATCCGAGCGTCCAAAGCTTCAAGACGCTCGTCCAGTGCCCCAACAATCCGAGCGTCCGACCTTCAGCCGCTCGTCCTACCTGCCCAGAATCCGAGCGGATTACCCTTATGTACGAGCGTCCCTCGGCGTCTTCAGCAAGGATGCGCATCTCTCCAAAATACTTGCATTTCCCTACTTAGAACTTAGAATTGTTAATTACTAATTTAGCCTTAGTTAACCTAATGAGGCACTACTATATATACCCCATTTTGATGGTAATCAAAGGGGGCCTCCACATTAGAAAATTCTCTTAGAATAGATTAGGAGTAGATTAGATTAGATCACTCTTTAATATTTCCACAAACTTCACATTAATCTTTCCTTAATTATTGTTCAAGTTGATTATTATTGGGTAATTGATGATTATTGGGTTATTATTGGAGGATTGACAACCCTTCATCAATGAATCAAAGTTCTCTTCTTTTATTCTTGCTTTACTATTTAGATCATCTCAAGTGGGTATAATTCCTTTACTCTTTACTCTTTATTGTTTATTTCCTTAAGCTCTTACCATGTTTATACTTGTTGTAATGATTGACACCATTAATGACATGTTTTCCATGATAATGAGTGAGTAGTTTTCTTTAGCTAGGATTAATGGGTAACTAGGGGAAACCAACATGGGGAATAATCATGCTTAATCTAATATGTTTTCATAATTAATTTGCTTGCTTGTTGTGATGTCAACCTATGCACATGTTATGTTTGATGAAATGCTAAGCCTATGAATCCTTGCATTTACAACCATCTCTTATCTATTCAACTTGACTTGTAAGATATAAACCAACTCGAGTCTTGTTAGACCACGCATAGAAGTGATTAGGAGGAAAGTAAGTCCACTTGTAGGTGTTGTAAAATCTAATCGATTCGGCTCCGGGACCCAACTCTTCCTAAGAACCGTAAGACATAAACCAACTCGGTTCCTCTACAACATTAATTGCTTGCAACTTTGAGAACATGTTTGTATGATTAACTCCCATGAATCCCCTATGAACCCATGACACCCTAGCACTTTTAATCATTTGTTTACATCCTTCCTTTTATTGCTTGTCTTACTTTATTGCTTGCATTAGTTTAGACTCACCAACTACAAACCCAAATCAATTGTGACACTAGCATAAATTAAGATAGATAGACTTAGAACCCAAAGCACACCGTCCCATGGATCGACCTCGACTTAACCACTAGCTAGTTGTTTGTTGAGAATTATAAATGTGTTTGATTGGGAGACCCGACGACATCACCCATCAAAGGAATGGTGCTATGTGATTAAGTTCTTACTCGTTTGTCTATTTTGATTTTGCTTTAACCTTGAGGAACTTGTTCCTCAAGGATTGTTCTTACCATTTTTGCGTAGTTTCCATGCTTGTTGATACGTGCATTTTTTATAGTCTTTTTAGGCCTTTTCATGCACGTATTTCTATGCTTTTATCGTAGTTTTATGCTACGAAATGCCCCGAATATGCTACTTTGGGTTGTTTTATCTTATTTGCAGGAATGAACCAGAAAGTAGTGAAATCAAGCTTTTTACCGTCCGTTTTGCATTCATTTGGAGGAAGAGTGAATTTGGAGCGGAATTATTGCTGTCTTTGGATGCGTGAAGTTGTTTCGGGAGTTAAAAGGACAAGTCAAAGCTAAACTAACGAGATTTTGTAGCTGCTGAAGTCAAGATCCACTCGATCGAGTACTTAACTGGTCGATCGAGTGGTTTTAGGTCAAGTAATAATTCGATCGAGTACTTTAGTTGGTCGATCGACCAGTTTCATATTAGTGTTTAGTCGATCGAGCACTTCTTTTGGTCGATCGAACGGTCTGAGCTCTGAATTGCTCGATCTAGTGGTTCTAAACCACTCGATCGAGTGGTTTATCCTACGGGCTTGGGTTTTTTTAGTTTATATCCGTCAATTAGGTTAAATAATTCTTATTTTCTTATAAATAGGAAGCTAGGACGTCAGTTGTAATCTCTCCTTTTTTCCTCTCTCTCTGGCGTCCGGGATCACACATTACTTTTACTGATGCTGTTCTTCTGCTTCTTCCTTCTCTTATTTTCCGGATCATTATTGCTGTAATTTATTCCTTCCCTTTACTTTTAGTTAATGCCTATTTCTTCTTTATCTCTCGCTCTTATCTCTTTTACCATTATGTCTAGCTAAATTCTCTTGCTAGGATTAGGGTAGTCAATGAATGAATGTTAATTGCTAATTAGGTTAATAGATCTGTCGTTGTTGTTGTAGTCTATGTTGTTAATCACTGCCCTTAACTGTATCTTGCTAGTTGATTCGAAGCAATTAGCCTTTTAATATTGGTAAACCTTGACCTGGACCGAAAGGTTGGAATAAAGCGAGACCCAGATGAACAATAGGATGCTTTAGTGAGGGCGAAAGTTAAGCTAATAGCATTTTAGGGTGAATTGAGACCGAAAGGAGATATTCATTGCCCCTAGACCGACTCATCGACCGATCCGGACCTTAATCGTGATTAATCGACGTTCATTAATGACCCGAAATCCTAGTTCCCTTCTCTTATTGTTAATTTCTCTTGCCTTTCTCTTTCTTGCCTTTAGCCTCATTAGTTTAGTTAAAACATTTCAAACCCCCAGATTGTGACATTAGACAGATAGAATAGACAAGTAGATAGTAAACCGCCTCCTCGTGAGATCGACCCTACTTACCGACTTCATTAGTAGTATCTAGATATTTTATTTTTGGTACATAACGACCGTATCAAATTTTGGCGCGTTATGCATCCATATTTGTTCTGCATATTGTTTTTATTGCATTTCTGTTGTCACGTTTAATTTTTGTATGCATTGTTGTATATTCTTATTAAAATTCAAAATCTCATAAAATTTTTTAGAAAATTGAAAATTCAAAATTTTAACGTTTATTTTAGCATATAGGTTGAGTCGGAACGGTTGATTTCAATGATGAAATTGCACTATAATTTGTCTTTTTGCTTAAGCCTTGCATTGAACTATTTATTCTTTTATCTTTGTCTTTTGCATGTCTACAAGTTAATGTTAAAATTTAGCTGAACGAATAGACTTAACCTAAAATTTTGGCAACCTACTTATAATTTCTAAGGATTAGAGCCTTATAAACTAGTGTCATTTATGACCGGTTTCATGTAGGATTATGAGTAGTTACTCCTTGCATATCATGTATCATCAATTTGCACGTATATGAAATTCAATTGCTTTTTGCCTGCATACATTCGGGTTAGTGGTTGGTGTCACATGCAGGGAGGTGCTTACAAATTTCCCTTTCTTTCATTTTTACCCATTTAACTCCACATTAGCCAAATTTGCCTATTGACCCTTAGCTACATCCAAATTTATCCTGCCTTATCAAGCTAGTTTGTGTATGTTTTTGCGGTATATTTTTCATTGTGCCAAGTTTGGCTTGTATTTGAAGATTCGGAGTTGGTAATCTATGAAGAAAAGGAGGATGATGAAAAAAGACGTGAAAAAGAAAAAAAAAAGAAATGAAAAATGAAAAAAAAAAAACAGAAAAAACGTGAAGAAAAGAAAAGAAGAAACCGAAAAAAAATAGAAAAAAAATATAAAAAAAAAAGATGTTGTTTGATGAGACGGTTTCACTCCTATGCTTTATCTATATCATTTGAGGAGTATTTTCAGTTCGGGTTGGTGAGTTTTATGCCAAATGAAGGGCATATGTGTTTAATTCATAATTGAGTTGGAAATGGATGCTGTCATTTGGTTCTGTTTAGGTACTAGCTTGATCACCTATACCTCCACATTCCCATAAATGTTTTGCCTTTTCTTACCCATTACCTCACTTTACCATATTTATGTAAGCCCTCGGCTGTGACAGGACCTTGTTTGGTTGAAATGTATGTACGGTAGCTAGAATTGTCTATCATATTAGTTGCATGCATGTTTATGTGGGTCGTAGTTTAGGTGAGCGACTATTTTCCTTTCTCTCTTATACATATTTATGTTCACCCTTTGCTTCATGAGAGAAGAGTGACCCGTGAGAGTCCATTATTAAAGGTCTTGCAAGGTCGACGGTTCAACTTTATTATAAACATCTTACAACTCGTTTGCATTTGACTGTTTGCTATAAGTGTTAGTTTGCTTGCATTAAATTGGTTTAAGTGGGCATTTCTAGCTAGCTCTGAGTTATCTTTTCCGTTCCAATAGTTTGCATTTAGTTTACTCGAGGACGAGTAAAGGTTTGGTTTGGGGATATTTGATACGTGCATTTTTTATAGTCTTTTTAGGCCTTTTCATGCACGTATTTCTATGCTTTTATCGTAGTTTTATGCTACGAAATGCCCCGAATATGCTACTTTGGGTTGTTTTGTCTTATTTGCAGGAATGAACCAGAAAGTAGTGAAATCAAGCTTTTTACCGTCCGTTTTGCATGCATTTGGAGGAAGAGTGAATTTGGAGCGGAATTATTGCTGTCTTTGGATGCGTGAAGCTGTTTCGGGAGTTAAATGAACAAGTCAATGCTAACTACCGAGATTTTGTAGCTGCTGAAGTCAAGATCCACTCGATCGAGTAGTTAACTAGTCGATCGCGTGGTTTTAGGTCAAGTAATAAGTCGATCGAGTACTTTAGTTGGTTGATCGACCAGTTTCATATTAGTGTTTAATCGATCGAGCACTTCTTTTGGTCGATCGAACGGTCTGAGCTCTGAATTGCTCGATCGAGTGGTTCTAAACCACTCGATCGAGTGGTTTATCCTACGGGCTTGGGTTTTTTTTAGTTTATTTCCGTCAATTAGGTTAAATAATTCCTATTTTCTTATAAATAGGAAGCTAGGACGTCAGTTGTAATCTCTCCTTTTTTCCTCTCTCTCTGGCATCCGAGATCACACGTTAATTTTACTGCTGCTTTTCTTCTGCTTCTTCCTTCTCTTATTTTCCGGATCATTATTGCTGTAATTTATTCCTTCCCTTTACTTTTATTTAATGCCTATTTCTTCTTTATCTCTCGCGCTTATCTCTTTTACCATTATGTCTAGCTAAATTCTCTTGCTAGGATTAGGGTAGTCAATGAATGAATGTTAATTGCTAATTAGGTTAATAGATCTGTCGTTGTTGTTGTAGTCTATGTTGTTAATCACTGCCCTTAACTGT
Source organism: Silene latifolia (assembly GCF_048544455.1). Taxonomy (NCBI): domain Eukaryota; kingdom Viridiplantae; phylum Streptophyta; class Magnoliopsida; order Caryophyllales; family Caryophyllaceae; genus Silene; species Silene latifolia. The sequence continues at coordinate 95,369,649 of NC_133537.1, read as the reverse complement.
ATCTTGCTAGTTGATTCGAAGCAATTAGCCTTTTAATATTGGTAAACCTTGACCTGGACCGAAAGGTTGGAATAGGCGAGACCCGCAGTGAACAATAGGATGCTTTAATGAGGGCGAAAGTTAAGCTAATAGCATTTTAGGGTGAATTGAGACCGAAAGGAGATATTCATTGCCCCCTAGACCGACTCATCGACTGATCTGGACCTTAACTGTGATTAACTGACGTTCATTGATGACCCGAAATCCTAGTTCCCTTCTCTTATTGTTAATTTCTCTTGCCTTTATCTTTCTTGCTTTAGCCTCATTAGTTTAGTTAAAACATTTCAAACCCCCAGACTGTGACATTAGACACACAGAATAGACAAGTAGATAGTAAACCGCCTCCCTGTGGAGATCGACCCTACTTACCGCTGACTTCTGTTAGTAGTATCTAGGTATTTTATTTTTGGTACATAACGACCGTATCAAATTTTGGCGCGTTATGCATCCATATTTGTTCTGCATATTGTTTTTATTGCATTTCTGTTGTCACGCTTAATTTTTGTATGCATTCTTGTTTATTCTTATTAAAATTCAAAATCTCATAAAAATTTTTAGAAAATTGAAAATTCAAAATTTTCAAGTTTATTTTAGCATATAGGTTGAGTCGGAAGGGTTGATTTCAATGATGAAATTGCACTATAATTTGTCTTTTTGCTTAAGCCTTGCATTGAACTATTTATTCTTTTAGCTTTGCCTTTTGCATGTCTACAAGTTAATGTTAAAATTTAGCTGAACGAATAGACTTGACCTAAAATTTTGGCAACCCACTTATAATTTCTAAGGATTAGAGCCTTATAAACTGGTGTCATTTATGACCGGTTTCATGTAGGATTATGAGTAGTTAGTCCTTGCATATCATGTATCATCAATTTGCACATATATGAAATTCAATTGCTTTTTGCCTGCATACATTCGGGTTAGTGGTTGGTGTCACATGCAGGGAGGTGCTTACAAATTTCCCTTTCTTTTATTTTTACCCATTTAACTCCACATTAGCCAAATTTGCCTATTGACCCTTAGCTACATCCAAATTTATCCTGCCTTATCAAGCTAGTTTGTGTATGTTTTTGCGGTATATTTTTCATTGTGCCAAGTTTGGCTTGTATTTGAAGATTCGGAGTTGGTAATCTATGAAGAAAGGGAGGATGATGAAAAAAGACGTGAAAAAGAAAAAAAAAAGAAATGAAAAATGAAAAAAAAAAAACAGAAAAAACGTGAAGAAAAGAAAAGAAGAAACCGAAAAAAAATAGAAAGAAAATATAAAAAAAAAAGATGTTGTTTGATGAGACGGTTTCACTCCTATGCTTTATCTATATCATTTGAGGAGTATTTTCAGTTCGGGTTGGTGAGTTTTATGCCAAATGAAGGGCATATGTGTTTAATTCATAATTGAGTTGGAAATGGATGCTGTCATTTTGGTTCTGTTTAGGTACTAGCTTGATCACTTATACCTCCACATTCCCATAAATGTTTTGCCTTTTCTTACCGATTGCCTCACTTTACCATATTTTCGTAAGCCCTCGGCTGTGACAGGACCTTGTTTGGTTGGAATGTATGTACGGTAGCTAGAATTGTCTATCGTATGAGTTGCATGCATGTTTATGTGGGTCGTAGTTTAGGTGAGCGACTATTTTCCTTTCTCTCTTATACATATTTATGTTCACCCTTTGCTTCATGAGAGAAGAGTGACCCGTGAGAGTCCATTATTAAAGGTCTTGCAAGGTCGACGGTTCAGCTTTATTTTAAACATCTTACAACTCGTTTGCATTTGACTGTTTGCTATAAGTGTTAGTTTGCTTGCATTAAATTGGTTTAAGTGGGCATTTCTAGCTAGCTCTGAGTTATCTTTTCCGTTCCATTAGTTTGCATTTAGTTTACTCGAGGACGAGTAAAGGTTTGGTTTGGGGAGATTTGATACGTGCATTTTTTATAGTCTTTTTAGGCCTTTTCATGCACGTATTTCTATGCTTTTATCGTAGTTTTATGCTACGAAATGCCCCGAATATGCTACTTTGGGTTGTTTTATCTTATTTGCAGGAATGAACCAGAAAGTAGTGAAATCAAGCTTTTTACCGTCCGTTTTGCATGCATTTGGAGGAAGAGTGAATTTGGAGCGGAATTATTGCTGTCTTTGGATGCGTGAAGCTGTTTCGGGAGTTAAAAGGACAAGTCAAAGCTAAACTAACGAGATTTTGTAGCTGCTGAAGTCAAGATCCACTCGATCGAGTACTTAACTTGTCGATCGAGTGGTTTTAGGTCAAGCAATAAGTCGATCGAGACCAGTTTCATATTAGTGTTTAGTCGATCGAGCACTTCTTTTAGTCGATCGAACGGTCTGAGCTCTGAATTGCTCGATCGAGTGGTTCTAAACCACTCGATCGAGTGGTTTATCCTACGGGCTTGGGTTTTTTTTAGTTTATTTCCGTCAATTAGGTTAAATAATTCCTATTTTCTTATAAATAGGAAGCTAGGACGTCAGTTGTAATCTCTCCTTTTTTCCTCTCTCTCTGGCGTCCGGGATCACACGTTACTTTTACTGCTGCTTTTCTTCTGCTTCTTCCTTCACTTATTTTCCGGATCATTATTGCTGTAATTTATTCCATTCCTTTACTTTTATTTAATGCCTATTTCTTCTTTATCTCTCGCTCTTATCTCTTTTACCATTATGTCTAGCTAAATTCTCTTGCTAGGATTAGGGTAGTCAATGAATGAATGTTAATTGCTAATTAGGTTAATAGATCTGTCGTTGTTGTTGTAGTCTATGTTGTTAATCACTGCCCTTAACTGTATCTTGCTAGTTGATTCGAAGCAATTAGCCTTTTAATATTGGTAAACCTTGACCTGGACCGAAAGGTTGGAATATGCGAGACCTGCAGTGAACAATAGGATGCTTTAGTGAGGGCAAAAGTTAAGCTAATAGCATTTTAGGGTGAATTGAGACCGAAAGGAGATATTCATTGCCCCCTAGACCGACTCATCGACTGATCTGGACCTTAACTGTGATTAACTGACGTTCATTGATGACCCGAAATCCTAGTTCCCTTCTCTTATTGTTAATTTCTCTTGCCTTTATCTTTCTTGCCTCTAGCCTCATTAGTTTAGTTAAAACATTTCAAACCCCCAGACTGTGACATTAGACAGATAGAATAGACAAGTAGATAGTAAACCGCCTCCCTGTGGAGATCGACCCTACTTACCGCTGACTTCTGTTAGTAGTATCTAGGTATTTTATTTTTGGTACATAACGACCGTATCAAATTTTGGCGCCGTTGCCGGGGAGGCAACTATTTATTTATTTGTTTAATTTTGTCTGTTTTTAGCCTCAGGGGATTTTTCCCTTGAGGTCCTTCTAATCTTTTTCTTTAGTGCTGTTTTGATAGGCCTTACAAGTACTACCTAGACAGTTCTAGGTGAAAGATCGTCAAAGGGAAGGCTTGGGTACCTTTGACCCGTCACCTATGTTCCATTATATGGCGCATCAGGTGATTTACTGCGGTAGATGTTGTGCTGCTGAGCACAATGCAACCTTTTGCATGGTAGAAAATGACGAAATTTACACGTTCCAGCAGCGCAGTCGAGCTAGTCAAGCAGCTGTAGTTGTGCCACCACATCCACCATATCAACGAGGATACCAAGAGCCTCCGTTTGTCTGGCCACCGCAACAAGATCCTCCTGATATTCGGGAAGAAGACATGGCGGAGCTGAAGTCTTTAATGAAGGCACTTGCACTCCAAGTGCAAGAAGGTGATAGAGACACTTTTTCGCGATTTGATAAGCTCGAGTCCGAAATAGCTCGCTTAGTTCTTTGAGTCGGATAGTTGGCAACCAGAAGAGGTATACCGTACCGAGATCGGTTTTCCCCATGAAGAAACCGTGTTGCCCAATGCTGAGGATGATTTTTATGACTCGGATGACGAATTTCTATCATATTTCACTACCTTACACAAGGATTTCAGCTTGTCAGACAGAAGAATCACTCGATCGAGTGACTTATATTAGTCGATCGAGTGAATTTCCGAAAAAGTTGTTCGATCGAGTGGTTCAAAGCACTGATCGAGTGAAAATCGAGGGAAGTCCTCGATCGAGTAATAATTCTGCTCGATCGAGTGAGTTGGCCAGCGAGAGCAATGATTTGTTGCTTGGGTTCGTTTTAGACGACAATTTTGATGATAATGGATACGGTGAGTCGCCCCTATTCAAGGCCGAGTTGGATGCACTTGAGGCTGCGATTTATGGGACGAAATCCACTGAGAAGGGTGACGAAAGGACAGCTGAGTCGGTAATTGCTCCTAGCACGGAAGAGGTAATAAATTCCTTTATCTATGATTCCATCGTTGAGAGCAACCTACCTGAGGTAATTAGCGATAATTTTATTATTGTTAATATTCAAAGTACGCTACCTTGTTTGACTCGTTTGACTCGTGCTTTTAATGCTATACCCCCTCCCATGTGGACGTTTAATTTAACGAATTTTCACCGTCCTTGTCATTTTAATTTTGTTAATCTAAAACGGAGCCCTAATTTATTGTCAATTGCTCCTGCGCTCCTTTATTTTGTGGATAAATTTAGGAGCTCTCATAGGAAATTTGTTAGGCTTAAACGGTTGTACAATTTTATTTCCTATATTTTTATTCCACTGTGGTGCTACTTACATTTTTGTGTAGCACATGCGCAGATTTATGATTTAATGTTGCGCGCTTTGAGCTGTTTTGATTGTGATTAATTAGAAAGGCTCGAAGAAAAAGAAGGTCGAGCTGGGACCTGACTGAAGCTAGCGCTACCCGGGAGGCAACCCGGAGAATTTATTTTTCATTTTTATTTCATTTCAGTTTAATAAATGGTTTTCATACCATAGACTAGATCAGCTAAGCTTGTTTTGTTAGTTGCGGGCTGTTTTTATTTGCATTTTGCAGGAACACACTGAGGATCACTCGATCGAGTACTTTTTGTACTCGATCGAGCACTTTTGCTGCTAAATCCTCTCGATCGAGCATTTATTTTACTCGATCGAGCACCTGCAAAGAGAGAACTACTCGATCGACCTAATTTCCTTTCGATCGAGCAGTTTTAGACGCCCAGTTCACTCGATCGACTACTGTTCGACGGCTATCGAGTGTTATTGACTTGGATTTGCTTCTTGTGACGATATTTGGGCTATTTAGCGACCTCCCACGTTGCTGGCTGGTTTGGGGAGGTCCCTTCTTCGCGTAATCTTGTAAGTTTTCCGCATTTACTCTCTTTCTCTTTTAGTTTGCATTTCCTTTCCATGTTTTGGTACAATGGGGGCATTGTACAGTTTGGTTTGGGGAGGTTATGCATCCATATCTGTTCTGTATATTGTTTTTATTGCATTTCTGTTGTCACGTTTAATTTTTGTATGCATTGTTGTTTATTCGTATTAAAATTCAAAATCTCATAAAAATTTTTAGAAAATTGAAAATTCAAAAATTTCACGTTTATTTTAGCATATAGGTTGAGTCGGAACGGTTGATTTCAATGATGAAATTGCACTATAATTTGTCTTTTTGCTTAAGCCTTGCATTGAACTACTTATTCTTTTAGCTTTGTCTTTTGCATGTCTACAAGTTAATGTTAAAATTTAGCTGAACGAATAGACTTGACCTAAAATTTTGGCAACCTACTTATAATTTCTAAGGATTAGAGCCTTATAAACTGGTGTCATTTATGACCGGTTTCATGTAGGATTATGAGTAGTTACTCCTTGCATATCATGTATCATCAATTTGCACGTATATGAAATTCAATTGCTTTTTGCCTGCATACATTCGGGTTAGTGGTTGGTGTCACATGCAGGGAGGCGCTTACAAATTTCCCTTTCTTTCATTTTTACCCATTTAACTCCACATTAGCCAAATTTGCCTATTGACCCTTAGCTACATCCAAATTTAGCCTGCCTTATCAAGGTAGTTTGTGTATGTTTTTGCGGTATATTTTTCATTATGCCAAGTTTGGCTTGTATTTGATGATTTGGAGTTGGTAATCTATGAAGAAAAGGAGGATGATGAAAAAAGACGTGAAAAAGGAAAAAAAAAGAAATGAAAAATGAAAAAAAAAAAACAGAAAAAATGTGAAGAAAAGAAAAGAAGAAACCGAAAAAAATAGAAAGAAAATATAAAAAAAAAAAGATGTTGTTTGATGAGACGGTTTCACTCCTATGCTTTATCTATATCATTTGAGGAGTATTTTCAGTTCGGGTTGGTGAGTTTTATGCCAAATGAAGGGCATATGTGTTTAATTCATAATTGAGTTGGAAATGGATGCTGTCATTTGGTTCTGTTTAGGTACTAGCTTGATCACCTATACCTCCACATTCCCATAAATGTTTTGCCTTTTCTTACCCATTGCCTCACTTTACCATATTTTTGTAAGCCCTCGGCTGTGACAGGACCTTGTTTGGTTGGAATGTATGTACGGTAGCTAGAATTGTCTATCATATTAGTTGCATGCATGCTTATGTGGGTCGTAGTTTAGGTGAGCGATTATTTTCCTTTCTCTCTTATACATATTTATGTTCACCCTTTGCTTCATGAGAGAAGAGTGACCCGTGAGAGTCCGTTATTAAATGTCTTGCAAGGTCGACGGTTCAGCTTTAGTATAAACATCTTACAACTCGTTTGCATTTGACTGTTTGCTATAAGTCAAGATCCACTCGATCGAGTACTTAACTGGTCGATCGAGTGGTTTTAGGTCAAGTAATAAGTCGATCGAGTACTTTAGTTGGTCGATCGACCAGTTTCATATTAGTGTTTTGTCGATCGAGCACTTCTTTTGGTCGATCGAACGGTCTGAGCTCTGAATTGCTCGATCGAGTGGTTCTAAACCACTCGATCGAGTGGTTTATCCTACGGGCTTGGGTTTTTTTAGTTTATTTCCGTCAATTAGGTTAAATAATTCCTATTTTCTTATAAATAGGAAGCTAGGACGTCAGTTGTAATCTCTCTTTTTTTCCTCTCTCTCTGGCGTCCGGGATCACACGTTACTTTTACTGTTGCTTTTCTTCTGCTTCTTCCTTCTCTTATTTTCCAGATCATTATTGCTGTAATTTATTCCTCCCCTTTACTTTTATTTAATGCCTATTTCTTCTTTATCTCTCGCTCTTATCTCTTTTACCATTATGTCTAGCTAAATTCTCTTGCTAGGATTAGGGTAGTCAATGAATGAATGTTAATTGCTAATTAGGTTAATAGATCTGTCGTTGTTGTTGTAGTCTATGTTGTTAATCACTGCCCTTAACTGTATCTTGCTAGTTGATTCGAAGCAATTAGCCTTTTAATATTGGTAAACCTTGACCTGGACCGAAAGGTTGGAATAGGCGAGACCCGCAGTGAACAATAGGATGCTTTAGTGAGGGCGAAAGTTAAGCTAATAGCATTTTAGGGTGAATTGAGACCGAAAGGAGATATTCATTGCCCCCTAGACCGACTTATTGACTGATCTGGACCTTAACTGTGATTAACTGACGTTCATTGATGACCCGTAATCCTAGTTCCCTTCTCTTATTTTTAATTTCTCTTGCCTTTATCTTTCTTGCCTTTAGCCTCATTAGTTTAGTTAAAACATTTCAAACCCCCAGACTGTGACATTAGACAGATAGAATAGACAAGTAGATAGTAAACCGCCTCCCTGTGGAGATCGACCCTACTTACCGCTAACTTCTGTTAGTAGTATCTAGGTATTTTATTTTTGGTACATAACGACCGTATCACTTGTAGTTATTTCCTTGTCTTAGCTATGATGGCTCAAGACTTGACATATGGAGTATGTGGTAGATTCTTTGAGTATGACTATGGGTATGGGGAGTTTGAGGAGAAAGTCAACAAAAACCTACCTTACTATTTGTACAATAAAAATCCTAACCACTACCCCAATTTTTCCCACCAAAATCACCACATCCATTATCCACAACAACCACCTACCCAAAACTCACTTTACAATCAATTCCAAATGCCACAATATGAGCACTTTCACACATACCCACAACAAGATGATGAACCCATTCAAAATGTGATTCTCCAAATGATGGGAGATCAACAAAATTTCTTCAAACAAATGCTAGAGGAGAGCCAAAAAAGGGACAATGTTCTTCAAGGCATTGTTACCGAAGGTGAGGAGTTGGAGATTCAAATTGCCCAAATGAAAGAATCCCAAACAATCACTCCCCACCATTCCTTGGACATTGATCGTGAGTGCGAGTTTGAAGGATTTACCTTTGATGAGAATTGGGAAGAGCCAATCTCTCTAAGCTCTTGTGAGTATGAAAGTGTGGTATTTTATGAGGAAGATATGAGGTTGAGTAAGCCAAATACTCTTAGCCTTTGTGAGTATGAGGGTGTGTCTTTTGATGTGAACTTTGAGATGTTAAAGAAAGAGTTGAATGAAGCGCCCATCTATGATTCTTATGAAGATAGCTATGATGATAAAATCGTGCTTTGCAAGAACTCATGGGGTAAGGAAACGGAAGTGTATGAGGTTGCTCTCCTTGAAGAGCCTATCCTTGAGAAATTTGAGATATCTTATCATGAAGAAGAATGTTCCTTCCTTATCGCCCATGAAGACTACTTTACACCCACTATGGAACCTATGATTGTTGACGACGATATGGTGGATCTCCTCCAAAAGGTCAAGACATCATACAAAGGATACTTGGTGGAAAAGCTCAAAAAGAAACTTGCACATGAGGCTACTTGTGGAAATTTGGCACCCACAACATCAATTCCTAAGGTATCTGGTCATCAATGCTATGAGAATTCTCCTTCTACTTTTGAAGGATTGACAAATTCAAAAGCTATCATCATCACCAAAGTTGAAGAAAAAGGTAGTGAGTGGAAGTCTCCGGACAACCATGAACCATACTTCCTACCTTACGCCAACAAGAATCATGAGCTAATCGGTTTGAAGCATCTCAAATATTCAAGTGCCAAGAAAAGGAAGAAGACAAGAATGAATGACAAACTTCCTTGGCCAAGCTTCGTCGTAAAGTTAAGCAAACCATACTCATGCTTATTTGGAGCTTGTTCACAAGCTTTCGATCTCCTTCTAAGAGCCTTGAGCTCTATGGACAAGAATTTCTACAATTTGAACTAGTTTGGTGGAGTCCTATCATAAACCACCATTTGTAAGATATTCCTTGAACCTTTGCCTTGTATAATATTGTACATTTTAGCACTTTTATTTATAATTTCTTGCATGAGAGTAGTGAGGGAGAGTTTCCTTACATTTTTATTGAGCAAAGTTTCAGAAAAAGATAAGGAGGAATGACAAAAGGGTTCAAGGGTACAATAAGAAAAGTTTGAAAAGCAGCGAGGGACGCTCGCCCTCAGCCTTCTTCAGGGCACTGTTTGGCGCTGACATGAAATACGAGCGGATTATGGAGCAAGACGCTCGTCCAGAAAAAGACGCCCGTATTATCAGTGGGACGCTCGTCCTGTAGGACACCTGAAGAAAAATTTCGCACTTGGATAGAATCCGAGCGGATTCTGAAGAAGACGCTTGTCTCAGTTCAGCCGCTCGTCCCAAGCTCGGTACGCTCGTCTTTTGTCCATCCCAGCTGAAGCAGGATCCCTGGAATGAAATCCGAGCGGATATTTGCTAAGACGCTCGGACCTCCTCCCGCAAGACGCTCGTCCCGACCATAAAGACGCTCGGATTCCTGAACTTACCTCGACTAATCCGCCTGACCCCGACCCTCAGCCGCTCGTCCCACCCCACTTTTTTATAAAAATACCCCCACCATCCCTCATTTCCTCATCTTATCTAAACCTAATCCACTCATCTTCATCTCCAAACACTCCCTTTACAACAAAAACCAATCAAACCCTAACTTTCCCAAATAAAAAATGATGAATCTCAAGGGAAAAGCCAAGAAGCTCGTTGAAGCCGCTACCAAGAAACGCAAGGGCTTATCTTCTTCATCCCCTCAAGAAATGATGGTACCAAGAAACTTCCATCCCGTGATACAATTGGTCTCCCTTGTGACGGGTTACCATTTGTGGCGGATATTTTGTGAGTTAAAATGGTAACAAAAGGGGTTAGTGGAGAAAGGGGACCACATAAATAGTGTTGTAGAGAGAGAAAAAGTGGGTACTTTGTGAGGTAAAATGGTATCCGTCACTCAAGAGTGACGGATATGTGCCGTCACAAACAAGAATTTGTGCCCGTGATAAGAGGAGGGGTGGAGCAACTTGAGTTCTTTCCGGAGGTACTCTTCACATCCGATGACCACCGCGCTAAGTTCGTCAAGTTGCTAGGTAAGCATTACGAACCGACTCAATTTATTAACACTAGGGTGTTAGAAATCCTAGGTATAAGGTACCAAACCGAAATGTTCTTTGATGGTTTGGGGATTGGGAAATTATTCCATGCCCATGAAGAGACGTACCTTAGCCTTACCTTGGAATGTTTGAGTGGCCTACGTATTGTTTTGAACATACGGAACAATGTTGGTATGGAGTTCCAGTTGTGCAACCTCGACCATAGCCTATCACTTGACCAATTTGCTCAAATTTTTGGTCTTGTTGTACCAACAAGCAACATCAACAAACCCTCCGACGTTGATGTGGACCTAGTTTGGAAGGCTGTTTCCGGGAGGGATTTCATTCACCAAAAACAACGCTACACCTTTGCTATTCAACACCCGGTGATTCGGATCACCGAACGTTTCGTAGCCGGCACCATTAATGGGAGATATGAGCAAGATAGGTGCACTGTCCTCGATTTGACATTCCTTGAGTCCTATCTAAATGTTCGGGGGACAAGGAGGTACAAGTTCAATACCCCCCTTGAGATGCTTACGAGGTTCTAGGATTTCTCTCAAGGGAACTCCCAACACAAGACCTTGGTGATGGGAGGTTTAATTACTATATTGGGTAACTACCTTTGTCCCGGGTTCAACACCCATGGGACCTATACACCTCTTGAGGGTAGTACTTTGATTGACGAGGATGCCGTCTTCAACCACCACCGGTGGTGTGTCTACACTCAAAATGGGAGTGTAGAATGGTTCACAAAAGGGTGTTCCTCTATTATTCTTTCGGGGTGGAATATACCCGGTACCGACCCAAGGTGGAGCCCGTATTCACCTAGGCCGAGCTACCTTCTCGACATCCAAATCCACACCAACCCCCCTCAAAGAGAAGAAGTACCCCGCCAACCACCACAACCTCTGGGGATACCGGCAAGGCCCATTGCCCCGCTGTCCTATGTGCCTATCCCACCATACCCTACTCCTCATACGCCATTCGCACCAAAAATCCCCAATGCTCCGGATATGCATGACCTGATGAATCTTATGAAGAAGGTTGTTCTCGGAGTACACGATGGGCGGGTCGATAACTACATCGCCCTTTACCCTCAATACTACCAAATGGCACAACAAGGGTATATCGACCCTAATGGCCCTCGACCATCTTGGGCTCAACCACACCTTTTGTTCCCTAATCAAGGGAACCAAGCCGGGAACTTTGATGGTCAAGGTGGAGGATACTCTGGTCAAGGAGGAGGGTATGACCAAGGAGGAAGTTCTAGTAGGTAGGGCTACCACCAAGATGATGATGACGAGTGAGAGATGCCTACCTCACCACCTTCATTTGTATGATACTCTTCTCTCCATCTCTCTTTTATATAGTGCATTGCATTTAGTTTAGCCTTCACTTGCATTTGTATTATATTTCATATTGCATCTACATTAGTTAGTTCATATAGTATAGTTTGCATTGTGATATATCTCACATGATTCATGTAGATAGTTGCATATAGACTAGAACTCATGCATAATCACTAATGACCAATCCTATTCTTTTCTACACTAGAAATAGTGTTTAAATCGGTTTGGGGAGGTTTGATCATAAGTGACCATAGTATAATGGAAAACATGCATCATCTAGTGTAGTTTAGATTGCATTCATTTGTTATATATCTCCTATAGAATTGCATTTAGTAAGAGCATGCATTCTTTCATATCATTACATTTATTCAAAAATCCAAAAAAAAAAAAAAAACACATGTACTTTCTTTTTTCATTCCTACTCCTACATGTACATTGAGGACAATGTCCAAAATAAAGTGGGGGATGAGAATTTATATTCCAAAATCTATAATTGAAAAATTTCCAAAAATCCCAAAAATATGTTCTTTAATTTCATAAAAACAAAAACCATAAAAATTTGAAAATTTAAAAATTCCAAAAAACATGTTCATTTCCTTTGTAGTGTAGTCTTGTGTATATATTGTGTGTTTGTATATATTGTGTTTGTCTATCCTTTTTCACATTGATCGACTATGCCATATCCGAGACAAGAGGATATTGAAGACCGCGTGGTATGATCTTTCCAATCTCCTTTTTCCTCTTTATGTTAATGACTATGTGCCTTTATTTTGATTGATGTGGTATAAACAATGTGAATTTAGGATTTCATTTAGATTATTTGGCATACTAGTTGGTAGAAGCATATGCATTAGGATGTATAAATGTTAGTTGCATCATGGCATGTAGTTGCATTTAGGAATTTTTTTGTGAAAACCGTCTATTTGGGAAGCTTGACAAGTGTATATAAGCCCTAGTAGATGATTTTTATTCTTAAGACTTTGCTTGTTAGAATACTTGTAAAACACCCTAGGATGTGTCATGCTAATATCCTCTGACCTATGGATTAAGGCCTAGTCAAGAGTACCTTGTGGTGTGATAACTCCTTGGCTACCGTTTATTCTAAGGTGACCCTTGAAACCATGCAACCATCTTCTACATTCTACCACATTTTGTCATCAAAAAGGGAATGGGCACAAAAATTGTTCAAATTTGAGTTCAAGAAATGAAATGAAAAGTCAAAAAGTTTGCAATTGCATCAAAAGAAAAGAGGAGCAAAAATAGACCCCTAAAGCTTCAAATATAAGCACCCTCCCTACAAATGAGTTAGCTTTGAAAATATTCAAAAGAAATGCAAAAGTTTAAAATTGTCAAGTGTTGAAATGCCAAAAATAAAAAAGAAATGACAAAAAGAAAGTGTTCTCAAATGTCAAATGCCACAAGAAATTGGGGGGGGGGGGGGGGGGGACAACAACAAAAAAAACAAACTCCCATATGAAACTCAAATACTATTGATCCCTTTTCCATCGTATCCACTTTTGTGCATGATAGAGAGGGGACGACCCTTCTTCTTGTCTAGGCAAGAAGGGGAATTCCGCGATCCTCCACTGTTTCTAACACCGTAGGTAGTCTATTCTTGACAAAAGCATTTAACTATTGAGGACAAAGGTACCCTAACTTGACACAACTTGGAGGTGATTTATTGGCATCCTTCTAGGCTTAGTAGTTTGAAGAAACCATATCTATGAAGGAGTGTGTACCCTTGAATTGCTTCCCGTTTAGATAATTTCCGCCACTTAGATGAGGAAAGTGGCTATTTTTTTTGTAGATGCATCCATTACTTGATTTTGTGTGCTTTAATGATTGGATGTGTCGCCATTTTGGCAAGACCCACCTTGCCTAGCAAGAAGGCATCCTACCTCATGGTTGTCTTGTTGTGAGTTGAAGGGGCAGAGTGAGGCCCGCTAATTGTCTCACATCGGCTATATTATTAGGATAGTTTAAATAAAGGTCCTAGTTTTTGTCACCTCTTTACTCGGGACGAGTAAAGGTTCAGTTTGGGGATATTTGATGTGACTCATTTTTGCGCATATTTAGTCCCCTAATTGAGCCTATTTTGCATACTATTATAATATTTCATAGCCATTTTGTCCGTCAAATGCTTTCTATTTTGCTTTCCTAGTGCATTTCATATGTTTTGTAGGAAAGGAGACAATTAGGCGGAAATTCCCGTCTCTTGAGCTTATTTGGAAGGACATTGACGATCTTGGTTGAACGATTATGGAAGAAGAGGCGAGAACTAAAGACCAATACTGCAAGAATAAGAAGTATGCGAGAGGAAGCATTCTGAACAGCAATCCGAGCGTCCAAAGCTTCAAGACGCTCGTCCAGTGCCCCAACAATCCGAGCGTCCCGACCTTCAGCCGCTCGTCCTACCTGCCCAGAATCCGAGCGGATTACTCTTGTGTACGAGCGTCCCTCGGCGTCTTCAGCAAGGATGCGCATCTCTCCAAAATACTTCCATTTCCCTACTTAGAACTTAGAATTGTTAATTACTAATTTAGCTTTAGTTAACCTAATGAGGCACTACTATATATACCCCATTTTGATGGTAATCAAAGGGGGCCTCCACATTAGAAAATTCTCTTAGAATAGATTAGGAGTAGATTAGATTAGATCACTCTTTAATCTTTCCACAAACTTCACATTAATCTTTCCTTAATTATTTTTCAAGTTGATTATTATTGGGTAATTGAAGATTATTGAGTTATTATTGGAGGATTGACAACCCTTCATCAATGAATCAATGTTCTCTTCTTTTATTCTTGCTTTATTATTTAGATCATCTCAAGTGGGTATAATTCCTTTACTCTTTACTCTTTACTCTTTATTGTTTATTTCCTTAAACTCTTATCATGTTTATACTTGTTATAATGATTGACACCATTAATGACATGTTTTCCATAATAATGAGTGAGTAGTTTCCTTTAGCTAGGATTAAAGGGTAATTAAGGGAAACCAACATGGGGAATAATCATGCTTAATCTAATATGTTTTCATAATTAATTTGCTTGCTTGTTGTGATGTCAACCTATGCACATGTTATGTTTGATGAAAAGCTAAGCCTATGAATCCTTGCATTTACAACCATCTCTTATCTATTCAACTTGACTTGCAAGATATAAACTAACTCGAGTCTTGTTAGACCATGCATAGAAGTGATTAGGAGAAAAGTAAGTCGACTTGTAGGTGTTGTACAATCTAATCGATTCGGCTCCGAGGCCCAACTCTTCCTATGAACCGTAAGACATAAACCAACTCGATTCTTCTACAACATTAATTGCTTGCAACTTTGTGAACATGTTTGCATAAATTGAGATAGATAGACTTAGAACCCAAAGCACACCGCCCCATGGATCGACCTCGACTTAACCACTAGCTAGTTGTTTGTTGAGAATTATAAATGTGTTTGATTGGGAGACCTGACGACATCACCCATCACAAAGGAGAAGAATTACAAGAATGATGGGGACATAAAAAGGCAAGACATGAGCCATGGATCATTTGTCTACTTTGGACATCTTTTGCCATCGTCTACTGTAAAAGAGACCCCTCTTGAGGCACGGTAACTTGGATAATCGATCTATGACCTTGTCATTGTCCAGACCAAGCACTAGTTTGACTTAAAATACGAGAGGAGTAAAGGAAGGGTGGCATGTTTGGATGAGAAGCCCCCAGGGTAAGAGGATGACTCTAGACTTTGGTAAAAAACGGAGTCTGAGCGACAAGAAAGAGCCCCCAGTAAAAAGGTAGAAATGGAAATTGTGGTTGAAAGGTTGAAATTGAAAGGGATGGTTGTAAAATGGGGTTGAATGTTTATGGTTGGTGTGGTTGTGTCCTTAAGGACTGCCTACGTATTCACGTGGAGTGAAATCAAACCAGGTCGTAGTTCTGAGGTTTGGTTAATTTTGTTGTGGTTGTATCCTTCTTATGTAAGAATGGACTGCCTACGTATCCACCTGAAGAGGTGAAATCAAACCATGCTCGTAGTTCAGGTGTCTGCCTAAGCTATGCTGTCATGGCCTTAATGTGCATGGGTCACGAGGGTAATTTCCTTTGGTGACTCGAAGAATCGATTTGAGATAACACCCTTTGATCATAGACCAAAGAGGTATAACTAATTTTGTAAAAATTTCCTTGTCGTGTGAGCACACTTAGTGGACCCTAAGGATGAATTGGGTATGTCCCGTCCTAGGTAGCAAAGTATTTGAAGACTCCGTGTCTAGGTCAAGGTGAAATTGGATTGGATATTTGGAATGTGGAGCTCGGAAATAAGAGGCTTTGATGAGCACCTCTCTGGAGCTTGATTTTGTGGAGTTAAGGCTTGATAAGATTATAGCTTGTAATATGGCTTGGAAATGGAGTCTCTTGGCTTGATGTAGCCTGAGCACATAAAGGTAGGTTAATTGACGTGGGATCAAGTTTCCATGTCTTGGCCCTAAAGGATGGGTATACTTAACGAGCTTGAGAGGATTCTAAAAATTCCTAACTGTCTCCCTATAACGGTCTTGAGAAGGAATTAGGGTGTGTGAAAGGCTAAGTGAGGGTGCCAGCTGACCATCTTCATTGATGTCTTGACTGAATTCAGCAGTATTCCGTATTTGATTTTACGCTTGTTCTTGATTCAGACTCAGATTCTTGGTTTGGAATATATCTCGGCTTTTGCTCAGATTCTTGATCCAGGTTTTGAAGATAACTTTGACTTTGGATATTGACATTGACTTGCTTGATTGAACCTTCTTCTTTTGACTCTTTTGTCTTGGATTACGGGCATAATCGCGCCCTTGGATATTGATCTTGGTCATTTCTCTTGATTTAGCCTTTGTCTTTGATCATGGCTCGTATCGTCTTGGATTTGCTTGCTACCATGGATTTGGGTCAGACTAGCACCTTTGGTGTGAAACGGGTTGGTCTCTAGTAAACAAGGGTTGTTTATTGTGGGGGAATGGGCTTACCTTCCGTCATGGATTGTTAACAAGGGAGACGGTCTGGATTCATCCTAGAATCTCTTGGGATAGGCTCGTCCTAAACTAGGGTATAGCAAGGTTTCTATTGCCAGACATGAAATAGGTAAGGAATGAACACGGAGTTTCAGGTCCTCTATAATTCGGAATGGAACATTATCTAAGTGCACTCACATTGACTGACATGTGTTGTTATTCATTCTAAAATGTCTCAAATCAATTCTTGTTGTCACAGGAAAAGGGGTAAAGGAAGAGATAAGATATAATATGTGGATTAAAAAAAAGTGTACTTTTATTTGAAATGAGTAATAAATGTATTTAACATAGACTCGAGAAGATATGTGACTCGTGGGACAGCCCCCAGGTTGTCACTAGGAATGGAAATGGACACAAAGAAAGATACTAAAAAAATTATGGGATAGAAAGCCTAGGACTCGGACTTTGACGCGATCTCAATTACAGACTCGTAATCATCGACCCACGCGTGAACATTTACTCTTCCAGCAACTGGCTTCGGCAGCTGACTTTTGAGCATTCATCCATTTGAGCACCTCTTCCTCATCATTGGGAACATTGGAAGGATAACAGTCAAGAAGAGTTTCCTGATAAGTGGTATATCCATGAGGATTTGCCTAAGCTGCCTTGTGGGCTAAAGGTTAAGAGGGACAATTTCCCACTTTCTATCATATCTTGGATGACATGTTTTAATTTGAAACATTTCTCTGTATCGTGCCCTTTCCCCTGTGATACTGGCAATGGGCATTACTATCCCAGAATCTAGACTTTTTTTCTGGATCTGGTGTAGGACCGATAGGCTTCAACATTCGTCGCTCCATGAGTCTCTGAAGGGCATCGTTGTATGTAATAATAATGTTGGTAAATTTCCTAGGAGGCGTATCCTTCTTGTCAGAAGCCTTTGTGAATGACCTTGGAGAGTTGTTAGGTTTCTTTGATGAAGGCTCCAAGAGGTTGCCTTTGTTGAATTTGATTCCTGGATGAGAATAACTAGGAATAGATTGCTCACTTTTTGCTTTCTCCTTAGGACTGTCAGGTTGAGGGTTTGTTTGGACACTTTTCATCTTGAGAAGTTGGGCATCAAGCTTCTTATCCATTTCAGCAAACTGGTTCTCCATGTTGGAATACCGAGAGTTTAAGTTATCAATGGCTCCTTCTATCTTGTAAAATTTATTGTTGAAGGCAATGAAAAGCATGAGCATTCCACTTTGGATATCGTCGTCTTCAAGCACGTTGATCTCCGTCGTCACGAGGATCGAGGAGATGAGAACAGTCTAGGAATGATTCCTCGTCATGTTTAATGATATTAGACCCAAGAGGGTCGATCTTCTTGGATTTCTTGGCGGAAGGTGGCACAGGAAGCTTGCCATCCTCGATCATATCCTGGATAATATGCTTTAGACAAAAGCATTCCTCCGTATCGTGTCCCCTACCTTGATGGTACTGACAATATGAATTGCCCTTCCACCTAGGCAATATCTTTTCAGGTTCTGGGGTTGGACCAATTGGATGAAGTTTTCCCTGGGAAACCAGTCTTTGTAAAGCTACTTCATATGTGGTTCTGAGGTCAATGAATTCCCTATGAGCTCGTCCCGGCCTTCTGGGTGGAGTTTCCAAGAGGTTGACTCCCTTGTCTTTATTGGCCTTCTTAGATGGGTGGGTTGTGTTGAAGCTATGACCTGGCCTTGGGGTACGAGAAGATGGTAAAGGTTTAATCATGTTTATCTTGCTTTCCATGTTGATGACACGAGTGCTCAAGTCTTCGATGGTGGCCTGAAGCTTAACGACTGCATTACTTAGTTCTTCGACGATGACAGATAATCGTCCTTGATCATTTTCATTGGAAATCGCAGAATTCCTACCGAGAAGAAAAATGACGCGCGTTACAACTTGATTCGACATGGGATCACGCATACTAAGGTGAAAAACAAGGGATATACGAAGGAAAATATATGAGGACGAGACGGGACAACTGAACTCTCGACGTGTGAAATCGCGAAATGTCGTGAGTGACTTCTCGTGTTTGAATTCACGGTGTTTTACTTTGACCTTGGACTCGAGTGTTGACTTTGACGGGGTGACATTTACATGGTTGACCTGATTGACGGGATGGATGACACGTGATTCTAAAATGTGCGTTTTAAGATAGACTCGACTCGAGGTTCGGGTATGTGTGTCCCGAACGTGTCATTAGGAGAATTCGAGAGACAGATTTTGGAACGACTCGACGTGTTAGCCTCAAATGTGTGTGAGTCGAGGTGTGGAAATGTTTGGATCCTAACTGAACTTGGGGTAGGAGTTCCAAAGTGACGGCGTGACGCCTTAGGACTTGACTCGCATTTGAAAAGACCCAAAATATAAAGGAAGATGGGTTTATAACTCGACAGAGTTTCGTCTAGGCCATAGTTGGTTTGAACTTTGACTCTAACTTAGCCCAATTGAATTTACGTATTTACATTTGAAAATACTTTGAAATGGGTTTGAGGCCCGAAGTTTGACTCGACAAGTGGACAGAGTTTCGGCTTATTTTGCGCTGTTTTGAAAATGTTTACATTTTGAAAAGGATTTTATCTTAAAATTTTGTCATATTTTTGTTTACAAAAGGTGATCACGTATATGATACAAACATATGGGTATTATAACGGTATGCTGAGTGCATTTAAAGGTTTTAGCTTTAAAAAGTCGGTTGCCATACCAAGCAATCAAACCCCGGTCTGTGGAGAGGTCAGTGCAAAACAAGAGTAAGGTCGATTCCTAGTCCATTTCCTCGAGTAGTGAAAGCCCTTGATACAAACAAGAGTATGTACCACGGTATGGGTGACGTCAATCGCTATCCATCTTTAGGCTCAGATAAGAATTTGGACCGTCCAGACAGGACGATTGGTCAAATGGGTTGGGTTGAGCCTAGGAAGGCCGAATGAAATGACCTAAGAAGGTCGAGTAATGAAAACCGACAACAGTCTCGTATAAACTATTCCCTAAATTTCTTCAAGTTTCACCCTGGGTAACACGTAAGTGTATTTTCCCCAGCGGAGTCGCCAAACTGTGGACATGGGCCACCCGCGGCGTGCGCGGAAGTGCTTGAATAAAGCATGCATTTGTGGAGTCGCCACCAATTTTTATGGGAAATTGGAACCGTTCGAATACCTCGTGTCATGTCAAGACACAAAGTAGTGACATGAATACTAAGAACTCGTTACCCTTAGCATTCTATGTCTAGAATAACTCTCCTGGATGCCAATGAACACGGATGGTCACAGAGATCTGAAGTATGGGGTGAGGGTACGTATTAGGTAGTCCTTTTACTCAACACCTAATCCCGCCCGCCTCGATAGCGACCTCTACTAATGATTAGGGAAGTTATTCATAGTTGATATGTTATCGATTATATGCATGCAATGCAACATCCAACGTTTTAGTCCTAGTATGTGAGATTAGACTATGTCGCTGAACAAAGAATTTAGTAATTAATTATGTCGAAGTTGAAATTTAGATTAATTTACATGTGAAAACCAAGTAAATAAATCATACAAAATAAATACAAAATAAAGAAATAAATTACAACTGATAAACTTGAATTTACGTCATAAACATGCTTAAAAAGGATTTGGAAAGAAAAGAATAAAGAGATAAAAGAAAATAGAAGATATAAGGAAATTAAAAGAAATAGGAAACTAGAAAAAATAAGGAAATTGGAAAAAATAAGGAAATTGGAAGAATAAGGAAATAAAGAGAAATCAGAAAATAAAATAAATTAGGAAGATAAAAATAAGGAAATAACAAAAAGGAAATAACAAAAAGAAATGAAAAAAGGAAATAAAAATAAAATAGAAAATATGGAAAATATGAATTATATGGAAAATATGTCGAATTATGGTGATAATAAGAATAATAGTCGATTAAAACCTAATTAGAATGCCTACGTCAAAACAAGACGAGTTCAGAGGCAGAAACCACCTCAGAACAGGTGCAGCATCTGCTGCGTCCCTTAGAAGAGGTGCATCAGTTCATGCGTCTGTTCTTAAGTTGGGTTCTGACTGTGAAAGTCAGACTCGCGGTTTGTTAATGTTTGTTGGTTAATTTACATTGATTTATTGATTGGTAACTCGAGTAGAAGTGATTAATTGATTTTCATGCATCTGGGACCGTCATAAAACGATAGAAGACGAGAAAATCACAGCGGATTACATAATTATGATGTCGGAAACGGGTTTATATATAAACTTAAAGTTAGAGACGAAAGTTAAAGATTAAGAATTGATGAAGAAAACAGAATTAAAACATATGTCACAGATGAAATCAAGGGACTTGATATGAATGAATAGAGCTTCTTAAATCCGAATTTGCATAAGATGACGAAAACCCGCAAATATTGATTATAAGGGATTTAATTCGAGATTAAACATTATAATTTGAAAAGGAATTATTAAGATGTGATTATATACTGAAACGAATAAGAAAATAAGAAAGAAAATAAGAAAAATAGAAAATTGTTGAAAGATCGAGGAAGAAGAAGAAGAAGAAGAGCAGGAGCACAGCAGCCTCAGGAAGAGGCGCAACATATACTGCGACTCTTCGAAGAGGCGCAGCTGCTGCTGCGTTTCTTCTCGACGTCAGATGTTTGCTATTTTGTAAATACAGTTTAAAAGATGGTTTTTAAAGACGGTTTTGAACGTGCTTATGACATAAACTCGTACATTAATTACAAAATAAAAAGTACAATAAATAAAATTGGGATTTTACACCCCCGCACTTACATGTTAGCGTCGCGAGATTTGACTAAATCGGTTTTTAGTGGTAACTCGACTCGATCTATGCAAATATGAAAGTGCCCTTGAAAAAGGAATTTAAAAGATTGAATTACTGAGTAATTGTGTAGGGGTCAAATTGGTCGGTCATGCAAACGTGACGGTACTCGAATGATCCGAGCTTACGTGGTCGATTGATCAAGCACGTAGGCGTCAAAAGCTTAGAGCAAGGTCTAGAATGCAAAGAGAAAAGAGAAGGGCGGACACTCGCGTGAAAAATATGTGAGGCAAAGGCCTCTATTTATACTAAACACATGGAGGAATTATGGTAAGGGTAGAATTTGGAAAGAAATAGGAAATAAAGATCCGGAAACAACCGACTTAGTTAAAACATGGAAACTTGGACAAAAAGAAAGCCTGGAAAAAAGGCGCAGCAGGTGCTGCGATCCTTCAAAGAGGCGCAAAGATTTGTCGCGTCCTTTCTCGGGTAGAATTCTTCTGCGCGTAGAAAACGCGTTTGACAGCCTGGCGTATTTTAGGCATAACTTTCTCTACAGACTCGGTTTAAGTTGATTTCGGTGGCGTTGGAAAGCTAAGAGAAAGATCTAGAACTTTCTGTGAAATATGCCAGACCCAAAAAAGTTGTTATCACCTCGTAAAACGAGCCTAAAGGTCGGGTTATCATTTTAGCAAAATGAAATGCACATTTTGTAATGTAAACTTTAAGTTTAGCCCAAAGAAGTTACATGAGACTCAAAATGAGATATACTCATAACATTTTATGACATCCTAACCTTAGGTAGACAAGCACATTGCTTTCTGACTCGGGATTTGACGGTTTTAGGAAATGGAAAAGGTTTTTGATCCGGACTCCAAATGCACTCTAATTACTGCCAAAACGACCGTAATGACACCTAGATGACAACCAAGGGGTAGACACAAGTGTATGAGTTACCTTTTATTAACCGATTTACAAAACATCATAAAATCGCGACATATGCTAAACATGCGGCCCAATCATCACTGGGTGTTTGGCGGGAGGTGCAGAAATGAGGTATCTACAGCGAGTTTCAATAATACAAACACTCACGAAAAGAGATATAAATATGAACATGTAATGCAATAAGGAAAGACCCGAGTCACAAGTCTACATCCACCATGACTCCAAATCCATATACTTGTTGACGGCATCATAACACCGCCACCAAACAACCGTACCGCAACCCATAAAATACGTACGCGGGACGCACCCGAGATACCGAGCCCGACCGCTAACCGAACCCCTGCCATATGTCGTGACATCACACGAGTCCCTCCATACTCAAGACATAAACGTGCACATCGTCCTTAGAGTGGGAAACTCCAAGAAGCGACCCGAGTGTATGACGGTCTCCCGAACTGTAATACCTCTCCCTTCTAAGTGATCCACTCGATTGAGTGTAAGGGAACAACCGGCCGAGTGCCCCTCTACTCGGTCAAGTAATCTGACCGACTGAGATTGTGTGATCCAGGTCTGGAGTGCTCACACTCGGACGAGTGCGATATACACTCAACACCTAATCCCGCCCGCCTCGATAGCGACCTCTACTAATGATTAGGGAAGTTATTCATAGTTGATATGTTATCGATTATATGCATGCAATGCAACATCCAACGTTTTAGTCCTAGTATGTGAGATTAGACTATGTCGCTGAACAAAGAATTTAGTAATTAATTATGTTGAAGTTGAAATTTAGATTAATTTACATGTGAAAACCAAGTAAATAAATCATAAAAAATAAATACAAAATAAAGAAATAAATTACAACTGATAAACTTGAATTTACGTCATAAACATGCTTAAAAAGGATTTGGAAAGAAAAGAATAAAGAGATAAAAGAAAATAGAAGATATAAGGAAATTAAAAGAAATAGGAAACTAGAAAAAATAAGGAAATTGGAAAAAATAAGGAAATTGGAAGAATAAGGAAATAAAGAGAAATCAGAAAATAAAATAAATTAGGAAGATAAAAATAAGGAAATAACAAAAAGGAAATAACAAAAAGAAATGAAAAAAGGAAATAAAAATAAAATAGAAAATATGGAAAATATGAATTATATGGAAAATATGTCGAATTATGGTGATAATAAGAATAATAGTCGATTAAAACCTAATTAGAATGCCTACGTCAAAACAAGACGAGTTCGTGAGGCGAAACCACCTCGAAACAAAGATCTCGGGTCGCGTCCCTTAAAGAGGCGCATCGGTTCATGCGTCTGTTTTAAGTTGGGTTCTGACTTGGAAAGTCGACTCGCGGTTTGTTAATGTTTGTTGGTTAATTTACATTGATTTATTGATTGGTAACTCGAGTAGAAGTGATTAATTGATTTTCATGCATCTGGGACCGTCATAAAACGATAGAAGACGAGAAAATCACAGCGGATTACATAATTATGATGTCGGAAACGGGTTTATATATAAACTTAAAGTTAGAGACGGAAGTTAAAGATTAAGAATTGATGAAGAAAACAGAATTAAAACATATGTCACAGATGAAATCAAGGGACTTGATATGAATGAATAGAGCTTCTTAAATCCGAATTTGCATAAGATGACGAAAACCCGCAAATATTGATTATAAGGGATTTAATTCGAGATTAAACATTATAATTTGAAAAGGAATTATTAAGATGTGATTATATACTGAAACGAATAAGAAAATAAGAAAGAAAATAAGAAAAATAGAAAATTGTTGAAAGATCGAGGAAGAAGAAGAAGAAGAAGAGCAGGAGCACAGCAGCCTCAGGAAGAGGCGCAACATATACTGCGACTCTTCGAAGAGGCGCAGCTGCTGCTGCGTTTCTTCTCGACGTCAGATGTTTGCTATTTTGTAAATACAGTTTAAAAGATGGTTTTTAAAGACGGTTTTGAACGTGCTTATGACATAAACTCGTACATTAATTACAAAATAAAAAGTACAATAAATAAAATTGGGATTTTACACCCCCAGACTTACATGTTAGCGTCGCGAGATTTGACTAAATCGGTTTTTAGTGGTAACTCGACTCGATCTATGCAAATATGAAAGTGCCCTTGAAAAAGGAATTTAAAAGATTGAATTACTGAGTAATTGTGTAGGGGTCAAATTGGTCGGTCATGCAAACGTGACTGGTACTCAGAATGAACTGAGCTTACGTGGTCGATTGATCAAGCACGTAGGCGTCAAAAGCTTAGAGCAAGGTCTAGAATGCAAAGAGAAAAGAGAAGGGCGGACACTCGCGTGAAAAATATGTGAGGCAAAGGCCTCTATTTATACTAAACACATGGAGGAATTATGGTAAGGGTAGAATTTGGAAAGAAATAGGAAATAAAGATCCGGAAACAACCGACTTAGTTAAAACATGGAAACTTGGACAAAAAGAAAGCCTGGAAAAAAGGCGCAGCAGGTGCTGCGATCCTTCAAAGAGGCGCAGCATTTGCTGCGTCCTTTCTCGGGTAGAATTCTTCTGCGCGTAGAAAACGCGTTTGACAGCCTGGCGTATTTTAGGCATAACTTTCTCTACAGACTCGGATTAAGTTGATTTCGGTGGCGTTGGAAAGCTAAGAGAAAGATCTAGAACTTTCTGTGAAATATGCCAGACCCAAAAAAGTTGTTATCACCTCGTAAAACGAGCCTAAAGGTCGGGTTATCATTTTAGCAAAATGAAATGCACATTTTGTAATGTAAACTTTAAGTTTAGCCCAAAGAAGTTACATGAGACTCAAAATGAGATATACTCATAACATTTTATGACATCCTAACCTTAGGTAGACAAGCACATTGCTTTCTGACTCGGGATTTGACGGTTTTAGGAAATGGAAAAGGTTTTTGATCCGGACTCCAAATGCACTCTAATTACTGCCAAAACGACCGTAATGACACCTAGATGACAACCAAGGGGTAGACACAAGTGTATGAGTTACCTTTTATTAACCGATTTACAAAACATCATAAAATCGCGACATATGCTAAACATGCGGCCCAATCATCACTGGGTGTTTGGCGGGAGGTGCAGAAATGAGGTATCTACAGCGAGTTTCAATAATACAAACACTCACGAAAAGAGATATAAATATGAACATGTAATGCAATAAGGAAAGACCCGACTCACAAGTCTCCATCCACCATGACTCCGGATCCATATACTTGTTGACGGCATCATAACACCGCCACCAAACAACCGTACCGCAACCCATAAAATACGTACGCGGGACGCACCCGATATACCGAGCCCGACCGCTAACCGAACCCCTGCCATATGTCATGACATCACACGAGTCCCTCCATACTCAAGACATAAACGTGCACATCGTCCTTAGAGTGGGAAACTCCAAGAAGCGACCCGAGTGTATGACGGTCTCCCGAACTGTAATACCTCTCCCTTCTAAGTGATCCACTCGATTGAGTGTAAGGGAACAACCGGCCGAGTGCCCCTCTACTCGGTCAAGTAATCTGACCGACTGAGATTGTGTGATCCAGGTCTGGAGTGCTCACACTCGGACGAGTGCGATATACACTCAACACCTAATCCCGCCCGCCTCGATAGCGACCTCTACTAATGATTAGGGAAATTATTCATAGTTGATATGTTATCGATTATATGCATGCAATGCAACATCCAACGTTTTAGTCCTAGTATGTGAGATTAGACTATGTCGCTGAACAAAGAATTTAGTAATTAATTATGTTGAAGTTGAAATTTAGATTAATTTATATGTGAAAACCAAGTAAATAAATCATACAAAATAAATACAAAATAAAGAAATAAATTACAACTGATAAACTTGAATTTACGTCATAAACATGCTTAAAAAGGATTTGGAAAGAAAAGAATAAAGAGATAAAAGAAAATAGAAGATATAAGGAAATTAAAAGAAATAGGAAACTAGAAAAAATAAGGAAATTGGAAAAAATAAGGAAATTGGAAGAATAAGGAAATAAAGAGAAATCAGAAAATAAAATAAATTAGGAAGATAAAAATAAGGAAATAACAAAAAGGAAATAACAAAAAGAAATGAAAAAAGGAAATAAAAATAAAATAGAAAATATGGAAAATATGAATTATATGGAAAATATGTCGAATTATGGTGATAATAAGAATAATAGTCGATTAAAACCTAATTAGAATGCCTACGTCAAAACAAGACGAGTTCAGAGGCAGAAACCACCTCGTAACAAAGATCCGCGCTCCCCTTAGAAGAGGTGCATCGCTTCATGCGTCTCTTTTAAGTTGGGTTCGACCGTGAAAGTCGACTCGCGGTTTGTTAATGTTTGTTGGTTAATTTACATTGATTTATTGATTGGTAACTCGAGTAGAAGTGATTAATTGATTTTCATGCATCCGGGACCGTCATAAAACGATAGAAGACGAAAAATCACAAATGATTACATAATTATGATGTCGGAAACGGGTTTATATATAAACTTAAAGTTAGAGACGAAAGTTAAAGATTAAGAATTGATGAAGAAAACAGAATTAAAACATATGTCACAGATGAAATCAAGGGACTTGATATGAATGAATAGAGCTTCTTAAATCCGAATTTGCATAAGATGACGAAAACCCGCAAATATTGATTATAAGGGATTTAATTCGAGATTAAACATTATAATTTGAAAAGGAATTATTAAGATGTGATTATATACTGAAACGAATAAGAAAATAAGAAAGAAAATAAGAAAAATAGAAAATTGTTGAAAGATCGAGGAAGAAGAAGAAGAAGAAGAGCAGGAGCACAGCAGCCTCAGGAAGAGGCGCAACATATACTGCGACTCTTCGAAGAGGCGCAGCTGCTGCTGCGTTTCTTCTCGACGTCAGATGTTTGCTATTTTGTAAATACAGTTTAAAAGATGGTTTTTAAAGACGGTTTTGAACGTGCTTATGACATAAACTCGTACATTAATTACAAAATAAAAAGTACAATAAATAAAATTGGGATTTTACACCCCTGCTTACATGTTAGCGTCGCGAGATTTGACTAAATCGGTTTTTAGTGGTAACTCGACTCGATCTATGCAAATATGAAAGTGCCCTTGAAAAAGGAATTTAAAAGATTGAATTACTGAGTAATTGTGTAGGGGTCAAATTGGTCGGTCATGCAAACGTGACTGGTACTCAGAATGATCTGAGCTTACGTGGTCGATTGATCAAGCACGTAGGCGTCAAAAGCTTAGAGCAAGGTCTAGAATGCAAAGAGAAAAGAGAAGGGCGGACACTCGCGTGAAAAATATGTGAGGCAAAGGCCTCTATTTATACTAAACACATGGAGGAATTATGGTAAGGGTAGAATTTGGAAAGAAATAGGAAATAAAGATCCGGAAACAACCGACTTAGTTAAAACATGGAAACTTGGACAAAAAGAAAGCCTGGAAAAAAGGCGCAGCAGGTGCTGCGATCCTTCAAAGAGGCGCAGCATTTGCTGCGTCCTTTCTCGGGTAGAATTCTTCTGCGCGTAGAAAACGCGTTTGACAGCCTGGCGTATTTTAGGCATAACTTTCTCTACAGACTCGGTTTAAGTTGATTTCGGTGGCGTTGGAAAGCTAAGAGAAAGATCTAGAACTTTCTGTGAAATATGCCAGACCCAAAAAAGTTGTTATCACCTCGTAAAACGAGCCTAAAGGTCGGGTTATCATTTTAGCAAAATGAAATGCACATTTTGTAATGTAAACTTTAAGTTTAGCCCAAAGAAGTTACATGAGACTCAAAATGAGATATACTCATAACATTTTATGACATCCTAACCTTAGGTAGACAAGCACATTGCTTTCTGACTCGGGATTTGACGGTTTTAGGAAATGGAAAAGGTTTTTGATCCGGACTCCAAATGCACTCTAATTACTTGCGACCGTAATGACACCTAGATGACAACCAAGGGGTAGACACAAGTGTATGAGTTACCTTTTATTAACCGATTTACAAAACATCATAAAATCGCGACATATGCTAAACATGCGGCCCAATCATCACTGGGTGTTTGGCGGGAGGTGCAGAAATGAGGTATCTACAGCGAGTTTCAATAATACAAACACTCACGAAAAGAGATATAAATATGAACATGTAATGCAATAAGGAAAGACCCGACTCACAAGTCTCCATCCACCATGACTCCGGATCCATATACTTGTTGACGGCATCATAACACCGCCACCAAACAACCGTACCGCAACCCATAAAATACGTACGCGGGACGCACCCGATATACCGAGCCCGACCGCTAACCGAACCCCTGCCATATGTCATGACATCACACGAGTCCCTCCATACTCAAGACATAAACGTGCACATCGTCCTTAGAGTGGGAAACTCCAAGAAGCGACCCGAGTGTATGACGGTCTCCCGAACTGTAATACCTCTCCCTTCTAAGTGATCCACTCGATTGAGTGTAAGGGAACAACCGGCCGAGTGCCCCTCTACTCGGTCAAGTAATCTGACCGACTGAGATTGTGTGATCCAGGTCTGGAGTGCTCACACTCGGACGAGTGCGATATACACTCAACCGAGTGCGGTCCATTCGATCGAGTGCCGAGGCCACTCGACCGAGTGAACCGGGTTCAGCCCAACTTTTTACGCGGGCCTATATTCCGTGTTGGGCTTAGTATATAAAGTCCTATGAATAGTGTTCTTTCATTTCATAAACCCTAAAACCTCTCTCTAAACCCCTCTCACTTCTCTATACAACCCTTTCCACAAGAATCTAGATCTACACTTTGTTTGAAGGAATTTGGGAGGGTTGTTTACATATTGTTATTCCTCATCACCTATTGAGTAACCTCATATCTTTAATTTTGTATTTTATATACTTTCATTTAAGACACCAAAACCCTAAAATTTGGGGGTTTTGGTAATTTGGTAGATTTATGAGTAATTAATGTTAGTTATTGTTATTTAATGTTAGTAGTAATTAATGCACACATATATTATAGTATTAGAACATGTTTGTGATAGAATATACCATAATTGTTGAAAGTGGAGACTTCATAGAGGATGAATTTTGAGTCCTTACTTGTTGTTGCTTGTTTTTGTGAAGAATTGCTAAAAGGTAGGATTTTCTTACTCAGTTTCAATATTATAATTACTTGCATGTATTTTGGTGGATATTACATTAATTGGGTGTTCTTGATACTAATGTAATTAAGGCATGATTAAGGTGAATTGTGGTAACAATGGTGATTATGGCATGATTAGAGTTCATGGCATGATTAGAATTACTTAATTGTAATTATGATCATGAGGTTATTGTAATGGTTGCATATTGTTAGATGAAGTAAGGTTGGATGTGGTGGAGAAATGTTGTTTAGCAAAGCGGTGTTTGTGGGACATCGACCTTGCACCTTGAGATTGCTTTTTGGAGGGACCCACCCCCAAGGAGGGTGCACATTAATGGTCCAGATTAATGGGTTTTTGTTGCGATGCGAACTCGGTATTCCGTGTTGCGATGCGAGTACCTTGGGTTGCGGCCAGGTGGTTAGTGACAGTGTTGCGATGCCGTAATCGGGGTTTCTGGAGATGGTGGAGCGGATTGTAGAGGTGGTTGAACGAGTTTGGGAAATGTGATGAGTCCTAATATGGATAGTTTAGTGACATGTGCCATTTGGGTTTTTATGTGATTAATTGTGGTATTGGAACAACCCCTTTTTATGTTTTCAAATATCTGTGGTGAATCACATGAGATTTCCGATCATATGGGGAGCAGCTTGATTGATAGGTTGGATGTATTCGTTGGATGATGGAGGCATAGGAGACGTCATTACTTAGCGTGGCATCACCTAGCTTCAGTTGAGTCTTGATACATTACTCTTAGTACTTTATATTTGGTTATGTAACTATTGGGCCCTAAGGCATTACACTTGTTTGTATAACTTAATTATGTTTCTTTAACCCTAAACTTATCTATGCAATAAATATGTTACCAATATGTTGGGTTGTTTCCATTTCCTTGGGCAACCAAGACGTGTGACGCTCCCAAGTGCTAGGAAGGCCTAGTTAAAGGCTTCCCCGTGTTTGGGGGTGTTACACAAACCGCCTTACGTCTCCTCAACAACCACACAACACAATTACCACTCCACCAACAACCGCCAACATCCACCACAATCACATGTACGCAATATGCCAAGTATAATATTTTCACATTGTGGACAAAGCCACCAGCGCTACGCGCACCCGCGCATTGGTTAGATTTCGAGGCGGCGACACTTACCCACGGAACTTTGGTTGGACAAAGCACGTCATGGGCTGTTACCGATTTGAAAGGCATTGAAACCAGTGAAAGGTTTAAACAAGCCTGCATTTGTGGAGTCGCCACCAATTTTTATGGAAAATTGGAACCGTTCTAATACTTCATGCCATGTCAAGACACAAAGTAGTGACATGAACACTAAGAAATTCGTTACCCTTAGCATTCTATGTTTAGAATGACTCTCGTGATGCCAATGAACACAGATGCTAATGCGTGTATTTTATGTAATGTTTTTACCCCATATTTACACGCATTTCTGTGTTATTTACGTGGCATGTAGCTACAAATGCCCCCGAACAGTCCACTTTGATTTGTCTTGTATTAATTGCAGGTATGAACCGGAAAGGAGCGAAATCGAGTCTGAACCTGTCCCAATTTCATGCATTTTGGAGAAGGAAAGATCGGAGCTTGGAATCTGTCACTTAGAGATGCGTGAAGTGGCATTGGAAGGTGTTCAAGAAGTCCACCCGTGCTAATATAGCTCGATCGACCAAAGTTGGCTACTTAAACTAGTCGATCGAATGCTTTATCCTGCTGGAGTTCCTCGATCGAGCTCTTTCTTTACTCGATCGAGAGGTTTGCTGGGTTTTATCCTCGATCGAGTAGTTTTATTT
This sequence comes from Silene latifolia, assembly GCF_048544455.1. Lineage (NCBI taxonomy): Eukaryota > Viridiplantae > Streptophyta > Magnoliopsida > Caryophyllales > Caryophyllaceae > Silene > Silene latifolia. The sequence goes on along the minus strand of NC_133537.1, from coordinate 95,338,349 downwards.
CACTCGATCGAGAGGATCGGTCTTTTAGGCGGATTCTGAGTTAATTTTGAGATTTCCTTTTGTAATTAGGAATAAATAAGAAGGACGACAGTCAATAGAGGCTCTCTTCTCTTCTTCTCTTTTGTTCTACCATACTCTTTCTCTTAGAACTTTACATTAGAAAACCTAATCCTCTACTGCTATTTTCTTGTAATCGGTATTCTCTACTCTTAATTTTTATCAATTACTTTTACTTTTATTGTTTTTATCCCCTTAATCTCTCTACTCTTTTAATTATCTTCTTTGATTATTTATTATGTTGAATCCTGTCAGTTTATGTGTTATTGTTGTTTGCTCAATAATTATGCATAGCTAAACTCTGTTTCTAGGATATAGAGGAGCCATGATTTTAAGGGATTTATGAATAGGTGATTAGGGTTTAGTGCGAATTAGATATGTGTTGTTAATCACTGCATTTAACTGTTATTGTCTGCTTGAGTTGACGCAATTAGATGATTAATTTTGGTACACCTTGACCTAGATCGGAAGATTGGAAGAGGTAAAACCTGCAGTGAACATTAGAGCATTCTAATGAGAGTGGAAGCTAAGTTAGTAATGTTTTAGGGCGAATAGCGGACCGAAAGAACCTTTTCACTACCCTGCAGACCGAATTTGTATTGACCTAAGACCATAGGCTTGACTCCTTGAGAATCATGGTGAACCGATTGTCCTAGCTGTTTCTCTCTACTGTATTTCTCTTTACTTTATTTCTCTTTTAATCTCCGTAGATTAGAATAAACCTTTAAAACCCCCAAGAAATAGTTACTCAGACGGACTTAGTATAGCGTACATTTTCCCATCCCCCTGTGGAGATCGACCCTACTTCCACTAGCTTTTGTTAGTTGTTTTAGGTATTTATTTTTGGTACTAAACGACGGTATCAAATTTTGGCGCCGTTGCCAGGGAGGTGGCATAATCTTGTTGCTTTATTTTAAGTCTGTCTCTCATCTCAAGGAATTTATTCCTTGAGACTGATCTCATATTTTTCTAGTCCTTTAATAGTGTTGCAGGAAATCTGTTCTAGAAGAGGACATTGTCATACTTGCTGTTCTTTCAACTCTATTTTCTAGAATGCCGAACATCGCTAGTCACTCATAACCTACGGTGGATTCTTTGCCTAAAGGTTTCTTGCTTCCTACTGCAGATGCAGGCACCTTTGGGATTCATCCATCCTATATACAATTAGTTGAGAGAAATCTCTGATAGAAATCATATTTTAAATATCACATATTTTGGTTTAAAGTTTTAGTTATAAAAACTTAAGGATCTTATGCATGCAAATAAAATACATAAGATAAGGAAGAAAAATAATTTTCTCACCATAAAAATTCGGATCATAAAGGGCACAAGTGGAGAACTCCTTCCTCCACTTGATCTTGAGCTTTCCATATGTTAGGATGATCCTCCAAGCACTCAAAGTAGAATGCCTCCAATTAGTTGTACCCAAGACTAATCCCTTAATCCTTACACTATTATTAACTAGATAATAATATAAGTAACCTTAAAATTATTCTAATATTTTATGATTACTACACTTGTAATCTTGAGAATATATTAGAAATTAGGAACAAATTTCCAAAAAAAAACAATTTTATGTTTAGAGAGAAGTTGGAGTATTTCTTTTTCAAATGTATGAAAAAAATGAAAAATACCATCATCAAAGGTTATGAGGGATGGACGGTCAAAAGAGGAAGCATGGGGAGTGCATTTTTTATGTTATTTTTGCCCAATAGCTTTTGGCATGGATTAGAGTAAAAGTTTAAGGGAAAGACAAGAGCCAATAAAAAACAATGGCTTGTCTCATGTGTGTCTAATTGTGTCTTGGGCACACAATTTAAGGCACATTTTACACGGTCCAAAATGACCCATTTACGGGTCCATTTTGGTTCTTATATTTGTCGCACAAATACGTGTAATTTTATTTTAAACATCGTCTCATGTTTAAATAATTCCCAATTAGTTTCGTCTAACATCACTCCGCAAATATACGTGTACAACTGCACATATATTTTACGTACTAATATTAATCACATTAATCGATTAATACAAATTTAATAATTAACCGCTTAATTATTAATTCCTGTCTCAAATAATTTATTATTCAATTATCGCATAGTTAAATAATAATTTCCGCGCCTCGAGTTCAAAACTCGAACTCTCTCTAAATAATTTGTTCGACTACCATTTAGTCAATTTTAAGGAATTAATTAACTCGTATCGTCATACAATTAATTAATCTTTTCTATTAAGGGAATCGTCCTTTAGGTGTGACCTCAAGGGATCAACTGACCACCACCGTCAAATGACAGTAATGTCAAACTCTAGTCAGCCAATCATTACCGATAAATGTTGGTCAGTTGACTATATATAATAGAATCATCCCAAGCGTATTCTTAATTATGAGATTTAATATGTCATTGACAATTGTGATCGCATTATTGTCGGCGACACTTACTCCAACAATCTCCCACTTGCCCTCGACAAGTGTGCGTCACCAATTATCTTGTCCTATTACTATCTCCCACTCAATGCAAGGTGTCTTTCGGGTCGTACTTGCAAGTGATCATATCGAGAGTGGTTTCCTCGATCTGGAGAATAACGGATTTGACCGGAATTATCTACCATAGATACCTTCCGAGCGTGGCCACGCATTTCCAGTTCATTACTCCTCGAGTGGCCCTGAGATATTGTTTTAACCCTGACAAGGGGGTGGACAATTTCTATCGCACTATTCCCTTCGACTAGCCACAGCCATCATAAACCAAAATATGCCCATTTGACCCCATTTACGAAGGTCGTAGTAACATAAATCAAAGCTAATCTGAAACTGTGCCATCTTAGGCGAACAGTTTTAGTCAAAAGAATCGACTCATTAGAATACTATAGTAGCTCTCGCAACGACCAGGCTATATAAGTTTGCCAGAACTCTATAAGGGGTCACTGCCCGACAAAGTGTTCCTAACAGTCTGCCTGTGTGATCGACTAGTCCTCTCACATGACTCTATGGCACTTGAACTTGCCATCAATCGCCTCACACTCCAGTCACTTCGAGACGTCACCTCATACAAGTGACTGGGGGCCAATACTGTGTTAATCTAGTTCATTTTAATGGGGTTCAACGTTGTCTCTACAACCCATTGGATATAACAAAGTAATAAAAAAATGAGTTTTAAGATTAAAAACTCAAACGACAAATGTGATTATCATATATGAATAGTCAATACCTGATTACTATTTCATATTCTATAATTCAATGTGATCTTGTATGTAGTTGTGTATCTTAAATCCAATTGAAATGACATGACTCATCATGTTAAGCCTATGAGTAGGTTTTGGTTAGTAGGTTTTAGCAACTCATTGCTCAACCTTGCTACATACTTGTTTTCCTTTCGTAATGTATACTCTTGTATTACAAAACTTTCTGAGTACGTGTCTAGATCCAATCTAGACATAGGTTCTTTAGCCTTAGAATAGCTCCCACTGTTTTCACAGTGTGCGGGACTCATCCTTTTTGCACATCTCATGATTGCAAGTGTACTCAATTTCCGTTGTAAATATCTCTCATTGTTCTTTATTGCCTAGAACGATTCTAGAAAATCTATTTCTTAAATAACATAGCCACAATGGTTACTTAAACATCTTGATGTGTTTTGATTATGGTTTTGTCGGAAACCATGCGCAATCTCAATTGTCAATTGTCATTTGTGTAACACCCTTACACAAAATTGCATCAAAAACACTTTGCTTTACATCCTTAATGCTTCTGCAAGCACTTAAGGGTAATCTTTATGGCTTACTTGGTAACTTATTATTTAAATTCGATTTGAAACAATTCATCATACTCAAAGTATATGAAGTGTTATACATCATTACCTATTTAATTGATCCGGCAGCGGAAGCAAATGGAATCAATCAAATATGTTCAACTCGATTGAACTAATCATGAATCTTATCAACATAAGACTTCTTATTTGATGCTAATATCATGTAGATTTATCTCCATAAATCCGGATATTAAAGATGTATTATATTACTCTAAGTCTTAAATCATTCCCAATGATCAATATGTCATCCATATATTAGACTAATTAAAATTTCCATAACTCCCACTAAACTCCATGTATAAACACAATTTCTCGACTTATCGAGAAAAGTTTTATAATATGATCAAAACATTAATTCCAACTCATTGATGTCCTACTTAAGACCCTCTCTTAAGTTTCACATTATTTTAGGATTGCAAGAATCTACAGAACTCAAGACATGTATTGAATACATTCCTTCTAATTGAAGAAGTGGGTTTTAGATTCACTTGCTATATGTATATCATCATAATGAAACACGATCCCTAAGAAGATCCAAATACACTTAAGCATTTCAACTAGTGCAAAACCGTTTGCTACCAATCAAGCTTTGAAATCTCTCTTTATTAGTGCAAAACCCTTTTTCACTAATCAAGCCTTTTATTTCGGATTTTCATGGCTCTAAGCCTTGTATTGAGTTGTGACTTAAACACTCTCATGTAAGTCATATGTTCATTACTTTCCAGAAGTAATCAACTTGAATCAAACAATTTCTTTGTAAGTTGTAAGCTTTTTACTTTCTGAAAAGTAACATGAATTCATCATCTTCAACAAGTGATGACTTTAACCTCCTAGGTTTTGAAGAAACAACGTCTTACACAAAACGTCTCATGTAGCCAAGAAAGACCAGTTTCTTGCGACATACAATTTTTGTGGCTCTTGAATAATTTCTCCCACTCTGTCTTCTAGAAATAAACTTGTATTTTAGGAAGACAGCTTTACGAGCCACAAACCCGTTGTACTCGTGATTATAATAAGGAAAAATGAGCATTTGTTTCTTTTGAAAACTTACAAACATGGTACCCTACCATTTCATATCTCATATGACTCGTTTTAGATTTAGTGGAAAAATAATTTAGACAAAATGATAAAATCCCCAAAAGGATCAAGTAACTCAAAGTAACTTGATTGAAGTCCAAACCATATCGAATAGCGTTTGATTTCTTATCCAACCACTCATTATTCCATAATGTGTGTTAAGAGAGATTAACTTGTGATACTATATCACATTTCATTTGGCTTATATCAAAGTCTTCACTTTGATAATCTCATCACGACTAGATCGTGATTCTTTGAACTCTTTGAACTTTTTGAAAGATTTCTCTATTTACCTTATTAAGCGAACACATTAGCGTCAATTTAAATCATTGATAAAAGAAAATGATCAACCTATTTTGGATCAATGATTTACAACCTCGATCTCCTTTTCAACCAAAAGGCACGAGACATCTTGCTTTGAATACAAGATACGCATATACCATAAGATCTAATGGTTTCAAGAGTATTCGATAACTCTTTGCGTTCATCATTCCAGAATTTAAGGTTTAATCTTGGGTTACCAATTTGAGTCTTGCATCGTCTTCATGATATATCATTCTAGTTTGGTTTAGAATATAATCACCTTGATAATGGGCTAGCCATACATCAAATCATGGTTTATAGGGTCACAAAAGTGAAACCTCTTTTGTATCTTAACATATTTATATTCTTATTTGGAGTTTATGCACTTAATAGTCACAATTAAGTACAACTTTAAACTCAAAAACTAGATTGAGTACACAATGACTCTATCTCTCAAAATCATTGTTGCTAGTTGTCATATTCTAATCATCCTATGTATCAAATACAATTATGAAAACCACCACCGGTTTCTAATATTAACGAAGTAGTACTAGCAAAATTTATGTCAATCAAATAAACATTTAAAGAAGAAGGTCCCATTAGATGTCCCACAACTAACTTGTTGATTCTTCAATAATTGGGGGTAGTTTCCTTTCTAGTGTCCAACATTTAAGACAATGGAAACTTTATCGGTCGGGATTGATAGGTTTAGTATCGTTATTCTCAATAACTTTACTTTTTACATTACCTTATATCAATTCCATTCTAATTTTACTTCTTGAACCTCGTCCTTTTCTTAACGGTTTAAGAGAATGCTCCCACTCATTTCAAAGAATCTTTACTTAGAGAAGCAAAGTTTGAATCTTATGAAGACTACTCTTCAATTCAATCGTTTAGTCTTAAAACTTTCATTGAAGTGGTTGCGGTATTTTGGTTAATTTTTATTTCCAACAAATCTAGTTACCAAAATGATTTAATGTTTCAAAGTACTTAACTCAATTAAGCATATGAGAACCAATTTATTGTAAGTAGATATGTTAGTCAAAAATCAAAAACCCTTTTGATCACGAATAACTTTTATCTATACTCTTCACAAGAGATCCTTACAATGAATAATACGAGGTCTTTAGAAGAAAAATTCAAATTTTGTCTTAAGTTACGCTGTTTTAATGGAGATTTGAATCAAAAAATCGAAATGATATCGTATATAAATTGTGGTAAAGAAATAGAACAATATGATAACGGAATAGTGGAAAACTTAACATTTATCGTTTTATTAATACTTGTAAATATAATAACAAGTAAAACATTTACATAGTGACCTCTACCCAACTATGATTAATGATTCCAATATCCAAATTCATATTAACTTGGGGCACGGTGTGCCGAAATACCCTTTATTAACATAACTCGGTGGATTAACTTTTTAATCGATTCTACTTTTAAAACTCTTGGTCGATAAAATTACATTACTATTTATCTCTAGCCCGAACCACATCCGGAAATCGTCGTGAATACTTTCATTGAGTTCAACCCAAATTTCGAATAAATGTGTCCATGATCCAAACTCATATCAACTTAGGGCACGGTGTGCCGAAATACCCCTCATCAATATAAATTCGGTGGATAGACATTTATCACCCACTTCCCCTACGTAACAAGGTTTGTACCCCGGTGTGGCCGAGTGCACTCCCTCACGAAATAGGTTTTCATGGTTTCTACTTTTTGGTAAGGCTATGTCTCAATTGTTTATTTTTAGCGAGAGGTCATGTCAATTTATTATCTATCACGTTTTAAGTGAACTAAAGCGGTGAACTACAATAATTGTAATTGACACGGTCGATAAACTCGATTAAAATGATGATGCATGTTTTAGTTATGGCGATTTAGCGATGCATGCAACATATAAATAAAATGCAAAGCATAAATAAAATCCTAGTATGGCCTTCCTAAAATAGTAAATCTAATAAACTATTACAAATTCGGAAACCAACTTCTTTGGTCCCTTGAACTTCGGTTTTGACACGCATCTCGAGGTAACACCGTCTTTGATGGACCGTCTTCTCGAAAGGCACCATCTTCAAGGAACTCCGGAATAATTAAATTACACAATGAATTACATAATTTCCTATTATACATTTGTAATTAAAATAAAATAAATCTATTAAATTACAAAACGGTGATACGAGATCACAATAATTACAACCGAATCGATATTCCCATACATTCCGGGCAATACCAATTAAAAACTAAGGCCATACTAAGTAAAATTACATAATTCAAAAATTACATAAAATAAAATTATGACAATCATAAATAAATATGAAGCATTATATATGTATGAACATGCCAATTTTTATGCTAAATCGCCTTTATATAGCAAATATCGTATATGTGGTTGCAGTTTTTATGGATTTGCGTGATTTAGCTTATTAAAATCACAATGCATTTCATAAATCAAATTTATGTTCAAGTTAATCATCCTAACACTCTTAGGTCTCAAAAATAGTCTTCACTAACTTTTTGACTACGATTCAAGTTGATATCCATTATTGTTCGATAATTACTCGTATTAACGAAAAAATAAAGGAAAACCCCAATAATTTGTAAACATTTCGAAAAATTCAAAACAAAAATTTTGAACATTCAGAAAAATTCTAAAAGTTCCAGATCTCGAATAAAATTTGTCTTTCATTAAATTTTATTTATTACACAAATAACTTACCAAAAACATGTTTTTATGCCTTTAATTCGAAATCTAACATCAAAACATGCTATAATTCAAATCTAAAAATTTGTATATTCTTAAATACATCTTAGAGCCTGGAAAAGACAAATCTTTCAAGTTAAAGTCGAATTTTTACAATATGGACTTAATTAGGTTTATATTATCAATCTTTATCAACATAAAATTAATAATCAACAAAAACCAAAAATTTTCAACATACAAGTTTGGATCTGATGTTCATATCACATTTGACACCTATGGGTAAAATTTCATGCCACAAAAAACATTTTAGCTGCCTTGGCCAAATTATGTCACTATTAATATGATTTTTACCACAAAAATCATAAATCATGCAAAATAAGATAGAAAAATTCGAACTTTACATACCTTCTGGATATATTGCATATAACATCATATTAAATTTTTATGGTCAAATTCGAAATATTACTCATATTTACTCATTTTTCTCATATTATGACTATTTATCTCATAAAATTCATAAATCATGCAAAATAACTTTGTTTTACATGAAAATTTACATGCAATCTGTAAAATATACATATGAGAACATATCCAAAAACCACTGAAAAATACCAAGTTTTACTAATTTTCGTTCAAAAATGACATTTTAGTCATAAAAATGACATTTTATGCAAATAATTACGAAAATGAACAATAAAAATCCATAAATTATATTTTGTGTCCTAAAAAACTTTTAGAACCAGAAACTTTAACATGCAACAATATTTCATGATTTATTAACATAAAACACTAATTTCAAGTTTTATTCGTTATTCATATTAACTCGGAAAACAATCCCGATCTTGCATGCAACAACCATTAAGCTCTGATACGACTTGATAGAAATCATATTTTAAATATCACATATTTTGGTTTAAAGTTTTAGTCATAAAAACTTAAGGATCTTATGCATGCAAATAAAATACATAAGATAAGGAAGAAAAATAATTTTCTCACCATAAAAATTCGGATCATAAAGGGCACAAGTGGAGAACTCCTTCCTCCACTTGATCTTGAGCTTTCCATATGTTAGGATGATCCTCCAAGCACTCAAAGTAGAATGCCTCCAATTAGTTGCACCCAAGACTAATCCCTTAATCCTTACACTATTATTAACTAGATAATAATATAAATAACCTTAAAATTATTCTAATATTTTATGATTACTACACTTGTAATCTTGAGAATATATTAGAAATTAGGAACAAATTTCCAAAAAAAAAACAATTTTATGTTTAGAGAGAAGTTGGAGTATTTCTTTTTCAAATGTATGAAAAAATGAAAAACACCATCATCAAAGGTGATGAGGGATGGACGGTCAAAAGAGGAAGCATGGCGAGTGCATTTTTGATGTTATTTATGCCCAATAGCTTTTGGCATGGATTAGAGTAAAAGTTTATGGGAAAGACAAGAGCCAACAAAAAACAATGGCTTGTCTCATGTGTGTCTAATAGTGTCTTGTGCACACAATTCAAGGCACATTTTACACGGTCCAAAATGACCCATTTACGGGTCCATTTTGGTTCTTATATTTGTCGCACAAATACGTGTAATTTTATTTTAAACATCGTCTCATGTTTAAATAATTCTCAATTAGTTTCGTCTAACATCACTCCGCAAATATACGTGTACAACTGCACATATATTTTACGTACTAATATTAATCACATTAATCGATTAATACAAATTTAATAATTAACCGCTTAATTATTAATTCCTGTCTCAAATAATTTATTATTCAATTATCGCATAATTAAATAATAATTTCCGCGCCTCGAGTTCAAAACTCGAACTCTCTCTAAATAATTTGTTCGACTACCTTTTAGTCAATTTTAAGGAATTAATTAACTCGTATCGTCATACAATTAATTAATCTTTTCTATTAAGGGAATCGTCCTTTAGGTGTGACCTCAAGGGATCAACTGACCACCACTGTCAAACGACAGTAATGTCAAACTCTAGTCAGCCAATCATTACCGATAAATGTTGGTCAGTTGACTATATATAATAGAATCATCCCAAGCGTATTCTTAATTATGAGATTTAATATGTCATTGACAATTGTGATCGCATTATTGTCGGGGACACTTACTCCAACAATCTCTTCAAGGGGGTACCTGGCGAGGATCCATGTAAGCATATAGAGTTAATTACGGAGTACTGTTCTACTATTCTTTTATCTGCTGGGGTGACACAGGATAGAGTCAAGGGGGTCCTGTTCCCTTTTTATTTGACTGATGACGCCCATGAATTGTTGAGAGACTTGGATAGGGAAGCTGCTGGTGTTATAGATTGGAATTCCTTAGCTTTAGCCTTTTATAGACGGTATTTCCCACCACAGCGCACCAATGCGCCTAGAGGCCAAATCACTACTTTCACACAATTGGCCACTGAAGATTTGAATGAAGCTTGGACTAGGTTCAAGATGTTGGTTCGCTCTATGCCTCACCATGGTTTCCAACGATGGTTCTTATACACCCAATTTTATAATGGGTTGTATGATGATCAAAGAGCTGTGTTGGATAACGCAGCCAAAGGGAGATTCCAGAAAAATGTTGAAGATGACAAGGGATGGCGTCTTATCGAAGAAATGGCCATTCATGTTGTTGGAATATGTGTCCTCCGACAATAATGCGATCACAACTGTCGATCATGATGATCACATGTTTAAATCTCATTTTAAAGAATACATATGGGAAGTAATATTTTACTTCATCAACTGGTCCACACATATCAAGAAATGATTGGTGACTAGAGTTTGACATTACTTGTCGTCGACGGTGGTGATCAGTTGATCCCCTTAGGTCATACCTAAAGGGTAACACTCTTAATTGATTATTTAATTGATCGTATGACGATACGGGTTAATTAAATTACTTAAAATTGACGGACGATTTTGGAAGTAATATTTACGTATCTCATTATAATTTGATTAAATAAGATACGGTCTAAGTGATCGAATTGTTTTATTACTTAGATGAAATTATTGTTTAAGGAAACAATTGCATTTGAATGAATAATTTATTATAAATACAAGATGTTGTGATTTATAATTGGTAAATTATTTTGGTACAAGTAATTATGAATTACTAAGTCGATTTTGTACATGACGTATTTTATTAATGCGTTGATTTTTAATACGTTAAAAATACATGACAATTTTACATGACTTGTGACATGTGACAAATTGACAAATTGACAAAGATAAAATGGAATCCATTTTATCTTAAATGGACCGAAATAGTGGGTATATTAGGCTAAATATTGTGTTGATTAATTAAGTGGAAAACATAATCATTTTACCTAATTACTAGCCATGCAAACCTATTTGTTTTTGTGAAGAACACCTTGATCATGCATTGGCCAAAGCCACCCCACCCTACCCGGTTTTCCTAGTGAAAGAGACCAAAGGGTTTTCTCAATTATTCACCTTATACACTACATGAAAAGTTAGTGTATTATTATTCATTCTATCATCTAAAATATAGAGTTTTAGAGAGATAAAAAATTACTTCTTCTTCTCCCTTCTCTTAACCGAAATTAAGAGACCAAAATTAATATTTTTGGGTCAATTTTATTTAGATTAATATTGTTCTAGTATTAATAATATTAATCTTATTAAGAGGTTATCTTGGGTATTATTCCTTGGGAGGGATTCTATACTTGAATCCTTGTTCATCCATATTAGGAGACCTTAAGAACAAGTGAGTAGGAGAACTCACTTGTGCCCAATAATCCGAAATTTCCAATGTAAGAATGGCGATTTCTTCTCTATATTTACTTATGTTTGCATGCATAAGATCTAATTAATTTTATGACTAAATTAAATGGAACATATAAGAATATGTTGAGTATTATGAGATATATATTTTAAACAAGCGGTATCATGAGCCTTAGGTTGTTTGCATGCAAATCGGTTATAGTTTTTCCGAGTTATACGATTAACATATAAAACTTGTAAATTTGTGTTTATTATGATATATCACGAAATCAATTATGCATGTTAAAGTTTCTGATCCTAAAATGTATTTAGGATATTTTGGTTAATTTATGGATTTTTATTGTTCATTTTATATAATAATGGCATTAAAAATGTGATTTTATGATAAAAATGTCATTTTCGGACTAAAATTAGCTAAACTTTGATTTTTCCAGTGGTTTTTGGATATGTTTTCACATATATTATTTTTAGATGGCCTGTAAAGTTTCATAATTTTATGAGTTTTTATGCTCGAAATATGGATTTTTCATGATAAAATCGAATTTAAATGATAAAATAGGTTAATATGAGAAATATTTTGAATCTGGTTATAGAAATTTAGTATGTTGTCACATGCAAATTTACAAGATGTGTGTAAAATAATAGGCTATAATCAATTCTTTATGCATGATTTATGAATTTGTGATGAAAAATAGCATAAATAGTGACTTTAATTAGTGAATAATTGCTAAAACATACTTCACGAGTAAGGAAAAACGTCACATGTTGCATTTTATTACCTATTTCATATCTAAAATTGAAAAGTTGATAAATATAATTTTTCTCATATTTTTATGGTTGTTATTGATAAATCCGATAAACCGCAACATTGTTTTTCCTTGATAATTTTCGAAATTTTTAACCTAAGTTTTTGAACATTATGAGTGTCATGGTATTTTTCCAGAATGTTCATGAGTTTAAATTTCAAATTTCAAATTTATTTGAAATTTTTAATGATTTATTTGAAGTTTATGGCTTTCATTGTAATTTTAATTCCTTAATGAACAATTTTAAGAAATATAAGTTAATTATTGTCAATATGTTAGTGAAGACTAGTTTTGAGTCCTAAGATGGTTAGGGTAATTAACTAATACATAAATGTGATTTTATGTAATTTATTGTGATTTTAAAAGGTTAAATCACGCAAATCCGTAAAAACCGATTAATATACGATATTGGTTCCTTAAAGGCGATTTAGCATAAAATTGGGCATGTTCATACATATTATAATGCTGCATTTTATTTATGATTGTCATAATTGTTAGAAATCTATATCTCATTACTTAACATATTCATATATGTTCCAAATTAATTTAGTCATAAAATTAAATGTTGATCTTATGCATGCAAACAATATTAAGAATAAAGAAGAAATCATCATTCTTACATTCGATATTTCGGATTATTGGGCACAAGTGAGTTCTCCTACTCACTTGTTCTTGAGCTCTCCAAATATTGAAAGAACAAGGATTCAAGTATAGAATCCCTCTCAAAGAATAATACCCAAGGTAACCTCTAAATAAAATTAATATTATTGATACTAGAACAATATTAATTTGAATAAAATTGACCCAAAATATTATTTTATTCTCTTAATTTTCGGCTAAGAGAAAAGGGAGAAGGAAGAATTTTTATCTCTCTAAAACTCTTATTTTAGATGGTTGAATGAATGAATAATACACTAGTATTCAAGTAGTGTATAAGGTAAAATTTTAAAGAGAAAAATCTATGGTTTTCTCTTGATAAAACCGGGTAGGAGGGGGAGTTTGTATGCCCAATGCATGAGCAAGGTGTTCTTCACAAGAGGCACTAGGAATGCATGACTAGGTTTAGGAAAAATGATTATGTTTTCCACTTAATTTAATCAACATAATATTTATCCTAATACTCCATTATTTCGGTCCATATGAGATAAAATGGATTCCATTTTATCTTTGTCAATTTGTCAATTTGTCACATGTTACATGTCATGTAAAATTGTTATGTATTTTTAACATATTAATAATCAACGCATTAATAAAAATACGTCATATACAAAATCGACTTAGTAATTCATAATTACTTGTACCATAATAATTTACCAATTATAAATCACAACATCTTGTATTTATAACAATTTGTTCACTCAGTTCAATTGCTTCCGTAAACAATAATTTCATCTAAGCAATAAAACAATTCGATTACTTAGACCGTATCTTATTTAATCAAATTACAATGAGACACGTAAATATTACTTCCAAAGTCGTCCGTCAATTTTAAGTAATTTAATTAACCCATATCGTCATACGATCAATTAAATAATCAATTAAGAGTGTTACCCTTTAGGTATGACCTAAGGGGATCAACTGATCACCACCGTCGCACGACAGTAATGTCAAACTCTAGTCAGCCAATCATTACCGATATGTGTGGACCAGTTGATAGTAAAATATTACTTCCCAATTGTATTCTTTAGAATGAGACTTAAACATGTGATCATCATGATCAACAGTTGTGATCGCATTATTGTCGGAGGACACATATTCCAACAATCTCCCACTTGTCCTCGACAAGTGTGCGTCACCAATTCTCTTGTCCTATTACTATCTCCCACTCAATGCAAGCTGTCTTTCAGGTTGTACTTGCAAGTGATCATATCGTGAGTGGTTTCCTCGATCTGGAGAATAACTGATTGACCGGATTTATCTACCATAGATATCTTCCGAGCGTGGCCACGCATTTCCAATTCATTACTCCTCGAGTGACCCTGAGATATTGTTATAACCCTGACTAGGGGTGGACAATTCTTATCGCACTTATTCCCTTCGACTAGCCACAGCCATCATAACCCAAAATATGCCCATTTGACCCCATTTACGAAGGTCGTAGTAACACAAATCAAAGTTAATCTGAAACTGTGCCATCTTAGGCGAACAGTCTTTAGTCAAAAGAATCGACTCATTAGAATACTATAGTAGTTCTCGCCACGACCAGGCTATATAAATTTGCTAGAACTCTATAAGCGGTCATAAGGCCCGACAAAGTGTTCCTAACAGTCTGCCTATGTGATCGACTAGTCATTCTCATATGACTCTATGGCACTTGAACTTGCCATCAATCGCATCACACTCTAGTCACTTCGAGACGTCACCTCATGTAAGTAACCATGGGCGAATACAATGCTAATCCGCGTTCACTTTAACGGGGTTCAATTGTCTCTACAACCCATTTGGATGTAACAAAGTATAAGGTTAGTTAATAATAACTCAAACGACAAATGTCGACATCACATTCAGGTAGTCAATACCATATTACAACCTAGTGATGCATATCGTAAGTGTGTAAACACTAGTCGATTGCAATAGAAGTTTAATATACCATGTGCCCATGTGTTCAAACTTCTTATATTGCATTATCCTTTATATTTATGTTATCTCTCATAGCATGAACCTTACCAATTACACATATAGGTTCCCAACCCCGGTTTGGGTTCTTTATCCTGAAAGAACTTTCTGGTTGTTTATCACATAACCAACGAATTTGTGGTGGATGATATAATTTGCATTGGTCAAGTGTTCTACCAACTCACAATGTACTAGGTATATGTTTTGTAGAGTCTTGCAACAATTGTCAAGATGATTAGCCTAGCACTTCTCACAAGTCCTAGCATATTAGAAAATATTAGTTTTGAGTAACTTCTTACTTCAACTAAGTATCTTTCCAAACTTCTTATTTCTCCTTTTAGCTTGAAAAGCTTAGGATTTTCATAAATCCTTACGTGTGTTCGAACTTTAATATGTGCAACCTCTTGACACATAACAGAGTGTTCTGTCCAACACTGAAATCGCTCATCGGATTCTCCTCGAGAATTCATGATGATTCTTCTATGGCTTGCCAATGAATCATCAGGCTCTTATGCATACGATTCATTATTATTGGACATGTGCATGATTATTCTAATGGCGGAAACATTAGTAACTAATAATCATGTGATCAACCATTCTTAGGTTCAATGAACGACCATGACTGCTAATGGCAATTCCATTTTTATTGACATGAATAACCTACGTTTCTCGTTGATTCGATGTGTATATCTCAATACCTATCCAACATCTCATGATGTGATTGGATTCATCATAGTCCATTTTCATCCAGAATTGAAAACTCAAATACTTCTTTGTGAAAGAAAGTATTAGCTCGTCATTCTCAATGAGTAATGAGTTATAAACTTTTACAAGATGATTGCTCCCATTAAAATCCATGTCTTCACATGATAATTTCCAAATCCCACTTAATTCCATATGTTTCGCAATTGACTACTCAATCGAAACATTTCAAGAATTGAAATATATTTTGCTTTGCCAAGTTATTAAGATAAAACCATATATGCTCCCAGCATATCGTTTCAAAATACCTATTTTGAAGAGGTTTCAATCTTAACCTTATGGAAAGAGATTTTAATCTCTAACTCATTCATTTTATAATGATGCGTAGCAATGTCATTATTTAAATGTGAATTATATCTAATATACGTCCTTCTCAAAATACCCTTTTCGGAAGGAGGTTTAACCATTTCATTTTCATAATGAGGTTAAGTAATGACATTAGCGTGGTTAATACTTAACTTAGCTCTTGTGGATATCGGCATATCATTCTTTGCAACTTTTAGTCATAAATCTCATTTATTTTCAAGGATGCAACTTTGATTCATTTAGGCTCTTAAGTAAATATCAATATTGAAACTATTGGTCAAATGTTGTTCATAAACTAGTCAAAACTCTTGTTAAGACTTTACATTAGTCATTCTTATTCCAAAACTTTCTTTTGGTCTCCTCGTGTAGTTATCTTGAGAACACATTCTTTTGATTACTTCACTTGGTCTCTTTTGTCATGTAGATTTCATCTATTCGAGACCATAAATCTCATATATTCGTGTATAATATCTGCATAGGTATACAAATCATTCTTTCTTGCGTAGATCTCATTTACACAAGTACACAAATCTTTCTTGGTGTCCTTTGTGTCATCATTTTCTCCCACTCTATCTTTAGAATGAATACACTAGAGATTCAAAGGTAGCATATGAGACACAAATAATGATTTTTGAAGTATAAGGAGGACTATCTCATAGGTTGACTAATTGTTTTAGATTTGATAAGTGTACTTGGTGATTGACATTCCTTAAAGAGAGTTCATCAACTAAATATCACTTTATAATTGATCATACACAAGCCTTAAGCTTGTGGCCATATAATGAATCCCATCATTATAATTGTCCATTAGATCATTTTAAGTTAATGATCAAATGTTTCTATGAGCAAGCATATAAAGACGAATTTTTAGAACAATGATAAAATACGATAAAACGGGTGACTTGGGTTGCAAACCAAGCCACCATAATCCAAAATACAACAATTGTTTTAGAAAGGATCAAACATTTCCATGTCGAACACGGAAATCAAAAGGTTCTAAAAATCCGAAGCATAAATTAAAATAAGACAATAAAAAGCCAAGCTTCATGAAAGCTACTCCTATCTTCTTGATGGTTTCTCAAGCTTGCTTTTCTTTTCCCTTGTCCTTGCTTGGTGGAGGCCCTATTTACAATAAAAAGGGGATACATTATCACAACTTTGTATCACAATACCATAGTTGAATTAGAAACATAAAAGAAAGGATAGTCATTTACCTACTGGAGTGATTTTTCCAGCTTTAATGTCAACAAGATATTTGGAATAATTTCTTTTCCAATGTCCAACACCATTACAATAATGGCATTTATCAAGAGGACCCTTCTTGATTTTGGAAGTGCTAGCTTCATAAGTCTTAGCTTTGGTGAAAGTGGGAGCTTGCTTCTTACCCTTCTTCCCATTCTTTTTGAATTTCCCCTTGCTTTTGGTGCTTATGTTAAGCACATCCTTAGGTGGGTTAACATTTAACCCCATGTCTCTTTCGGCTTGCACAAGTAACTTGTGCAACTCTTCAAGAGACACGTCCTTGTCTTGCATGTTAAAATTCACCCGGAATTGAACATACGCCTTGACTTTGGATAAGGAGTGTAGAATCCTATCTACAATGAGTTCTTTGGGGATTTCAACCTTTTGAATCTTCAAAGTCTCGACTAGCTCCATTAATTTGAGCACGTGAGGGCTAACCTTTTGGCCCTCTTTGAAGTCGAGATCAAAGAATGCCGCGGCCGGCTCATATTGGACGATCCGCGGAGTTTGTGAAAACATTGTCACAAGCTTGGAATAGATTTCATTAGCGGTGCCCATCTTAAAGGCTCTCCTTTGGAGATCCGCCTCCATTGCAAAGATTAACACATTTTAATTGCGGCGGACTCCTTGTGGTAAGCCTCATATGCTTCCCTAGTAGCGGTGGTCGACGTAGTATTAAGTTCGGGTGGAGAGGCCTCGGTGAGGTAACGAAGCTTGTCGTCACCTTGGGCGGCTAATTTGAGTTGGGCATCCCAATCGGAGAAATTTGACCCATTCTTTTCAAGTTTACAACGATCCATGAAGGATCGGAGCCATGAAGTATTAGTGAGAGGTGTGGCGTTGGTGTTTGGAGTGACCATTTGTTATGAGAAATAGATGCGATCTACAAAACGAATATTATAGAAGAAATAAAACATATGTCGTTTTAAAATAATAATACTCGTAAAAAATTTAATTTTAAACAAGTTTTATTGCATTTATCTAGTGACCTCTACCCAACTTGATAAATGATTCCAAGACCCAAATTCATATTAACTTGGGCCCGGCAGGGCCGATTCATCCCTTATCAATATGACTCGGTGGATTAACGCTTTAATCGATTCTACTTTTAGAACTCTTGGTCGATAAAGTTACATTAACTTTAATCTTTAGCCCGGAACACATGCGACTACGGTCACGAATACTTCCGTTGAGCTCAATCCAAATTTCGAATAAATGTGTCCATGATCCAAATCCACATCAACTTGGGCACGGTAGGGCCGATTCATCCCTTATCAACATGAATTCGGTGGATAGACATTTATCACCCACTTCCCCTACGTAACAAGGTTTGTACCCCGGTAGGGCCGAGTGCACTCCCTCGCGAAATAAGTTTTCATGGTTTCTACTTTTTGGTAAGGCTGTGTCTCAATTGTTTATTTTTAGCGAGAGGTCATGTCAATTTATTATCTATCACGTTTTAAGTGAACTAAAGCGGTGAACTACGATAATTCTAATTGACACGGTCGATAAACTCAATAAAAATGATAATGCATGTTTTAGTTATGGCGATTTAGCGATGCATGCAACATATAAATAAAATGCAAAGCATAAATTAAATCCTAGTATGGCCTTCCTAAAATAGAAAATCTAATTAACTATTACATATTCGGAAACCAACTCCATTGGTCCCTTGAACTTCGGTTTTGGCACGCATCTCGAGGTAACACCGTCTTTATGTATCGCTTTCTTGAGTGACACCGTCTTCAAGGAACTCCGAAATAAATAAATTACATAACAAATTACATAATTTCCTATTATACATTTGTAATTAAAATAAAATAAATCTATTAAATTACAAAACGGTGATACGAGATCACAATAAATTACAACCGAATCGATATTCCCATACATTTCGGGTAATACCAATTAAAAAACTAAGGCCATACTAAGTAAAATTACATAATTCAAAAATTACATAAAATAAAATTATGACAATCATAAATAAAATGCAACATTATAATATGTATGAACATGCTCAATTTTATGCTAAATCGCCTTTAAGGAGCCAATATCGTATATTAATCGGTTTTTACGGATTTGCGTGATTCAACCTTTTAAAATCACAATAAATTACATAAAATCATATTTATGCACAAGTTAATTACCCTAACCAACTTAGGACTCAAAATTAGTCTCCACTAACATATTGACAATAATTAACTTTTATTTCTTAAAATTTGTTCATTAATGGACTCAAAATTACAATAAAATGCCATAAACCCCAAATAAATCATAAAAATTTCAACTAAATTTGAAATTTGAAATTTAAACTCAAGAACATTCTGGAAAAATACCATGACACTCATAATGTTCAAAAAACTTAGGTTAAAAATTTTTAAAATTATCTAGGAAAAACTATGTTGCGATTTACCGGATTTATCAAATATTATCATAAAAATATGAGAAAAATTATATTTATCAACTTTTCAATTTTACATCTGAAATAGGTAATAAAATACAACATGTGAAGTTTTTCCTTAGTCATGAAGTATGTTTTAGAAATTATTCACTAATTAAGTCACTATTTATGTTATTTTCCATCAAAAATTCATAAATCATGCATAAAGACTTCATTATAGCCAATTATTTTATACACATCTTGTAAAATTTCATGTGACAACATACTAAATTTCTATGACCAGATTCGAAATTTATCTCATATTAACCCATTTTTCATTTAAATTCAATTTTTATCATGAAAAATCCATATTTCGAGCATAATAACTCCAAAAATTATGAAAATTTACAGGTCATTTAAAAATAATATATGTGAAAACATATCCAAAACCACTGAAAAATTCGAAGTTTAGCTAATTTTAGTCCGAAAATGACATTTTTATCATAAAATCACATTTTTAATGCCATTATTATATAAAATGAATAATAAAAATCCATAAATTAACCAAAATATCCTAAATACATTTTAGGATCAGAAACTTAAACATGCATAATTGATTTCGTGATATATCATAATAAACACAAATTTATAAGTTTTATATGTTAATCGTATAACTCGGAAAAACTATAACCGATTTGCATGCAAACAGCCTAAGGCTCATGATACCGCTTGTTAGAAATTTATATCTCATTACTTAACATATTCATATATGTTCCAAATTAATTTAGTCATAAAATTAAATGTTGATCTTATGCATGCAAACAATATTAAGAATAAAGAAGAAATCATCATTCTTACATTTGATATTTCGGATTATTGGGCACAAGTGAGTTCTCCTACTCACTTGTTCTTGAGCTCTACAAATATTGAAAGAACATGGATTCAAGTATAGAATCCCTCCCAAAGAATAATACCCAAGGTAACCTCTAAATAAAATTAATATTATTAATACTAGAACAATATTAATTTGAATAAAATTGACCCAAAATATTTTTTTGTTCTCTTATGTTTCGGCAAAGAGAAAAGGGAGAAGGAAGAATTTTTATCTCTCTAAAACTCTTATTTTAGATGGTTGGATGAATGAATAATACACTAGTATTCAAGTAGTGTATAAGGTAAAATTTTAAAGAGAAAAACCTATGGTTTTCTCTTGATAAAACCGGGTAGGAGGGGGAGTTTTTATGCCCAATGCATGAGCAAGGTGTTCTTCACAAGAGGCACTAGGTATGCATGGCTAGGTTTAGGAAAAATGATTATGTTTTCCACTTAGTTTAATCAACATAATATTTATCCTAATACTCCATTATTTCGGTCCATATGAGATAAAATGGATTCCATTTTATCTTTGTCAATTTGTCACATGTTACATGTCATGTAAAATTGTTATGTATTTTTAACATATTAAAAATGAACGCATTAATAAAAATACGTCATATACAAAATCGACTTAGTAATTCAGAATTACTTGTACCAAAATAATTTACCAATCACAACATCTTGTATTTATAATAATTTATTCATTCAGTTCAATTGCTTCCGTAAACAATAATTTCATCTAAGCAATAAAACAATTCGATTACTTAGACCGTATCTTATTTAATCAAATTGCAATGAGACACGTAAATATTACTTCCAAAGTCGTCCGTCAATTTTAAGTAATTTAATTAACCCGTATCGTCATACGATCAATTAAATACTCAATTAAGAGTGTTACCCTTTAGGTATGACCTAAGGGGATCAACTGATCACCACCGTCGCACGACAGTAATGTCAAACTCTAGTCAGCCAATCATTACCGATATGTGTGGACCAGTTGACAGTAAAATATTACTTCCCATTTGTATTCTTTAGAATGAGACTTAAACATGTGATCATCATGATCAACAGTTGTGATCGCATTATTGTCGGAGGACACATATTCCAACAATAATTTTATTTTATGTAATTTTTGAATTATGTAATTTTTACTTAGTATGACCTTAGTTTTTAATTGGTATTACCCGAAATGTATGAGAATATCGATTCGGTTGTAATTTATTGTGATCTCGTATCACCGTTTTGTAATTTAATAGATTTATTTTATTTTAATTACAAATGTATAATAGGAAATTTTGTAATTTGTTATGTAATTTATTTATTCCGGAGTTCCTTGAAGACGGTGCCACTCAAGAAGGTGATCCATAAAAGAGGCTGTTACCTCGAGATGCGTGCCAAAATCGAAGTTCAAGGGACCAATGGAGTTGGTTTTCGAATTTGTAATAGTTTATTAGATTTACTATTTTTAGGAAGGCCATACTAGGATTTATTTTTATGCTTTGCATTTTATTTATATGTTGCATGCATCGCTAAATCGCCATAATTAAAACATGCATTATCTTTTTTTATCGAGTATATCGACCGTGTCAATTACAATTATCGTAGTTCACCGCTTTAGTTCACTTAAAACGTGATGGATAATAAATTAACATGACCTCTCGCTAAAAATAAACAATTGGGACACAGCATTAACAAAAAGTAGAAACCATGAAAACCTATTTCGCGAGGGAGTGCACTCGGCCACCCCGGGGTACAAACCTTGTTACGTTGGGAAAGTGGGTGATAAATGTCTATCCACCGAATTCATGTTGATGAGGGTTTCATCGGCTACCCCGTGCCCAAGTTAATGTGAATTTGGATCATGGACACATTTATTTGAAATTTGGATTGACCTCAACGGAAGTATTCGTGACCGTAGTCGCATGTGTTCCGGGCTATAGATAAATATTAGAGTAATTTTATCGACCGAGAGTTCTAAAAGTAGAATCGATTAAAGAGTTAGTCCACCGAGTTATATTGATAAGGGTTTCATCGGCTACCCCGTGCCCAAGTTAATATGAATTTGGATCTCGGAATCATTTATCAAGTTGGGTAGAGGTCACTAGATAAATGCAATAAAACTTGTTTAAATTATTTTTAACGAGTGTTATTATTTTGAAAACGACATATGTTTTTGTAGATACCCAGTATCTGCTAAGACTCCAACAAACACCCGATGATTATCGGACTACAACATGTTTTGGGATCGCAGCGTTTGATCGACAGTTTGTGTACAACTTTATGTCGGAAAACTTAAAACGATTTCGAAAACAAAACATTTTAAAACATTTCAAAAATACCTGGAGTGTTTAATGCACGATGACGGGGCCGCGATAACACTAACTAGAGTCAAAACCGACACCGGACCAAAAACCGACTCGAAAATTCAAAATCCCGAATCCAACAACGAGTCAAACAGAAAAACCAAAATATCTCAAGCCTTCTATACTAAGTTTTCCCGGATTCATGAATGGTCAAGTACCAAACATGTGACTACAAAACCTAGGATAGAACAAATCATGATTGCGTTTGTTGTGAAAGCGACAACACAACTCGAAGACCCGCGGCTTGGCTCGCGCCTCTTTGAGCAGCCCAGGTGGCCACGTCGCTCAAAACTCACACAACCACTCATTCTCCTATAAATACCCCTCAAATGCCACCCATTTGAGACTTACGCGAGTGTCCGCCCCCTCTTTTCTCCCTTAAAATTCTCGACTCGACTTCTAAAGTCACAATCCGACGCGTATTTACGACCTACCGATCGTAAACACGAGCCTTACACATTGTTTGGTACCGTCATCGTGCATTAAATCACTTGTCCGACCACTTTGACCACTACACCATCACTAAACTTCTAAAACACTCTTTTACTTACCAAAACGATTTTAAACCGAGTTTTTTCCGATCAAACAAGTTGTTACACTTACGTCGGTCACTCGCCATAACCAAACATGTAAGTATGAGGGTGTAAAAATCCTCTTTTATTATGTTTTCATTTGTTTCATGACTTTAACATGCTAAAACATGCATAAATTGAACCAAAACATGGAATAAACGAGCCAAAACTGATTTTTGGTCTGACGCAGAAGCCCCTTAGGTCGGCAACAGGCTCGCGCCTAAATGGGGTGCTCAGACCAGAGATCAACCGTGTTTGTTCTCGTCATTTCCCTTAATCGATTTTTCATATTTGTAATCAGTTTTTACCATTTCAAGTATTTTCGAAACCTTTTTGTTTCATTTCACATGTTTTAACCATAAAGCATTTTTCACCCTTGGTTCTTCATACCATGACGGTTAAATCCGTGTTCCGGTTATAATATTTGGTTAATAACATTTAAGAGGTATTTTAAAGCCTTTTATTTCATTTCTTTACTTTTTTCAAATAAACATATTAGTCACCAACACAAAGTCATCCTTGGTTCTATATACAATGCCGGATTTTAACCCGGGTACGATGATGAGTACCGACTAATTACATTCAAAATGGACTTAAAACAATTAGTCCATAATCATTTTCAAAACTATTCATGTAAAGCTTGTCAAAACCGAACCCGACACCGAATATTATCAAATAATGATGATTATTCGAGTCTAGTTCTTCAAATCGACAAATGCGGTCTAAACGACCCTTTCAAAATCAAACCGGGTTCAAATACCCATTTTCAACACGTTCCATAATGTTTTCTAAACAGTCAGAACACGGCATACAGCTGTTGGCTAACCCGCGCCTCAAGCAGGCCTTTTCTTTCTCATTTTCAGAACCAGAGGGAGGCCCCTTACACGGCCGGCTGGCTCGCGCCTCTTATAGCCGTCTGGTACAGGGCCTATTCCCTTCCAGCATTAGTCTAGGACGATCCCGACTCCGGTTAACCCGGATATAGGACGGATCAGATGACTATTCAAACCACATTTGCAAAATGCCTTACTAAGACAAATGGATCATGTCATGCACCCTAAACCTAATACGGTAAATGGATGTTTAATTTTCGTCTTGCATGCAAAATCAATCATTAATCCAACTCGACATCTTATACTTGCTACTTGGATTAAATCAACCGACTTAGAAAGCTCTCACATGTTAGGTTAAATCATTGGATGCGCATTCATGCATTTAAACCGTTTTATCAACTTTTGCATTCAACCAACCAAGATCGATTTGTAGAGGCCGCTAAACGCGGGCGGGATTGGGTGTCTGATTAAAGGGCTTCCCAATACGTACCTTCACCTCTTACTCAGAAACTTTGGATAGTGGACGACCTTATCCAGGGCGTACGAGAGTCATTCTAGAGATAGGATGCTAAAGAGGGACGATTTCCTTATCTTTAGTACCTATGTCAAAACGCTAATTTGTGCTTCGATTTGACCGAGGTATAAAGTGGAATTCGAACGGGTTCCAGGCATCCCACAAATGCTTGGTGGCGACTCCGAACATCTCTAATCGTTTCGAGACCCTTACCGAGACGAAACCGACCGATCTAAAAACGATCCGGTCGAAAGCATCTTTACGCCTCCGAGCGTGGCTTTCAAAAAGACCGCTGCATGTCCGCAGATCGAACCGGACCTGCAGGTGGGCCATGTTCACAGATTGGCGACTCCGCTAGGGAAAACTAGGACACTTACGTCTTTGTGATCCCTAGATGGTGAGACTCGAACGAGGTCTTGGTTGGAATGCATTAATTGATATTACGGTCACGGTCGGGTTCCTTGTCCGGGCCCACAACCTAACCCTTTTCAACCAATTGGCTCGTCCCGTCGGCGTGAGTTTTCTCATCCCCGCGTTTCGAATCCCGATTGAGTCAAGCATACCATTGATGTTACACATTTCCGTTTCGTCAAAGAGCTTTCATCACTTTCGAGCACGAGGCTAGGGCACCCTCCTTACACATTTTGTTTGGATTGGTATCCCTCTCGCAAATCGGGGTTTGATTGCTTGGTGTGTAACCCACCCTTTTAAGCCAAAACCCGTGTCAGCATGATGCATAATATAATGAAACTGTGAGTGCTTATGTGCTACTTGATCATAAGTCCTTCCGTGTCATTTCAAACTTACAAAACACCTTTTGCGCCGTTATAATGGCCATTTCAAATCTCGGTCTTTCGCCGACCGATGCACGCCTTTCTAGGCCGTCGTAATGACGATTTTCAAACTCGGTTTTGTATAACCATTTCAACACGCCTTTCTAAGCCATCGTAATGACGATTTTCAAAATCGGTTTTGCTTAACCATTTCAGCACGCCTTTCTAGGCCGTCGTAATGACGATTTTCAAACTCGGTTTTGTATAACCGTTTCAACACGCCTTTCTAGGCCGTCGTAATGACGATTTTCAAACTCGGTTTTGTATAACCATTTCAACACGCATTTCTAGGCCGTCGTAGTGACGATTTTCAAACTCGGTTTTGTATAACCATTTCAACACGCCTTTCTAGGCCGTCGTAATGACGATTTTCAAACTCGGTTTTGTATAACCATTTCAACACGCCTTTCTAGGCCGTCGTAATGACGATTTTCAAACCCGGTTTTGTATAACCATTTCAACACGCCTTTCTAGGCCGTCGTAATGACGATTTTCAAACCCGGTTTTGTATAACCATTTCAAATCACCTTTTTACACCGATATAATCGCCGCGTCTAGACACGGATTTTAACCCGTTTCGCGCCGACAATGGCTCTTTCAAAACCCGAGAAAAGCACACACCCTTTTCTCGAAACACTTTCGGGATCCCGAGGACCGTACACCGTCCCCGAGACCTCTTCAAACATTTCAAACTCGATTTTCGAAACATACAATTTTGAATTTCAAAACCGTCTTGGGAAGCAACACACTGCTTTCCGAGCCGACTCGAACTCAAACCGTCTTCTGCAAATAAACTTAAGACAACCCTTTTCAACTGATCGACTTGCGGAGATCTCTATCTTCGGAAGCCGCCCATTAAAGCGACAAATGAATCTTTTGAAAATTTCTATTTTCGAAAATTTCAGTCCACTATTCCAATTCCGCCTCGTGTCTATCGAGTCAAAGAAAACGTACTTATGGGTCTTTACTTATGAGTCGTCTCACCACGAGACCCGTCCAATGGCGTCACGCCGTCATGTTGGACTCGTATCAAAGGTTCGGTCAAACACCGTCACGACATAAATCGAGTCGGCACCGAGGGACCACACACGGTCACCCTCGTCTTGTTGAGTCCGATCTTGGTCTCGCCCTCTATGTTGTCTGCGTTCAGTCTTGGAACCGTGTCGGATTGAGTTGTAATGTGAGCCGTTTTTCTGCCTCAGAGCCATGGCCTCGTCTTCAGCTTCGTCCAACAACAACAATGATAACAACAGAGATGTCACAACTGATCAGCTAGCCAGCCTGCTTACCGCTCTTAAGGTCACCCTGGATCGCGTCGAGACCCGTATCGACGCCCTGGAGAACAAGGAAATTGGGGAACATAATACCCCACCTCTGACTGAGACTGAGAAGAGGCTGAAACTCTTGGAAGAGCAGCTCCTACCCCGGGGCAACAACATCCACCTTGAAAACAACCGAAGGTTCGAACCTGTTGGGGACCAGTTACCTAACAACTTCACCCTGACTGATGTGCCTAAGTTCAAGGGAGTGGAGGACCCGCTCAACCACAACCGTGCTTTCAAAGACTACATGGCCATTAAGGGGGTCAAACAGGAACTTTTTACCAGGATCTTCCCATCCTCTTTGGAGCCGATTCCTCGCCAATGGTACTACTCCTTGGACCCGAAAAAACTTACCACCTGGGATGAGATCGCAGTTGAGTTTGCCAAGCAGTATGCCGACAATGTCGAGATCCAGGCCAACACCCGTACTCTCGAGGTATTAACCCAAAAAGACAAGGAAGGATTCACTGATTTCCTAACCCGTTGGAGAAGGGTGAGTACTCAGTTGGTCAGTAAGCCGAGTGAATCAACTCTGGTGGAGAAATTTGTCAACAACCTCCGCCCGGTTTATGCCAACCTGCTGAGGTATCAAAATATCAAAACTTTTCAAGATCTGCAGATTCTGGGGACACGTATTGAGGACGACCTCCGAAAGGGTGTCTTAGCAAAGACCACAGGCAGGGGTTATCAAGGATCCAGCTCAACCGGATCTCGCCCTTACGGTCAGACAAACAAGATTGATGAGGTTAACCTCGTCGAACCATCTACCAAGAAAATTGAACGGCCCCAGAGAGTGTGCACCAACATAGGGTCAACTTATGCAAGTGCCCTGAAAAGGCTCATGGACCAAGGGAAGCTACAACCGATCGGGCCCACCCCGGACCTGGCCAACGCCAAGAAATCCCGATTTTGGAACCCCAACGCCTACTGCCAGTATCATCGAGGGAAAAGGCATGATACCGAAAATTGCTTCAAACTCAAGCACCTCATTCAAGACATGATTGAGAAGGGAGATTTGCTTATACCCCCACCAACTAAGCCAAACAACAAGACGAATCCTCTGGGAATTCACGCCATCTCCGACGATGAGCCGACCCTAGACTGCTCTCATCTCATCTTGCCAATTGACGACGAGGTGAATGTTCTGGAAAAGGACCCTTCAGACGAAGTGTTCGTATTCAGTGCTGCCACTATGCTCACTATGTTTCGGCAAGTTGAGGAGGCCATTGCCCGCCTTTCTGAGAGAATCACCCGACTCGACGACGCCTACCGTCGACTCATCTTCAATCCCCCGGCACCACGTCTGACGGAGAATTCCCCAAGCATTCAAAACTACCCACCCCAGGATGGATTGCTCCCGCGACCATTCTGGCATAGACCCCACGAAAATCACCTTTAAAATAACCACCTTCACGAGAATTACCCTCAAAATAACTACCCTCAAAATAACTAGCCCCACAAAAATCACCCTCACAAAAATATTCCCCACAAGAACTACCCACCGAGGAATACCCCTCCAAGGTATCCTCGAGACCCTGAAATTAACGGCATATGGCGGGATGATGTTGAGGATGTCTATGTCGTCCCAGGAAAGGAGAAGCGGACGAAGGAAATCGGACATCTGACCCGGTCCGGTCGTCCCTATCAGAATCCGAGCAACCCAGCGGCCGTTCCAACAACGAATGACCAAATCGTCCCGGAAGCGGACACTCAACCAAAGGCTCCTGAGAACTCAATACTGAAACAACTTCAGAAAGCAAAGGCCGAGATCTCAATTTGGCAGTTGATCGCAACGTCTTTCGAGCATCGGCAGGCCCTGCTGCAGGCCTTGGAAAAATTAACCGTGCCCTCCACCTCTTCTCCAGAAGAAATAGTGGCACACATGACGAGAGACGCCCCTGATCTGAGCAACCCGGTCGTCTTCTCCGACGAGGATATCCCCCTGTTCGGAGAAAACCATAACCTGGCCCTGTACATCACTATGCAATGCCTCCAAAAGAATCTACCAATGGTCCTTGTGGATGACGGTTCCGCCGTGAATGTCATCCCTCTCAAAACTGCCCACAGGCTGGGTATTAAGGAATCTGATTTAATCCCAACGAATCAAGGAGTACGCGCCTACGACGGCACTCGTCGCAAGGTCGCTGGGCTTATCACTCTAGCCGTCGCAACCGGGCCACTGGAAAGACAAACCAGTTTCCAAGTGGTCGACATCGACGCATCCTTCAACATGCTCCTGGGACGTCCCTGGATTCACGCCGTCAATGCGGTCACCTCAACGCTCCACCAAAAGATCAGGGTCCCCTTCAACGGGAAAACGATCACGATCCCCGCTTCCCCAATCAAAGCAGTTATGAGAAGGGGGATAGCCTCCCAAGACATTGAGGAGGACGACAATGAAATGTGGGGTTTCCAAGTCGTGAACGCTATAACTGATGAACTAACAACCTCTGAATGTGACCCGTTCGCCAACCTCACGATCAACCGTATCATGATGCGTCAGGGTTACTTCCCGGGTTGCCGCTCAATCCACTAAAGGACCCATTGCCTCCCTTGAAACAGGCTAAGGTCCCCAACATTCCCTTTGGGCTGGGATACGAACCTACCAATGAAGACATCCAGGAGATGAACCTCCTAATACGTAAACGCAAGAAGCACGGAGTCATCCTCCGTCCCTACCACCTGACTCTCAACGGATACTTTGTCCCCGAGGGAGAGTCTCAACTCTACCACGGCTTTCCGGAGCCTATCTATGACTCTGTGGCGAAGGCTAGATACCCGGGAGTGGAAGTCTTCCGGGACTGCTACTTTATCCCCGACAACATCGAAGCCGCGTCAACTGAGTCCAAACCGTCACCATGCCTCGACGGACAAGCTGTCTCACTACTCTTTGGGGAAGATAACATCAAATGCCTCGACTATGAGGACATCATCAACATCGCCCTGAAAGACAATCAGTTTGATCCAACCGCCTTGATCTCCGATACTGACCCGGAGAAAGCCACCCAAGGCTGGAGGAAAACCATCAAGTGGACCGATCGCCAAGGCCGCATTCTCAAGATCACAACTGGAGAAGGCCCTATGTTCAAGAAGGGAAGTGATGAAGGATCCCAGTCTGAGTCTGAGTCGGAGTCAGAGTCTATTATAGCTCCTAACACTCCAGATGTCCCAGTCAAGGTCCCCTTCCCACTGTTTTATCACAAAGTCGTGGCTGATTCAGAGGCTGAGTCTACTAGGGTCACCTCCACTCCAATGAAAGGTGACAACCTGGAGCCTGTTCCAGGGGCCACTTCCTCTGTCGTGTCGCCTCTGACTGACCACGAGATGTCTGTCCTCTCCGAGCTTTTCGCTCCTGTCAACTTAATGAACGCTAAGTTTGCTTATGACTCATCTCAATTTAACTGCAATGCAATTCTGAATGATTACGAGGAATTTGACTTGAGTGACTACCCACCTCACTTAGCCAAAGAACTTGACAAACGGGAAACCAGAACCCTCATCATTGAGGAAACCGAGCCTATTAACGTAGGAACCGACAATACACCTCAAGAACTTAGGATAGGGACAACCCTGGACCCCTCGGAAAGACAGCAGTTCATTGACCTCCTCCACGAATACAAGGACGTGTTCGCCTGGTATTACAAAGACATGCCTGGGATTGACAGAGAAATTGCAGAGCACCGGATACCCATCAAACCCGGGGCTAAACCGGTGAAACAGAAGCTACGCCGGATGCGACCAGAGTGGGCCCTAAAAATCAAAGAAGAGGTGGACAAACAGTTCAAGGCTGGGTTCATCAAAGTGTCTGAATACTCTGACTGGGTGGCCAACATTGTGCCGGTACCAAAGAAAGACGGACGAATTCGGGTTTGCGTCGACTTCAGGGATCTGAACAAGGCAAGTCCAAAAGACGACTTCCCTTTGCCACATGTTGACATTCTGGTAGACAACACTGCCGAACATGCTCTCCTATCATTCATGGACGGGTATGCCGGGTACAACCAGATTAAAATGGCTAAGGAAGACATGCACAAAACTGCGTTCACTACACAGTGGGCTACATATTGCTACACGGTCATGCCTTTCGGCCTCATCAACGCCGGAGCAACCTATCAAAGAACCGCTACCACTCTCCTACATGATATGATGCACAAGGAGGTAGAGGTATATGTCGATGACATGATCGTCAAATCAAAAGAACGGGACGGCCACATCAATGCCCTCCAGAAATTCTTCGCTCGTCTGCGGAAATATAACATGAGACTAAATCCTCAGAAGTGTGCATTCGGGGTCACCTCTGGAAAACTCTTGGGACATGTCGTCGGCAAATGAGGCATTGAGATTGATCCGACCAAAATCAAAGCCCTTCAACAAATGCCTCGGCCTAAGAACGAGAAGGAGATTCGGGATTTCTCGGTCGGGTCCAAGACATCATCAATGGGTTCATCGCCAAGCTCACTATGATTTGTGAACCGATATTCAAGAAGCTTCGCTCTTCTGATCACACCGATTGGGACGACGACTGTCAGAAGGCGTTCGACAGGATAAAGGAAATCCTATCCAAACCTCCTATCCTCATACCACCTCAACCGGGGATTCCTCTATCCCTATACCTGACTGTTACCAACACAGCCATGGGCGCAATGCTAGCACAAACTGTTGGCAACGAAGAGCGAGCCATCTACTACATCAGCAAAAATTTCATTGAGTACGAGACGAGGTATACCCAACTGGAAAAGACATGCCTTGCCCTAGTTTGGTCAACAAAGAAGTTGCGGCATTACATGCTCAGCTACTCGGTCCACATCTACTCCAAGATGGACCCAGTCAAATACATTTTCAAAAAACCCATACTAAACGGAAGGCTGTCTAGGTGGACACTGATGCTGTCCGAATTTGACCTTAAGTTCGTACCCCTCAAGGTTATCAAGGGAAGAGCACTTGCCGATTTCCTAGCAGAAAATCCCGTCAGCGAGGATCCAACGACCGACACATGGTCACTTCCTGACGAAGACATCCTTTGTGCCGACTCCGATGCATGGGACCTATACTTTGATGGTGCATCTAATCTGAGAGGCTTCGGGGTAGGAATCCTTCTAATTTCACCAGAGGGAGAACACGTTCCGATCTCGGCCAAGCTAGACTTCGCCGTCACCAACAACACCGCTGAATATGAAGCATGTCTCATCGGCTTACAAGTAGCCATCACACTTGGCATCAAGAGATTGAGGGTCCATGGCGATTCCTCACTCATCATCAATTAGGTATCCGGATCATGGAAAATCCGATCTGACAGCCTAGCTCCTTACCAAGCGAAGATCAATCAAGAGGCCGAGTTCTTCGACCAAGTCGACTACTTCCACTTGCCACGAGAGGAAAATCAATTTGCTGATGCCCTGGCAAAACTTGCCGCGCTCGTCAACATACCAGACGACATGACATCAATGCCCTTTTGTGTCGAGAGAAGGAGCGAGCCAGCTCACATTTGTGCCATTATCGACGACGAGGAAAGCCATGATAAACCTTGGTACCAAGCCATCCTCAATTACAAAACCAAAAACGAATTCCCTCCCAACTCCGATCAAAGAGGACAAAGAGCCATCCGTTTACTTGCATCACAATTCGTGATAAACCAAAATCAGCTCTACAAAAGAACACCCCAGGGAATTCTCCTCCTTTGCATTGACCATCACGAAGCCAAAAAAGTCATGGGAGACATTCACGACGGAGAATGTGGCCCTCACATGAGTGCAATGATGCTTACACGGAAAATCATGCGGCTAGGTTACTACTGGACAACCATGGAAGCCGATTGCCGTAACTACATCAAACATTGCCACAATTGCCAAATCTTCGCCAATATATAACATATACCACCATCCCTTTTATACACCATGACATCACCCTGGCCATTCTCAACCTGGGGCATCGACATCATCGGGAAAGTCAACCCGATAGGCACCAAGGGGCATTGCTTCGTCCTCGTCGCCATCGACTACTTCACCAAATGGGTGGAAGCGCAGTCATATGCAGTCTTGACCGCCAAACAAGTGGCCAAGTTCATTCAAAACAACATCATCTGCCGATATGGGGTACCCCATGAAATCATCAGCAATCAAGGCTCTCACTTCCGGGCGGAAACTCAAGCTTTGCTGGACAAATACAAGATCAAACGACATCGATCATCCCCCTACCGTCCCCAAACCAACGGAGCGGTGGAGGCAGCGAACAAAACTCTTGTTACCATTATCAAGAAAATGCAAGATAACTACCGCGATTGGCCGAGCAAACTCCCATTCGCACTCTGGGGATACCGAACCTCCATTCGAACACCGACAGGCGCCTCTCCCTTCTACCTAGCATACGGTATGGAGGCGGTTCAACCGGTGGAGTTAGAGGTCCCATCTCTACGCATCCTACTGGAGAGTCAAGTCCCTGAGGCGGAATGGACCCGTCGAAGGTACGAACAACTCACTCTTCTAGACGAACGACGACTCAACGCCTTGCACAATGTCCAGCTATACCAACGACGTATACAACGGGCATTCAACAAGAAGGTCAAACCCAGAAACATCCAGGAGGGCGACTTGGTCCTCAAGTCCGTTCGAGCACCATTACCCGTCGATCCGAGGGGAAAATTCAAAACCAACTGGGCCGGGCCATACCTGGTCAAGAAAATACTTTCGGGGGGCGCAGTGAGACTGAGTGACCTAGACGGGGAGGACTTTACAAACCCGACCAACCTAGACCAACTCAAGAAATACTACCCTTGATCCCTATCAACCAACAACCTAGCCTAGTTTTGCAACTAGCACCAACCTCAACCCTTTTCAAGTCAAGTTCCTCAATATGTACTGATTTGAAATTGCATGTTTTATCGAGTCTAAGCTGCGGCACCTTGCCCGTTTCTAATGTCCTTTGATCCGTCGAAGGCAACGTCCATTTGCACTACAAAAACAAACCTCCTGAACTACGAGCATGGTTTGATTTCACCTCTTCAGGTGAATACGTAGGCAATCCCTCTTATGCTTGAGGGATACAACCACAAAACCCAATTCAAATTCACAAAACATTTCGAACTACGATCATGGTTTGATTTCACCTCTCCAGGTGGATACGTAGGCAGTCCTTTCTTACACAAGAAGGATACAACCATTCCCACAATCAAAAAACATTACCCACACACAAAAAAAACATCCCCATCAAAAAAGGAGAAAAGGGAAAACCATTCCCTTTCCCCACAAAATACAAAAATGAGCCTTTCTCCCTTTCCACAAAATACCACTTTCCCAAGTGCAATCGTTTAGGACGATTCAAATCGAATTGCCTTTACAAAACGGATGGAAGAAACAAGCGTTCACAATTTTCGACACGAGCAATCCTCTTATTTAATTAATAATGGGAGGGATTACAATTTCAACAAGAAATAAAGCTCGACGAGTCTACAACTTGTCAAAGCTAAGGTGTCCACTAACACACCTCACAAAGTAAAACTAGCACAAAATACACAACAACTAGCTAGTACAACATAATACAAACTCACAACAATAATACAACATAATAATAAAGTGGGTAATGGAGGTCTTCACTCTTCCATTCTACCCTTGCCTTTTCCCTCGGGGTACATCATCCCCTTGCTCTTCTTGTTGGCCCGCCTAGCATGGACTTCCTCCTCGGAACGGATCCTCAACAGATCTAAGACGGCAACGGCCTTTGGTCTAGCACAAGACCCCATGTTCGACCCAAGACGAGCCAATGCACGGTCCACCATATTCTTGGGGCCGGAACTCCTCCTCTTCAGTGGTCTCATCACATCGGGGGTAGCTCCATCAACATACTCCTCAAAGAAGGCACGGTTGGCCTTGCCAACCTCTCGGTACTTCAAGTCGACAACCTCTCCTTACGAAACTTGGATCTCTCTTCCAAGGGCGGAGCACGTGACCACTTGACATAAGCAGGAGTCACCCATGTCGTGGCAACGGGGTTTGGTACCTCCCAAAGCGGCCGAGTGGCCCACCACCTTTCAAAGAACTCCACGAGCTCGGAGTTCCGGAAAACATTCTCTTGGACAAGAGTATCTTGAGCGGGCACCTTTTGTTGACGCCCAATTTGCCTCAAAAGCCTTTCGGGATAAATGAAGGAAACAACATTCAAACCCACAACCATTAAAGAACGAGGACTAGCACCCGAAGCAGGCAACCCCGTGAAGGACCCCAAGTGCCACCACGGCACCACCCAACGGATATGAGGACAACCCTCCTCCGCCAATCTTGCGGCCCAATAGGCCTCGGTGGAAGCAAAACTATCCGGGTATAACTTCTTCCTCATGGTAAGATGACGGAAGGAATAAGAAGAAGGATTAACCGGAGGCTCTACATACCTTAGCCTCTCCAATAGCCACACTTTGAGGATCCTTGGCGATCCAAAAGAGGGAGCTTCTCCACAAGAGCCTTCCTTGTCCAAAGCTTGGATAATATCTCCAAGCACCAACCATGATGGATCTCTACCATGCTCCATTTTCTCAATCACATTGATAAGGGTCATGCTACCATGGCATCTCGGCCCCTCCTTCTTCAAGACATCAACAAAGAGGTACACATGGACAAGGCAAAATGCAAGAGCCCTTCTCCTAGCCACCTCCGAGACATTAGCATCTAACCGATTCAAGAAGATGTTGATAAGAGCCAACATATCCACACCATGTGGAGCAAGAAGAAAGTTGACTTGGCTTGTTGACAAGCCCAAAATGGAACGGAATTTCTCCTTGTAGCACAACCGAGTCGGAGGAAGCACCGGAGCACAACCCGGCCACCCACCAATGACTCCAACCTCTTCGGCAAGAGGACAAAGCTCGCCTTTCGGGAAAACGAAAACATGATGTTTCGAATCCCAAAACCGAGAACATGCTTCAAGAAACGAAGGTTGCACCTTGACTTGACGAAGCACCAACAATTGACCAACTCCCATGCAATCGAGTTGATACTTCTCGGGAGGCGACAAATCCCGGCACCATTGTCGCAACGCGTTCTCGAAAGCATCCATGAAATATTTTTGTGGAAGAAGAAGAGGTTTTGTAGAGATGTTTTTGTGTTTCAGATGATGAAACAATGAAGCGCAAACGTCTCTATTTATACAAAATGATCAGCGCGTTTTTTCAGAAAAAGAGGAGAGCCGGCTTCCATCGCCAAGACGCTCGCGCCTCTTTGAGGCTTCCCCAGGATTCCCGCTGTTGACTTGTCTCTTTCAACATGTGTTTTCTCTTGACGCCTCAAACCTCCCGCCGGGCTGCTCGCGCCTCTTCGGGATGATCCGGAAAATTTTGTGTTTCTTCACACTCACATTTCCTTATTTTCGCGTTTTACGAAATCCGACACGGTTTCATGACGCAGCTTTAAACATACGGATTTTTCTTTCTTTTTTTTAAGGGGGGAAGGGCTAGTCACCCCGATCCGCGACGGATCGTTTCCATGTCAGTCGAAATTCCGAAATTTTTTCGCTTTTTCGCAAAACAAATATCAAAATCGAAAATTGATAACACGGCATCAATTTTCCTCAAAAATTCAAGCACTCACAAATTCGAGTCTTGACCTCAAGAGCCAAATATACTCGCAAAAATCCTTTTCTAAAATTCTTTCCTGACGGTCTGAGTTTGATTTTTTCGAGTCAATTTTCAAAATTTCGATGCAATTTAATTCACGACAAGAGTTAATTGCTCAAATTTTCAAATCATTTCCTTTTGAATTCCAAACGCGACAATTTGTCACGGAATTTTCAAAATTTCAATTTTAACTCCAAGTCATCTTGGTTAATTTTGTTTTCAATCAAACGCTTTTATGTGTTTACGTTTATGCCTACGTGCTATCTGTTGCCTGTTTTTGTACACTAACGATGCAGGAACTGGTGCAAAGCAAATGAAGAATCAACAGCCGACAGCACTCCTCCGAAACACAACACAAAAAAGCCAAAAATCACAAAACAAACCACAATCCAAAAACACATATATACAAACCGCCTCACGCAAAATGTAAATATGTACAGACAAGGGTCCAAGACACGGACAAACTACAACAACTACTCGAAGTCTCCCTTCGGACCAGTCCTGGTCTCACTAGGAGTCGCCGCCAACGCAGACACCACCACCAGCTCAGACTCCCTCTCCGGGGAACTCTCCAGCGTCTCACGCTCCATCTCGACGTGAAGCTCCTCCGCTGCAGCCAACTGAGCCTTCAGAGAGGTAATCTCCGCAGCTCGTCCTCGTGACGCCTCAAGTCCTGGTCCCGACGGATGATCCCCAGCTCCTGGCCTGCGATCTTCGACCTGGCTGCCTCCAACTCAGCACAGACCCGAGCAAGCTCCACCGGATCCGTTGTGTCCTGCCAAACACAATAACAGATCCTCAAGATCTAAAAACGTGAAATACAACACCAAATATACAAAAGCAACACACAAAACGTACCTGAGAAAGCCGAGCCTCCCTCGTAGCCAGGTCACCAAAGAAACTCTCTCCGGTTAGCCATCCGCCACAAGTTCGTGACTAACGTCACCTACAAAACAAAAATGTCCTTCAATACAAGGCAAAGTATAATTGGAGAAAGTGTTCAAGTCAGGAACTCACCCTCAGAACAGTCAACCTCCACTCCATGCCAGCATCGGCCACCTCGGCCACCGCGGGCTCCGGTAAGCGCAACTGAAGCTCCTCGCCACCCGGCCCATGAAAAGTGGTCTCCGACGAAAAAGCTGGGGGCTGAGTCCTCATCAGCGGGTCGACTCCATGCCATTTGGATCCACATCAAAAATGACAAGCCCTCCTATTAAGGGAGGCAATGAAAACAAAGAAAAGAGGAAAACATACCTCGATCGGGTACCAAGCAAGCCTCGACAACCGGAAGGTGTCGTAGTCGGCGTGAAGGTGCTCCTCAACCTCGTCAGGAGTCGACTCCTGGAACAACACCTCAGGCGGGTCAACCGGCACGACGAAAGTCTCGGTAAAGCACTGGCGTACTAGACGCTCGCCCAAGTACCAAACCGGCTCAATCGCCGTCTCCAGGTACAGGCGCAGGGAGCTGCGAGGTCACAAACGCTCCGTGACGGCAGCCGGCACACCCGTGTAGTGCTCCCAAGGCCGCCCAACAAACTGCATTCAAAACGAAGCTACTCAGCTAACTGGGGGCTTCATAAGCTACCTAGTCATCCTATCTCTATCTAAC
Organism: Silene latifolia; assembly: GCF_048544455.1. Taxonomy (NCBI): domain Eukaryota; kingdom Viridiplantae; phylum Streptophyta; class Magnoliopsida; order Caryophyllales; family Caryophyllaceae; genus Silene; species Silene latifolia. The sequence continues at coordinate 95,300,004 of NC_133537.1, read as the reverse complement.
TCAATAAAGGAGAAGGGGAAGAGAGCAAGAACTTACAACAGCAATCCGAAGCTTGTTCACGCGACGCCTGCAGTCCTCGTAGGTCGACTTAGTCGACCTCTTCCGACTCACCGTCCAACCCCTCACAGCAGGATAAGCCGAGGGAACACCGCCTGTAGTCCCCGGACGCATAGGAGTGAAGTAAGCATACAACCAAGCCTGTAATCAAACATAGCAAACACAAATTAGCCAATTTCTCAAAAATTGCCAAAGAAAAAACCAAAATCAAAATAAAAAAAAAACTACCAAAAAAAAACAACCTGCAATACAAAAAACGAGGGGCAATCCCACCCCCAAACCATTCACAACCAACAAAAACACAAAAACGACTCGCCCCTCTTTTCAAGCAAAAGACGAGTCAAAACCACAAAAACGGCATTTTAAGACCCATACAAGGTCCGCCTACAACCCAAAATACATGCCCGACACAATGGGGATTTTTCTACGGTTCAAAAAGGCAATTCATACGCTAATTTGAGCCCCAATCCAGTTAAAATCCAAAAACGACCGCAAAAAGGCAAACGTGATTTTATCATGCCCCAAGGTGACCTAAAATACCAATAAGGTGCATTTCAAGACAAACTGACTCAATTCAAGCCCAAACAAGCGCTTATTTTGTCAGACGTAAGACCGTCGCAAAAGGCAAAAATTCAATTTTGCCCACAAAACATCCAATGAAGGTCCTTAAATGGCAAACACGGGTTTTCCCAACTACAATGCAACCTAGTGGGACCCACTACCCAAGCAAATAAACTTGGCATTGTGAAATGAGACAGTTTCTCGCCTCAATCACGTTTTTCGAGCCTAGGGAGCGGGAACGGGGACCAAAATGCAAACTAAAAGCACCCCTATACTCCTAAACAGGTTTCTAACCTAATGCAAACATCAATTTCACTCGAAATTGGCTCAATCAAAAACGCCCAATTCGATTTTTAGGGCAAAATTTCGCCCTAATTTAATCAAGCTAAAATCGACAAATTTGAAAGTCAAGAGGAAATACTTACCTTGAGATGACATTTGTTGGTAATGGCACGGGCAAAAGCAAACTTGAAGGTCCTTTAATGGCGATTTTGGCGAGATTTTGAGGTTGAAGATGAATATTCATCCGCAACTCAACCTCGCGTCTTTTTAACAGAAAATAGGGAAGCCGGCTTGCATCGCCAGGTGGCTCGCGCCTAAACCAGGCCTCCCCTTTTCTTTTCCAGCGAAATTTGGACTTTGGCCCAATTTCCCACAACAAACTTCAAAATGTTCGTTGACGGTATTGAATGTCGTCATTTCCTCGAAAGCAAACGAAACAAAATAGTGAAAATTCAAATTCGCTATTTTCAAAAATTGCAAAAAAAAAACGGCGATCAAAACCGCCAACTTCAAAAATAATGGCGAAAATTCAAAAATCGCTATTTCAAGCAACGGCGGTCAAAACCGTCAATTTCAAAATAATAGTTGGAAATTGAATTCCACTATTTTCACCACACATGTCAACGGCGGCACATAAACCGTCACTTCAATCAATAGTGAAGATTCCAAATTCACTATTTCTTTCAAAATGTCAACGGCGGCACATAAACCGTCACTTCAATTAATATTGAAGATTCCAAATTCACTATTTCTTTCAAAACGTCAACGGCGGCCCCATAAACCGTCACTTCAATCAATAGTGAAGATTCCAAATTCACTACTTCTGTCAAAATGTCAACGGCGGCACATAAACCGTCACTTCAATCAATAGTGAAGGTTCCACATTCGCTATTTCTTCCAAATGTCAACGGCGGCACATAAACCGTCACTTCAAACGTAATAGCAGGCTTAAAATTTGCTATTTCCTTTCAAAATTAAGACAAACAGCGATCGAGACCGCCACTGCAAATTCAAACCGAATGGTGAAAATTCCAAATTCACTATTCCTTCAAATGCCAGCAAGGGGCTTCCTCGCGAAACCCGCTCATTCCAAAAATGGTGATAGTGAGAATCCATACTCGCTATTTCCCCAGCGACATCACTAGTTCGCTACTTTCAAAACAAGCCCATTCGACGCGGCTATTCCCATGGTCCACTAACCGACCGTCACATTCGGCTGGCGAGCCTTTGTCCGCACCCTTTTCAAGGATACATCCCGAAGATGCCTCGGGTACATTTCCTTACCTTTTCAAGGATACATCCCGAAGATGCCTCGGGTACATTTCTTTGTCGCGGTTGGCGAGCCCTCCTCACATACGCACCGCGGCTGGCGAGCCTTACAACGAATCGCGGCTGGCGAGCCCTCCTCAAATACGCACTGCGGCTGGCGAGCCTTACAACGCATCGCGGCAGGCAAGCCCTCCTCACGTACGCACTGCAGCTGGCGAGCATTCATCCGCAACCATGCAAGGACGTATCCGAAGATGCCTCAGGTATGACTCCATCTTATGGCTGGCGAGCCTTCATACGTAGTCTAATGGACTTTAAACGACCCGCACGGACAGTCGACAGACTCTAAACTGTTCCCGACGACAGGTCCTGGACTCGTACCCTCGAGTCGGCTTGGCGTCGCCCTTCCCAACGGCAGGTCCTTGGCCCAAATCCTTTCGAGCCGCCTCGACGTTGCTTGGGTCTTCAGGTTGTAATCTTCGATTGACCTGGGGACTCTACTTTGACTTTCGCCCTGTCCAAGGCTCAGTCAAAGTGGGGGCTCTGTAGATACCCAGTATATGATGAGACTCCAACAAACACCCGATGATTATCGGACTACAACATGTTTTGGGATCGCAGCGTTTGATCGACAGTTTGTGTACAACTTTACGTCGGAAAACTTAAAACGATTTCGAAAACAAAACATTTTAAAACATTTCAAAAATACCTGGAGTGTTTAATGCACGACGACTGGGTCGCGATGACACTAACTAGAGTCAAAACCGACACCGGACCAAAAACCGACTCGAAAATTCAAAATCTCGACTCCAACAACGAGTCAAACCGAGTCAAACACAAAAACCAAAATATCTCAAGCCTTCTATACTAAGTTTCCCCGGATTCATGAATGGTCAATTACCAAACATGTGACTACAAAACCTAGGATAGAACAAATCATAATTGCGTTTGTTGTGAAAGCGACAACACAACTCGAAGACCCGCGGCTTGGCTCGCGCCTCTTTGAGCAGCCCAGGTGGCCACGTCGCTCAAAACTCACACAACCACTCATTCTTCTATAAATACCCCTCAAATGCCACCCATTTGAGACTTACGCGAGTGTCTACCCCCTCTTTTCTCCCTTAAAATTCTCGACTCGACTTCTAAAGTCACAATCCGACGCGTGTTTACGACCTACCGATCGTAAAAACGAGCCTTACACATTGTTTGGTACCGTCATCGTGCATTAAATCACTTGTCCGACCACTTTGACCACTACACCATCACTAAACTTCTAAAATACTCTTTTACTTACCAAAACGGTTTTAAACCGAGTTTTTTCCGATCAAACAAGTTGTTACACTTACGCCGGTCACTCGCCATAACCAAACATGTAAGTATGAGGGTGTAAAAATCCTCTTTTATTATGTTTTCATTTGTTTCATGACTTTAACATGCTAAAACATGCATAACATGAACCAAAACATGGAATAAACGAGCCAAAACTGATTTTTGTCCGAGGCGTAAGCCCCTTAGGTCGCCAACAGGCTCGCGCCTAAATGGGGTGCTCAGACCAGAGATCAACCGTGTTTGTTCTCGTCATTTCCCTTAATCCATTTTTCATATTTGTAATCGGTTTTTACCATTTCAAGTATTTTCGAAACCTTTTTGTTTCATTTCACATGTTTTAACCATAAAGAATTTTTCACCCTTGGTTCTTCATACCATGACGGTTAAATCCGTGTTTCGGTGATAATATTTGGTTAATGACATTTAAAAGGTATTTTAAAGCCTTTTATTTCATTTCTTTACTTTTTTCAAACAAACATATTAGTCACCAACACAAAGTCATCCTTAGTTCTATATACCATGCCGGATTTTAACCCGGGTACGATGATGAGTACCGACTAGTTACATTCAAAATGGACTTAAAACAATTAGTCCATAATCATTTTCAAAACTATTCATGTCAAGCTTGTCAAAACCGAACCCGACACCGAATATTATCAAATAATGATGATTATTCGAGTCTAGTTCTTCAATTCGACAAATTTATAGCTCATTACTCATTGAGAATGACGAGCTAATACTATCTTTCACAAAGAAGTATTTGAGTTTTCAATTCTGGATGAAAATGGACTATGATGAATCCAATCACATCATGAGATGTTGGATAGGTATTGAGATATACACATCGAATCAACGAGAAACGTAGGTTATTCATGTCAATGAAAATGGAATTGCCATTAGCAGTCATGGTCGTTCATTGAACCTAAGAATGGTTGATCACATGATTATTAGTTACTAATGTTTCCGCCATTAGAATAATCATTCACATGTCCAATAATGAATCATATGAATAAGAGCATAATGAATCATTGGCAAGCCATAGAAGAATTGTCATGAATTCTCGAGGAAAACTAATGAGCGATTCCAGTGATGGACAGAACACTCTGTTATGTGCCAAGAGGTTTCACATATTGAAGTTCGATCACACGAAAGGATTTATAAAAATCCTAAGCTATTCAAGCTAAAAGGAGAAATAAGAAGCTTTGAAAAATACTTAGTTGAAGTAAGAAGTTACTCAAAACTGATATTTTTAATATACTAGGACTTATGAAGAAGTGCTAGGCTAATCATCTTGACAAGTGTTGCAAGACTCTACAAAACGTATACCTAGTGCATTGTGAGTTGGTAGAACACTTGACCAGTGCAAGTTATATCATCCACCACAATTCGTTGGTTATGTGATAAACAACAAGAAAGTTCTTTCAAGATAAAGAACCCAAACCTAGGTTGGGAACCTATATGTGTACTTGGTAAGGTTCATGCTATGAAAGATAACATGAATATAAAGGAAAATGCAATATAAGAAGTTTGAACACATGGACACTTGGTATGTTAAACTTCTATTGCAATCAACTAGTGTTTACACACTTTCGATATACATCACAAGGTTGTAATATGGTATTGACTACCCGAATGTGATGTCGACATATGTCATTTGAGTTATTATTAACTCACCTTATACTTTGTTACATCCAAACGGGTTGTAGAGACAATTGAACCCCGTTAAAGTGAACACGGATTAGCATTGTATCCGCCCATAGTTACTTGCATGAGGTGACATCTCGAAGTGACTAGAGTGTGATGCGATTGATGGCAAGTTCAAGTGCCATGAAGTCATATGAGATGACTAGTTGATCACATAGGCAGATTTTTGGGAACACCTTGTCGGGCCTTATGACCGCTTATAGAGTTCTGGCAAATTTATATAGCCTGGTCGTGGCGAGAGCTACTATAGTATTCTAATGAGTCGATTCTTTTGACTAAAGACTATTCACCTAAGATGGCACAGTTTGATTAACTTTGATTTGTGTTACTACGACCTTCGTAAATGGGGTCAAATGGGCATATTTTGGGTTATGATGGCTGTGGCTAGTCGAAGGGAATAAGTACGATAGGAATTGTCCACCCCTTGTTAGGGTTATAACAATATCTCAGGGCCACTCGAGGAGTAATGAACTGGAAATGCGTGGCCACGCTCGGATGATATCTATGGTAGATAAATCCGGTCAATCAGTTATTCTCCAGATCGAGGAAACCACTCTCGATATGATCACTTGCAAGTACGACCTGAAAGACACCTTGCATTGAGTGGGAGATAGTAATAGGTTAAGAGAATTGGTGACGCACACTTGTCGAGGACAAGTGGGAGATTGTTGGAATATGTGTCCTGCGACAATAATGCGATCACAACTGTCGATCATGATGATCACATGTTTAAATCTCATTTTAAAGAATACATATGGGAACTAATATTTTACTGTCAACTGGTCCACACATATCGGTAATGATTGGCTGACTAGAGTTTGACATTATTGTCGTGCGACGGTGGTGATCAGTTGATCCCCTTAAGTCATACCTAATGGGTAACACTCTTAATTGATTATTTAACTGATCGTATGACGATACGGGTTAATTAAATTACTTAAAATTGACGGACGATTTTGGAAGTAATATTTACGTATCTCATTATAATTTGATTAAATAAGATACGGTCTAAGTGATCGAATTGTTTTATTACTTAGATGAAATTATTGTTTAAGGAAACAATTGCATTTGAATGAATAATTTATTATAAATACAAGATGTTGTGATTTATAATTGGTAAATTATTTTGGTACAAGTAATTATGAATTACTAAGTCGATTTTGTACATGACGTATTTTATTAATGCGTTGATTTTTAATACGTTAAAAATACATGACAATTTTAAATGACTTGTGACATGTGACAAATTGACAAAGATAAAATGGAATCCATTTTATCTTAAATGGACCGAAATAGTGGGTATATTAGGCTAAATATTGCGTTGATTAATTAAGTGGAAAACATAATCATTTTACCTAATTACTAGCCATGCCAACCTAGTTGTTTTTGTGAAGAACACCTTGATCATGCATTGGCCAAAGCCACCCCACCCTACCCGGTTTTCCTAGTGAAAGAGACCAAAGGGTTTTCTCAATTATTCACCTTATACACTACATGAAAAGTTAGTGTATTATTATTCCTTCTATCATCTAAAATATAGAGTTTTAGAGAGATAAAAAATTACTTCTTCTTCTCCCTTCTCTTAACCGAAATTAAGAGACCAAAATTAATATTTTTGGGTCAATTTTATTTAGATTAATATTGTTCTAGTATTAATAATATTAATCTTATTAAGAGGTTATCTTGAGTATTATTCCTTGGGAGGGATTCTATACTTGAATCCTGCTTCATCCATATTAGGAGACCTCAAGAACAAGTGAGTAGGAGAACTCACTTGTGCCCAATAATCCGAAATTTCCAATGTAAGAATGACAATTTCTTCTCTATATTTACTTATGTTTGCATGCATAAGATCTAATTAATTTTATGACTAAATTAAATGGAACATATAAGAATATGTTGAGTATTATGAGATATAGATTTTAAACACATGTAGCTGAATATGGGAATCCCAGAGGAGGTAGACGGGCAAATGAATTTTTAGTGGCTGAAGTGGGAAGTCTTAGTGGAAGACTTGACAGTATGGAGATTTTACAAGCTTCTGGTGCACATGAGGAAGTCCATGCTATGATTGATCAAGAGGTAGTTTGTGGTAGATGCGGTACAGAAGGACACGACCCTATTACTTGTATGGCAGATGTAGAGCGGGTCCGTGCTTACCAACAATTCAAGCAAGGAGTTCCTTTCTCTAAACTTTATGAAGACTTGACCATGCCAAGTACCTCTAGTCCCCCTAATCCGGTGCCACGACAAGTTGATTCACCTTCTACAATTGTAGAAATTCCTTCTTCTCAGCATTAGAAGTATCAAATGTTGTGGCTTTATCTACCGTAACTTTAGATTTCAAATTCTTAGCTTTTGCCTTTAGAATATGATTCTCCTCCGCAATATCAAGAATCTGTTCTTTTATATCCTTTAATTCCAAATTCTGTTCATGACATTTGTCTAGGGATTGCTCCAAGAATTCGGTTAGGGCACTTTTAGAAAGTTTCTTAACATGCTTTTTAAGTTCAAGATAACTAACCTCATCATCGTCATCTTCATCTGATTCTCCTAGAAGGCAGTAATTTGAGTGAAAATCCGAGCTATCATTGTTGCTGTCAGAGATTAGGTCAAGACTAACGCTGCTAAGGCAAAGACTTGCTACTTCGTCATCTTCAGATCTTTCATCGTCTTCTGAATCAAGATCTCCCCAACACGAAGCCATCATTACTTGCTTGAACTCCTTCTTTGTCTTCTCGCGTTTTGTCTTGTCTTTAATTTTCTCCCATGTGGGACAATCCTTGATCATATGATCAGATTCTCCACACTTGAAGCAACCTCTGTTAGAAAATAATGATTTTGACTCTGTTGCTTTCTTATTAAAGGACTTGTTGTTGTTAGCAGAAGATTTTGTTTGCTTGTTTCGAAAAATTCTATTTTTAAATCGTCGTGCAAACAAAACGGTCTCATCCTCTATGTCGGAGCTGACATCCTCGCTTTTCAAGGCCACGTTTTTACCTATACTTGGTTCTTCTTCATCAGCATTTAGAGTTATTTCATGGGCCATGAGGACACAATTGAGTTCTTGATAGGATAGGTTCTCAAGATCTCTCGATTCCTCCATTGATGTGACCTTGGCACGCCACTTTTTAGTCAGGCTCCTAAGAACCTTTCTTGCAATGTCCTCGGTGTTAAACTTTCTTTCTAAGTTTTTCAATTCATTTATGATGCTTGAAAAACGTGCGGACATACTATCCAAGGACTCATTTGGCTCGATACTGAATAGCTCATATTTTTGCATTAACAGATCTATGCGGTGTTTCCTAATAATGGAAGTACTTTCATAAGCTAGTTCAAGGTCGTCCCATATTTCCTTGGCCGTTGAGCACTAAGAGAAGCGATCGAATTCTGTAGTAGTCATGCCGTTCTGCAATAGACTTATAGCTTTAGAATTCTTTTCAGACTTCTTGTAGTCAGCCTCGACATAATCCTCTTCCTTTTTCTCGTAGGTAGTGCGTTCAGTGGATGCAACCAAAATTTTACGCGGTTCGTTTTGGATAATCCTCCAACTCTCCCAATCATGACCCTTCACATAGTGAGTCATCATGTTCTTCCATAAACCATAATTCTTCCCATCAAATATGGGACACTTGAGGTATTTGGAATCATTTATCACGTGATAGGCAGCGGACTATTAAACGATAAGATAAATAAAGATAGGCAGATCAGCCTCTTTGCGGTTAGGAAATCAAGAGCACGAGGCTCTGATACCAATTAAAGAGTCTATCGATCCGAAATACTCAGGGGGGGGGGGTTGAATTGAGGATTAAAAACTTTAGCCTACTTTTTCGATTGCAAGTGTATAATTAATTATTTAAAGTTTATTGATTAAACTTTAACTAATCAACTAATTAATGAATTAAAACAAAGCAAATAAACGAAAGAGAAAGAGAGAGACACGGATTTTTTAAGTGGTTCAGTTTCAAAAATCGAAACCTACGTCCACTATTCTCGATTAATAAATTTAGTACCTTTCTACGGATTACAAATTTACTAACCCAACTCGTACAACTAACCCTAGTTGTAACTTAAGTGAGTATCGCTAAATACTCGAGTGACTAACTTACGCTAATAAGAAAGTACTAATGATTCTTCTAAAAAGTTCACGTTAATGAACGAGTAAGAAATAAATTAAGCACTATTATCTTATAACGATAACAAAATAATGAATGCACAAGTTTATAAGACACACGACCTTTTCAAAATAACAAAACGGTTTTTGCTTGTAAAACACGGTTTTTGCTTTTAAAATAAAATCAAAATTATGCTCAAAGGTCTTACTTTCAAACGTAGCAAAGAGTTGAGTATTTATAGCAAAAGAGGAAGGATGGCACTCGGTTTCCACGAAACCCTAGAGCCCGAAATAATAGATATGTAAACAAATCATATCTTTATTATTTCTTTCCTTAAAATGTTAGGAGAAAACAAAGAATAACCAAAAGATAATTTTATCAATTATTCTCCTATTATCTTTTCCTTAAATTTTAAGATATGATAAGATTTTCCATAACAAAAATATCCTTATCATATATAATCATATCAAGTTAAATATAAAAGATATGTTAAGATAATTCTAGAGAATAAAATCTTAACAATAAAGAACTTTATCCTTAAGCTTACACAAAACCAACACGGCTCATATGCCTCGTTTTTCATGAAAACCCTAGCTTGATATTAAGTTAAATTTAGGGTTTAAGAGTATGCAATATTAGAAACCCTAATTAGTAATATGACTCGACTCATAAGTTGATTCAATATAATTACCAATTATAAGCTTAAAATAAAACCACACTTAATATGAATATGGGATTCCTTGTTAAATAAATACTTTTTGCTAAAACATTTAAAAAAGACAAAAAAAGTTTTCAAAAACAATTTGAAAACATTTTAGTCGTGTATTATGTAAACTTGACATCTCAATGTTATAGTAGAAGAGCTATAACATTGAGCTCTTATATAAGCAATGTTATAACTGTTAAGCTATAACTTCACCAATTTAAGAAGTGCACTCTAAAGTTACCATTATGAGATAATCACCTACGCTATTCTAATCTTCTTAGGAGATCTTCGAGTGTAGGCTACTTCATCATTCAAGCTTGATCAATCTTTAAATGAGCTTCATCTTCTCATGAATGCTTGAATAATTCTTTCACTATCTTGTAAAATCTTGATCCGTTATTGAGGGCTTGATCATCACAATATGTTCTTGTATACTTTCATCACAATTCCTTAATACTTGATATTAGTAAGTCCAATCTAAAAGACTAAACAAACAATTACGCGCAACGAGTATATAGAATATAAAGTACTCTTGACATCATCAAAACAGCATAAACATATATATTTATATGGTTCAACAGAAAACCCGCAAGTATTAGATTATAAGGGATTTAAGTCGAAAGGAGGTTATAAAAAAGAATTACGAAACTGGAAAAGATAAGGGTTTGAAGGAATAAGAAATAAAATGAGAGAAGACCTCCGAACGAAGCAACAAAGAAACACGAGAAAGAAGAAGAAGCGTAACAACAGCTAAGCATCCTCTGGAATAGGCGCAGCAAGTGCCGTGATTGTTCCAGAAGGCACAACAGCTCTTGCGTTTCTTCTTGACAGTGTCTCTCTGCTGTTACGTTAGAAAGGGTTTTAAAACACGTTTTTGAAGACGGTTTTGAGCGTATTTGTGATATAAATCCTTACATTAATTGAATACAGAAAATAAATACAAAATTAAATGGCATTTACACCCTCATACTTACATGTTTGACGAAGCGAGATTAACTAATTTGTCGTTTAGTGATTGCTCGACTCGATGTAGGATTGAAAATGCCCTTGAAAAAGGATTTAAAATGATTGCTTAAGTTGATTAAGTGGAGTGGGTCAAGTGGGTCGGTCTATGCAACGTGACTGGTACTCAGAATGATCTAAGCTTACGTGGTCGAGTAGATCAAGCATGTAGGCGTCGAAAAGCAAGAGAGTGGTCTGAGAATGGAAAGAGAGAAGATAAGGGCAGACACTCGCGTGAAAAATATGTGAGGCGGAGGCCTCTATTTATACTAATCACGAGGAGGAATTTAGGAAAAAGTCGGATTAGGAAAGAAATCCGGAAAGATTCTGGAAAAAGTAGCCCAGGAAGAGGCGCAGCAGGAACTACGACCTTTCCAAGAGGTGCAGCTCTTGCTGCGTTATCTCCTGAGGCCTTTCCTCCTCAGCAAGAAAGATTTCCACGGTTTAAATTAGGAATTAGGGAAGATGTATGCTTCCTTATTCCGTAAAGAAGATATTTTCGATGTTTTAATCATAAAAAATAAATATTTAGGAATAAAACTCTAGAATATTCTAGAACATTCCGACTCGGCTTAAGACGGTTTTAGAAAACGGAAGCGGTTTTTGACCCGGACTCCAAATGTACTCTAATTACTGTCAAAACGACCGTATCGGCGGGTAGATGACGACCATGAGGTTGACTCGACTGTTTGAGCTATCACTTGTCGACGAACATACGAAATGTCATAAATCGCTCCGCTTGATAAACATGCGGCCCAATCATCACTTGGTGGTTGGCGGAAGGTGTAGAAATGAGGTATCTACAGAGCCCCCACTTTGACTCAGACTTGGACATGGCAAAAGTGAAAGTATATCCCTCAGGTCAATCAAATATTAATGCAACGGGTCGTTGTCGGCCATCAAACATATTTATATCCAACTACTAGCATAACAAGTAAGTCGGAGTCGGACCCAAAGGACGGGGGTACTCAAATTGTTCAATCTAATTGTAGTTGCACTAGGTTTGTCATAATTGATTTGAGTTGATGTTTCTAAACTAATAAAAGTAATAAATAGCAATGAAAGGTAAAACAAGCAACAAAATTAAGGATGTAAACAAATGGTAAAATACACTAGGGTGTCATGGGATCATAGGGGAATCATGGTAAGATAGCATAAATGAGTCACATAGATGCAAGAAATTATTATTGTTGGAATCGAGTTAGTTTATATCTTACAATTCCTAGAGAGTTTTAGGTCCCGGAGCCGAGTCGATCAAGACTTTACAACACCTACATCGACTTAGTTCTTCCTATTCAACTATATGCATGGTCTAACAACCTTGAGTTAGTTTATATCTTACAAGTCTTGTTGAAAGGATAAGAGAATCATGCTAGGTTTTCAATCAAGCATTTCATCAAACATAACATGTGCATAAGTTGAAAATACAATAAGCAAGCATTCATATGAACTCATTAAGCATACATCTACCACATAATTTAACTCCTCTAATCCCCCACTAATCCTAGCTAGAAGACTACTCACTACACATCATGATTACTATGCTAGCAATGGTGTCAAACATCACAACACAAGTGAACATGATGATTAAGCAAGATAATAAATAAGAGATTAACAAGTAAATAAAAAGGAATTAAGAATGTTACCAACTTGGAGAGTAAAGATGAACATAAATAAAGAAGAGTCCTTGAATAAAGACGAAGACTTGTCACTTAGTCTTCAAATACATACCCAAAAGATCCAAATGTAAACAACTTGAATTGAAAAAAGGAAATGGAGGAACAATAGAAGAAACCCTTTTGATTAATTGTGGAGAGTTTCAATTCCCCAATACAAACCCAAGAATTCTTCAAGTACCAAGCTAAATCTAAGATTATTTGAGAAATAATTGAGGAAAGATGAAAGTACAATTTGTGAAATGATTAAAGACTAATCTATTCTAATCTACTCCTAATGAGAGCTTAATCTAAGCTAAAGAGGCTAACCCTCAATTTATTACAAAGAGGGTATATATAGTGGTACAAGGATTAGGTTAAATAAGGGCTTAAATGACGATTAGGCCCCTTAATTGAAGTCCAACGCCTTGCAAGTCCTGGAAAGGGGACGCATGACCTCCCTTCGAAGACAATCATCCTGTACTAAGGGACGCCCGTCCTGAGCATGGGGACGCCCGTCCTGAGCTTGGGAACGCCCGTCCTGACGGTCAGCTTGTCTATTTGAGCTCGGATTGTAAAACGGACGTCATTTCCTCATCCGGACTTCTATTGGAGTTATTCAAAAGCCTAGACCACTTGATTTTTCGTTATCGTTTCATATATCAGGGTTTGAGAGCCAAACAAGTAACTATTGGTTATGTTCCAAGCAAAATCCTCTTGTAATGATTCCCTTCTCGTCATTCTTGCCCAACAACTTGTGGGGGTCCTTCATAGGTCGTAGGAATCCTTCGACATTGCCCAATTACTTGTTTTATTGACTTAGGCCTTTAGTGTTGGTCTCCTCTTCGATGCTTGGTTGTTGAATGTTATCAATTTAGCTCCGTTTCACTCCGTTTGGGCAAGGTTTGTGCTCCTCTCCTACAAGGGACACCAAACCTCATAGAATATGCATAATAGGAAGCTAAAGACAAGAAACGTCCCTAATACACACTAAAAAGCATAGGAACTAGGCTAGTTAGGGAACTAAATGTGCGTAAATAGGAGTCACATCAAATATCCCCAAACCGAACCTTTGCTCGTTCGGAGTAAAGAGGTGACTAAAACTATGACCTTTATTTAATCTAATACTACTTTCCTCATCTAAGTGGCGGAAGCACTAAAAGAGAAATAATCTATGGGCACATACTCCATCATAGATACTAGTTCTACAAACTACTAAATCTAAAAGGATAGAAGTAAATCACCTCCTAGTAGTGTTGGACTAGGTTACGTTCGTCCATAATTAATAGATCCTTTTGTTAAGAGTAGGGTCCTTATGGCGTTAGAAACACTGTAGGATCGCGGAATTCCCCCTCTTGCCTAGACAAAAGGAAGAGTCGTCCCCTCTCTACCATGGAACAAAAATAGGACCATCAACGAATAAAAGGGTTTCAAAGTATATGAGTTTTATGATAGTATAGTTTGCATTTGGTTTGGTTTTTCCCCCATTTTTGTAGCATCTGACATTAAGAACCTTTCTTTGCCATTTTTGATGATTTGGCAATTTTTACCTGACATTTTTTAACCTTTGATTTTGCATTTTTGAACATTTTTTAGAGTAACCCCATTTATAGCAAGGGTACTTCTATAAAAGCATAGGAGTGTATTTTTGCTCCTCATTTCATTGATGTAATTGTAAACATTTGACTTTTATTTTGGAACTTGAACTCAATTTGACGATTTTGTGCCCATTCCCTTTTGGTTAACAAAATGATAGATAGTAGAAATGAAAGAACGATTGCATGGCATTGAGGGTCACCTTGGAATAAACGGTAGCCGAGGAGTTATCACACCACAAGGTACTCTTGACTAGGCTCTTGTGCATGGGTCGAACGATACTAGAATCACACTAAAAAGGGTGTTTTAAGACTATTCTAGTGAACAAAGTGTTAAGTAGAAAGAGTATCTAAAATGGCCTACGCACACTTGTCAAATTTCTCAGTTAGGCATTTTAAAAAGCTTTTCTAAATGCAACTATATGTCATGATGCAACCTACATATATATAAGTCTAAATGCAAATGCTTCTACCAACTAGTATGCCATGTAATCTAGAAGCAACTCTTAACAACACATAGGTACACAAACCGCAACAAAAAAATACACCACATCCTCCTTGACATGTAAAAGCCCATCCTCCTCAAATGAATAATGAAAAGAAATGGAAGGGAAATAGGGATTAGAGCGATCATACCAAGCGGTCTTCACATTCTCTTCCTAATGCCTCAAATGTAGTGTCGTATCTATGTGAGAAGAGAACAAAAATACAAGTATATACAATTCTACATTACTAAATTAAAGAACATGTTTTTGGGATTTTTCAAAAAAATTCAATTTTTATGTATTTTGGAATATAAATTCCCATCTCCCACTTTGTTTTGGACATTGTCCTCAATGTACATGTAGGAGTAGGAAAAAAGGAAATACGTGTTTTTGGATTTTTGGATTTATAGAAATTGAAGTACAAATGCAAATGCAATGATATGAATGAATGCATGCTCTAAGTAAATGCAATTCTATATAAAATATATAACAAATGAATGCAATCTAAACTACACTAGATGATGCATGTTTTCTATTAAGTTGGAAGCTAATTTAAATTAGCTTAGGTCACCTATGATCAAACCTCCCCAAACCGATTTAAGCACTATTTCTAGTGTAGAAAGAAATAGGTTTGGCCATTAGTGACTATGCATGAATGCAAGTTTAACTACATGAATTAACTATATGAGACATGTGAGAAATATTATAATGCAAACTATACTATATGAACTAACTAATGCAAAAATGATATGAGATATTTTAAAATGCTAGTCTACTCTATATGATTAACTATGATGTCTGTTACTTCATGGTTGAACCTGTAATACTACGGTTTTCTATGTCTATGGGTACCCTATCGAGTGGGACTTACACTGTCGAGTAAGTATGTTTGGTTTACGAAATAGAGTTCTGCTGAAGGGTACTCGATCAAGTAAGTTGGGGACTCGATCGAGTAAGGGTCACTCGATCGAGTAAGTTACTTACTCGATCGAGTAAGTTGGTTATGCGGGTTGTTTTAGCCGGGTTTTGTTAGTAACGCGTGATTAATGTATAAAGCCTTTCGTCACTTTCTTTATCACTTTTCACCTTTTCTAAAACCTTTCAAAGAGAAAACAAGTTACGTTGCTTTCACTCGTCTCGTTGCTATCAAATCCCAAAGGTTAAGGTTGTCGGATTGTCGTGTTCTTTACGCCGTTGAGTTCGTCGTGTCGAGGGTAAGATCCTTGTATAGTTTTTATATTGTTTCGTTGATTTTGTTTAAAACCCTAAATGGGTAGATTGGGGGTTTTGAGAGTATAATGTTGCATTAGATGGTAATTGTATGATTATATGTTTATAGGAAGTGGTTTCGTTGAGCGATATTGATTAGCTGCTTGCAACGGTCTCGTGATTGCTTATTCCAGGTAGGGTTTCCTTACTCGGTTATTGGTTACATAAGTGTTGATGGTGATTGTGTTTATTGTTGGTCTATAACAGGTTGATTGTTGTGTTGGAGTTGTTGTGGCATAATTGTTGTTGTTTGTCTGTAGTTCTCGAGGTGCGCCCTCGGCTGAGTGGAATCACTTACAGGAGTGGCTTCACGCCCTTGATTCGCCCTCTGTGGAACCCGCCACATGACGGGATGTGCACATTAAAGAACATGGGTTATCGCTCGGATGAGATGAGCGGGGCTTAGGTGGAAATAGCTGCGGTCCCCCACTGGCGGCGAGGAATATCTGTTGCGGTGGGTATTCTGGCAGGACTATACACTTTCGTGTGTAGTCAGGTGTGTGGAGTTGTGATGGAGATTGGGTAATTTGTGTTTTGCATCTGTTGTATTGTTGTTTTGTGTAATCGGTAACTGACCCCGTTTAAATGTTTTGAAAACTATGGTGATCCATTCGGGATGGTGAGCAGTTATTGAGCAGGTATGAGATGGACGCTCATGGGATAGCTGGGTTGAGTCACCACGAGATATCTATAAGTCTTCCGCTGTGTCTTAAAACTTTATTTACTTCAGTTGGTTTAGCATTTTGGAACAGTTGTATTTTCATTTGACAGTTTTGGTTTGGACATGTATCGCTTTAAATTTATTTATTAAAGTATGTTTCTTTATTGTCTATTTGATATACATTGCCTCGGGTACCGAGATGGTAGCATTCACGTACATTAGGTGGTCCTGGAAAGGCACTTGGTGTATGGGGGTGTTACAAAGTGGTATCAGAGCGATGATTTTGGAACCTGTAACTAATGAACCCAATGAATCTAGGGACTCGAAATAAAATAAACCCGGGTAGGAGTTGTTAGGAGGTAATCCAAAGGCTTGGGAGACGTCCTAAAGTCGCGATCTCGCCCTACAACTTTGAACCGGTCAATATGGGGTGTGTCATGGGGTCGTTATGTGTTTATTTAACTTATGTTGCATATCTATATTGAAAATATGTTGTATGAATTGGTGGATGAATGAATGTGGAGAATGGAGAATGTGGTGGCGAAAGGTACGTAGATTGTATGGTTGTATGTTGTTGTGAATAATGAAAATTACATATAATGATTTATAATGTGGCTTGTTAGAAACTTGTGAATAGGATGTTGTGTTGTTATATATATATATATATATATATATATATATATATATATATATATATATATATATATATATATATATATATATATATATATATATATATATATATATATATATATAGTTGTTGTGGAAAGTAGTTTAGTTGAGAATGTGGGTAGCTTACGGGTCAGCATGACTCGATCGAGTGGGGGGCACTCGATCGAGTAGGTAGGACTCGGTTGAGTGGGGTGTGTAACGTTTTTTTTAAACAATCGTTGCTGTTTTTGGGCACTCGATCGAGTAAGTTGGGGACTCGATCGAGCGAGGGCTACTCGATCGAGTATGTTAGGGGCTCGATCGAGTGGGTTATGTGATGCTTTCTGGTCAGGTTCTCGAGTAGAGGCAGTCGATCGAGTAAGTGGGCAACTCGATCGAGTGGCCTCAACTCGATCGAGTGGCCTCAACTCGATCGAGTGGGTTGTGTTGCTCGGTCGAGTGCAAGCTGCTCAGGTAATATACGTGTTTAAGTTGTGGATGTGTGTTTATGTTTACCTCTTCTCTTATATAGCTGAAAGATGCCGCCAAAGAGATCCGCGTTGTATGCTAGGGCCGAGATGATGAGGATCTGAAGATGCTTGAGCATCAGGATGCACTTACGGACACCTTAAAGAAGTTTGGGAAGGATAAGGAGGCTGGGGTAGACTTTGCTAAGATAAGCATCAACATCGCTCGTTTCAATCCGAAGGAGTACATGGGTACAGGTGCGCCAATCTTGCTTGACAATCGACATAGGGAGATAAAGAATATTCTGAATGTGGTTCACTACCCTGAGGACTTTAATGTGGAACAAGCTGCATTCTACATGAGAGATGCGACTGGGGAATGGTCGGAGAAGGTGAGGGAGAGTGCCTTAGACCTGTATGTGAGACAGGGGAAGTCAGCTATACCTTGGAGTGAGTTCAAGAGGGCTATACGTCGAGAGTTTGTGCCGGAGCATGTTCGTAGTAAGCTGAGAGAGGAGTTTGATGATTTCAAAATGACTTCGGAGATGACTGTGGCTGAGTACTACCACAAATTTAATGAGAAGTCTAGGCACGCAGAGGACATGGAGCTGAGTCAGGAGAACTTGGCATTAAGATTTGAGAAGGGTCTAACGTATAAGATTATAGAAAAGCTACCGGTTGGGGTCCTTACAGATGTTAAGGAAATGTATGATAGAGCGGGAAGAGCTGAGAGATTGGTCGAAATGGCCAAGGAGAATATGGAGAGAGGTTCCGAGAAGAGGAAAGCTGAGTGTGAGGGTGGTCGTCAATCCAGTTACAAGAGAGGCAACCATAACCAAGCAAGGACTTACTCATCGGGATCGGGGTTTAGTGGAGGAGCTTCCTATGGGCGTGGTCGAGGTGGTGGCAGTAGCAGCTGGGGTATATCTTGCATTAACTGTGGCAGTATAGGCCACAAGAGACATGAGTGTAACAGTGCTGCGGGCAGGAGTTTCCAGAGGACATCACAAGGGAGTTTCTCTCAGGGTCCGTCTAAGAGTTATGCTAGTAACAGGCCGGCTGGGTCATGGAACAATCAGGGTGGTCAGTGTAATAACAACGGTGGGGCTAACCGCAGTGGCGGTAATTCATATCAGAAATCGGCAGCAAACAACAACCAGGGGTTCGGGTCGGCTGCCAAGCCATCTACTTCTGCTAGTACTGTCCAGAGAGGTGAACAGAAGACCAGTGGCAAGTTATTCATAATGGACAAGAAAGCTGCTGAGGATGACGCTCACGTGATCACGGGTACTTTTCTTGTTAATGGTGTCTTTACCTTTGTTTTGTTTGATTCGGGGGCGCTACATTCTTTTGTATCATCGAGTCATGCTAAGCTTTTTGGTTTGGGGAAGTTTGAGTCTGTACAAGATGAGGTTTTTATACCGTCGGGTGAGTCTGTAACTTGTGGGAGGTTGTATAAGGGTGTATCTATGATAGTTGGGCAGGTTGACCTTCAAGTAGATTTGTTAGAGTTTCCCATGGATGGTTTTGAGATGATAGTTGGTATGAATTGGCTGGGTAAGTACAAGGCTAGAATAGATTGTCACCAAAAGAGAGTCTCTTTGAGAGGTCCTAAGGGAGTTAGTGTGTCTTATCGTGGGTTTGTTGTCAAATCCAAAGTTAAAGTGATTGCAGCGGGTCACATTGAAGTCTTAACTGAGGAAGGGGTGTCCTTTGATTCTATGCCATGTGAGAGACCATAGTAAGGTGAGTTCTTCAGCTGATCAGATACCAGTGGTGGGAGAGTTCCCAGATGTTTTTCCGGAGGAGATACAAGGTATGCCACCAAAGAGGGATATAGATTTCAGTGTAGAGCTGAAACCAGGGACGGGACCAATCTCTAAGGCCCTATACCGCATGGCTCCTAAGGAGTTGGAGGAGCTGAAGAAACAGCTGGATGATTTGATTAATAAGGGATACATTAGACCTAATGTATCACCGTGGGGAGCACCAGTTCTGTTTGGGAAGAAGAAAGATGGGAGTTTGAGGTTATGCATCGACTACAGGGAGCTGAACAGGGTTACGGTGAAGAATATGTATCCTTTGCCAAGGATAGATGATCTGTTTGACTAGTTGAGTGGGGCAGCAGTCTTTTCCAAGATTGATTTGAGATCAGGTTACCATCAAGCGAGGATTTGGGATGAGGACATACGAAAGACAGCTTTTACATTGAGGTATGATCACTATGTGTACGTGGTGATGCCGTTTGGGTTATCTAATGCACCTGCAGTGTTTATGGATTTGATGAACCGGGTCTTCAGTCAGTTTTTAGATCGGTTTGTGGCGGTGTTCATAGATGATATCTTAGTCTATTCCAAGACTAAGGAGGAGCATGAGGAGCACTTGAGGTTGGTGTTGCAGACTTTGCGTGACAATCAGCTGTATGCAAAGTTGTCTAAGTGTGAGTTCTTGCTCAAGGAAGTTGCCTTTCTGGGGCATGTGATTTCCAAGAATGGTGTAGCTGTGAATCCGGCAAAGATAGAGGCAGTCACTTGGCAGGAAGCACCGAAGAATGCGGCAGATATCAGGAGTTTCTTGGGTTTGGCAGGGTACTATCGTCGGTTTGTAAAATACTTTTCTAAGATAGACAGGCCTATGACAGTGTTGATGAGGAAAGAGAACAGGTTTCGTTGGGACGAAAGTTGTGAGACGGCGTTCCAAACATTAAAGGAGCGTCTGACCACAGCTCCAGTCTTAGCCTTACCTGAACGGTGTGAGAACTTTGAGGTATATACAGATGCTTCAAAGAATGGGTTAGGATGTGTGTTGATGCAGAATGGGAAAGTAATTGCCTATGCTTCTAGGCAATTGAAGCCTTATGAGGAGAACTATCCAACACATGATCTGGAGTTGGATGCAGTTGTGTTTGCTCTCAAGATTTGGAGGCACTATCTTTATGGGGCGACCTTTAAGGTGTTTTCAGATCACAAGAGTCTCAAGTACATCTTCACTCAAAAGGAGTTGAACATGAGATAGAGGAGGTGGATGGAGCTGATAGGGGATTATGACATGGATATTATATACCATGAAGGGAAAGCAAACGTGGTTGCTGATGCGCTGAGCAGGAAGAGTGTGCATTCTCTATGCACAGTTATGTCTTTGATGAGGTTGAGAGATGAGGTGGGGAAGATGGGGATACATGTGATACAAAAAGGGGATGCTAGAGGGGACTTGACAGTGGAGCCAGATCTATATGATGACATTCGCAGGAAACAGGTTTTGGATCCTAAGATTGAGGAATGGAGAGCTGGAGTAGAGAAAGGGACAGTGTCTCAGTTCTCTATCCATACAGATGACAGTGTGAGATTTGATGTGAGATGGTATGTTCCTAATGATGAGGAGTTGAAAAATATAATCATGACAGAGGTTCATTGCACACCATATTCAGTACATCCAGGTGGTGACAAGTTATATAAATGTTTGAAGAAGACTTTCTGGTGGCCTGGGTTGGAGAAGGAAACAGCTGAGTTTGTGGCTCGATGTTTGACATGTCAGAGAGTTCAGGGAGAGCACCGACGACCACAAGGTAAGATTCATTCTCTTGAGGTACCTGAGTGGAAATGGGAATCTATCTCTATGGACGTTATAGTGGGTTTGCCGAGGAGTCAACAGGGTATCAACATGATATGGGTGATAGTTGACCGTTTGACTAAGTCAGCTCACTTTGTCTCGATGAAAGATACTTGGACCAAGATAGAGCTAGTGTTGGCTTGTAGGAAGCATGTGGTTCGGTTACATGGGGTGCCTAAGGATATTGTGTCAGATCGAGATGCGAGATTTATATCACGGTTTTGGCGAGAGTTGCAGGATCTGATGGGAACTACCTTAAAGATGAGTACTGCTTTTCATCCTGCGATAGATGGGCAGACAGAGAGGACTATCAAGACTTTGGAGGATATGTTACGAGCTTGTGTGATGGAGTTTGGTGGTAGCTGTGAGGATAGATTGGATCTGATTGAGTTTTCTTACAACAACAGCTATCACATGAGTATTGGGATGGCACCGTTTGAAGCTTTGTATGGGAGGAGGTGTAGGAGTCCCATATGCGGGGATAATAGAGCTGAGGCAGTGGTTTTAGGACCACAGATGGTACAAGAGATGATAGAACAGGTTAAGCTGATCAGGCAAAAGAGGAAAGCGGCCCAGGATCGACAAAAGAGTTATGCAGACTTACATCGCCGTGACATAGAGTTTCAGGTTGGGGACAAGGTTATTTTGAAAGTATCTCCTATGCGTGGGGTTATGAGGTTTGGTAAGAAAGGGAAGCTGAGCCAGAAGTTAATCGGGACCATATGAGATTTTGGATAGTGTGGGAGAGGTTGCTTACCGGTTAGCGTTGCTAGCGGCTTTGGATCGTGTGCATAATGTGTTTCATGTGTCTCAGTTACGGAATTATGTGAGCGATCCTTCACATGTGTTAGAGGTGGAGAACATAGAGTTGGATGAGTCCTTGTCTTATCTTGAGGTGCCAAAACATATTCTTGATCGCAAGGTGCGGAAAACTAGGAACGGGGAAACAGTGTTGCTTAACGTTCTATGGTCTAATAATGAGGTTGAGAAAGCTACTTGGGAGGCGGAAGAGGCCATGAGGGAGCGGTATCCGTCTCTTTTGATCAAGTATGTGTGGTTACGGGGATGTAACCATGTTTCTTTTAGGGGGGTAGGAGATAACCGCATAAGGTTTTGGTGTGGTTTCATGTTAGTTTTGCATAGTTAGTAGTTATTTTGAGTCGGGTTGAGTTGTGGTTGGGAGTTTTGTTTGAGTTTTAGTTGTGTTGTTGTGTCGTGTTTTGAGTTAGTATGCTTTGTTTTTTAGTATGGGTTGAACTTCGGGGACGAAGTTCTTTTTAAGGAGGGAAGACTGTAATACTACGGTTTTCTATGTCTATGGGTACTCTATCGAGTGGGACTTACTCTGTCGAGTAAGTTTGTTTGGTTTATGAAACAGTGTTCTGCTGAAGGGTACTCGATCGAGTAAGTTGGGGACTCGATCGAGTAAGTTGGGGACTCGATCGAGTAAGGGTCACTCGATCGAGTAAGTTACTTACTCGATCGAGTAAGTTGGTTATGCGGGTTGTTTTAGCCGGGTTTTATAGTAACGCGTGATTAATATATAAAGCCTTCCGTCACTTTCTTTATCACTTTTCACCTTTTCTAAAACCTTTCAAAGAGAAAACAAGTTACGTTGCTTTCAATCGTTGTGTTGCTATCAAATCCCAAAGGCTAAGATTGTCGGATCGTCGTGTTCTTTACGCCGTTGAGTTCGTCGTGTCGAGGGTAAGATCCTTGTATAGTTTTTATATTATTTCGTTGATTTTGTTTAAAACCCTAATTCGGTAGATTAGCGGGTTTTGGGAGTATAATGTTGCATTAGATGGTAATTGTATGATTATATGTTTATAGGAGGAGGTTTCATTGAGGAGCGATATTGATTAGCTGCTTGTGACGGTCTCGTGATTGCTTATTCCAGGTAGGGTTTCCCTACTCGGTTATTGGTTACATAAGTGTTGATGGTGATTGTGTTTATTGTTGGTCTATAACATGTTGATTGTTATATTGGAGTTGTTGTGGCATAATTGTAGTTGTTTGTCTGTGGTTCTCGAGGTGCGCCCTCGGCTGAGTGGAGTCACTTGCGGGAGTGGCTTCATGCCCTTGATTCGCCCTCTGTGGAACCCGCCACCGGAGGGGATGTGCACATTAAGGAACATGGGTTATCGCTCGGACGAGATGAGTGGGGCTTAGGTGGGAACGGCTACGGTCGCCCACTGGCGGCGAGGAATATCTGTTGCGATGGGTATTCTGGGAGAACTACACACTTTATTGTGTAGTCAGGTGTGTGGAGTTGTGATGGAGATTGTGTAATTTGTGTTTTGTATATGTTGTATTTTTGTTTTGTGTAATCGGTAACTGGCCCCGTTTAAATGTTTTAAAAATTGTGGTGATCCATTCGGGGATGGTGAGCAGTTAGTCAGCAGGTATGAAATGGACGCGCATGGGATAGCTGGGTTGAGTCACCACGAGATGTCTAGAAGTCTTCCGCTGTGTCTTGAAACTTTATTTACTTCAGTTGGTTTAGCGTTTTGGAGCAGTTGTATTTTCATTTGATAGTTTTGGTTTGGACATGTATCGCTTTAAATTTATTTATTAATGTACATTTCTTTATTGTCTATTTGATATACATTGCCTCGGGTGACCGAGATGGTAGGATTCACGGGCATTAGGTGGTCCTGGAAAGGCACTTGGTGTATGGGGGTGTTACAGAACCTCCCCAAACCGGATTTAAACACTATTGCTAATGTAGGAAGAAAGGGTTTTAATCATGAGGTAACTACATAAATGCAAGGTATATATAAATATATGGCTAAATGCAAGTGCAATGAGATGTAAACTAGAATGCAATCTAATCTAAAATGTAATGCAAAATGACACTAAATGCAAATATACAAGTTAATGGTTATTGGGGAACTCCATCAAACCAAAGATCGTCAATTAATAATTTCATACAAAAATATCACTAGCACTCAAAGCTCGTAGAAGTCGGTCAAATTCTTGGGAGTGTGAAATAAATAGGCATGAATAGCAACACAAGATTATACAATTGAATAATGTCCAAGTAATAGACCGAACAAGCCTGTCAAGAACATTATGACAAAAATCATGGGAGGTATGATGGATGGAAGGGACATGAAACGGGTAATTGCTTAGCACTTCACTCAACTCGTCCTCCAAATAGTCAAAATCACCACATTCAAGGCAAGTGCTCTCACTTTCATCCAAGGTGGCTTCAATGATGTCTATTTGGGGTTCTCAAATGTCATCATATTCTTCATCCTAACGAGGACAATTATCAAAGGGGTTGTCGTAACAAGGCTCACCAAGCTCAACACATTTGCCTCCCTCTAACATGTCATCCTCAAAGGGTGAGTTTTCACTCAGTGTAACACCCCCATTTATTCAGGAGCCTTTAGCTAGGCCTCCCAAGTAAATGAGAGTGTTACTATCTCGGCTTCCCGAGATAGTGAATAACAAAGTACAATAAACCAAAGTACATTAGATAAAATTTAGCGATTACATATTTATTATAAAGACCGATAATAACTTGATATAAAATAAATTACAACTCGCAGCGGAAATAAATAAAGTGAATAATAAACTATTTGGTCTAGACTTCTAGGTAGACTGGCCAAGTCCTCACGCATTCCCATGAACTCCCAAGTCAGCTAATTTTTAGTATATGTCAAATCTGCTCCCCAGTTACGGTTCATCACAGGTGTTCACGAATACACTGTCAACCACGAGGTTGAGTAGGAATAAACCAAACAACAATAATAATCCAACCAAAATAGACACCCTTCAAATTCTCACCACTTCATTTGTACAACTCACTTGTCACTGGCAGTAGCACAACCCCCTTAACATCGTGCTATGCTCAACTGGCAGTAGTACTTGCTTACCATGCTCACCTAGCAGTTGTAATTACTTACTATGCACAACTATCTCTGGCAGTAGTAATTACTTACTATGCACATCTGGCAGTAACGATCACTCACTATGCACAACTGGCAGTAACACCCTTCGTGTTATGCTCAACTGAATAATCGACTCTCCATACCAAATATAACCAACAACAAATACTCAATAACAATCCCGTCATACAGCTCAGCCAAAATCTTAGCATAAACAAATACTCTATCTCCAATAATAAATCACAATATTAACCCTAATCTCATCAACCGTCACAATTAACTATACATTCACTTAACAATAAAACCCGTGTTGAGTAGGAAATTCCTACCTGATAGCAAATCTTCGAGTCACATAAGCAATCAAATTGATCGTTTACAAATCCATAACCTACATAATATAATTATGTACAATTACAACATAACCAACCAACTAATCATGCATTTATCCTAGCCCATCACGTCCTAATTCTTTTGACAACTTCAAAGCTAAATCTCTAATTCTACCGTTTTACAGAACAGTTCAGTCTCACTATAAAATTCATAATTAATTCAATAAAAATAAAAATGATGCAAGACCAGTGAGGTTAGAACCTAAGACACATATCTAAAGTTCTTGTGAATAGACTTTCCTCCAATTCCATACTTATCATGGTTTTCTTGAATGATTTATAAATACACACGAATTTCGTCGCATAAAAAGTATCGATTCATAAAACAAGTTTAAAATATGATTTTTGAGAAATTAAAATGCTTAGCATCATATAGACTCTTCAAATTAATTTATGCAAAAGACCCAACTAAGTTTCAATTTATAAATTAGGTTTACGAAATAAACTTTAGACTACTAGTGTATTCGCGGATTCTCAGTCGACATGTTTATAACGAATTTATTTTGAAAGATCTACAAAGCCACTTGCTACGAAATTTTACAGACATAAACTAGAGTTGAAAATAACCTAAGTTTATTCTTTACGTTTTTGAAGATAACAATATTAAGATGGTCTGATAATTCGAATAAGACAACTTACAGATTTACAGAATTGTTGTAACTTTCGTTCTTTAACCTAATCATGTTTAACCTAATCTTTATGTAATTAAGCATGACTTCTACCATAATCCTACTATAATTTAAGTCTTAAAGATGAACAATTGAATCTTAGAAAGATTAAAGACAACTTACAAAATAAAAGATCGAATTCTCCAAATTGATTGTTTTTCTTTCGTATTCTCCCTCTCCCTCTCTAACTTATGTGTGATATTTGTAAAAGTGAAAAGTGATTTATGAGTAGATCTACCCTTGTATTTATAGTAGTAAAGGTAGGAGGAATTAGGAAATTGTTAGGAAACCTACAAATTATTATAATATGTCATATTTTTATTATTATTATTATTATTATTATTATTATTATTATTATTATTATTATTATTATTATTATTACTATTACTATTACTATTACTATTACTATTACTATTACTATTACTATTACTATTACTATTACTATTACTATTACTATTACTATTACTATTACTATTACTATTACTATTATTATTATTTATTATTATTATATACTACCTTACTAGAAAACACCTCCCTTGTTAATACCCATTTACACTTCTATCATAGGCTATTCCCGACTCACTTTATATTTTATTATTTATTCCCGTCTCACAATCTAATCTCATAATTTTAATAAATATAATTTATAAACACATTTCACATTTTCACCGTTGACAATTATTGACCACGCATTAAAATACGAGGTATCACAGTCTTCCCTCCTTAAAAAGAACTTTGTCCCGAAGTTCACCCCAAATAACCATTATACACGAACTTAAATAATAACAATAACTCAACAGATGATCACTTTTATCAACAAAATGTTACGAAGTACCGAGGTATTACGTTCTACCCTTCTTAAAAGGAACTTCGTCCTCGAAGTTCAGGCATACTTCCTATAACCCACAACCTACTCTACTTACCCCACTTACATATACTACCCCAAAGTTTTATATCCTTCACATATTCCAACAGATTATATGATCCTATCCAATATTCTCTCCCCACACACTCAAATACCAACTTCACAAATACTCTATACCATATTCACATGTCCATCCAAATGCGACAACAAAATTCACCACGCTTTAACATTATCCACTAAAGACAACCAAATAACAAATACCAACCATCCAAAATTCCATACTCCGGCATAAATTAAAACAAACTAAGCTTATTAAGTACAATTCCCTTCCACTCATTTATGGCATATTCCCTCTTACCACATTTAACTCTCTTAAACCCTTTTCCTTACATTTACTTATCCATCTCACTAATCGGCCATATATCAAGCTAATAAATAACTAAAACAAAAACCTCATGGCAATAACCATCATTATATCTCATGACTTACCTTTTATCGCACTAATCCTCAATCTCACTTCACAACTCATTAATTCAATCCTTAAGGTATAAGATTACTCGCTAAAATAAAGGAAATACTCGTCCTCTACAACTGTAAATTATTTTACCATAAATCTCGGCGATAGACGACCTAAACACAAACTCACGGCCTAACCGTGATTTCTATTTCCACAAATCATGAAAATTATCACATTATAGCAAATTAACTACAACTACACATGGTTTCAGGGTATCACAGTCTGCATATCACTAGACATGAATTATTATCTACTTTCACACATTATAAGCATCCAACATCCATGGCATCCAATGAATTATACTAACATGTTTCTATAAATATATAACTTTAATTCAAACCAAAACATCCTTAAGATGATTCATACACTAATCAGACTATGAAAAATTCACACCATAATCATATATCACACGGCCCTAGGCCACCTTTTCAAGGTCACACATTATACTTACCTCAACTCCGCATCCTGCAATAAGCTTAGAAAAAATTCCTAACTTAAAACATCTATAGACCCATATTTAATCAACATTCTTTTAATTTACTCATCTCTCGTTATCCTTCCCCAAGGTGTCCGGTTCAAAACTGAGAGGGCCATGGTACGAATTAAGGGATCCTTCTTAACCGCACTAAGAGGGGCTCCTAACAGTTTCTACCCGGGGTTCATTTTATTAGACACATCCTAAGTTCATTATTATTCATTGATTTAGGCCTGAGGATCGTTCGCTCTGATACCACTTTGTAACACCCCCTTTTATTCAGGAGCCTTTAGCTAGGCCTCCCAAGTAAATGAGAGTGTTACCATCTGGAATAACAAAGTACAACAAACCAAAGTACATTAGATAAAATTTAGCGATTAAATGTTTATTATAAATTAACCTAATAAATAACTTGATATAAAATAAATTACAACTCGCAGCAGAAATAAATAAAGTAAATAATAAACTATGTGGTCTAGACTTCTACGTAGACTGGCCAAGTCCTCACGCATTCCTATAAGTCCAAATCAGCTAATATTTAGTACCTGTCAAATCTGCTCCCCAGTTACGGTTCATCACAGGTGTTCCCGAATACACTGTCAACCACGAGGTTGAGTAGGAATAAACCAAACAATAATAACAATCCAACCAAAATAGACACCCTTCAAATTCTCATCATTTCATCCGTACAAGTCACTTGTCACTGGCAGTAGCGCAACCTCCTTAACACCGTGCTATGCTCAACTGGCAGTAGTACTTGCATACCATGCTCACCTGGCAGTAGTAATTACTTACTATGCACAACTATCTCTGGCAGTAGTAATTACTTACTATGCACATCCGGCAGTAACGATCACTCGCTATGCACAACTGGCAGTAACACCCTCCGTGTTATGCTCAACTGAATAATCGACTCTCCATACCAAATATAACCAACATCAAATACTCAATAACAATCTCGTTATATAGCTCAGCCAAAATCTTAGCATAAACAAATACTCTATCTCCAATAAGAAATCACAATATTAACCTTAATCTCATCAACCGTCACAATTAAATATACATTCACTTACCAATAAAACCCGTGTTGAGTAGGAAATTCCTACCTGATAGCAAATCTTCGAGTCACATAAGCAATCAAATCGATGGTTTACAAATCCATAACCTACATAACATAATTATATACAATTAATGCATAACCAACCAACTAATCATGCATTTATCCTATGCCCATCACGTCCTAATCCTTTTGACAACTTCAAAGCTAAATCTCTAATTCTACCGTTTTACAGAACAGTTCAGTCTCACTATAAAATTCATAATTAATTCAATAAAAATACAAATGATGCAAGACCAGTGAGGTTGGAACCTAAGATCTATAATAATCTAGATTCCTTAATAATCTAGATCTATAGTAAAATTCATAATTAATTCCTTAATAATCTAGATCTATAAACTCAACATATTCATATATGTTTTATGTTAATTTAGTCATAAAATTAAATGGTGATCTTATGCATGCAAACAACAAGTAAAATAAGGAAGAAATCTTCATTCTTACATTGATTTTCGGATCAAAGGGTACAAGAGAGTTCTCCTACTCTCTTTTTCTTGAGCTCTCCTTAAATGGATGAACAAAGGATACAAGTATAGTATCCCTCCCAAGGAATAATACCCAAGATATACTCTTAATAAAATTAATATTATTAATACTATAATAACATTAATCTTTAAATAAAATTGACCCAAAAATCTCTATTTATGTTCTCTTATTTCGGTTAAGAGGAGGAAGAATAGAGGAAGATTTTATCTCTCTAAAACTCTTGTTTTTAGATGCAAAAATGAGTGAATGAATAATCATTTTCCAAGAGTAGTCTATATGCAAAAATAAAACAAAAACTATTTGCATGGAGGGTGGAAAAACCGGCTATGGGAGGGAGAGAGTGGCCAATGCATGCACAATGTGGTCTTCACAAGATTGTGTAGGTATGCATGGCTAATATTAGGCTAACATCATTATGCTTACCACTAACTCAATCAACATAATATATGTGTTAATACCACCCAATATTTCGGTCCAAATAGAGATAAAATGGATTCCATTTTATCTTTGTCAATTTGTCAATTTGTCACATGTTACATGTCATGTAAAATTGTTATGTATTTTTAACATATTAAAAATCAACGCATTAATAAAATACGCCATATACAAAATTGACTTAGTAATTCACAATTACTTGTACCAAAATAATTTACCAATTATAAATCACAACATCTTGTATTTATAATAATTTATTCATTCAATTTCAATTGTTTCCTTAAACAATAATTTCATCCAAGTAATAAAACAATTCGATTACTTAGACCGTATCTTATTTAATCTGATTATAATGAGATACGTAAATTTTACTTCCAAAATCGTCAAAAATTTTCAAGTAATTTAATTAACTCGTAACGTTATACGATTAATTAAATGATCAATTAAGAGTATTATCCTTTAGGTATGACCTGGGGATCAACGATCACCACCGTCGCACGACAGTAATGTCAAACTCTAGTCAGCCAATCATTACCGATATGTGTGGATCAGTTGACAGTAAAATTCCTTCCCAATTGTATTCTTTAAAATGAGACTTAAACATGTGATCATCATGATCAATAGTTGTGATTGCATTATTGTCGGAGGACACATATTCCAACAGATACAAGACAGGCGATAATCAACCAAAGCAACCTGGGAGGAAAATAACTTAGGCACAACAGGCAAAGACCAGGCAATTAACATATGTCCCCTACAAACAAGGAAGACTAATTCAAGAAGAAAAGATATGAAAGATAGTCAAAGGCAACGGTTGAAGAGATGGCAACCACCTCCGGGTAAATAGGGCACATTCCCTATTTACCAGGAAACCCTAAACGGCATAGAAAAAGATGGAGAAATCAAGTATAAATAGAAGAGAAGACAAAATCAGAAGGATCATTCGATACACCCTTATTCCTACTTACACTTTTGTGTTCTTAAGCAATATATTCGCCTGTCATGCCTGATATAACAATACTCTGTCAGGCTACCTAAAATCATAGTAACAATCACTCCTGGCTTGGTGCCCGT